>NC_133144.1:24235308-24835308 GCF_048418815.1 Hemitrygon akajei
TGGTGGTCAATTGCTGCTTGTTCTTTCTTCCAGCCAATAAAAGCCTATATCTCGCCTCACGTCTCAGAGAGTTATTGATGGTGTATCAACTGCATCAATATGTTGCATCCAAGTTAGGTTCTCGGAGATTTTGACATCCAAGAACTTGAAATTGCTCACTCTCTCCACTTCTGATCCCTCTATAAGGATAGGTTTGAGTTCCCTCATCTTACCTTTTCTGAAGTTCACAATCAGCTCCTCGCTCTTGCTGACATTCAGTGAAAGGCTGGCGCTGCGCCACCACTCCACGAGTTGGTATATCTCACTCCTGTACCCCCTTTCATCACCATCTGAAATTCTGCTGACAACGGTTGCATCATCAGCAAATTTATAGATGACATTTGAGCCACACAGTTATGGATGTAGAGAGTGTAGAACAATGGGCTAAGCACACATTCCTGTTGTGTGCCAGTGTCGATTGTCAGTGAGGTGGAGATGTTATTTCCAATCCGCACAGATTGTGCTCTTACACTTAATGAATTTGAGGAATTATGGTATACGCACTTTGATAATGAATGTACTTTGTCCTTTTACCAGAATGATCAGAATCAAGAGTCACATAGCACATTATGAAATGTTCAATTACATATCTGAGCACAGAATCATTGTTACAAGATAGAAAATAGGCAATATAATGAATTATGTCAATAAATCCTTTAGTATCAAAAAATACTTGGATCAGAGAAAATTATCTCCAGGCAGGAATGCATTCTTCCTGATAACATCAATGGCCCAGAGTGAAGCACTTAAGCTGAGCACGTTAATGCTTGCCCAGGAAACAAGAGTCCAATTATGTCAGCCATTCCTCACTTCTTGTTAGAGTATGATGAATTTCTGCTGTGCTCTGATATTGATTAAACAACCCCCCTAGTTCTACAGATAAATGTGAAAGTCTAGAAAGGAATCTGAAGCGGCTGGTGACAGATTATCCATCACCACTTGCTTCAGCATTAAGCACCAGTTCACTTCAAAGCTGTCAGCGAAGGAGGTCGAAAAAACTCATCTGTAAAATGGCAATAAGTTGTTTTGTTTAGTTGGTATTGCAGTTGGCGTTCACAATGTTTCACTCATGCCAGTTCAGAAAATATTCAAGATTCAAGATTCAGGATGGTTTATTCTTTAGTGTAAAGTAGAATGAAATGATCACTACTCCAGATCTGATGCACCATTAAATAAACACAACAAATATGAGTATAGAAGTAATCATATAAAACGCAAAATGCTGGAGGAACTCAGTAGCCCAGGCGGCATCCAACAGTAAACAGTCAACATTGCAGGCCGAGACACTTCATCAGGACTGGAAAGGAAGAGGAGAAGTCAGTGTAAGAAGGTGGAGGAAGGGAAGGAAGAAGTATAGGGAGAGATGATAGGTGAACTGGGAGAGGGGGAGGGGTGAAGTAAAGAGCTGGGAAGTTGATTGGTGGAAGAGATACAAGGCTGGAGAAGGGAGAATCTGATAGGAGAGGACAGGAGACCATGGAAGAAAGGGATGGGGGGAGGAGCACCAGAGGGAGGTGGTGGGCAGGTAAGGAGATAAGGTGAGAGAGGGAAACAAGAATGGGGAATAGTGAAGGAGAGGAGAGGGGCATTATCAGAAGTTCTAGAAATTGATCTTCACGCCATCAGGTTGGAGACTACCCAGATAGAATATAAGGTGTTCCTCCAACCTGAGTGTCACCTCATCATGGCAGTAGAGAAGGACATGGACTGACATGTTCGAATGGGAAGTAGAACTGAATTGGGTGGCCACCAGGAGATCCTACTTTTTGTGGCAGATGGAGCGAAGGTGCTTAGTGAAGTGGTCTCCCAATCTGTGGCAAGTCTTACTGATGCACAGGAGGCCATGCCAGGAGCACCTGATATAGTAGATGACCCCAACGGACTCGCATTTGAAATGTTGCCTCAACTTCCCAGATCTTTACTTCACATCCTCCCCCTCTCCTGGTTCCATCCATCATCTACCACCTTGTACTTCTTCCTCCCTCACCCCATCTTCTTAATCTGACTTCTCCCATTCTTTTCCAATCCTGATGAAGGGACTCGGCCCAAAATGTCGACTGTTAACTCTTCTCCATGGGTGCTGCCTGACCTGCTGAGTTCCTCCAGCATTTTGTGTGTGTTGCTTTGGATTTCCAGCATCTGCAGAGTTTCTCATGTTTGTGACATAAAACACAATGTAGTATATACATAGACTAATTGTATGTACATAAAGTGATACGAGTGTACCATGGTGCTGGGGTTGGTCAATGAGTGGAGGTGCTGAGCAGTCTGACACTTAGGAGAGATAATAATTTTTGAGTCTAGTGGTCCTGGCATGGATGTTGGATAGCCTCTTCCCTAATGGGAGTGGGACAAACAGTCGATGAGCTGGGTGGTAATAAATTCGTTGATTATTAACAGTACTGTTGAACACTGCTTTATGAGAAATGATCTATGAATTAAAGGAATTTGAAGCCTCACTGATCAATTGAATTCATGTTGACATATCAAGTGAAGGATTTCTCTGGGGTTTTTTTTGCATTTATTAGTGGCATCAGAAATACATTGGAAGAAGATTTTTGAATTTGTTTTTGATTGGAATTATAAATGTATCCTAAAATGTTTGCTCTCCTCTTTCATAATTAATCTTGCTGATCTTGATATAGAAGTGCAAGGGACGCAGATGCTGGAATCTAAAGCAACACGCAAGCTGCAGGAGGAACTCAGTTGGTCAGGCAGCATCAGTGGAAGGGAAATGTACAGTCAATGTTTTGTGCCTAGACCTTTCAGTCCAGATGACCCAAAACGTCACTGCCCTTTCCCCTTCACACAGAGTTCTAACCCACAGAGTTCTTCCAGCATCTCGCTAGTTACGCTGTATATAATCCTTTTAGGTACTGTGGACATCTCAAAGTTCCCTGTAGCCAATGACATACTGCCTAAGATTGGTGTGACACTTTCGAGGGGCGTGCAGCACACTGCCTTACACCTCAGATGCCAGGTTCAATTCTGTCCTCTAATGCTGTCTGTGTGGAGTTCTCCTGTTCCTTTTGTGACTGCATGGGCGTGCCAGTTTCCTCCCACAACCCAACTGCCCACCACAAATTACCCTCATGTGCAGGTGAGTTGTAGAATCTGGGGGTTGGGGTTAGATGGGAATGCACAGAGAATAAAAATAGGTTAGAGGGTCAGGTTTATTGTAGATGAGGTTTTGACAGTCAGTATGGGCTCGATGGGGTATAGGGAGCTCTGGATAGAGGTAGTACCCGTGATATCTGGCATGCAGCTCCCTACCAGACAGGGTGGACAGGCGTCACTGGTCCTCATCCATCTCCTATATCTCTCACGTGTTGGCTCCAAGCACCATATCCGGGTAAACCACTTCAGCTGGCGGGCTAAACCATATGAGGGAGTGGTGCTGACACGGCCCCACTGGGTGAATGACATCCATGATGAAGTCACTGGCCGGGGCAGAAAGGTTCTCAGATGAACTATAACAGCCACGTGTTCATGACCAAGGTGAGCCACCTAGTTGGAGGAAATGGGCTGTGGTCAAACCTGGAGAGGGATGGGCTCCGCCAGGTTTCAGATGCCCAAGATGAGCACACCAAAAATCTTGTCATGATGGCGCCCTGACGACTCCACCAGGAGTTAAGGGCACAAGAAGAGGAAGAAGAACGGGCTTACTGTTTCCATGCTGTATGACCATATGATCTAGATGTGGTATAATACATAACTTTGTGGGAGTGTGGTAAATAGTCCAAGACTGTTACAAGAGCACCGATGACATTTGAACTGACACATTGATAGGAGTGTTTTAGGGGGATATTGGCCAAATTATTGGAAATAGGACTAGTTCAGGTTGGTACCTTGGTCAAGTTGGGTTGAAGGGCCTGTGTCTATGCTGTACTGCTCGATGGTTCGGTCTCTGCCTAAAGGATGAAGACCATTTATTTGTGGATAAAAGGCAAACTACTTCCAGGAACATTATAATCTAGAAAATAAATGATCAAAACAGCTGGAAACACTCAGCAGGTCAGCAGTTACCTGCAGAGAAAGAGACAAAGTTAACAGCTCAGGTCAATGGACTGTCATCAGTGCAGCATGTGTAAACAAATACAAAGGGGCTGGGGAGGTGGGAGAGGGAGGGGAGGGGAGTTCAGTACAAGAAAAGGTCAGTGATACTGTGGAAAGAGTAATGATGATACTGCCTGCTGTTCTAGTAAAACTTGGAAGCCCCTCAAACACTGAATGGGTTCATTGCCCCAGGAGGCACTAGTGCTATGATTCATGAAAGAGCACCAACATTATTGAGTGCATTGATCAAAGGACACTAGGAATGTAAAATTGTAAAGATTTTTGCACTGTCTTTCTCTTTTAGCATACACTCAGTGGCCACTTCATTAGGTACAGGAGTGGAACCCCTTGCGGTCGTCTGCTGCTGTAGCCCATCCACTTCAAGGTTCAACATATGCTCTTCTGCACACCACTGGTGTAATGCATGGTTATTTGAGTTACTGTCTCCTTCCCTTTGACCTGTCTCTTTAACAAAGCCTTTCCCCTCACAGAACTGCCACTCACTGGATGTTCATTTGCTTCTCACACCATTCTCTGTAAACTCCAGAGACTATTGTGCATGAAAATCCCAGAAGATCAGCAGTTTCTGAGATACTCAAGCCACCCTGTCTGGCACCAACAATCATCCCACGTCACTAAGATCACATTTCTACCTCATTCTTATATTTGGTCTTAACGACAACTGAGCCTCATGACCATGCCTGTATGCTTTTTATTTATTGAGATACAGTGCATCTAATAAAGTGGCCACTGAGTTTATATATTTTATTAGGAATAGACTAATTTTTAAAAGAGCTTTAAAAAATATGAAAGAATAAATGATGAATTCTGAGCCGTTTTATAGAATGTTGTTGATCTAACTACAGTTTGGACCTAAAATTTTTCTTTTGGCAAGGTACATCTGTAGATCTCTTGATCTCTTGTTCCATGGAGTGCAGCTCCAAATCTCAAAGTTTCAGTAGGGCAGGGAGTGGGAGAGCCTGCATAACCTGTAAGGAGATGTTTTTAGGGCAGGGGTCCTGAAGGAGCAGGTCAACTCCCACCCTGGATGACACATGGACGGAATACTGAGAGGAGAAGTTGAGAAAAGGAACTATTAAGGGAGGGAGCTCATCTTCTAAGCCCTCCCCAGATAAGGGCTCATTTGATACCTTGCTGGATTCCTTGTCTCGAGATCAGGGTCCATCCCTTGCTTGAGGTGCTACAAAGGGCACGGTTGGACCTCCAGTGGCAGCAGGGGTCAGGTGGTGTCTGGTGCCCTCTCGGTCTATTCACTTAGGGATGTGGTCAGGACTACCAGCGGACAGGCTCAGCAACCCTTTCCCCACTGGAGGACCCGAGGCCTTACATACCCATTGCGGTGCATTGGGGGAATGTGCATCAACGGATGGAACTGGCGGATACTAGTGCTGAACACTCTATCATTCCAGGTAACCCTCATAGCTGGCGGGGTATCTGGACGCCAACAGAGTGTTTAGAGGGCTGCCCCCTTCCCATGCGGAAGGTTGTCCTGCAGGTGGCCACCAAACCAGGACAACCAGGAGCCATGGCTGTTTTGGTGGCGGCATCTCCCGAGTGCTTTCTGGGTGCGAATGTGCTGAGGCGTCGATCTCTGCAAACAAGTGAGAGTTGTTTTACCCTTGGGGTGGTCCGGCTGAAGGTTCTGGTAGAATTGGCCAAGTGGGACCCTTCGCTGATTCTGCTCCCCTTGAGGGTGATCAGCGCCAAAGGGTGCTGGATCCCGGGAAGCACCAAAGAGATTAGGGAGACTATGCATGCCATGTTATGGGAGAGAGGCATTCGCTCTGCTACGTCCCCCTGTGACAGCCCGGTGTGTCTGGTGTGGAAGAGGGATGGGGATGGCACATGATGGTTGATTGTCGACAGTTGAGCAAGCATGCTACGCCCTCACATGTCCCAGATGCGGTGGACCTGGCCAATGCCTTTTTCTCTATTCCCCAGGGCTCAGAGTCAAAGGACTAGGTCACCTTTACGTGGGAGAGACAACAGTTCATCTTTTGCTGCCACTCCCAGGGGTACCTACATAGTCCCACGTTGTTCCAGGGCATAGTAGCTTGAGATTTACAGGGATACAGCTAGACCTTAGCATCACTGTATCCAACTATTTCGGCAATATGTTGTCACAGGGACCCTTGCAGAATTTGGTGAGGCAGGCACGGGATAAGGTGGGTTTCTCCCTGAGGGAACAGGATTAGTCTAACAATCCTAATAAGATACAGGGCCCCAGTCAGAATGTTCTGTTCCTGGCATATAGTGGGGTAAGTCGTATGATGATCTGACCCCCGAGGAGGAGCAACGAGTCTGGTACACTGACGGCTCCAGCCATAGGCAGCGGAAGAAGGCTGCTGCTCTCCACCCTGCGACGAGCAAAACCATCACGCGGGGGAGAGGGTTGGCTGAATTGGTGGCTGTGACCCTGTCCCCGCCAAGAGGTGAATGGGCACATTAGAGTCTATACCAGTGGCCTTTGGCATGGTGGCATGGATGCCTCAGCTGCACAAGCTGAACTGGGAGGTGCTTGGGTGACCTCGCTGGAGGCGTCCCTAATGGGAACATATCTGGAAGGAGGCAGACGTGCAGCAGGTTATGATTATGTAGATGTTCACACCTCATGGGATACTGAGGAGGCCATACATAATGCTGTTGTAGAAAGGGCAGCACAGATCAGGATGGACATGGAGAGCTCCAAGGAGGAGAACCATGGTTGCCTGGCAGTCTGGGCCCACCAGAAGAGTGGGCACTTAGGGATGGAAGGAGCAAGGATATGGACAGAGCTCGAGGAGTTGTATTAACTTACGATGAAGCAAACATGGCAGCCATAAGCTGCCCAACCTGCCAATGTGCTAAGCTCAGGGGATGGCCAGCAGGTCCCTCGGGACAAATCAGATTTGGCGCAGGAGCTGGTTGGATCTGGCAGATAGATGGTTACATTAGGGCTCTGCCACAATAAAATAAAAAGCAGCACATGCTGACCGTGATCGAAATGTATTCCGGAGTCCTGATGGCGGTGCCATGTGACCATGCTGACCAGAACACAATGAGACACAGTATTACACACAAGAGAACGCAGTTTGTCAGCTACGTATGGGGTCCCCTGGGAGATTCAATCAGACACTGGCTCATATTTGCTGGGGCTAATGTCCAGGACTGGGCCGCGGAATGGGGCAACTTGTGGGTGTTTCACATCCCATACTACCCACAGGCGGTGGGGCTGATCAAATGCATGAAGAACAGATTAAGCTATTAACCCTTACCTGCACCCTTCAGGGGTGGCTGGATGTGCTGCAGCAAGTGATGGACCATCTGACCTTTCATCTGGCGAATCTGGGTGGGTCATTGATGTCCCGGCATTTTGCAGCGTTGGACCCTCCAAAGCTGGAGGAGGTGGAGTTGGAAGAGGAATCGGGGAAGGTTTGTGTACGGTAGGTTTCCCACCCTTTTTAATGCCATGGACCACTACCATTAACCAAGGGGTACGTGGACCCCAGTTTGGGAACCCTGGTGAACAAGAGCCCCCGGAAGGGTGAGATTATGGGACATGGATCCGAGAATACATGATGGGTTGTGTTACCAGGGGAACCAGGAATGACATGTCTAAATACCCAACGATCAACCTGGAGAGAGTGAGTGCTTCTCTCTCTACATTGCATAACGTTGAAGTACTGGGCATTGATAACACTGACCCACAATGTAAAGTCCTATAACAAATTCTCATGGATGGTGTATGAATATTCAAACAGGACCAACGTGTCGGATAATTAGATTTGTATGAGGACTCCAACACACTCCGCAGAAGGGATCCCCTTCTGTGACAAGGGAAAAGACCATAGGGGGAGCTTGTCCAGCTTCACTGGCTAGGGGGAAACAGGGTTTGGTTGTTCGTCCATCGTCGTCAATGAAGACCTTGACACCATTATGATGATGATGATGGTGTCGAGACTAGCGCTTGATTTGGATTTACATGAGGGAGAGTTGCGCAGCGTCAGCCTCACTCTCTCTTCCCAATTCCCATCTGGATCCAGTGGCAAGACAAGAGTCGAGACAGCTGGAGATGAGACTAGGCGCAGTGGATGACCAGGACATCTTCTGTGTCTTGTTGTGCTCTACGTGTTCCACAACGCTTGCAGAGACCGCCTTCTTGACCATTGGACCTTCCATTGGTCTCGTCTGCTCAGTCCGTCGGAGTCTGTCTTCACGTGCTGAGAGGGGTAATCCCGTCTCAAACCTCATCAATCACATGCTAATAGCCTTAAAGAACTTGAGCCTTCGTGACCTCTGGTGGAGTGAGTGCTTTAAGTGCTGGTATTTCCCTACTCAGGACGTTTAACTGAAAGGTCCCAGCTCGGAATGTGATTCCTCAGCCGACAAGGGCAGGAAGGGAATGTTGGTGGAGGAGGTACGTTAAGCACAGTTCCCACCAGTCAGTGGACCACAGTGAGTGTGAGCAGGAGTGGTATCCTGCGATGACTGTCTATGCCAAAAGATGCTGTGAAGGTGAGCATTCCCTGGACACTGAATGGCACTTACTGGATATGTGGCTCCCCATGGGGTGGTACGGCTCCTGCTATCCAGGGTACGTGGTGTCGTACATGTACCACTTCAGTGTCCTGGATGACGACCCTGCCCATGATGGTCACGACCAGGGCTGAAGCACCACTGGAAAAGTGTGCTGCAGAAAGAAGGCCCCACGTGCACATGTAGATAAGTACCTGTTTGTTGTATGTTTAGTGTTGTTGCTGTGTACCTCGAGGGAGGGGGGAGCGTAACAATGTACCTCTTTGAGTTAGTAGTGTTATTGAATGTTTAGTGTCATAGTCTTGTAACTTGGGGGGGTTGGATAAGTACTTATTTGACTTAGACTTTTGTTTGAGTCTTTCAATGTTTGTAAATAAATAGTTAACGTGCTTTCTTGCAATCAGTGTCTTTTACACATTTACGGAATCTGCAAATCTGCCTCTGCATAACAAATGTATTTTATTTATTTATTTAGAGTTTCAAGGTTGACATAGCCGGAGGTGGTAATGAGGATAAGCTCTCACTACCTATAAAGTTCTTCCACACGGCTTGCGTCTCAAATAGCCTCTGTCAACCAAGTCCAGCTCCCAGCCTTCACGTGGTAGAACTGTTCCTACCAACGGGAGAAGGGGCAAGGGCAGGTCTCTGGCACCTCAAAACCAGATGCTTTGGGCAGGTGGAACTCGTTAGTCCTGGTTGACTGCCCACCTAGGAGAAGGAAAAGTCTGATTTTAAAACCTCTGCTGCCTTGCGGCCACACCCAATCATGGGAAAGGCTATGGGAGTAAACCCTGAGAAGAAATCCGGAGCCGGAGTCCCATAGGCAGTCAATAGGGAGGACTTCTTCAATCTATTGTCCGGCAATTCCTGCAGCCGAAGAGGCCACCATGTGTAACGATCTTTGTGCCAGTAGATCCTGACCTCCGAGGCTGAGAGGGTGGGACTGTCTCCGTGCTAAGGCTTTTTCACTATAATATCTTTCACGCACAGGTCGTTGTGTTGTGCATCTTCATCTTCTTTCTCTCTTCAAAAGTCCTACGGCGATGGGAGAGCAGCGAACCAACAGGTGGAGGTGACCACTGAGTTGCAGTTGCAAACCTGCACTTCGGCGGCCCTTGGACAGATGGTCGTTCTCCTCCGAACCCAGGGCAGTAGGGGAGTCCGGCAGCATCCAGGGTGACGGGGCAGCCCTTTTTAGGACAGCGCTGCCCACCCTGTAGTCAGGGAGGGGCCTAGAAAAGGTGGCCTAAACATCGCCTGCCCTAGATCATCCGGCCAGTTAACCGCAACTGATGGATCACCCAATCATTGCTGTCGAAATCAAAATCAAAAGAAAAAGATTCTCTGTCTAGGAGCATGGAACGTTCGCACCTTAATGGATAAGGAAAACACTGCAAGACCTGAAAGGAGAACAGCTCTCATTGGTAAAGAACTTGCTCGCTACAACATTGACATCGCAGCGCTGAGCGAAACCAGGGTTGCAGATGAGGGATCCATCACAGAGCTTGTCAGCGGCTACAACTTCTTCTGGAGAGAAAGGGTGCAGAACAAAGACAGGATCCACGGGGTGGGCTTCGCCATAAGGAGTATCCTGATGAAACAGCTCCCCGACCTGCCTGTTGGCATCAGTGAAAGATTGATGAAGCTACGTCTGCCCCTCAGCCAAAATCACCATGTAACTATTATTAGTGCCTATGCCCCCACCCTGACCAGCCCTACTGAAACCATAGAGCAGTTTTACGCCGACCTTGACTCCATCCTGCGCTCAGTGCCGGCCAGTGATAAGCTGATCTTGCTGGGAGATTTTAATGCCCGAGTCGGCCAAGACCATGATCAGTGGAGTGGAGTGCTCGGCAGACATGGAGTCAGGAAGATGAACAGCAATGGCCTCCTGCTTCTCAGCAAATGTGAAGAGTATGACCTCACTATCACGAACACAGTGTTCAGAATGGGCAACAAATTCAAGACAACATGGATGCACCCTAGATCCAAACAATGGCATCTGATCGATTATGTCATTGTCCGTCAACGTGACATCCGAGACGTAGTCATCACATGAGCCATGTGAGGAGCAGAGTGTTGGACGGACCACAGACTCCTCCGCACCACCCTCAAGCTACACATCGTTCAATCTCACAAAAAGCGTCCAAAGGCAGTACGGTCATCCTTTAACACCTCCAAACTTCAGCACCCTCCGTGTCTACGTGAATTTCAAAATACTCTTAAACAGAAACCATCAACAAACCAGCCACTCACGGGTAACTCAATCCAGAAATGCAGCCACTTCAAAAATACTATTACTGAAACGGCAAAATCAACCCTAGGCCACAGAAAGCGCACCCACCAAGACTGGTTCAATGAGAATAGCACCATCATCGATGACCTACTCACCAAGAACAAGGCATTCAAAGAATGGCAGGATGACCTGAACTCCACCTGCAAAAAGGACAGATTCAAGTCCTATCAGACACTCGCTCAAAGGGAAATCCGTATAATGCACGACACATGGTGGAATAAGAAGGCGGATGAGGTTCAGCACTATGCTGACACAAACAACACCAAGCAGTTCTTCAACGCCATCAAGTCTCTCTGTGGTCCTTCAAAGTCAAGCATAGCTCCTCTGCTTTCTGCAGATGGATCCTCGCTTATCAAGAACAAACAGGGCATCAACACCAGGTGGAAGGAACACTTCAGTCAGCTCCTGAACCGCCCCTCCACTGTCGACCAGATTCCCCAGAGCCCAGTCCACGAGCACCTCAACAACCCCCCCTCCCTGACCGAGGTCAGCACAGCCATCA
This sequence comes from Hemitrygon akajei, assembly GCF_048418815.1. Lineage (NCBI taxonomy): Eukaryota > Metazoa > Chordata > Chondrichthyes > Myliobatiformes > Dasyatidae > Hemitrygon > Hemitrygon akajei. Next base: position 24,246,738 of record NC_133144.1, read on the forward strand.
AACAGATGAGCTGTGGCAAAGCACCAGGCAAGGATGGCATTCCCGCAGAACTGTTCAAAGCCCTCAACCGGGAGTCACTCGAAGCATTCCAGGACGTCCTGGTGAGTATCTGGGAAGAGGAAGTAATGCCACCCGACCTTTGGGATGCTGCAATAGTTGCCCTATACAAAAACAAAGGCCCGCGCACAGACTGTGGAAACTACCGGGGCATCACCCTACTTTCCATCGCCGGAAAAACCCTGGCTCGCATCATCCTCAATAGACTTATTTCAACATTATCCGAAGGAAACCTCCCAGAATCGCAATGCGGCTTTCAGCCTAAACGCAGTACTGTGGATATGATCTTCACTGTTAGACAAATGCAGGAGAAATGCCTGGAGCAGAACATGAACTTGTACTTTGTCTTCATTGATCTGACTAAAGCGTTTGATACTGTCAACAGCGAAGCCTTGTGGATCATCCTCGGGAAACTTGGCTGCCCTCCAAAGTTCAGCAACCTCATACGCTTCTTCCATGACAACATGATTGGAGATATTCTCTCAGCTGACGAACCCAGCGAGAAATTTGACATCTCCAATGGCGTTAAACAGGGCTGTGTGCTTGCACCAGTACTTTTCAACCTTTTCTTCACTCAAGTACTAATGCATGCTGTCAAAGACTTAAACCTGGGCATTTATATCAAATACCGCCTGGACGGGTCACTTTTTGACCTACGTTGCCTTGCAGCACACACAAAGACCCTCCGAAAGCTGTTCATAGAAGCGCTCTTTGCAGATGACTGCACACTCATGGCGCACCAAGAGGACCACCTACAAACAATGGTCAGCAGATTCTCCGCCGCATCTAAATTGTTCGGCTTGACAATCAGCCTGGGTAAAACAGGTCCCCCTGCAGCCTGCACCTAACAGTGCCCCGCCACAGCCATGCATCACCATCGATGACACACAACTACGGAACGTTGACAACTTCAAATACCTGGGGAGTACCATCTCCAGTGACGGTGCCCTTGATAAAGAAATCACGTCAAGGATCCAGAAAGCAAACCAGGCACTCGGAAGACTCCGGGTCAAAGTTCTGCAGCACAAAGACATTTGCCTCTCCACTAAGCTGAAGGTTTACAATGCTGTTGTGGTCTCATCACTTCTATATGGCTGTGAAACCTGGACACTGTATCGCAGACATGTCAAACAGCTTGAACAATTCCACAATCGCGCTCTGCGATCAATCATGCAAATCCACTGGCAAGACCATATCTCCAACCTGACAGTCCTGGACCGAGCCAATTCCACAATTATTGAATCCAAGGTTTTGAAGGCTCAGCTCAGATGGATCGGCCATGTGATCCGCATGGATGAGTCCAGAATGCCGTGTCAGTTGTTCTACGGAGAACTGGAGCAGGGCAACCGTGCCCGAGGTCGCCCAAGGAAGAGGTACAAGGACAACCTCATCAAATCTTAAGTGGGCCAAACTCCAGCCCCGCGATCTCGAACACACTGCTGCTGATCGGTCCAAGTGGCGCAATCTATGCTCCAAGGCAGCAAACAACTTCCAAGCCAACTGGCGCATGCAGTGCCTCAAGGCAAGTCAAGAAAGACACAGAAAGGCGTCCGCTCCTGCCCCATCTGCGACCGTATCTGCACTTCGGACTTCAGCCTCAAAAGTCATATGCGTGCCCACAAACGTTGAGTGCGCAACACATTCGTCTTCCTCGGACTTTGAGAGACTACTACTACTACTACTAAAGTTTCTATCTATCTATCTATCTATCTATTTAGGGAGGGAGCATAGTAACAGGCCCTTCCAGCCTAACGAACCCACTCTGACCTGTTACACGGATGTGACCAATTAACCTACTAACCCGTACGTCTTTGGAAGTCCACTTCGGTCGCGAAGTCTACTTCACCTACGGTGCTCTGGAAAATAACAGGATGCTAGCATGGCAGCAGTGGTTTATTGGGTGACAAAAACAAAAATACCTACATTAAATGAAAAGTGCCAGTTTTGGGTCTAACTAGAGATCCTGTTGGAAATGATCTGTACAAGGGGTGATTGATAAGTTTGGGGCCTAAGGTAGGAGGAATCAATTTTAGAAAACTTGGCACATTTATTTTTCACCCTCCCCTCGTGTTGCCACCATGTCCTCGTGGACCTCCTTGGGTGATCAGCCCTTGATACTGAGGTAGCGGATGACTGCACAAAGGCCGATGTTGTCCATTTTCTCAGACAGTGCTTACTTGCAATTTTCAATTATCTGAAACAGAAGTACCATAAAAGTTATTAACTTCAAACTTTCTGCATAATCACTCAAAGAGTTGAACTGCACATGCATGTAACGAGAGCTGTATAACTCATCTCCTTCTACCTTAGGCCACAAACTTATCAATCACCCCTGCTGTGGACCACTTCCGGAGGTCCAAGATGCCGACTTCTACAAAGAAGGGATCCATATGCTCCACGACCGCTGGACTAAGTGTGTAAATGTAGGAGGGGACTATGTTGAAAAATAACTGTGCTAGGTTTTCTAAAATTGACTCCCTCTACCTTAGGCCACGAACTTATCAATCACCCCTCATATAATTTCAGGACTGGAAAGCAAATTTCAGAAAATTTAAACTAAAATGGTATTTGGAAGATTTTTGAAAGCCTTGAGTATTGAAAGGGACAGCTACATCCCTTTGTGAGCAAGAGGAATGGATTAGTTATATTGAACAGTTAGGAAAATTAGTGAGGCAGGAAATAAAAATCCCAATGTGATAAGTGAAAAAAAAGACACCAAGAGCCTCAAATGGAGAGCAAGTCATTGGATCGATGGATATAAATTACAAATTCAGAGACAGGAAACTGGTGAACTCGGTGATGACTAAATGGCTTAGACTTGTACACAGATTTAAGGACTTACTTATTTGGAACCTGGAGATAAAAACAGCTTTGCTGTGTAGAGTGGAACTAAAGGTGTAACCAGAGCATAGGATGCCTCAAGTCAGAGGATGAAATCACAATAAAAAGTTAACCTTCAGATTATTCCTGGTGAAGGAAACAGAATTGCTGCAGTTAGACAAGAGGAACAAATAAGTGGAATATTGATGAAATGTAGGCCATGCATTGGATGTGGATGACGACTTGAGTTCCCAGCAAAGGTGAAAATATCCTGCAGGCCAACCAAACCAGATCAAGATATGGAAATGAAAAATAACAACAGAGAAATGGTGAATTTATTGCGAGGCACAAATCCCACACATGTTGTCTGTTGTCAAGTCAATAGACAAGCTTTCATCATAATTGACCTTACACTTGCAGGTGGGAGAAGAGCCTTTACTCCTTACCCAGTATGATCCACAAACCTTACTCAACTGTATAAAGTATGGGTTTATAAACACGTCCAGAGATCTTAGGCCAAAGATCAGCAGAGTACATGAACAGACCCTTCAGCCCACAGTTCCTATATAGACCATGATACCAATTTAAACTAATCCCAGGTCTCCCCGTAGCTACTTGTGTTCCAGAGAAAGCAACCTCTGAACTCTCCTTATACGATAGCCCTTATTGCATCTTCATCCAAGATACGGCTACTTTTTCATAAAATTCTATCGCATTTCTCTTTTTTGGCAAATGCCTGCAACATTTCAGTTCTGGTCATCTCACTACAGGAAGGGTGTGGAAACTATAGAAAGGGTGCAGAGGAGATTTACAAGGATGTTGCCTGGATTGGGGAGCATGCCTTATGAGAATAGGTTGAGTGAACTCGGCCTTTTTCCTTAGAGCGACAGAGGATGAGAGGTGACCTGACAGAGGTGTATAAGATGATGAGAGGCATTGATTGTGTGGATAGTCAGAGGCTTCTTTCCAGGGCTGAAATGGCAAACATGAGAGGACACAGTTTTAAGGTGATTGGAAGTAGGTACAGAGAGATGTCAGGGGTAAGTTTTTTATGCAGAGAGTGGTGAGTGCGAGGAATGGGCTGCCAGCAACGGTGGTGGAGGCGGATACGATAGAGTCTTTTAAGGGACTCCTGGATAGGTACATGGAGCTTAGAAAAATAGAGGGCTATGGGTAACCCTAGGTAATTTCTAAAGTAAGTACATGTTCGGCATAGTATTGTGGGCCAAAGGGCCTGTACTGTACTGTACTGTAGGTTTTCTATGTTCTTTGTTTTAACATATAGGTTGTTTAATTTTTATTTTATTTGATTTAGAGGGACATACAATAACAGGCCCTTCCAGCCCAATGAACTTGCACCGCCCAATTACACTCATTTGTCCAATTAACCTACTAACCCATACATCTTAGGTACTTTTGTGGAAATTGGAGCACTTGGAGAAAATGCACACGATCAAGGGGAAATTTCCTTACAGACTGCAGTGGAATTGAACAGCTGGTGCTGTGATAGTGCTACAGACTTCCTTTGAAGTATCTTTGAAGATTATTTTCCCGGAAAATTAAGTAAAGAATTGTAGGTAATCCAACACTTTCAATTTTGCCATCCTGCTTTATCAGCCTGTACAGCTACTACCTCTGGTATCCTGTGTCGGAAGACTGGAATGTCCTTTTCAGATAAACAACATTACCCCCAGTGGGAGGGCTATCTCTGACTCCTACATTCCACTCAGTGGCTTCTGCTGTGCACTCAGTTAGAAGATGCTGCACAATTTCAAATATTACTTGTCGTGGAGGAGGAGGTGGGTGGGTTGTCAGGAATAATTCCAACCAGCTTATTATCTTGTCTGCATTCCATTTTGGAGACAAGCTGCCCCTAGGTAACATCTTCCAAGGTCCAACAAGGAATCCCATTGTCTCCCCTATCTTTGGTTTACCATACACTTTGCTCTTTCTCCATTCTTCAAGGCTTATCACTATTATAGTATAGTTAACTTAAAACAGCAACTATGCTGCTCCACTCATATAAAGTTAGCCTCTGTCCTAACTCAGCCTTATGTATCTTTCTCTTCCCCTCTTCAAAGGAATCAAAGGCAGAGCTCGGAAGGAGACAGAGTGGGTGAAGCCATTCTGGGTCATCGAAACCAGCCGATGCACGGAGTAGTGTACAAGTTGCGAAAGGAACTCCGTGGCCTGCGGAGGGAAATGAGAAGTCGACGTTTCAGTTTGAGACCCTTCACCTGCACTGGAAGATTGAGGGGAGGTAGCCCGTGTGAAGGAGAGGGTGAGGCAAGGTCTAGCAGTTGATGGGTGGAACAAGCTGAGGAGAGGTGGAGGGAAGGGTGGGATACAACAGAGGAGGTGCTAGGTGGAGGCAACAAAGGACTTTGGGTAGTGGAATCTGATAGAAAAAGGAAACTGGAGCATGGAGCCAAATGAGGGGGATGGTGCACTAATGAGAACGGTATGGCTGGGGTACCCCGTGGGAGGAGTGCACGGGAATGATGTGTAGATGAAGTGGGCGGAGTAGTCGAAAGAAACAGGGTGACGGAGGCGGGAGTGGGTGCAGGAGCATCTGTGTAGATCAGGAGCAGAGAGAAAAGGGGCAGGAAGATTCTCAACAAGCCTTCTCAATCACCACAGCATAGAAGTCATTGGACACACACAATGCAGATAAGTGGCGTCAGTATACAGAGTGCAATGGTTGGCACAGACTTGATGGGCTGAAGGGCCAGTTTCTGCGCTGAACAGCTCTAGGATTAATAGAATTGTTCTTCTCAGAGGTGTCATTGTGTCATTGGGTTTAATGACCACAGTCTGAGTCATAATGAGTACGTGATAGTTTCCATGTTAATCTGTTCACATGAAATCAGTTCTTCCCACAGTAAGCAAGGACTAGTGGTTACAGTACAAAATATAATCAGCAGTTTATGCATCTGTACTTTCTATTCATCTGCACATGTCAAGGCCTAGCAACAGTTTTAGTACAAACTAGCAATCCCACAGTGTTTGCACCTAAAGTAAATCGGGATGCTGCCTGCATTAGAGGGCAAGAAAGGTTGGACAAACTTGGGTTATTTTCTCTGGACAAGTGGAGGCTGAGGGGACATCTGATAGGTTTATAAGATTATGAGAGGCATAGAGAGAGGAAACAGACTGTATTTTTTTCCGGGACTGCCCAGGACCTCGGTTGGTTGTTGTCCAAACTGGGTTCTCGTGCTGCAGGGTCACCTATTGCAGCTGCCCAAGGAGAGATGCTGGAGGCGGTGTGGGAGAGAGCAGAGGCATAGCGGGTGAGCTGGAGTCCATGCCGGTTTGGGGGCTGGCCAACCACCAACTCCACCCTCCCCCTCAGTACTGCCCTCCAGTGTTTGCTCAGTGGAGGACAAGCTGGATTGTGTTCATCTGCACTAGTGCATGATGACTGGACCCCTCAAACTTCTTCTTGCTGACAATATCCATGCACCATCGATCTACAGGACATGACTCTCAGGGTCTTGGACTATATTATATTGCTTTTGTGTGTAACTGTGTTTACATCTATCTTATAGGTGCTATACATCCTTTGTACTGTGTATGACTGTTGGTATTGTGCTTTGCACCTTGGCCCTGGAGGAATGCTGCTTCATTTGGCTGTATTTATGGGTAATCATGTATTGTTCAATGACAATTAAACATAAACTTGAAATGTCTAATACCAGAGGGCATGCATTTAAGGTGAGAGGGATAAGTCCAAAGGAGATGTGAGGAGCAAGTTTTTATACAGGGAGTGGTGGGTGTCTGGTATTCTCTGTCTGGGTTGTTGGTAGAGGCAGATATATTAGGGACTTGTAAGAGACATTATATAGGCATATGATTGTGAGGGAAACAGAAGGATATGAACATTGTGTAGGCAGAAGGAATTAGTTTAGTTGGCCATTGGATTACAAATTTAATTGGTTTGACACAACATTGTGGGCTGAAGAGCCTGTTCTTGTGCTGTACTGTTCTATGTTCTATGCTCCAAAACATTCACATAGACAGAAACAACTTACTGACATACGTAGTGAACTATTGACAGGTAGAAGAGGGAAATTCCGTAACTTTCTCCATGGGGGAAGTTCATTGTCAAAGCTGATTGCCAATCCTTAGAGCAAATAAGAATAATAAGAAAGATAATAATAATAATAATAATAATAATAATAATAATAATAATAATAATAATAAAGTTACAGGTGGTATCATAACATAGTGTTTAGAGCATCACTTTACAGAGATTAGCAATTGTGGTTAGATTCCTGTCATTATTTGTAAGGAATTTGTACACTCTCTCTGTGACCACATGGGTTTCCTCCAGGTGCTCCAGTTTCCTCCCACAATCCAGAAGCGTACGATTAGGGTTCAGGCCTGGCTTGCTGAGTTCCTCCAGCATTGTGTGTGTGTGTTGGCTAGGGATAATAAGTAGTTACCATATGCTATACTAGACTTGCGGGCACACAACATATTTCCCTGCATGTTTCAATATATATATGACAAATAAATCTAATCTTTATGCTCTGAAGAAAAGCCACATAGAGGATCAAGAATATTGCAAAATGTACTCTTTTTGCTTCAGAAGTAAAATCTTGCTCTGAATTACAGAGCAGGAAAGGAAATGATGCTAGCAGATATGATATCTCATCTGTCACCAGAGCAGCAGTACGAGATGAGAGATTATGGTGTGAAGATACAGCAACAAAGCTGAGTGTGATCAGAGCCAAGACTGACAAAGATGGGGAGATTCAGGAATAAAAGTAAGAAACACAACCATTAGTGTGATGGTAGTGCTCGTACAAAGATGACATCTCACTGCAAGTTGGCTTTGATCCAGAAATATGATACCCAAAGTGATGAAAAATGAAGGACTTCAAAATACAGCAAGGCCACGTGGGTATAGAGAAATTGCAGCTGTGAGCTCGAACAGCTGTACACTGAATTGCCATCTTCAAACTAACCAAAAAATGTATTGGCATGTCAATGTTGTGGCTGACTAAAACTGAGCCATACTGAAGTTGTACTGAGGAAATATAAAAGTCTTTATTCACACTGCAAACCTCCTGGAGAGACAGAGAGTGTCCATGAGAATTCAAAGCAATCTTACTCTCCTGACATGATGTTTCAAACTTCTTCAACACAAAGGTAACAATTATCAATTAACTAGCTCAAGAACAGTCCCTAACAGTCAATATGGCTTACATTCAGAAATATGGAATAAAACAAAGCAGCAATGATGGCAAGTACCTCTCAATATCCAGCCTTACGTCCCCATCATGAGAGGTGGAAACAGGAAAGGTTGGCCAACAAAGCTCTAGTGAAACTGTATAGGCCAATCCCCTGTACAGTGGATGCAATGGATTACAAAAATATTGATGAACTCCAACCACACCATCGACTTTATGAGAAAAGGCCCATCAACAAGTGAGCACGTGACACAGCGCAGAGGAAGTCAGCAGGACCAGGCAAAGCTGACAACTCTTTTGCCACCAAAGTCCATATCTGCCTTGGGTAAGTGGAATGTGAGAACCATGTGCCAGGCAGGAAAATCTAACATTCATAGCAAATGAGAAGAAAAGGCGTAAACTGTAAATTTTTGGCAACAAAGAAGACACTACAAAAACTGCAGGCTTTCATCAACCAATGCCTGAGAAGGATCCTAAACATCAGGGTAACTCCTTAAAATGTGATCACAGAGAGCCGGTGTCTTACAACTCAGTCAACGTCAGGTTACATCTTAAGTTTATACAGTGAATTCTGGGTAATAGCCAACAGCTAGACATAGTTGCTCAGCGATTTCAAGAAGCACTTGTTAGGTATCAACAAGTCTAAAAATATTCCTGTGCAATACACAAAATTAGATTTGCACATCCGCAGTCAGTCCCTCTATTAGCTAGACAATCTCAGACAAAGGTTAACAATACCTCATCACTGGCAGGATCTATATCTAGCTATTGTTAGCTCGCACAAGAGAAGCAGCGGCTGCATCTCATCCTGTCACCCTCATGAACCAAGTCAACATTTGATTCAAAATTTATTTTTTCTCTTAATTTTCTTTCACAGGAGGTCATCTGTGGTCTACGTTCCATTGGGATCAAAGGGCCCAAGAAGATGAAGAAGAATGATAGCAAGTGAGATACCATGAAGGCTACAGGACACCCTGAAAGATGTTCATGTACAACCAGAAACAGAATCTCATAATTGTAGAGTTATCCCCTCAGTTTCCATTCAGAAGAATAATGAAAGACCTAAGGGTTGCAACAATGAGTGCAGAAGTTTGAATCATACTTTAAGTACAAAGGAGATGCTGAAGTGCGACAATGGAACACACTTTGTGTACAAAGGATGCAGAGTTTACAGAGTCATACAGATTCACCACTGTGAACTCATCTCATTGCTATCCAAGAGAACACAAATTCTTGGCAAAATATCAAATGTCGACAAGGAGGATTACAGGAGTGAGGTAGATAGGCTGTTTGAATGGTGTCACTCAACATCAGCAAAGACAAAGAATTGATGTGGATCTCAGGGAGAGGAAGTCAGGAGAACATGCAGTGGTCCTCACTGTGGGGGTAGCAGTAGAAGGTGGCCAGCTTTATGTTCCTATATGTCAGAGGCTCTGTCCTGGGTTCAACACTTTGATGCAATCACAAAGGTGGCATGCATTCAGCTCTACTTTGTCAGGAGTTTGAGAAGATTCAGTATGTCACCAAAGGCAAATTTCTACAGATGTACAGTGGAGAGCATTTTGACTGGTTGTATCACTGCCTGGTATGGAAGCTCTAATTATAGGATCTCCGGAGGCTTCAGAGGGTTGTAGACTCAGCCAGCTCCTTCACAGAAACACCCCTCCCTTCCTCAAGAAGGTAGCACCCATCACTAAGGACTCTTACCATCTGTGACAAGCCCTCTTCTTGCTACTCCCTTCTGGGTTAAGGTACAGGAACCTGAAGACTCACACTTAATGATTTATGGACAGCTTCCTCCTCTCTACCATCAGATTTCTGAATAATCCAAGAACATTAGCTTATTGTTGCTTTTCTTTTGCATTCTCTATTCATTCTGAAATTTATTGTCACTTTATTTCTGATTCTGAAAGTCATGATCTCAGGGACATTGAGGACATGGTGCTGGTAATGCCTGTAAAATCAGAGGTTAGCCTCTTTCTTCTTGGAACTGGTCCTTGCCTTCCACTATTATGACACAAATTGGAAACATAGACTGCAAATGCTGGAACTCTGGAGTAACACACAATCCGCTGGAGGAACTCAACAGGTCAGGCAGTATCTATGGAAGAAAATGGACATCAAGACTGTTCATCAATAAGCAACAACTGTCCTTTTCCCTCCATACATGCTGCCTGACCCATTGAATTCTTCATATTTTAACTGTTGCACTGTGATATAAATGCTACTTGGCGCTTATCATCCTTGCATCATGGAAACACAATACTCCTTACCATCTAGGACATCTTCAAAAGGCAATTTCAAAGTTCAAAGCAAATTAATTAACAAAGAACATATATCTTACAATATACAACCCTAAGATTCATTTTCTTGTGGGTATACTCAATAGATACATAATAGAATAACAACCATCATAGAATCAATGAAAGACCACACCAACTAGGGTGTTCAACAAATGGGCAAAAGACAACAAACTGTGCAAATACAAAAATAAAGAAGTATTAATAATAATAAATAAATAAGCAATAAACATCAAGAACATGAGATGAAGAGTCTTTGAAGGTGAGTCCATAGGTTGTGGAAATGTTTCAAAAATGGTGCAAGTGAAGTTGAGTGAAGTATCCCTTTTGGTTCAAGAGCCTGATGGTTGTTGACGGGTAATAATTGTTCTTCAACCCGGTAGGTATAAGTCCTGAGGCTCCTGTACCTTCTTCCTGATGGCAGCAGCAAGAAGAGTGTATATCCTGGGCCCCTGATGATGGACCTCAAGAAGAAGGCAGCATTGATCACTAAATACCCTTACCATCCAGGACACACCCTTGTCACATTATAAGCATTGGGGAGGAGGTACAGGAGCCCAATGATCTACCCTCAATGTTTTAAGAACAGCATCTTCCCCCTGCCATCAGCTTTCTGAAAGCTCCATAATCTCATGAACACTTCCTCATTGTTTGCCTTTTACACTCTTTATCTATTTTGAAACTTACAGTAACTTTTATATCTTCCTCTGTATTCATGCTGCAAAGCAGCAGCTTTCATACCATACGTCAATGAAAAAAGCTCTGATTCCAATTCTAAACATTATTTAGGTCTTTCTGCACAACACCATAAATTGGTTCTTTTGCTGAAAAATTGTACAATCATAAGTGAATCATAATTCTTAAGCTTATGACTGACTGGAGAAGAGAGGGATAATTAACAAAATTATTAAACCTAGACTGGGAGAACTCCACTGGAATGAGGTAGCTGCAGATGAAATAATGCATCTGCTCTGAGCCGGCATGGAAGGTGTGAAGAGAATCATCAAAAGCTCTGTGAATATTAGCAGTAAATTTTTGATTGAAAATTGATTTTGAAATTCACCAACTTGTACGTCAAAGATGGTTTGAGGTCATGGGTTATCTGAAAGGACCCCTGCCTGTATGGGTAAGTTACAAATTCATTTGGGCTTCTGTGTGGAAAACAGTTCTTGAAATGATCATGAACCAAAAAAAAATATCATAATAGATTTTTGTGATTTTTTATGAAAATATTCATCCTGTGATAATCCTGAGAGCAGTTCCATCCACAGAGTCATACACCACAAAAACAATTCCTTCAGCCCACCATGCCCAAGTGGACCAATGTACTTATCGAAATCAATGCCATTTACATCCCTTTGCTCTGTGGCAAATGTTGTGGAAGTGTTTGGCTCCAGCATCTCCTTGGGCCAATAAACTTTGCCTAGAAGGTATCTGTTAAAGGTGTTGTTGATTTTCATCACTGGAAATTTGTCACAGTTGTAGAAGAGAGATATTGCTGCTGTAGTTGTACTGAAGTTAAAAAGAATGCCTTTTCTCATTAGAACAGAATTAAATGGAATTTAGGGGAATGAAAGATTTGAGTGTTTATAATGTGAAAGATTGTTATTTCTGAAAAAGGATCTGGTGCTTATTTCTGATTGAAATATTTATAAAGGGAGATACACACAGGTATTATTGAGAGGTTACAGATTGTCAGTGATGAAGGTTTATATTCAGTTCTGAGGATGACAGGTGATTGGTACGGCCAAGTTTGGAGCATTGTGTACAGTTCTGGTGACCGAATTATAGGAAAGATGTCAACAAAATAGAGAGAGTACAGAGAATATTTACTAGAATGTTACCTGGGTTTCAGCACCTAAGTTACAGGGAAAGGTTGAACAAGTTAGGTCTTTATTCTTTGGAGTGTTGAAGGTTGAGGGGGGACTTGATAGAGGTGTTTAAAATTATGAGGGGGATAGATAGAGCTGACATGGATAGGCTTTTTCCATTGAGAGTAGGGGAGATTCAAACAAGAGGACATGAGTTGAGAGTTAGGGGGCAAAAGTTCAGGGGTAACATGATGGGGAACTTCTTTACTCAGAGAGTGGTAGCTGTGTGGAACGAGCTTTCAGTAGAGGTGGTAGAGGCAGGTTCGATATTGTCATTTAAAGTAAAATACATGTGCCTCCCATTCTGTGCATTCAGTAATGATGTGTCTTAAAATGTTAGGGTTCAGAGGAATGATGCATGGCAGACTTTTTCAGCTCTTGTATTCAACACTACCATTCACACATCTTTCCAGAACAGCTAAACAAGTTCCACAGATATATAGGTATTCCAATTACCTTATCAAAATATTTGTGAATAGTTGTTGGCTCATGCACAACAAAGTCTAGCAAGTTGATTGTTCGCACTGATGCTTACCCTGTGATTAATGACTTGGGTTGCCAGTCTAGATGATGTGTCCCCAGGAGGCTTTGTCACATGATTTCTGGCCTCCAACAGCTCAGCCCCCACACCATTGGTTGCCTGATGCACATTGCCACGCAGCACCACTTCCCCATGCTAAAGTAAATTAACACCTTCCTGATCAGAGCGATAAGCACTCACAGCATGGTTACAGCATTGAAGGAGGCTATTTTCCCATTGAGTCTGTATTGCCTCTGTGCAAAATACAACTGTGCTTTACCCACAGCTCTATAAATCCCTTCCTAATTGATATTTATCCAGCTCATTTTGAATGCTATAATTGAAGTTGCCTCCACCACCACTTCATACAGTGCATTCCACATTCTTCCCTTTTGCTGTTTAAAAAAGATTCTCAAGTCAATTTTGGTTCTTTTGCCAATCACCTTCATTCCATGTCTTCATCTATTTTGTGACCCGTTCACCAGTGGGAAGAGTTTTTCGCTCCATCTATTCTGTGTACTTTGTGATTTTGCATACCTCTCAAATCACGCCCCAAGGAGAGCGACTCCATCTTCAAAAAATCGTCATTCCCAGGACTATTTTGAACAATCTCTTCCGCACCTTCTCTGAAGCCTTTACATCTTTCTTAAAGTGTTGTTCCCAGAACTGACACAATGCTCCAGTTGTTTATTAACCAGTGTTTAATAAAGGATTATCATGACCTTACTCTGCTCCTCTGTTTGCAAAGCCCAGATATGATATTCTTTTATAAGCCATTTCTCAATATCAAATTCACAAATTCCAGTAACTGCTTCCACTCTCTCTCTTTTACCCCACTTTCTTCAATCTTCACTTTCTCCTGATCCATCACTCTATCACTTTCTCCACCCCGTCATCTCTATCTGTTCATCATCCACACATTCCTCCCACTGCTTCTTTTCCTCACCTCCCTCCCTTTTATCCCTGTCTTCTATCAGATTCCATCATCTTCAGCCCTTTGTCATAGCTGGACAATAATAACCCTTTCTACTAATAACCAATAAAGAACAACCATCTTTATCAAAATAAACTGAGGCATTTTAAAGGCAACTCTCTAAGCCCCCTATGGTTTTGTCCAGCTTTAAACCCATTCCCTAATTTACTGAAAAACACAAAATGCTGGCAGAACTCAGCAGGCCAGGCAGCATCTATGGGAGGAGGTAGTGACGACGTTGCGGGCCGACTCGGCCCAAAACGTCGTCACTACCTCCTCCCATAGATGCTGTCTGGCCTGCTGAGTTCTGCCAGCATTTTGTGTTTTTATTCATTTCCAGCGTCTGCAGATTCACTCGTGTTGCCCCTAATTTACTGACTCAGATGAAATTAGGGTTTCAAATCAGAAACAACCAAATGAGTTATACCTTGACACATCTTCAATACATGGACAATTTGAAATTATACACTCCTTCATCAGTAAAGGTAAAGCAATTAAATCAAATAGTAGACCTATTTTCTAAAGATATGAACTTTGGACTGGATAAGTGCAGAACATTAAACATAAAGAAAGGTGCAATAGAGCTAGCAGAATAAACAGCAGAGTATCAGGATACAATACAACCGATGGATGAATATGAAACATATAAGTAAATGGGATATCAATGAGCAAGGAAAATAGATCATAGTGTGATAAACAGAAAATATTTAGCAGAATAACTAGTATCATGTCAAAGTCACTACACAATAGCATTAAACAAGTAGGTCTACACAGCAATATTTATGAAAATCCTCAGAAAGCCACAATACTAAACACCACTAGAATAGTCCGAAAGTTCCTAGGAATTGACAAATGAGTGTGCTTGACTATGCCTGTACCTCAGGTTTTACCAGCTTGAGCTGAGAAAAAAAATTAAAGATCAATAAAATATTTTTAAAAATAATAAATGAATGAATTAATCGGTAATACTGAGAACATGAGTCATGGAGTCCTTGAAAGCGAGTACATAGGTTGTAGAATAACTTCAGTGTAGAGGTGAGCCTGATTGTTGAAGAGTAATAACTGTTCCTCTACCTGATGTGTGGGACCTGTGGCTTCTGTACCTCCTTCTTGGTGGTAGCAGTGAGATGAGAGCATGACGAGGTTGGTGGGGGCCTGGCATGCACTGCAGGTGGTGGTGGTCGAGGCAGATACATTAGGGGCATTTATGGGACTCTTGAATAGACAAATGGAAAAATGGAGGCTTATGGGCTATATAGGGTGAAGGGTTAGACCGAGTATTGGTCAACACACCATTGTCGGCTGAGGGCTGTGTTGTACTGTTGTACATTCCATGTTCTGAAATTTCCAAACTCGCTATGTCAGTTTTTCCAATGCAGGCTGCATAAATTTGTTCCATTGTCAGTTTCAGCAATAAACCTAAGTAGTAGCTTTTTCTAAACTACTTTGTTTTATGTACTTCATTGTGCTGAATCATTTGGTAACATTTATTTGACTGTGCAACTTTAGGCTGAGAAGCTGAAGCCAATGGTATCACAAAAAGTTGAGTGAAGAAAAGTTCAGCAGAAATGGTAGAGAGCAATTATTTTTAACACAAAGTTCAAATTTCAAAGTAAATTTATCACCAAGGTATGTATATGTTACCATATATGACCCTGAGATTCAGTAAAACAAAAACATATAATAAAATCAATGAGAAACTAAACACAAACAAAAACTGACAACCAATATGCAAGACCAAAAACTGCATATACAACAACAGCAATGATAAATAAATCAATAGATAGATAAATAGTAACAGACACAAAATGTTGGAGGAACTCAACAGATCAGGCAGCATCTATGGAAATAAGAAAAGCAGACAACCTGCATGAGGGGGTTTGAACTCTGAAGTGATCATTCCCATCTGACGTATGCATTTTTGCAGTACAAATGCTTCAGTGTGGAAGTAATCCTTCCATTTCCTCCCACACCGAGGTGAGCGTGGGGAGAAAGGCATTTGCAGCATGTCCCTCATTCAAAGCAAAGACCAAACTGAGAGCCCTCCCTGCCTCAGACCATCTGTTCAACCATTGGTTGGCAGTTGGTTTCATCACTTCAATTATTACATCAGCCATGATTACATTTTGTTCAAAGAGTCGTGTGAAGAAATACCTTGGGACATATCCAAACAGCTTCCAATCATACATGTTGGAGGAAATCGGTATGACCCATCCAAGACTTAACCAGTTCAGAAGAAGGGGTGCAATTGCTCCTTAACCCGCTGGATTCCTCCAACATCATGTGAGTTGCTCCGGATTTCAGTGTCTGCAGTTTCTTGTGTCATCAGTTTCCAGTTATGTCCACAAGGCTTTAGCCTGAAGAGTTTTCCAAATGTTCACACTCACATGACAGAGGAAAAAAAATCTCTCTTAGTTCTGCCCCAAATGGATGGTCTAGAAGTGTTTCTTGCATAAAGTTGCTTGAAGAAGCAGCAAGGTAATGCCAGTGGAGAAAACTTGCCATTGATGGGGCTGAACATGTGTGTAATGCATGTACATATAAGTGTGATTTTAAGAACTCTATGTACATGTGCTGTGGTTTCTGATACATTTGGTATGGGTTACTGCTGTCAGTAATAACATCATAAGAGTTGTATAGCTTAAAAGTAAGCTCTTTAGCCCACCAGGTCTTAACCCAAAATATCAACCATCCATTTCTCTCCATAGATGCTTCCTGTCTTGGCATTAACACAATGGGTTAACAGAGACACAAGAGGCCGCAGATGCAGGTGCAACAGACAAACACTGCAACTCGGACAACGTTACCACTTGTACCACTGGAACTAAACTTCCGAGGTCAAGACAGTGGAACTCCCCCAGCGCACTGTCTTTATAACTTTAAAACTCTCCTGAGCTGGTTTCTTTGTGCATTTCACATACATGACAGACGAACTGCACACATCTGTCTTTGTTGGATATAAAGAATAGCCAACTATTTATTTTTTCTATATATTCTTATTGTAATTGATGGCAGTTTCAATGTACTGCTGCCACAAAACAATGAATTGCATGATGTATGTCAGTGACAACCCTGATTCTGAACTACGTTTATTTATCTATTTAGCGATGCAGCTCAGAACAGGCCCTTCTGGCCCAACAAGCCACACTGTTGAACAACCCAACTATTTAAACCTAGCTTAATCACAAGTCAATTTACAATGACAAATTAACCTACTAACTGGTACGTCTTTGAATTGTGGGAGGAAGTCAGAGCACCTGTGGGAAACCCACGTGTACACCGGAAGGACATACAGATTTCTTGCAGAGAGCATGGGAATTGAACTCCAAACTCTGACACCTCAAGCTGTAATAGTGTCGTGCTAACCATTCTGGTACTCCATTCTACTGTATTGTATGTATTGTACCTACACACGCCTCTATCTACATGTGTTTGCTTCTCATCAGACTTACGGCTTCAATGAAGACATTCTGTTGGTAACTCTGTTACTCTCTCTGACAATATATATAGGCATCCGTTAGTCTTGAGAGACCGTGGATTTGCGCCTGGACAGGGTTGTTTGGGAGACTGGCAATTCCCCTCTCCACACCACCAATGTTGTCCAAGGGAAGGGCAAGGGCCAATACATGGGCACCGGTGTCATCACAGAGCAATGTGTGGTTAAGTACCTCGCTCAAGGACACAACACGCTGCCTTAGCTGAGGCTCGAACTAGCAACCTTCAGATCACTAGACCAACAGCTTAACCACTGGGCCACGTGCCAACTCTCTCTGACAAATATCAACAATAAAATGATCACAGCCATTACAGAATGGAGGACTAACCACCAGCAAGCTCTTAGTGAATGATGTGGTACAAATGTGGACACAGTAGCACTAGTCAAAAAATCTATTAAGACGTATCCATGGTTTCCTGCGTACAAATTTTTCAGAGCATCTGGGCATGGTGCTCCATTGTGTAATGATCCATTAACTACATTGTTGACACAAAGATAGTCTTTTGCAACATAAACGCTTGTTTTTATCAGAGACCAATGAAAAGGGGTTTCCATTACAAAAGTTGCCCTGTACAATATTGTTTTCAGGTGAAGGCAGTTATCAGTGGGTGAAATCAATGAATTAATATCAGCTGTGGTAGAATGGGAAACACCCAGACCTCTGAGGGATAATAATATATGCTTTCTGCTCTAGAAACTTGAGCACAAAAGAAATACAGCAATGGTGTAGGAGACGAAACTCCAGCTGACGTCAGAAAAACAAATGTGTGGGAGTTTACTGTGTGAAAATTGACTGTGACATTTCCTAAACAGCAACAGTGACCACATGTCTGCCCACTTCCTAATCTCACCTAGTCAAGCTGACATACTACCTCAGCAAAAGAACAACCTGAGTTTAACATCTTTGGAGTTTGTTTTAGATCATCTCTGTAGTCTTGCCTCTCCCCTACTATGACGCCCTCCCATTCCTGGAGGGAGATCTACTAAATTTGCTGCCAGGTCTACAGGGACTGAGTTATCACGGAGGTTGATCAGACTGGGAATTTATACTTCAGAGCCAAGGAGACTGAGAGGTGACCTTACACAAATGCATAAAATCACGAGGGGCATGGGTAGGTTAAACGCACACAGTCTTTTTCCAAGGCAAAGAACATCTAAAACCTGAGGGGATAGGTTTAAGGAGAGATGGGAAATAATTAAAAGGGATCTGAGAGGCAACTCCTTCACACAGAGGGTGATGTGTTTATATGGTACAATTGTCTGAGGCAGAGAAAGGGTAGAATAATATGATTTAATACAGCTACACAGATAGGAAATGTTAAGAAACTGCTGGGTGAAATGCAAGCAAATGGGACCAGCTCAGATGGGCATCTTGAAGCTAATGGGCCTGTTTCTAATCTGAATTACACCAGGACACTACTGTATTTCTGTGAGATACCTAACTCATTAAATTCCGGTTTTTGGCTTTCTGCTCATCCACTGTAGATCTTGATCATAACTTCAGCTTCCATGACCTTAGACTTCAGCTGCCAAGACCTTAATCTTCAGAGTTTACCTCATAAAGCCTCTCCACCTCACGTTTCTTCTTTAAGAAGCTCTCAAAAACTTACTGTTATATGTGGAGATTATATGGTCCAATAGATTCTTTGAAAGTCAAGAATGAGCCAGAAATCTTGTGGTTACAACTGTTTTAACAGTAACTAACTGAGTCCACTGAAAACAAAAGACAAAAAACAAAGAAGCCAGGCTTGTCTCATATTGAAAACTAGGCAGATAAGAAAATTCCTCAATACCAACAGTCTATGTGATGGTTTGATATATGGCCTGTCACAAGCTGCAGACAAGCAAGCTACAAAAAAAACAAAGCCAGCTCTGCAATAAATCATTAAATATCTATTCAACATTTACAGACAAACAGTTGATTATACAGATAAAGACTTGTTTTATTTGTCACATGTATATCGAAACATGGAAACATACGGTGAAATGAGTTGTTTGTATCAGTGACAAACACAGTCCGAGAATCATGGCATTGGGGCAGCACCCAAATGTCACCATGCTTCCAGCAGAACATTGCATGCTCACAATTTACTAACCCTAACCTGTACGTCTTTAGAATGTAAGAGGAAACCAGAGGAAATTGCTTGCAGTCACAGGGAGAATGTACACACTTCTTATGGACAGCAGTGGGAATCAAACCCTGATCGGTGATAACTGGCACTGTAAAGCAATGCAATAAATGCTACACTACTGTGCCATGCTATAGAGCAAATGTTATCACAAAACTAGGCAATAATTTGTTTTAAGCTACTTTATGTATTTCAAGGTGCTGAATTATTTGGTAACATTTATTTCATTGTGTAGCTTAAGTCTGAGAAGTTAAAGCCAACAATAACACAAAACTTCAAAATTGGCCACCTTAGTGTCTCTAATATAGACTGCATGAATTCAATATTCAAATAAAAATGACAAACTCCTGACAGTCAGTGACAGGAATAGTACCCCGATTATTGACTTCAGGAGGAGGAAACCAGAGGCCCATGAGCCAGTCCACTCTGGTGGATCAGAGGTGAAGAGGGTTAACAACTTTAAATTCTTTCATGTTATCATTTCAGAGGACCTCTCCTGGGCCCAGCAAGTGCAATTCTGATGAAAGCATGATAGTGCATCTACTTCCTTAGACATTTAAAACTTTGACAAAGTTCTATAGATGTGTGCTGGAGAGTATATTGACTTGTTGCATCACAGCCTGGAATGGAAACACCAGTGCCCTTAAATGGAAAATCCGACAAAAAGCAGTGGATACAGCCCAGTCCATTACAGGTAGAGCCCTCTCTACCATTGAGCACATCTGCACAGAGCATTGTTGAAGGATCCATCATCAGGGACCCTCACCATTCAGGTTGCGCTCCCTTCTCGCAGCTGCCATCAGAAAGAAGTTACAAGAGCCTCAGGATTCTCACCACCAGGTTCAGGAAGAATTGTTACTCCTAAACTAACAGGCTCTTAAACCAGAGGGGATAATTTCTCTTAACTTCACTTGTCCCATCACTGAACTGTTCCCACAACCTATGGACTCACTTTCAAGAACTCTTCATCTCATGTTATTGATATTTATTGCTTTCTTTTTTTTAAATTATTTTTCATTTTTCATTTGTATTTGCACAGTTTCTTGTCTTTTGCACATTGACTGTTTGTCCACCCTATTGGGTGCAGTCATTCTATCATGGTTCTTGGATTCACTGAATAAGGCGGCAAGAAAATGAATCTCTGGGTTGTATATGGTGACATATATATACTTCGATAACAAATTTACTTTGAACTTTGATTATGATCACTAACAGTGTAAAGCATTACATCAACCCCCTACACACTCTGCCACCCCAAACATATAAGCAAGCATAAAGAAAGTTAAAATATAAGAAAAGTAACAACTTAGGGCTTCATCCAACATTACTTTGCTGACCTCTCCTAACATGTATCAGATTTTGCTAATAACCATTAGCAAAGGTTTGCAACAATAACTGTGCAAAGGTTTGGAACAATTTTTAGGTTACCGGTTCTGAATAAATAGAGATGTACACCCTGTGGCTACTTTATTATGCTCGTTAATGCAAATATCTAATCAGCCAATCATGTGGCAGAAACTCTATGCATAAAAGTATGCAGACAAGGTTCAGTTGTTGATCAGCTCAAACATCAAAATGGGGAAGAAAGGTGTTCTAAGTGACTTTGACAGTGGAATGATCATTGTTGGCTGATAAGGCAGTTTGAGTATCTCAGAATCTGCTGATCTCCTAGGATTTTCATGCATAGCAGTCACTAGAGCTTACAGGGAATGGTGCGAAAAAACAAAAAAAAACAACCAGTGAGTGCTGTGAGAACTGAAATAAACTCATCCAGTGAGCGGCAGTTGTGTGGGCTAAAATGCCTTGTTCAGGTCTGGCAGACACCATGGAAAAACAAAACGAGATAACATTTCAGCTTGAGGACCTCTCATCAGATTTGGGATATAATACTCAAAAGAATTTCCTTTCCAAGTTCTAACACGGGGGTGGGGGGGGGGTGGTTGTTATACCCCATCCACAACTTTCTATTAGGCAATCAAGGTGCTGTTGTCATGCAGCTCCAGATCTCAGTGGGCCAATGAGATCAGCCTTAGTATTTGTTTATTCATTCATGGGACAGGACAACAATGAAAATATCAGGGTTTATCACCTTTCTGACTTGACCCCAATCTAATAGGTCATTTCGGAGGGCTGTTAAGGGCCAATGACATTGTTTGGGTCTGGAGTCACTAGTAAACCAGGCCACATAATGCAGATGACTTTTCCTGAAGGACTTGAGTGAAATAACAGCCTATAGTTTCAGTTTTGGGTGGCAGGGTGGAGATAGGTCTCTGCCAAAGGAGATGCAAGGTGATCCTTCGCTCTGCTAGCCTGCAGGTCACTCTCGAGCAAGATGCAGCATCTGCTTAGATCCCCCCACCCCCCAAAGGCTGATCAGGGTCACATGAAGCCATGGGATCAGGTGGTAGATAGTCGTATGAGCAGCCAGAGCATATCACAACTCTTGGTTATGCAACCACTGACGCCAGGCAATCTCTGAACAGTACTGATAATGATTGGAGTCACCCATCTTGTAAAGGCACTGATTGAAAAGTGGCAAACCACTTCTGTAGAAAAATTTGCCAAGAATAATCATGGTCATGGAAAGACCATGATCACCCCTGTCATACAACATGGCACATAACAAATGAATGATAATTTTACATACAAAATGCTAAAGGAACTTAGAAGGTCCTGATGAAGTGTCTCAGCCCGAAACACCAACTGTTTATTCCCATCCATAGCTGCTGCCTGAGCTGCTGAGTTCCTCCAGCCTTTTGTGTGTGTGCTCAATATTTCCAGCATCAGTGTTACCAATACTAAGATGTTTTTTATTACTTGGGTTTTTAGATTTGTATTGTTTTCATAAAAAAACACTAAGACATTATGTATGGTGAAGATCACACATTCTCCCTTTGACCATGTTGGGTTCCTTCCACACTGCAATAACATGCAAGCTGGTAGGTTAATTGGCCACAGTAACTTGCCCCACATCCGTAGTTGAGTCACGTTATTGTCATTTGCATAATTATGGTGAGGTACAGGTATAATGAAAAACTTGTTTGTAGCAGCATCACTGGTACAAGTAGTACAGTAACTGTAAGGAGCAGCTAGCAAAGCTAGGAAAGTAAACAGGGACCAGTGTAGGGCCATTGTAAATGGGAACTTGATGGCAAATGAGCCAAAGAGCAAACATCTGTACTGAATTATTCTGTGACTCTGTATGAATCGTAAAGGGGTGTGGCTTATTTGTAAGAGAGCACTTAATTGAGTCATGACATCATACAGCACAGAAAGAGGTTCTCTGGCCCTTCATGTCCATACCTTGTGGCTGTTCTCCAGATGCTCCAGTTTCCTCCCACTTCTGGGAAGATGTACAGGTTCTGTTGGAATGAACGAGGTGAACCCAGGTGCAGGACACAGGCACGGAGGTTGCATTAGGATGTAGACGCGAGCATGAGCGTTGAATCAGCAAACAGGAGAGAGTGCAGCAAGGCAGCAGACAGACAGAACTGATCTTGACACGGAGCATAGAAAAGGATGCGGCAGACAAAACTTTCCTTAGCACGGAGAGACGGAGTTACACAGGTAAACCTCAGTGCTGACGTAAAACTAAAAAGACTTTTCTTGACACAGAGAGACTGAGTTTCACAGGTAAGCCTCGAAACTGGAGTAGAGCTTAGAAAACTTACCTTGACACGGAGAGACTGAGTTTCACAGGTAAGCCTCGAAACTGGAGTAGAGCTTAGAAAACTTACCTTGACACGGAGAGACTGAGTTGTACAGGTAATTCTCGGTACAGAAGCAAAACTTAAAATACACAGTCCTAAGCGGCTAGGAAACGTTAATTACCACACAGGCAAAACCAGCAATCTGGCAACTAGTGGTTGAAAAGTCAGGGTTCTTATGCTGCAGGTCTTGATGAAAACCAGGTGTGCTGCCATCAAAAGGAATTAGGAGAAAATGGGGAATTAACATTAAATGACAGGTTCGTGCTAATAAATTGTGAACATGCTATGTTGGCGCTGGACGCGTAGCAAGTCTTGTGGGCTGTCCCTAGCATATCCTCGAGCTATGCAGGTCACTGACGCAAATGACACATCCCTAAGTATGTTTCAATGTTTTGATGTACATAAGACAATTAAATAAAGCCTACCAATTAACTGTCTATGCTAACACACACAAAATGCTGGAGGGACCCAGAAGGCCAGGACAGGATCCTGATGAAGGGTCTTGGCCTGAAATATCAACTGTGCTCTTTTCCATAGATGCTGCCTGGCCTGCTGAGCTCCTCCAGCAGTTTGTGTGTGTTACTTTGGACTTCCAACATCTGCAGATGTCCCTGTGTTTGTGGAACTGTCTATACTAATTGAATTTACTAGTATTTGTTGCATCTTCAAGCTCCTACTACAGATTGTATGTTTTTGTCATTGTCACTGTTACAAAGTGGGCACAGGTCAACAGGATTACGAGACATTCATCTCTTTGGGTGCGCTAAAAGATTGCACAGTTGCCACAGTGAGATACAGACTCTGCTCTCCAGGGTCTTACTGAACTAGTATGTTCCAGAGTTGTTATTGCCTAAAATGTGCATTTGGATATTCTAACAACATTAAAGGCATGATATTGAAAGAAATTCATGACACCTACAAGGACAGTATTTAGAATCTCCTTGCGTTTGCAAATCTCAGAAAGTACAATGTGAAAATGGTGCGACACTTAGGTTAAAAGCCACTAAGGTAGTTTATCTCAGCGCATGATACATTGCAAATCCATGCATTTGTGTTAGTAACTTTTATTTTTTTTTCAATTTATTGGTATATTGAAACTACTTGCTCAAGTGCAAGGACACATACAGAGCCCTAAAAATTAGATCAAAAACCAAACAGCGTGAACAAGGGGCCAACACCAAACACAATGAGGAAGATGTGACCAGCTCAGGAAGGCACCTTATTGACTTTTTGGTCAAGGTGCCTGTTCTGTGCTGTATAACTCTCACTCTACAATATCTGCAGAAAGTACACAGACGTGCCCAGGTTAAAATTACAGGCAACAGTCAATGGGTATTTTCCATACATTTCAGCCACTGAAACTAACTTGCACAACAGTTGACAGAGTAGGGCACCAAATGTTATTAAACAATCTCTCAGCTAAGCCAGTGACAATGCCCCGTCTGTTGTGATACCCTCTGCTTCAGCAACCGCATTTGAGTTCATTTCGAAACTCTCTGCAGGTGGTTCAGTAGAGTTTCCATTCACTGCTCTTGAATTTTGTTGAAAAGAATAGCCCAAACAGAGACCTGAATAATCAGTCATCTGCAGCGTGCCGGGCAGAGACTCAATCAGTCTTTACAAATCACCTCAAGCCACGTAATTTTTAGAACATTTTAAAAACCTCGAAATAGAAATAATCATTCTGTGGGAAAGGAAATAAATTTACGCAAGAGTAGGTGGAGGTCACCAAACCAACCAGGCCTGTCCCGCCAATCAATATGTACTCAACTCCTCATCTCCACATATTCCTCATAGCCCTCACTTTATCACTGGCGTATGTCATGAAATTCGCTGCCTTTCAATGATCTTGTCTCCTCTGCCCTCCTGGGCAGAGAGTTCCAGAGATTCACTGCCCTTTGGAGTGAAGACATTTCTCCTCATCTTCATTTTGTTATTGCCATGGAACAAAAAACTTGCTTTCAACAGCATCACAGGCACATTGGGTATAAATAACACACAGAGCAGTAATTATACAACAGTGGCAATCTTTGAATAATAAAACAGTGAAGAGAGAGGGAGGATAAAGACTGCTTAAACAAAACACAGTAGTGTCAGTGAACAGTGGAGTGCCTCAGGGAACTGTTCCGGGACCCCTACTCTTCGTGATTTTTATAAATGACCTGGATGAGGAAGTGGAGGGATGGGTTAGTAGATTTGCTGATGACACAAAGGTTGGAGGTGTATTGGATAGTGTGGAGGGCTGTCAGAAGTTACAGCGGGACATTGATAGCATGCAAAACTGGGCTGAGAAGTGGCAGATGGAGTTCAACCCAGATAAGTGTGAGGTTGTTCATTTTGACAGGTCAAATATGATGGCAGAATATAGTATTAATGGTAAAACTCTTGGCAGTGTGGAGGATCAGAGGGATGTTGGGGTCCGAGTCCATAGGACACTCAAAGCTGCTGCGCAGGTTGACTCTGTGGTTAAGAAAACATAGGGTGCATTGGCCTACATCAATCGTGCGAATGCGTTTAGGAGCCGAGAGATAATGTTACAGCTATATAGGACCCTGGTCAGACCCCATGTGGGAGTACTGTGCTCAGTTCTGATCACCTCACTACAGGAAAGATGTGGAAACCATAGAAAGGGTGCAGAGGAGATTTACAAGGATGTTGCCTGGATTGGGAGCATGCCTCATGAGAGTAGGTTGAGTGAACTCTGCCTTTTCTCCTTTGAGCGATGGAGGATGAGAGGTAACCTGATAGAGGTGTATAAGATGATGAGAGGCACTGATCATGTGGATAGTTAGAGGCTTTTTCCCAGGGTTGAAATGGCTAGCACAAAAGGGCACAGTTTTAAGCTGCTTAGAAGCAGGTACAGAGGAGATGTCAGGGGTAACTTTTTTTTTAACGCAGAGAGTGGTGAGTGCGTGGAATGGGCTGCCAGCATCAGTGGTGGAGGCAGATACGATAGGCTCTTTTAAGAGACACCTGGACAGGTACATGGAGCTCAGAAAAATAGAGGGCTAAGGGTAACCCTAGGTAATTTCTAAGGTAAGGACACGTTTGGCACAGCTTTGTGGGCCTAAGGGCCTGTATTGCATTGTAGGTTTTCTATGCTTCTATATAAAACAGAGCAATATAAAGAAAAAATAAGCTCTCCAAGCTTACAGACATTTGCTAAAATGTGTTATACTTTCTCTTTGCATTTCACTGATCTTTCAAGAGCATCCTCTGATCTTCTCTCAGTTTTAAACTATCTCCTGGCTAGCATATACAATGTGGAAGGACGTGCACTGGCTTGTAATAAAGCTGAGGGGTCAATCTACCTGTATCCTTGGTTACTCACGAAGAGCCTTGTCCCAGGCTGTAAAACACACAAAATGCTAAAGGAACTCAACAATTCAGGCAGCATCTATGAAGGGAAATAAAAAGTCAATTTTTATTTTTAAGCAGTCCTGATGTAAGGTCTTGGCCGGAAACGTCAACTGCTTTATTTCCCTCCATAGCTGCTGCCTGATACTCTGAGTTTCTCCATCAGGTTGAGTGTGTGAGACAAGATTTTCAACATCTGCTGAGTCTCTTGTGACCCCGGCCAAAGCAGCACGAGCACCTTTCGGCTGTGTTGGTTGTTGCCTTGTAGCCTATACGGCCACAGATATCACGTCATCTCATTCTCCCCTGTGCCTTCTCAGCTAAGCCTTCAGCACAGGAAAACACCACAGGCATCCACAAAACAGAGAAAGCTATGGAACCCACTCAAAGAAAAACATCAAACTCCTGCCCCCCCACACAAAAAAAACAAATCACACAAATGGCAACAAAACAAACAAGCAGAAGACACAGAATCGAAGGAGTCCAGGCATATCGAGTTCAGCTCAGTGTTCATTATCTACAGGCCACCCTGATTCAAATTCGCCCAGAATAGCAACAAAAAAAAATGGAGTGACCAGAAAACAGAAACACATAACGTGAACTGCACAATCCAATCCACAAACCACATCGATTAAACATTGCCCAAGACCCAGAACTCCAGTACAATCCTCCAAAAGCATCGAGGGAGAGAGAGAGAGAGAGAGAGAGAGAGAGACCATTTGAACGCAGACACCTTCCTTCAGAAGCAGAAGGCAAGAAGGAGAGAGAGACTATCACACTCAGACACCTCCATCTGGCAGCAGCGAGCAAGTGGCTGGTAAATGGTGCTGAACAGCTGTGAGCCTTCCACTTTCACCTCGATGATTTCAATCTTGATGCTTTAATCAGCAAGAAATCGAGTCGAGCATGAGCCTCCAGGCCGCACACTTCGCTCGAAGCCTAAGGAGCTCTCTTGGAGACGGCAAAGTATACAGATGACTCAATCGGCCAAACACACCACTGAAAGGTAAATCACAGACTTCAACAATAGCAGAGCCACATTTGAAAGAAGAAGAAGATGTAAAAAAGTAGCTTCTTGAACCATCCGGAGGATGTTCCCCTTGGTTGTGTTGTTCACTGGCGCCATCTTCTTCTGGGTGAAAAAAATAACCCTTGGACTGTTAACACTTGGAAAATGTGGGCCAGAAATATATGAGAAGCCCTCTACATCCATTATAGATATGAGGCAATCACCAATAATACTCATTTATTTTCTGTCATAGAAGAGAAAAGCAAAAGTTAAAACAATCTAAGGATTCTCAAACCAGAGAGAAACAAGAATGAATTCAAAACTTTCTGGACAGGTATTATTTCCTGATAGAGTGAAGCTTCAGATTTATCAGAATCTGCTACGGTGTGAAACTTGTTGTTTTGCAGTAGCATTACAGGGTAAAGACAGAAAGTTACCATAAATAATTTTTTAAAAATGCAAAAAAAGGAACAATCTGGCAGTGTTCATGGACTGTTCAGAAATCTGATGGAGAGAGGAAATTGTTCCTGAATGACTGAGTGTGGGCCTTCAGGCTCCTGTACTTCCTCTCCAGGGGTTATAACGTGAAGAGAGCTTGTCCTGGATGGTGAGGGTTCCTAATGATGGAAATTGCCTTCTTGAAGATGTTCTCAATGGTAGGTATCTGTTATAGGCCTACGCAATATCATCTGAGCTTCTTCACTCACAAGCAAATGGACCCAAGTCATCACTACTGGGAGGAAAAGATAGTCAATATCAAGGATGAGGCTTATTACATCTACCATTTTCACAGGCCAGAAGTACAACTAGGGTGGGGGGGTGGGGGGAAGTTGAGGAGATATGTCACAAAGACTGGGTGCTCATCACTTTTTACCCCATCATTGGTAAAGACAAGAAAATCATTTAGCCAACAGTCACTTGTCACCAATCAATCTCACCACCCTTCAACTCTTTTGCTTTCTCACTGCTCTGAATCATTAACAGCTTGAGGAAGTAATTAACTCAAAATGTGCTCATTCCCAGAATTACCTGCTGAATTATCCTTTCAGAAGTTTTAAGAGGTTGTGACCACTTCTTCAGGCCTGCCCATATCCAGCAATTGTCATTCTGATTGTTCAAGCAAAGTCAACTTTATTGGCATGTGTGCGAGTCTGGTGAGGTGCAGGTGCAGTGAAAAGCTTCCTTGCAACCGCATCACTGGCGCATGGGTCTTCACACAGAACTTCAACATTTCCATTCCATCTCAAGACTTGTGATCGTGTGAGTTTTGCAGTTTTGTGTTTGCAATTACGTTCCTTCAGCTCTATTATGCTATTTTTAATTTATGAATGTGAATCATAGTGGGTGGACACGTCAGATGCTGAGGTTACTAACACCCACTTATCTTTCAACATCATCCTTAGCTAGTTTGACACTGTCTCTCCAACCACGACCTCACTGATAAACTGATAACACTCTGTATCTGCTGACAGTACTGCAAGCAGCAGAAAGCACTCTGCCTTTGTTGGGTACTGGTCTCAAACCCAGGCACTCTTAGGTCCCTAGGAGGACCGTCGAGCTTCCCGTTAATCCACCACTTTAACTTTCCACCACACTCCCACTCAACTCAACTCGGAACTGATTCTACAAGCTACAAACTCACTTTCAAGGACTCTGCAATTCACATTCTCAGTACTATTTATGTATGTATGTAAGTATCTGTCTATTTTTGCTCAATCGTTTGCACATTTGTTACTTCACAGTCTTTGTTCATAGATTCTAATGCACATGTTATTTTCCTGTAAACGTCTGCAAGAAAATAAATCTCAAGCTGGTACATATATGCACTTTGATAGTAAATTTAACTCTGACCTACTTGCAACATTACAGTGTGGACCAATGTAGTCTTAACACCTTATCTTCCTTCAGGGCATGTTACAGCCTCTTGTACTCAAGATCGAAAAACACGTTTTCACTGTTTACATCAGAATTCATCAAAGATCCTCACCGCCCAGGCCATGCTCTTTTCTCACTGCTGCTGCCACAGGACTTGCATCACTAGTTTCAAGAGTAGGTACTACCCATCAACCATCAGGCTCTTGAACAACTGAGAATAACGAGACTCATCTGGTGTGATGTTCCCACAACCAAAGATCATACTTTGGTTATCTTGTTATTTCATGCTCGTTATTTATTGCCACTTATTTATATTTGCATTTTCACAGTTTTCTGTCCTCTATACTCTTTCATTGATCCTGTTTACAGTTACTATTCTATAGATTTACCGATTATGCCTGAATGATAAAATACCTGAAGGTTGTATGTGGTGACATGTATGTATTCTGATAATAAATTTTTACTTTAAACTTTGAATTTTGAAAATTGACTTCCTCTCCATTAGTACACCCTGACCCAGTTATTTAAAACACATCACACTTCTTTGTCACCTATTAGCTACTTCATTTTACAACCCATTACCATAGCCACCCTGGCTCTAACCTACCACAGAGGTTTTCTTTGTTCTTATCCATCCCTACAGCTCCTGCTTCATCTTTCTGCAACATTAAACAAATGTATAAACATGTACACTATCGGGATCTCCTTAGGGGTCCGGGACAGGGGCTCTCACGCATTCACAGTTATTCACACTTTGGAATTCCTTTTCCCTAATCACACTCACATACAAAAAGATGACAAGTTAGTCTTACCCACAATGATCTTTCTCTTTTATCCCTGTCTTTTTTTGTCTTTTCTTTACCCTACCTTTACCTTCATTATTCTGTATACCTCTATTAAATCTCCTCTCAATCTCTTATGTTCTAAAGAATACAGTCCTAACCTATTCCATCTTTCCTGATAACTCAAGTCCTCCAGCCCCAACAACATCCTTGTAAATTTTCTCTGCACTCTTTCAACCTTGTTTACATGTTTTCTGTAGGTGGGTGACCAAAACTGCACAAAATGCTCCAGATTAGGCCTCCCCAACATCATATACAACTTCAATATAACATCCCATCTCCTGTACTCAATACGTTGATTTATGGCCAATGTGCCAAAAGCTTTCTTTACAACCCTATCTACCTGTGACGCCATATTCAACAAATTGACACAACCGATCAACAGATGACGCAATAGCCACAGCTCTACTCATAATCCTTACACATCTGGAGAAGGATGCTTATGTGAGAATGCTGTTCTTGGTCTACAGTTCAGCATTCAACATCATAATTCCCTCTAGGCTCGACAAGAAGCTCAGAGACGTCGACCTTCACCCTGCCTTTTGCAGCTGGATCCTGAACTTCCTGTCAGATCAGCAGCAGGAGGTAAGAGTGGGCTCCCTCACCTCTGCCCCTCTGACCCTCAACACAAGTGCCCCTTGGCTTTGTCCTAAGCCCCCTCCTTTTTTCTCTATATACCATAGGAGTTCCCAACTGGGGTGCGAGATGGAATTTCAGGGGGTGCGACAAAGAGTGGCTTGTGTCCTTGAGTGACGAGTCACGAGTCATCACTCAGCCAGCTGCCAGTGTGCCTTGAGTAGTGGTAGTAACGTTTGTCCCAAGCACACTCCAACTCATCACATTAGTGAGGTATGTCAATGATGGTACTGTGAAGGAAGATTTCTTGTTTTGTAAAGATCTGAAAACAAACACAACTGCAAAGAATGTGATGCAGCTGGTGAAAGACTTCTTTGCCAAACATGATTTAGATATCAAAGTCATTGGTTCTTTGTGCACTGACGGGGCACCTGCAATGTTAGGAAATAAATCTGGCTTTTCTGCATTGATGAGAAAGGAGATTCCAGACTTGCAAGTTACCCATTATTTTCTTTCTTCGGCATTAAAAACATTGCCTCTAAATTTGAAGGAAGTCCTTGATACTTGTGTGAAGATCATCAACTGGATCAGGGGGCATGCTTTGAAACATCGCAACTTCAAATAATTTTGTGAGGATCTGGGAAGTGAGCATTCAGTTTTGCTTTTCCACACAGAAGTCTGTTGGTTGTCACGAGGACAAGCTTTAACCCGTTTCTTTGAGCTGCGGGAAGAAATCTAAGTTTTTCTGGAGGAGCGTGAACGTGATCTGGTTGGGGCAATGGAATCACAGGAATTGGCCCAAATGCTGGCTTACATAGCTGATATTTTCACTCGTATGAATGACCTGAGTGTTTCTCTTCAAGGAAAAGGGATAAACATATGAAAAGTTGAATGCCTTTGAAGAAAAGTTATGTCTTTGGCGTCGAAGGCTGGAAAGAGGCAGTCTCTCAAATTTTCCTTCACTAGAAGAGATGGTTAATGATGCTGGATCCATAACTCCTACTGTGTGTGAAGAAATTGTGGCTCATTTGGAAATGCTGTCAGAATCGTTTGATGGATATTTTGCTGCTGGAGACCTGAAGATTTCAGAAGAATGGATCATGAATCCATATTCCTACAATTTGGAGAAAATGTCAGATGATGAAGAGCTGAAGGAAGATCTCATTGATTTGCGGACAAATCGAGCTCTTGAAATGCAATTTGAAAGCAAGACTTTGGAGGAGTTTTGGTGTGCAGCACTGGATATGTTCCCAAGGCTTAATGGAAAAGCATTCTGTATCCTCATTCCATTTGCAACAACATACTTGTGTGAATCTGGATTCAGTTCTCTTTTGTCAATCAAGACAAAAACTAGGAATCGCCTGAATCCACAGGCAGACCTGCGGATCGGAGTCAGCAAGAAAGTTCCACATTTTGACAAAATCATGAATGGGAAGCAGGAGCAAAGAAGTCATTGAGTTTTATGTTCACAATTGGGATTGATTTTACTGTTTACAAATTTTTCTGAATAAATTAGAATCTAATTGCTCGATTTATATTTGCATTTTATGCACTGAGTTAAAAGCTTATTTTTTTAAGTTCAACTTGTTCACCCGTAGTATTGTATGTGGTTCAATTTGTGTTCAAAAATTAGAAATTAGACTTCTTCATCTTCAAATGTGATACTACTTTTGTAGGGGGTGCGAACATTAATCAAACATTTCCTAAGGGTGTGGGGCATAGAAAAGGTTGGGAACCACTGATATACCACGACTATGTTGCCACCACCCACAGTTCCAATCTGCTATTTAAATTCACTGACAATACTACATTGATTGGCCTAGTCTCAAATAATAATGAGGCAGCCTACAGAGAAGAAGTCATCACCCTGACACAGTGGTATAAAGAAAACAACCGCCCCCTCAATGTCGCAAAAACAAAGGAGCTGTCTGTAGACTACAGGAGGAATGGAGACAGGCTAACCCCTGTTGACATCAATGGATCTGGGGTTGAGAGGGTGAGCAGCTTTAAGTTCCTTAGAATACACATCACCAAGGATTTCACGGGGTCTGTACAAACAGGCTGTGTGCTGAAAAAAGTGCCTCTTTCACCTCAAGAAGTTTGGTATGGATCCCCAAATCCTAAGGATTTCCTGCAGGTGCACAATTGAGAGCACCCTGACTGGCTACATCACTGCCTGGTATGGGAACTGTACTTCGCTCAGTCACAGGACTCTACTGAGAATGGTGTGGACAGCCCAGCGCACCTGTAGATGTGAACTTCCCACTATCCAGGACATTTACAAAGATAGGTGTGTAAAAAGGGCCCGAAGGATCATTGGGGACCCAAGTCACCCCAACCACAAACTGTTCCAGCTGTTACCATCCAGGAAACAGTACCACAGCATAAAAGCCAGGACCAACAGACTCCAGGACAGCTTCTTCCACCAGGCCATCAGATTGATTAATTCACGCTGATACAATTGCCTTTCAATGCTATATTGACTGTTCTGTTGTACATACTATTTATTACAAATGACTATAAATTGCACATTGTACATTTAGACGGAGAAGTGACGTAAAGATTTATACTCCTCGTGTATGTGGAAATGTAAGTAATAAAATCAATTCAATTCAGTAGTCCCAGATGCCTTGGTTCTACCACTCTCCTAAGTGCTCTACCCTTCACTGTGTAAGACCTATATGGTGGTCCTACTGAAGTGCAAAAACCTCACACTTGTCCGCATTCAATTCCATCTACCAGTTTCAGCCCATTTTTCCAGCTGATGCAGATCCCTCTGCAAACCATGATAGCTTTCCTCACTGTCCACTACACCCCCAATCTTGATGTCATCCACACATCTGCTGATCCAGTTAACCACATTATCATCCAGATCATTGATATAGGTAACAAACAACAAAGGACCCAGCACTGATCCCAGCAGCACTCCACTAGTCACCTGCCTCCAGTCAGAGAGGTAACCCTCTACTACCACTCCACTAGTCACCTGCCTCCAGTCAGAGAGGCAACCATCTACTACCACTCCACTAGTCACCTGCCTCCAGTCAGAGAGGTAACTATCTATTACCACACTCTGACTTCTCCGACAAAGTCAGTTTCTAGTTCAATTTACCTCATCCTGGTTGCAGAGCCATTGAAACTTCTTGACCAACCTCCCATGCAGGACTTTATCAAATATCTTGCTGAAGACCAAGTAGACAGTATACACTGTCTTGCCTTCATCCACTTTCCTGGTAACTTCCTCAAAAAACTCTGTAAGATTGGTTAGACATGATCAACCATACACAAAGTATGCTGACCATTCTTAATTAGCCCATGTCTATCCGAATACTTGGTATACCTTCCAATAACTTTACCACAACAGATAATAGACAATAGACAACAGGTGCAGAAGTAGACCATTCGGCCCTTTGAGCCTGCATCGCCATTTTGAGATCATGGCTGATCAACTACTATCAATACCCGGTTCCTGCCTTGTCCCCATATCCCTTGATTCCCCTATCCATAAGATATCTATCTAGTTCCTTCTTGAAAGCATCCAGAGAATTGGCCTCCACTACCTTCTGAGGCCGTGCATTCCAGACCCCCACAACTCTCTGGGAGAAGAAGTTTTTCCTTAACTCTGTCCTAAATGACCTACCCCTTATTCTCAAACCATGCCCTCTGGTACTGGACTCTCCCAGCATCTGGAACATATTTCCTGCCTCTATCTTGTCCAATCCCTTAATAATCTTATATGTTTCAATCAGATCCCCTCTCAATCTCCTTAATTCCAGCGTGTACAAGCCCAGTCTCTCTAACCTCTCTGCGTAAGACAGTCCAGACATCCCAGGAATTAACCTCGTGAATCTACGCTGCACTTCCTCTACAGCCAGGATATCCTTCCTTAACCCTGGAGACCAAAACTGTACACAATACTCCAGGTGTGGTCTCACCAGGGCTCTGTACAAATGCAAGAGGATTTCCTTGCTCTTGTACTCAATTCCCTTTGTAATAAACGCCAACATTCCATTAGCCTTCTTCACTGCCTGCTGCACTTGCTCATTCACCTTCAGTGACTGATGAACAAGGACTCCTAGATCTCTTTGTATTTCTCCCTTACCTAACTCTACACCGTTCAGATAATAATCTGCCTTCCTGTTCTTACTCCCAAAGTGGATAACCTCACATTTATTCACATTAAACGTCGTCTGCCAAGTATCTGCCCACTCACCCAGCCTATCCAAGTCACCCTGAATTCTCCTAACATCCTCATCACATGTCACACTGCCACCCAGTTTAGTATCATCAGCAAATTTGCTGATGTTATTTTCAATGCGTTCATCCAAATCATTGACGTAAATTGTAAATAGCTGTGGTCCCAATACCGAGTCCTGTGGCACCCCACTAGTCACCACCTGCCATTCCGAGAAACACCCATTCACCGCTACCCTTTGCTTTCTATCTGCCAACCAGTTTTCTATCCATGTCAATGTCTTCCCCCCGATGCCCTGAGCTTTGATTTTACCCACCAATCTCCTATGTGGGACCTTATCAAATGCCTTCTGAAAATCGAGGTACACTACATCCACTGGATCTCCCCCATCTAACTTCCTGGTTACATCCTTGAAAAACTCCAACAGATTAGTCAAGCATGATTTACCCTTGGTAAATCCATGCTGGCTCGACCCGATCCTATCACTGCTATCTAGATATGCCACTATTTAATCCTTAATAATGGACTCTAGCATCTTCCCCACCACCGATGTCAGGCTGACAGATCAATAGTTCTCAGTTTTCTCCCTCCCTCCTTTCTTAAAAAGTGGGATGACATTAGCCATTCTCCAATCCTCAGGAACTGTTCCTGAATCTAAGGAACATTGGAAAATGATTACCAATGCATCCGCAATTTCCAGGGCCACCTCCTTTAGAACCCTAGGATGCAGACCATCTGGACCTGGGGATTTGTCAGCCTTCAGTCCCATCAGTCTTCTCATCACCATTTCCTTCCTAATGTCAATCTGTTTCATTTCCTCTGTTACCTTATGTCCTTGGCCCATCCATACATCTGGGAGATTGCTTGTGTCTTCCTTAGTGAAATCAGATCTAAAGTACTCATTAAATTCTTCTGCCATTTCTCTGTTTCCCATAACAATTTCACCCAATTCATTCTTCAAGGGCCCAACGTTGTTCTTAACTATCTTCTTTCTCTTCACATACCTAAAAAAGCTTTTGCTATCTTCCTTTATATTCCTGGCTAGCTTGCATTTCGTACCTCATTTTTTCTCCCCGTATTGTCTTTTTAGTTAAGTTCTGTTGTTCCTTAAAAACTTCCCAATCATCTGTCCTCCCACTCACCTTAGCTCTGTCATACTTCCTTTTTTTTAATACTATGCAATCTCTGACTTCCTTTGTCAACCACTGTGGCCCCTTTCCCCCCTTTGAATCCTTCCTTCTCTGGGGGATGAACTGATTTTGCACCTTGTGCATTATTCCCAAGAATACCTGCCATTGCTGTTCCACTGTCTTTTCTGCTAGGCTATCCGTCCAGTCAACTTTGGCCAGCTCCTCCCTCATGGCTCCATAGTTTCCCCTGTTCAACTGCAACACTGACACCTCCGAGCTGCCCTTATCCTTCTCAAATTGCAGATAAAAACTTATCATATTATGATCACTACCTCCTAATGGCTCCTTTACTGCAAGATCGCTTATCAAATCCTGTTCATTACATAACACTAAATCCAGAATAGTCTTGTCCCTGGTCAGCTCTCGTACAAGCTGCTCCAAGAATGCATCCCGTAGGCACTCTACAAACTCCCTATCCTGTGGTCCAGCACCAACCTGATTCTCCCAGTTCACCTGCATGTTGAAATCCCCCATAACTACTGCGACATTACCTTTGCCACATGCCAATGTTAACTCCCAATTCAACTTGCACCCAATATCCATGCTACTGTTTAGTGGCCTGTAGACAACAACCATTTGGGTCCTTTTGCCCTTACTGTTCCTCAGTTCTATCCACACAGACTCTACTTCTCCTGACCCTATGTCCCCCCTTGCAAAGGACTGAATCTCATTCCTCACCAACAGGGCCACCCCACCCCCTCTGCCCACATTTCTGTCCCTACGATAGCACGTATACCCTTGTACATTCATTTCCCAGGTCTGATCTCCCTGCAGCCATGTCTCAGTTATCCCAACAACATCATAGTTACCCATTCGCACCTGAGCTTCAAGCTCATCCGCCTTATATCTGACACTTCGTGCATTCAGATATAGAATCTTTAGCCCATTTCTCCTCTCTCTGTTTGAATCGCTGCCTATTGTGCTTAACCCAGCTCCCCGAACTCCCATCGGGCTATACGCCCCTAGAATTTTGTTGTCCTTCCTAAATTTACTTATTCTTACAACACATTTAACTCCATGTTCCGTCAGACCATCCCTCTGTACATGTGTCCTCCTTATCACTTGTTCCGCCTCACCTTTCTCTGCTATACACTTAATATTCCGGAACTGTGTAGTCCCCACCCGTCCTTTATTCTTCCTCTCGCTATCCTCTCTCACATTCTGGATCCCCGCCCCCTGCAAATTTAGATTAAACCCCCCCCCAAGAAGCACTAGCAAACTCCCTTGCGAAAATGTTAGTACCGCTCCAATTCAGGTGTAAACCGTCCCTTCGGAACAGATCCCACCTTCCCTGGAACAAAGCCCAATTATCTACAAACCTGAACCCCTCCCTCCTGCACCATCCTCTCAGCCACGTATTAATCTTTATAATCTTTCTGTTCCTTGCCTCACTCGCCAGGTAGCAATCCTGAGATTGTTACCCTGGAGGTCCTGCTCTTCAGCTTCGCACCTAACTCCCTGAACTCCCTATGCAGGACCCCCTCACTCATCCTACCCATGTCATTGGTCCCTACATGGACCACAACATCTGGATTCTTGCCCTCCCTCTCGAGAATAACCTGCACCCGATCTGAGATGTCTTGGACCCTGGCACCAGGGAAGCAACATACCATCCGAGACTCCCAATCTTCCCCACAAAATCTCCTATCCGCCCCCCTGACTATAGAATCCCCTATCAATACCGCTCTCTTCTCTTCCCTCCTCCCCTTCCTAGTCGAGAGTCCAACCTCAGTGTCAGAGACAGGACCACTGCAGCTTGTTCCTGGTAGGTCATCCCCACCAACAGTATCCAAAACGGTATGCTTATTTTTGATGGGAACAGCCACAGGGGTGCTATTCTCTCTCTGTCTGCTCCCCCTGCCTCTCTTGATTGTCACCCATTTGCCTACCTCCTGTCTTTTCGGTGTGACTACCTCCCGATAACTCTTATCTATCTCTGTCTCTGCCTCCCGAATGATCCGTAGTTCATCCAGCTCCTGCACCAATTCCCTAACTCGGTCTGATAGGAGCTGCAGCTGGATGCACCTATTGCAGGTGTGGTCATCAGGGACAACTGTGTTGACCCTGACCTCCCACATACTGCATCGGAGCACACCACTGCTCTAACCGTCTCCCCCATTACCTGATCCTAGATTAGTCAGAATAAATGAAAAGCAGATGTTAGACTTGCCTGCCTAAAATTTCCTGGTTTCTGTGTAAGGGCTTCTCTGTAATGTTAACTGCTGAGGTAATGGTTTCTCTGTAGCAGCAATGTTTGGATTATAACTAGAGATAATGGGTGACTATCCAATGGGAGGAATGTTATTCTTTCTTGTGTGTCTGGAAGCTGTTGGTTTCACGGGCTTTTGCCAGAAGGCACGAGGGGAATGAAGAGAGGCGCCACGACTTGAAAGAGTGGACTTCTGGCGGGAGTCTGGGGGTCTGCGATGCTCAGAGGAGATCGAATGGTGGGTAGCAGATCTGTCTGAGTGAGCTCCAACGATTTGTGTATGGACTGTTTAATAAGATTGGTACCTTTTCCTTTTTTATTTTGTTCTCTGCTAACCACTCTTATAATAAGAGTTATAAATCTTAATCGTGTAACCACTGATGTGAAACAGAGGACACATCACACAACATCCACCCAAATGAGATTTATTAAGTTTGGCCAGGCGGGGGTGGGGGGGGGTGGTGGTTATCACCCCCAAGATTAAGCCGCTAGGCAAAGTGAGTGTTACATCTGTTTAGAGTCTTTTTTGAACAGTGGAACAACATTGGTTATCCTCCAGTCCTCTGGTACCTTTCCAGTCGCTAAGGATGATTTAAGTATCTCTGCTAGGACCCCGGCAATTTCTGTACTTGCCACTCATAGGCTTGAAGGGAGCAGCTTCTCAGGCCCTGGGGATTTATCCACCCTGATTTGTCTCAGGATAGCAAACACCTTCTCCTCTATAACCTGTACAGGGTCCATGAAGTTGATGCCACTTTGCCTCACTTCTATAGACTCTGCAACTGTCTCCCATGTAAATAGAGATGCAAAGAATGCTTCTAAGATCTCCTCCATCTGTTTTTGACGGCACACATGGATTAACTCTGGTCTTCAAGAGGACTAATTTTGTCCCTTGCAATCCTTTTGCTCTTAACGTATCTGTAGAATCCCTTAAGATTCTCCTCCACCTTGTCTACTATAACAACTTCCTGCCCTCTTTTAGCCTTCCTGATTTCTTTCCTGTGTTTTCTTGCATTTCTTGTACTCCATAAGCACCTCATTTGTTCCTACCTGCCCATACCTGCTACGCACCTCCTTTTCTGTTAAAGCCTCCAATATCTCTTGAAAACCAAGACTGTCTACAGTTGTTATCCTTACTTTTTATTCTGACAGGCACATCCAAGCTTTGTCATCTCAAAATTTCATTTTTGAAGGCCACCCTCTTTCCAAGTACACCTTTGCCAGAAACAGCCTGGTACAGGTTAGGGTTAGCAAATTGTGGGCATGCCAAGTTGGTACTAGAAGCATGATGACTGTTGCAAGCTGCCCCAAGCAGTTTCTTTGACTGTGTTGTCTACTGACGCAAATGACACTTCTCACTGCACGTTTCAATGGACATGTG
Organism: Hemitrygon akajei; assembly: GCF_048418815.1. NCBI lineage: Eukaryota > Metazoa > Chordata > Chondrichthyes > Myliobatiformes > Dasyatidae > Hemitrygon > Hemitrygon akajei. The sequence continues at coordinate 24,286,443 of NC_133144.1, forward strand.
ACAAAGACAGACAAGAGATCTGCAGGTGTTGGAAATCCAGAGCAACATATACAAAGTGCTGGAGGACTCAGGGGTCAGGCAGCACCTATGGAGAGAATAAACAGTTGATGTCTCAGGCTAAGACTCAACTGAAAAGGAAGGGGGCAGAAGCCAGAATGAGAAGGTGGGGGAAGGGGAAACTGCACAAGCTAGAAGGTGATAGATGGAAAAGGTAAAGGGTTGGAGAAGGAGGAATCTGATTGGAGAGGAGAGTGGACCATGGGAGGAAGAGAAGGAGGAAGGGCACCAGGGGAAGAAATAGGATAAAACTAACCTTTATTAAAAAATATTTAATTTAAGAATGGGGTGAAGTCACGTTCTGACTTGAAAGGATGTTATGTTATATGCTCAAGACTGTGGAGATGACAGTGGATTTCAGGAGGAGCCCCCACTCACTATACTCAACAGTATTGTGTCTGCTGTGGAGACCTTCAGATTTCTGGGTGTCACAATCTCCCAGGACCTGAAGTGGACACCCAACGCGGACACTCTTATCAAAAAGGCTCAGCAGAGGTTCTATTTCCTATGTCAACTCAGGAAGTACAACCTGCCTCAGGAGCTGCTGATTCAATTCTATTCAGGAATAATCCAGTCTGTTCTCTGTTCGTCCATCACTGTCTGGTTTGGATCAGCTACCAAACAAGACAAGAATAGACTCCAAAGAACCGTCAGGGCTGCGGAAAGGATTATTGGTGTGAAGCTGCCCTCGATCCAGGACTTATATGCATCTAGAGTCAGGAAGCGAGCAAGCAGCATTATTGTAGACCCATCACACCCTGGACATCACCTGTTCCAACTTCTTACTTCTGGTAGGCGTTTTAGATCACTGTATGCTTGGACAAATAGGTACAAGAACAGTTTCTTTCCATATGCTGTCAGTCTTATGAACACTTGAATTTTAGTCTGTTATAAATCAAGTCCACCTGTACATTCAATGAGGTGGACCTCATTGTATATAGTTTATGATTATTTGCACTATTGTTTTTGTTTGCTTTTAATTCTGTACAGAGAGAGCTCAGGGAAACCGGCATCAAATTCCCTGTATGTGTCCTCATACTCGGCGATAATAAAGGATTCTAATTCTGATTCTGATTCAGAGGGGAAGAAGCTGATCCTAAAATGTTGAATGTGTGCTGTAAATCCTCATTGATGGCAGTAAGGAGAACCGGACATGTCGTGGATGGTGATCAGAGTGAGTGAGAGAGCCTGCTCAGTGTTTGTGGCTCTGCTGGGCTCTATCTAGCCCCTGACTGTGGCTCAGTGGTATGGGAAGAGAAGACACATGGATGTACTCCGTTCCCACCTGGCAGAATGTATCTGATGCACCATCAATAACTCACTCTGAGACGTAAGAAGTGAGATATCGGCTTTTATTGACTGGAAGAATGAACAACACAACATCCTGGAGAATGAGGGCCGGCCTCAGGCCTCATTCGCCTTTATACAGGGGTTTGTGGGAGGAGCCACAGGAGCAGTTAGCAGGGGTCTGTTGGGAGCAAACCACTCTGGTATATGTAGTTCACCACAGTATCTGAGGCCCTACAGCAGTCGGCAAATCCATCCCCATCCATCCCACCATGTACTGATTGCCAATAAGTGGGGCATCTGTAAACCAGGGAGTTAGCCTACCAAAGCAACAAGTCTACAGCAGATGCTATCTTGTTTTCTCTTCACACAACCCTGGGACATCTGGATAGCAAAGATGCATACATCAGGATGTTCTTTATCGATTACAGCTCAGCATTTAACACCATCATCCCCTGAAAATTATTCAGTAAACTCCAAGACATTGGTCTCAATACCCCCTTGTTCAATTAGGTTCTGAATTTCCTCACTTGTCAGCTCAGATTGGCAAAAGCATCTCCTCCACGATCTCCGTCAGCATAGGAGCATCGTAGGGATGTGTACTAGCCCCCTGCTCTACTCGCTTTACACCTATGACTGTGCGGCTAAGTACAGCTCCAACGCCATACACAAGTTTGCTGATGACAGCACTGTTGTGGGCTGTATCAAAGGTGGTGGTGAATCAGCATGCAGGCAGAGATAGAAAACTTGGCTGAGTGGTGTAATAACAACAACCTCAGACTCAACGTTAATAAGAACAAAGAACTGATTGTAGACTTCAGGAGAGGGAAACCAGAGGTCCATGAGCCAGTAATCATCAGAGGATCAGAGGTGGAGAGGGTCAGGAAATTTAAATTCCTGTGTGTCACTATCTCAGAAGATCTGTCCTGGATCCATCATATAAACAGAATTGCAAAGAAAGCACGACAGCACCTCTACCTCCTCAGAAGTCTGTGAAGATTCGGTATGTCATTGAAAACCTTGGCAAACTTCTATAGATGTGTGGTGGAAAGTGTGCTGACTGGCTGCATTACAGGCTGGTATGGAAACACCAATGCCTTTGAGCAGAAAATCCTAGAAAAGGTAGTGGATTTGGCCCAGTACATCACTGGTAAAACTCTTCCAACTTTTGAGCACATCTACATGAAACGTTGCTGTAGAAAAGCAGCATCCATCATCAAAGATCCTCACCACCCAGGCCCTGCTCTTTCCTCACTGCTGCCATCAAGTAGAAGGTACAGATGTCTCAGGACTCGGATCACCATGTTCAGGTACAGTTACCACCCCTCAACCATCATGCTCTTGAACAAAAGGGGATACTGACACTCATTTAAGGACTCTGTTATATTGTTATTTTATGCTTGTTATTTATTGGTATTTATTTATATCTGCATTTGCACAGTTTGTTTACAGTTAACAGACACTGTCCTATAGATTTGGTAAGTATGTTTGCAGAAAAAGAACCTTATGGCTGTATGTGGTGACACGTAGGTACTCTGATAATAAATTTTACTTTGAACTTTGAACCTTGAACCTGTACATGAGCCACTGACACCATTTTGAAGCTTTACTGGAACACAGAGCTCCAAGTTATCACCGATGTTGGCAATTTCTCACTTCACTCGTATTTGCATCCCCGTTTCTATAATGCACAACTAAGTCACATGGCTAGATAGCAATACATCAAGACATCCTCAATATCTTGCTCCTTGACCTCATTTATAAAATACAACTGATCAGTTTATAGACCCAAAGGAATGACAAATTGAACCCCTCATTATCTGATGGACCAACAGACTCCATTCAACATAGAGTGGGCATAGAGAAGATATCCCCTGTATTAGGAGAGTCTAGGACCAGAGGGCACAGACTCAGATTAGAAGGATGATCCTTTAAGTTCAAAGTTCAATGTAAATTTATTATCAAAGTGCATATATGTCACCATATACGGCCCAGAGGGCATACACAGTAACTGCAAGAAACAATAGAATCACTGAAAGACCACACTCAACAGGATGGACGAATGACCAATATGCAAAAGACAATACACTCTTTCAAATACAAAAGAAATACATTGATAAATAAATAGGCAATTAATATCAAGAACACGAGACAAAGAGTCCTTGAAAACAAGTCCATAGGTTTTGGTAGTTGAGTGATGATATCCCCTCTGGTTCAAGAACCTGACGGCTGAGGGGTAACAACTGTTCCTGAAACTGGTGGTGTGAGTCCTGAGGCTCCTGCACCTTCTTCCTGATGGCAGCAGCAAGAACAGTACATGGTTGGTGGGGGTCACTGATGATGGATGCTGCTTTCCTGTAACGGCACTCCATATACATGTGCTCAATAGTGGGGAGGGCTTTACCCGTGATGGACTGGGCTGTATCCAGTACTTTTTATGGGATTTTCCATTCAAGGGCATTGGTGTTTCCATATCAGATCATGATGCAACCAGTTAATATACTCTCCACCACACATCTATAGAAGTTTGTCAAAGTTTTAGATGCCATGCCTAATCGTCTCAGACTTCTAAGGAAGTAGAGGTGCTGCGAAGCTTTCTGCACAATGGACCCAGGACAGATCCTCTAAAAAGGTAACACTGAGGAATTTAAAGTTGCTGGTCCTCTCCACCTCTGAGCCCCTGAAGAGTTCTGGCTCATGGACCTTGATTTTCTCCTCCTGAAGTCAATAATCAGCTCCCTGGTCTTGCTAACAATGTATAAGCGGTTGTTGTTGTGGCACCACTCAGCCAGACTTTCACTCTCTCTCCTAAGTGCTGATTCCTCACTACTTTTGATTCAGCCAATATCAGTAGTGTCATCAGCAAACTTAAATATGGTACTGGAGCTGTGCTTAACCTCCCAGTATATAGTGAGTAGAGCAGGGTGCTAATTACAGAGCCTTGTGGTGCGCCTGTGCTGATGGTGATTGTGGAGGAGATGTCATTGCTAATATGAACTGATTGGAGTCTGCAAGTGAGGAAATCAAGGATCCAGTTGCACAAGGTGGTATTGAGGAGGTATTGTTTAGTTTTGAGGGGATGAGACTGTTGAATGCCAAGTTGTAGTCAACAAAGGGCATCCTGATGTATGTATCTTCACCATCCAGATGTTCTAGGGTTGGGTGCAGAGCCAATGAAATGGAACCTGCTGTGGACCTGTTGATCCCGTAGGCAAACCTGAGCAGATCCAAGTTGCTTCTCAGGCAGGGATTGATATATTTCATCACCAATCTCTCAAAACACTTCATGACTGCAAATGTAAGTGCTACTGGATGATAGTGACGCAGGTTACCATGTTCTTCTCAGGCACCGGTATAATTGAAGCTTAGTTGAAGCTTGTGGGTCCCTCAGACTGCAGAAACAAAAGGTTACAGATATTGATGACCACTCCAGTCAGTTGATCAGCACAGGTCTTTAGTACTTGGCCGGGTACCACGTCTAGGCTGGATGCCTTGCGTGGGTTCCCCTCCCATCACGTTGGCCCCAGAGACTCGAATCACAGGGTCATTGGATATTTGTGAAGGTTCCTCTATTTTTGAGGGTCAAAGTGAACGTAGAAGGCATTGAGCTCATCTGGGTGCGAAGCCTTGTTATCCCCTATGTCGCTTGGTTTCAGATTGTAAGAGGTAATAGTATTCAAGCCCTGCCGCAGCTGTCGAGCAGTGATTGAAGTTTGGTTGGGAATTGCTACTTCGTGCATGAGCTAGCTTTCCAGAGATTGTACTGGACTTCTTGTATCTTACTTGGCTGCCTTCAGCAGAATGCAAACCTTATGGTTCATCAGAGCTTCTGGTTGGCAAAGACTGCATGATTTTCTGAGGACACACTCATCTGCAACTGTTTTTATAAAGTCACGTGAAAACTGTGGCGTATTCTTTCAGACCTTCTGATGAGTCCTTGAACATGGCCCAGTCTAATGACTCAGAGTAATCCCATATCCACTCCTCAGCCTTCTATGATCACCTCTTTGTTGTCCTTATATCTGCAGCTTTGCTCTTTAGCCTCTGTCTTTATCCAGGTAGAAGGACACCTAAGTGATCAGATTTCCTGAAATGCAGTCTAGGTATGGGACTGTAGGCATTCCAAATCATAGCATAGCAGTGGTCTAGTGTGTTGGGACTCCTGGTGCAGCACGTTATATGCTGATGATAATTGGGCAGATATTTCTTCAAATGAGCTTGATTGACATCCCCAACAAAAATTTCAAAGGTATTGGAGTAGAAGGTCTATATCCTTCTGTACCTTGCCTTGTTTGCTGATGGCAGCATTCAATACTTCAACATCTGCCTAGCTAACATGTGCCTTTTGCTGCATGTAAATTGCAGTCAGAGTCATGAGGGAGAACTCTCTTGGTCTTTAGAAAAGAAATGAGGAGGAATTTCTTTAGCCAGAGGATGGTGAATCTGTGGAATTCATTGCCATGGATGGCTATACAAGCCTAGACCTTGGGTATATTTAAAGCAGAGGTTGATACTTTATGTTCTTGATTAGTAAGGGTGCCAAAGGTTATGGGGAGACAGCCTGAGAATTGGGTTGAGAGGAATAATAAATCAGCCATGATTTTAATGGCGGACCAGGCTCTGCTCCTATGTTTTATGGTCTTAGTAAAGGTGGTTTAGGTGGCAGGCCAGATTGAAAAGGTCAGTGTTTCCGTGCCCGAGGCAACGATGGGCTGGTTCAGCTCGCTGTCCTGCAGCGTTTACTCGGCTCTGCGCTGAGCTATGGGACTCTCTTTGGGACCAGTTCAGAACGCTATGAGTTATTATCACCAGCCTATGTCGTCAAATTTGTTAACCTAGCAGCAGCAGTTCAATGCAATACGTAATATAGAAGAAGAAAAAAATTAAAATAATAAGATTAATACACAAATAAGTAAATCAATTTACAGTATACATGTATTGAATAGATTAAAATCGTGCAAAAAACAGAAATAATTGTATATTTTAAAAGTGGGGTAGTGTTCAAGGGTTCAATGTCCATTTAGGAATTGGATGGCAAAGGGGAACAAGCTGTTCCTGAATCACTGAGTGTGTGCCTTCAGGCTTCTGTACCTCCTACTTGATAGTAACAGTGAGAAGAGGGCATGCCCTGGGTGCTGGAGGTCCTTAATAATAGCCGCTGCATTTCTATTGTTTTCATGATTTGTTGTTTCTTCTCTGCTGTCCGCGGGTCTTCTTTTTGGGTTTCTTTGTTTCATGGCTGCCAGTAAGGAGATGAATCTCAAGGCTGTATAATGTGTACATACTTTGATAATAAATGTACTTTGAACTTTTGTAAATCTTACCGCATAAGCAGAAGGGAATGCTAGAAGATAAACTGAAATTATTCTTTAATTCACGCGATAACAGTGACAGATTGCTGTTCTTCTGTTCCTCAGCTGAATCAAACATGAAACAGCTTTTCATGAATCTGGTGTCCTTTATAAGCATGCTCGACTTTCAGGAAGGGTGGAGGAACGAACCCTACTGCCATGGCTTATATTCAGCTCACTCCTGACATTTCAAAGCACAGTCATGCTGGTCATTATCACCCTGCTGTTGGCAGAACTTGTTCTGCACAAATTGGCTGTGCTGCCAGAGATATAGAGTCATAGAACTATACAGCACAGAAAAAAGCCCTCCAGCCCAATGCATCCATTCCAATTCGTCCTCCTATGTACGTTATTCCCAGTTCCCAACACCAGGTCTGTATCCTTTTGTACCTTGCCCTTCAACTACTTATCTGAATGGGTCATAACTGCAGCGATATCTTCTGATTCCACCTGGCTGGGTACTGAAAATGTGTGCCCACCAACTGGCTGGAGTGTTCAAGGAGATCTTCAACCTCTCACTACTGTTCTTGTATGTTCCCACTTGCTTGAAAAGGGCATCCAAGAGGAGCAGGGTGAGCTGCCTCAATGACTATTGCACAGTAGCACTAACAGCTACTGTGATTAAATGCTTTAAGAGGTTGGTCATGGCCAACCATAGCATGAGCAAGGGTTGGATGCACTGCAGTTTTCCTACTACCTCAATAGGTCTACAGTGGATGTTATCTCACTGGCTTGCCACAAGAAAAATGTAAATCATATATCAGGCTGCTGGTTATCGATTACAGCTCAGCGTTAAACACCATCATCCTTTCAATACTAATCAACAAGGTCTAAAATCTGGGCCTTTGTTACTCCTTCTGCAACTGAATTCTTGACTCATTATCCAGAGACCACAGTCAGTACGGAGTGGTAATAACATCTCCACCAACTAGTGGAGTGGTGTCGCAGCAACAACCTTGCACTCAACATCAGTTAGATGTAAGAGTTGATTGTGGACTTCAGGAAAGTTAAGACGAAGGAACACATACCAATCCTCATAGAGGGATCAGAAGTGGAGAGAATGAGCAGTTTCAAGTTCATGGGTGTCAAGATCTCTGAGGGCCTAACCTGGTCCCAACGTATCGAGGCAGTTATAAAGAAGCCAAGACAACAACTATACTTCATTAGGAGTTTGAAGAGATTTGATATGTCAACAAATACATTCAAAAGCTTCTATAGATGTAGAATGGAGAGCATTCTGACAGGCTGCATCACTGTCTGGTCTGGGACAGCTAGTGCACAGGACTGAAAGAAGCTGCAGAGGGTCGTAAATGTAGCCAGCTCCATCTTGGGTAATAGCCTACAAAGTACCCAGGATATCTTCAAAGAGTGGTGTCTCAGAAAGGCAGTGTCCATTAATAAGGAACCTCAGCACCCAGGGCATACACTTTTCTCACTGTTACCATCAGGCAGAAGGTACAGAAACCTGAAGGCACACACTCAGCAATTCAGGAACAGCTTCTTCCCCTCTGCCATCCGATTCCTAAATGGTCATTGAACCTTTGAACACTACCTCACCTTTTTAATATATATTAATTATGCTTTTCAATGATTTTTAATCTATTCAATATACATATACTGTAATTGATTTACCTATTTATTTATTAGTTTTTCTCTTCCATATTGTGTATTGCATTGAACTGCAGCTGCTAAGTTAATGAATTTCATGGTATATGCCAGTGATAATAAACCTGATTCCGGTTCTGAACCTGCTGACAATAAACACAGGCACACCTCAAGGACGTGTGCTTAGCCCACTGCTCTACTCTCTTTACACTCGTGACTGTGTGACCAGACACAGCTATCTAGAAACTGACCACTGACACTACCGTTGTTGGTAGAATTTCAGATGACAACAAGGAGGTGTATAGGAGTAAGATAGATTGGCTGGTTGAGTGGTGTTACAACAGCAACAACCTCATATTCAACATCTGCAAGACCAAGGGGTTGATTGCGGTCCTCAGGAAGGGGAAGTCAGGAGAACACGCAACAGGCCTCATTGAGGGGTCGGTAGTGAAAAGGGTGAGCAGCTTCAAGTACCTGCATTTCAACAAGTAGGAAGATCGATCCTGGGCCCAACACCTTGATGCAATCATGAAGAAGACATGCCAACAACTATACTTTATTAGGAGTTTAGAAGATTTGGTATGTCACCAAAGACTAATGCAAGTTTCTACAGATGCACAGTGGAGAGCATTCTGACTGGTTGCATCTCTTCCTGGTATGGAAGCTCCAATGCACAGGGTCAAAAAAGGCTATAAAAGGTTGTAAACTCAAACAGATATCTTCAAGAGGCAGTGTTCAGTACGAGTGCATCCTTCAGTAAGAACCCACTCTATCTGGGGCATGCCCTCTTCTCCCTTCAGGGAAAGCAAGTAATTGGTTGGCATGGAGTAGTTGGCCTGTTACTGTGCAGTATCTCAAAATAAAGAAATAAAATGAAATTTTCTCCCAGGATAGCACAGAGACAAAAGCAGCTCACTGTAGCTCAGTACATGTATCAACAGAATCAATAACCAGGAAGGCAAACTTACCCAGGACATTCCCAAAATGCAAACAAATGCAGAGTGATTCACTAAAGATAAACAGATTATTCACTGTTGCGTCTGTTCAGAGGAATATTATATTAATGGTGTCAACAGCAACTTCAGAACTATATATATATTTAATTCAGTGTTGTAGAAGTGAAGCTTGGTGAACAACATTGGCAGTCATTCTCTGAATAGGGTGTTTAACTGTCATGGGTAAATCTGTAATAACAGAATCAGAATCGGGTTTGTTATCACCGACACAGGCTATGAACTTTGTTGTTTTGTGGCAGCAGTTCAGCCAAATATAATAATTACAAGAGAAATAGATATATAAAATTAAATAAGCAATGCAGAAGTAAGCAAAATGATATCCCAACTGTAACCAATGATCACCTTTTTCAGTGTTACACTATTTAAAGACAAGGTCAAGTTTATTGTCATATGCACAAGTACTTGTATGCACAAGACCATAAGACATAGTAACAGAACTAGGCCATTCATCCCATCAAGTCTGTTCCACCATCCCATCATGGCTGATTCATTATCCATCTATCAACCTCCACTTTAAATATACTCAATATTTGGTCTCCACAGCTGTCTGTGGCAAAGAATTTCACAGATTCACCACACTCTGTCTAAAAAGATTCCCCCTAACCTCTGTTCAAAAAGACATACCTCTATTTTGAGGCTATGCACTCTGGTCCTAGACTCACCCATTATAGGAAACATCCTCTCCACATCCACTCTATCTAACTGAAAAGCCCTTTCACTTTTCAATAGATTTCATTGATATCAATCTTCACACTTCTAAATTACAGCGAGTATCGGCCCAAAGGCATCAAACACACCCCAGAGTGGAAGAAGTATTTTAAAGGAAAGAAAATAAAAGCCAAAGAGAGGGCATGTAATAAAGCAAAGATTAGTGGAAAGTTGGAGGATTGGGAAGCTTTTGAAAACCAACACAAGGCAACTAAATAGTCATTAAGGATGTAAAGATGGAATACGAAGAGAATAATATTAACAAGGATACCAGAAGTTTCTTCAGATAATAAAGTGTAAAAGAAAGATGAGAGCAGATATCAGATCACTGGAAAATGATGCTGGAGAGGTAGTAATAGGGGACAACAGAATAGCAGATAAATCTGATAAGTATTTTGCATCATTCTTCACTGTGGAAGACACTAGCGGGGTGGAAGTTCCAGGTTTCAGGAGGCATGAAGTGTGTGAAGTTACCAAACTGAGAGAGAAAGTTCTTGGGAAATTGAAGGGTCTGGAGGTGGATAAGACACTTGGACCAGATGGTGTGCACCAAAGAGTTCTGAAAGAGGTGGCTGAAGAGATTGTGGAGGCATTAGTAATGATCTTTCAAAAATGACTAGATTATGGAATCATTCTAGAAGACTGGAAAATTGCAAATGTCACTGAAATGAGGTGGGATTTCTTTAGCCAGAGAATAGTGATTCTGTGGAATTCTGTGCCACCGGCAGCTGTGGAGGCCAAGTCTTTATGAATACTTAAGGGAAAGGTTGATAGATTCTTGATTGGTCAGGTCGTGAAGATATATGGGGAGAAGTCAGGAGATTGGTGCCGGGAGGAAAATTTGATCAGCCATGATGAAATGGCAGAGCAGACTTGATGGACCAAATGGTGTACTTCTGCTCCTGAGTCTTGTGGTCTTATTAACCCTTTCCTTCCCTGAATAATTCTCATGAATCTCCTTTGAACCCTCTCCGTTGCCAGCAGATCTTTTATTAGATAAGAGGCACAAAACTACTCACAATACTCCAAATGTGGTCTGACCAATTCTCCAAGTTAAGCCTCACCAGTGCTTTATAAACATTACATCCATTACATCCTTACTTTTCTAATCTGGTCCTCTTGAAATAAATGCTAACATTGCATTTGTCTTTGTCTATCCTGCCTACTATTTCCTCAAGGAATTCCTACAGATTTTTCAGGCAAGATTTTCCATTAAGGAAGCCGTGCTGACTTTGGCCTACTTTATCATGTTCCTTCAAGTGCCATGAAGCAACATCCTTAATAATGGACATGAATATCTTCCAGATCGCTGAGATCAGGTTAACTGGCTTATAATTTCCTTACTTCTGCCTCCGTCTCTTCTTCTTAAAGTGACATTTGCAATTTTGTGGTCCTCCAGAACCATTCCAGAATCTAGTGATTCTTGAAAGATCATTACTAATACCTCCACAATCTCTTCAGACTCCTCTTTCAGAACCCAGGGCTATACACCATCTGGTCCAGGTGACTTATCTACCTTCAGACTTTTCAGCTTCCCAGTCACCTTCTCCTTAGTAATAGCAGCTACATGCATTTCTACCCCCGGCACTCTTGAACTTCTGGCATAATGTAGTATCTTTGTTTGTCTGCTATTTTTTTGTTCCCCTTACTACCTCTCCAGTATCATTTTCCAATGGTTCCAAATCCACGCTCACATCTCTTTTTCTCTTTATACATATAGTAGTATATCTGGAAAAAAAAAACCTTTGGTAACCTCTTATATATTATTGACTACCTTACTTTCATATTTCATCTTTTCACTTGGTTTTTAAAATCCTCTTACTTTACACTAATATTTGTTATATTAGATGCCTTCTCGTTTGCTTTTATGCTCTCTTTGACTTCCCTTGTCAGGCAAGGTTGCCTATTCTTCCTTTAGAATACGTCTTCATCTTTGAAATGTATCTATCCTGCAATTTCCAAATTCCCCTCAGGAATTCCAGCCATTGCTGTCCAGCTGTCATCCCTGATAGTGTCCCCTTCCAATCAGCTTTGGTCAGCTCCTCTCCCGTATCTCTGTAATTCGATTTATTCCACTGTAATACTGATACATCTGAGTTTACCTTCTCTTTCTCAAACTGTAGGGCAAATATTAGCATATTATGATCACTGGCTCCTAAGAGTTCCTTTACCTTAAGCTCCTTAATCAATTCCATTTCAGAATTGCTTTTCTCCTGGTGTGCTCAACCGCAAGCTGCTCGAAAAAGGCATATCATAGGCATCCTACAAGTTCTTTCTCTTGGGATCCAGCATCAGCCTAATTTTGGCAATCTACCTGCACATTGAAATCCTCCATGACCATTGCATGCCTTTTCTATCTCCTGTTGCAAATTGTATTCCACATCTTGACTACTATTCAGAGGCCTCTATATAAGATAATTGGGGATTTTTTTTACCCATGCGGTTTAACTTTACCCACAATGATTCTACATCTTCAGATCCCATGTCACCTCTTCCTAAGGATTTAATTTCATTTTTTCCAACAGAGCCGTCCCTCCTCCCACCATCCCCTCCGCTTATCTGCTTGGCCTTTTGTTACCATGTGTATCCTTGGATGTTAAGCACCCAGCTATGATCTTCTTTCAGCCATGACTCAGTGATGCCTACACTGTCATACCTGCCAATCTCTAACTGCAGTACAAGACCATCTGCCTCATTCCATATACTGCGTGTATTCAAATATAACACATTCAGTCCTGTATTTATCATCCTTTTTGATTTTGCACCCTTGTTACACATCAACTCATCCACTGACTGCAATTATGCCCTATCATCTGCTTGTCCTTCCTCACTGTCTCACTACGCAATGCATCAGCTTGAATACCAACTGCCCCATCCTCAGCCCCCTATCATTCCATTTCTCACCCCCCCCCCCGCCAAATTAGCTTAATCCCTCCCCAACAGCTCTAACAAACCTGCTCACAAGGATATCAGTCCCTCTCGAGTTCTGTCCTTATGTACTGGTCATACCTTCCCCTGAAGCCATCCCAGTGATCTACATAAGAAAAAGCATACATAAAAAAATTATACATAATTTTTGCAAGAAAGAACTAGAACAAAAATAAACTCCATTGTAGTGCAAAGTGGCTCCAAAAGGACTACAGCCTTGCTGCAGTTTGCTTGCTGGGTGCCCTCAGTGACCCAGAGAGCTATGCTGGCTGGAGACAGGCCTCTGTGATTTGGCTCTTGTTAGGGTCACCCATGCAAACAGGTCAAAGGTAGAGGACGGGCCAAGAATGGTCCACTGGTCCTCCAGGCTCAAGTATAGCAACCCTGACTGGTCCAAACAAAATTGTTACAGAAACAGCAATGAAAAATCCTACATATGAACGTGATGTTAGTCCTGTGTCTCCGCACGTGACTTGCATGAATGACTGTAGTGAAAACCGAGAGGAAGTGGTGAACACTGCCAGAGATGGAGGCCCTTCATTGCTGCCCTAAACTCTGGCAGCATAAAAATGCAAAATGGTCATAGTGTTGCAACAGTGCTGTTGAATTCCACAGTACCAAAATGATAGGCTGGAAATCTTGTTTAGTAATTACAGTCGTATTGTGATGAAGCACAGAAGATGCCTGCATTGCTGTTAAAGGTGAACAAGTGGGATTTGTTGCCTCCAGTCCTGAGAAAGGAGTATATGGAGTGTGAAAGCTCCTCTTCCTGTGGGAGAATTGTGGAACCTTCACACAACTGAGCAACTGGAGCAGACAGACTGTCTCTGTTCAAATGAGCGGTTAAGAATGGTAGCCTGTGTGCTTTCTCTCTGCATGTCCCAGAAGTTACTCCTTGTGTTGATAAGCTTGCGGCAGTGAAAAAGAAACCCTTTCAACACATAGGCTCCAGCAATAGTTCAAAGTAGCCTTATCAAAACCGTTCTGTTGATGAATTGTTAAACAGTGCAGAGGTCACCAGAAAACAGAGCTATCAGCACAACGCTCATTGGTTGAGATACGCCCTCATATTGGTGCCAAAAGTGAACTATTTTCATCAGCGGCACTCATATAGTGTATAGAACTGTACATGGATAGTCCAGTTGTGAAAGCATTCTCTTTAAAGCACTTGCTTCAAGGAGGCAAATTAAGAAAATTATAAATATTGTAAATTAATTAAAGAATCTGCTGGTGACACTAACAGGTCAAGCAGGCTCTGTGGGCAAAAGGAATTGCTGATGTTTTGGGTCTAAGACCTTGTATGTGTTTTCTGAATACTGGACATGTTGGGAAAAATGAGCTTAATGAGCCATAAAAGGAGAACTAATAAAAGGCCAAAAAAAGAATCACTAGAGATACTGAAACAGAATTTTGTTGTAAGTAAAATATTGAGAGGAAAAGACTAGTATTTATATAGCACAAATTAGGACTTCCAGTGAACAGTCAGTGTTGTAATCACAGAACACTGCAGCCAATTTATGCACATCAAGGTCCTAAAAACTTTGAGAGCAAAAACAATCTGCTGGAGGAACTCAACTAGTCGAGCAGCATCTGTGGGAAGAAAAGAGCTGCTGATGTTTCAAGTCAAAACCTTGTAATAGGAATAGTGTTAATAAAGTCATCAAAGAAAATTGGTATAATTCAGTCAATGGAAAACCTCAATAACAGGAAATAGTTAGTACTTTGCTCATGAAGTTGGGATGAGATGCAAAATTTTCCACATTCTCAACCATGACACCCTTAGTGTTCAGAGAGTTGTGGCTTACATTTTGTCCAAGTAACAACCCAGTGAGTATGGAGGTTTTGTGATTCAGTTATGGATACCAGGAAACATTTACCTCAGCCATCTTTTGGTAATGTGCAAATGCATATCTCAGCTGGGATAGCGCATGGAAAATGATATTAGTCAGAGTTTACAAGCCTGGTCACCAGGCAATTCCCAATAACATTAGGCATGGGAGAATCAAACTCAAGTACCTCTTCGTCAAATGGCCAGCCAAGACTCAGAGCACATACACGATCAGATAGTTTAACAATTAGTTCCCGCACTTCAGATTAGGGAAAGGGAGAAACATAAAGGAAAATGAACAATATTCACATTTGAGATTAGCTGTTAGCTCTCATTGTAAAATCCATTGCTCTTTCTGAATTTTATCTATTTCTGGGCTCTCGGATATCGACTACCATTTACTACTTCTAATTGCTTTACCAAGTAACTGATCATGGCCAATATTTTTGTTTTGCAAGTACATGTTAACATTCCTTTGTATATTACTCAGTGTGCTGATTATTTTAAGTGATTGAACTAGGAAATGTCAAAGAAATGTCGCATGTTTATCTACTAATATTGAATGTATTAAAATAGTACGTTATAGTTAAAAAAAATTCTAGTGGCAGATCCTTAAGCAGTAAGTTCTGGGAAATGATTCTGCGACTTGATCAGAATCAGCTTTATTTATCACATGAACATTGAAACAGTGAAATGTGTCATTCGTGCTAACAACCAACACAACCTCAAAATGCATTGCGGAAAGCCTGCAAGTGTCACCACTCATCCCGACGCCAACATAGCAAGCCCACAATGTTTATCAGAACAACACAGAGCACGACCAAGTGCAACAAACAAGCCCTTTTCCTCTCTCCCACCCACACACAGACAGTCCTCCAATTCCAGGACAGGCCTTAGAGCCTCCCATCCACAGTCTTCGGCCCTTGGGCCACAACCTCCAGAATTCCATTCGGCCGATCCCGCACCTGCCCCACACCCCCCAGTCCCCAGGCCTTGATCCTGGGCACTGATCCCTGGACTAGCTGATGGTGACATTCCAAATTCCAGGATCAAACTCCAACCATGTCAACCGACTAACCACCAACCTTGGACAACCCAACACAGTTGTATCATCCACATACATCTCATCAAAACAACATTGGGATATGCTATTTCAGGGAAGTATGTTGATGGATCCCTGGATTGCAAGTTGTGTTGGACAGTGTGAATGTACATGAGCATATAAAAGGTTTATGACTGGAAGAACAACTGCAGCAATAAACTAAGGCAGCGTCTCTGCCAAACTACAAATTTGAAACATAACAAACGTTTCCTTTTTTTCCTAATCTATTTAACGTGACATTAGCTGTCCTGAACTTGGCTTCACAAAATTTCCTTGAGAGAACTGACATACTTCTTATTCTTTGCATTTGCATATATTATATTTCACGTCTATTGCTACTGGCTGTGTACAGAATTGTATATTACAGTGTGGAAATAAACCGGTGACAACGCATACTCTGCTCATGTTTAAGACTGCAGCCCCTCCTAATGGCCCAGTATGTGAATTCACTGATAGCCAATACCAGTCAATAGAGACCTGAAAGGTTCAAATGTTGAATCCTATTCAACTCTAATATCTGATTGCATAGGTAACTTAGGGGTGCTCTGCATTTTAATTCCTGTTATCTTTCATAAGCTTTTTCAAGTCCAGATAAGAGATCCAGTTCTAGTTCATAGAAACAGTACAGCACGTTACAGGTCCTTTGATCCACAAAGCTGTGCCAACGTTGAATCTTTTGGCTGTGGCTGAGGAGGAAGAACAGAAATTGAGGGACTGACTAATCCCATTGAAAGCTGCAGGGGTAGTAGGGAGATGTTCCTGCCACTGCTCCACCACCAGGAGATGCACCAGCTCTAAGGGGGCGAAACATCAATGAATGGTGGTCCCTGGCTGATGCTCCTGTGGCTGACTTAAGGACACTGTTGGAGATGCAGCAGGCAGAAATGCCAAGCAAGAAAACATCTTCCTGTAAATCTCATTGCCACCAAGCAAGTGACCACATCCCCTACCCTGGCTGTGTCCGAGGCTCAGCAGAACTGACCATAAGGTTGATATTCCTGAGCTAAGCTTCCAAGCCCAATAGACACAATCACCCATAAGATGTAAGAGCAGAATTAGGTCACCTGGCACATTGAGTCTGCTCTGCCATTCAATGATGGTTGATTAGAGCTTGAAAACTGACCAATCGGAGTTCAGAGGGGAAAAGTAATGGTGCCTTCACCCAAGTCAAGGAAAGAGCTTTAAAGATCAGTGCTTTTAAGCCATTTTAGGAGCTTAAACAGCAGGCAATCATAGTTTGGGATTCTTTAGCAAGGTCAAATAAAAAATAAGGTAGGTGCAAGTGGAGCAGCCATTGTTGGAGCGGGGCAGTGTTAAAGTGGGGAGACTTTTGGCTTTGGCTCAACAGGCTTGGGTGCTAACAGGGGTGGAGACGCAATTATCTGGTAGGCTTTTTCTTGTTCACTCTTCTTCTGCAAGTGTATAGTTAGGGGCGTAAGAATGGCTCCAGGGATTGTGTTTTGTTCTATGTGCAGGATATGGGAATTCTCAGAGACCTCCAGCCTCCTGGACAGCCACATCTGCACCAGTCACACTGAGCTGCAGCTCCTCAGAGAATGTGCTACAGAACTGGAGTTGCAACTCAACTCATATAAGGAAACTGAGGAAATGGTAGATAGGAGCTACAGGGCGGTAGTCTCCCCTAGGTTGCAGGAAGCTGGTAAACGGGTGACTATTAGGAGAAGGAAGGAAAATAGGCAGTCAGTACAGAGTGGCCATTTCCCTCAATAATAACTATATTGGTTTGGATACAGTTGATGTGGTCAACCTATCGGGGAGAGATGTAGTGAGTCTGGTGCTATAGCTCTGAAGGGAAAGGGACCAGGGAAGGAATGCAGTGCTGATAGGAAATTCCATAGTTAGAGGAGTGAATAGAAGAGTCTGTGGATGCGATACAGAGACCCAGATGGTTATGTTGCCTCCCAGGTGTCAGGGTCAGGGACATCTTGTATTGTGTTTACAACATTCTAAAGGGGGGGGGGGGAGAGTGAGAAGACAGTTGTCTTAGTATCCTGTATATTAGTACTAATGACAGGGGAAGAAAATTAGAGCAGGTCCGAAAGAGAGGATTTAGAGAGCTAGGTAGAATGCTGAGAAACAGGACCGTCAGGTAAGGAATCTCTGATTGCTGCCTGTGCCTCGCCCTAGTGAGGGAAAGAATAGGATGATTTGGCAAATGAATGCTTGGCTGAGGAACTGGTGCAGGGGGCGGGGGTTCAGATTTATCGATCATTGGGATGCTTACTGGGGAAGTTATGACCTCTACACCTAAACCTGAAGGGGACCAATACTTATGTGGGCAGGGTTGCTAGAGCTTTTGGAGAGGGTTTAAACTGGAGTGATAGAGCTGAGGATAGGGATGTTGGTTTACAAGCAGAGGTAGTGTATAGTGAGACTGTTAGGAAGGACGGGCAAAATTGCAGTCAGTGGGATGGATTGTAGTGTAAAAGGGGGACAAAATTGAAAAGAGTGACAAATACAGGACTGTAGTTGTTATATTTGAATACATGCAATTTATGAAATCAGGTAGATGATCTGGTAACACGCACAAAATGCTGGTGGAACACAACAGGCCAGGCAGCATCTTGTAGCGCTGTTAGAGATCGGCAGGTATGACATTGTGGATATCATGGAGTCATGGCTGATGTACAATTGTAGTTGGGAGCTTAATATCCAAGGATACACAATCTATCGAAAAGACAGTCAGGTAGACAGAGGAGGAAGAGTGGCTCTGCTTGTAAAAGATTAAATCAAATCTTTGGTAAGAAGTGACATAGGATTGGAAGATGTAGAATCCATGTGGGTAGAGTTGGGAAACTGTAAGGAGATGAGTTATTAACTTCAAACTTTCTACATAATCACTCAAAGAGTTGACCTGCATGTGCATGTAACTAGAGCTGTATACGTAATTCATCTCCTTCTGCCTTAGGCCACAAACTTATCAATCACCCATCTGTGGACACTTTCTGGAGGTCCAAGATCCATATGCTCCACGACCGCTGGACTAAGTGTGTGAATGTAGGAGGGGACTATGTTGAAAAATAAATGTGTTAGGTTTTCTAAAATTGACTCCTTCTACCACAGGCCATGAACTTATCAATCACCCCTCATAACTTTACTCAGCACATAGCCACTCCTATGCACTGTGTCATGGAGCAAGAGACTTGTACCAGTGGGTGAAATGGGTCAGACCTTTCGATAAACATTCACTCAGTTCCCTAGGGTTACTCACCCTTAATTGAATGTCATTAATCTATTTGACTGTCATTAATCTTGCTCCTCTGCATTTCTTCAAGACTATGACTCAGTCATACACACAAAATGCAGGCCTGGCAGCATCTACGGAAAAGAGTAAACAGTTGATGCTTCCGGTCAAGACCCTTCATCAGGACTGGAAAAAGAGATTAGAAGTCATGTCTATTTCTCTGACTTGCTGAGTTCGTCCAGCATTTGGTGTGCATTACTTTGATTTCCAGCATCTGCAGATTTTCTCTTGTTTGTGAAGACTATGACTCACTTGGCCACCCTCATCCAGCTCCCTTGTGCATGATGTTTGCTGGCTGAGGTTATTAGGCCCACATGCTTGCATTCCATGTCATCTTCCCTGGAGTTTCACCATACTGTCTAAATATATTCTCAGTACTTATGCCTGCTGCACTGTTAACTGGCTACACAAAGCCACAACGTCATACAGCACAGAAATAGGTCCAATCAAGTCCAAATATCTAATTACATCAGTTGTACACTAACCTCATATCATTCTCCCCACATTCACATCCGCGCTCCCTAGGTTCTCACGTTTAGGGCTATTTATACAGGCCAATTAAACATAGAACATAGAAATCTACAGCACATTACAGGCCCTTCAGCCCACAACGTTGTGCCGACCATGTAACCTATTCTAGAAACTGCCTAGAATTACCCTACCACGTAGCTCTCTATTTTTCTAAATTCCATGTACCTATCTAAGAGTCTCTTAAAAGACTCTATTGTATCTGCCTCCACCATCATTGCCAGCAGCGCATTCCATGCACCCACTACTCTGTGTGAAAAACTTACCCCTGACATGCCCTCTGTACCTGCTTCCAAGCACCTTAAAACTATGCCCCCTCATGTTAGCCATTTCAGCCTTGGGAAAAATCCTCTGGCTATTCATATGATCAATGCTTCTCATCATCTTATACACTTCTGTCAGGTCATCCTCTATCACTCCAAGGAGAAGAGGCCAAATTCACTCAATCTATTCTCATAGGCACACTCTCCAATCCAGGTAACCTCTTTGTAAATCTCCTCTGCACTCTTTCTATAGTACCCACATTCTTCCTGTAGTGAGGTGACTAGAACTGTGCACAATACTCCAATTGGTGTCTGACCAAGGTCTATCTGTAACATTACCTCATGGCTCTTGAACTCAACCCCATGGTTGCTGAATGCCAACACACCACACACCTTCTTAACAACAGTGTCAAGCTGCACAGCAGCTTTGAGTGTTCTATGGACACAGACCCCAAGATCTCTCTGATCCTCCACACTGCCAAGAGTCTTACCATTAATACTATATTCTGTCTTCAAATTTGACCTACCAAAATGAACAACTTCACACTTATCTGGCTTGAACTCCATCTGCCACTTCTCAGCCCAGTTCTGCATCCTAACGATATCCTGCTGTAACCTCTGACAACCCTTCAGACTATCCACAACACCCCCAACCTTTGTGTCATCAGCAAACTTACTAACCCACCCTTCTACTTCTTCATCCAGGTCATTTATAAAAATCACAAAGATGAGGGGTCCCAGAACAGATCCCTGTGGAACATAACTGGTCATCAACCTCCATGCAGAATATGAACCATCTACAACCACCCTTTGCCTTCTGTGGGTAAGCCAGTTCTGGATCCACAAAGCAATGTCCCCTTGGATCCCATGCCTCTTACTTTCTGAATGACCTTCGCATGAGGAACCATATCAAATGTCTTACTGAAATCCATATACACTACACCACAGCTCTACCTTCATCTATGTGTCTTGTTATATCCTCGAATAATTCAATCAGGCTCGTAAGGCATGACCTGCCCTTGGCAAAGCCAGGCTGACTATCCCAAATCAGATTATGTCTCTCCAAATACTCATAAATCCTGTCTCTCAGGATCTTCTCCAACTTGCCCACTACTGAAGTTAGACTCACTGGTCTTTAATTTCCTGGGTTAGCTCTACTCCCTTTCTTGAACAAGGGAACAACACCTGCAACTCTCCAATCCTCTGGTACTTCCCCCATCCCTACTGATGATGTAAAGATCATTGCCAGAGGCTCAGCAATCTCTTCCCTTGCTTCCCACAGTAGCCTGGGGTATATCTTGTCTGGTTCCAGTGACTTACTAACTTAATAACTTTCAGCAGCTCTAGCACATCCTCTTTCTTAATATCTATACGCTCAAGTGTTTCAGTCCACTGTAAGTCATCCCCACAATTGCCAAGGTCCTTTTCCCTGGTGAATACTGAAGCAAAGTATTTATTAAATACCTCCGCTTCCTCCTCTGACTCTATGCGCATGTTTCCATTATCACACCAGATTGGTCCTATTCTCACATAGCTCATCCTCTTGTTCTTCACATACTTGTAGTCTGCCTTGGGGTTTTCCTTAATCCTGCTCACCAAGACTTTCTCATGACCCCTTCCAGCTCTCATAATTTCATTCTTAAACTCCTTGCTGGCAACCTTGCAATTTTCTAGAACTCTATCAGGTCCAAGTTTCTTGAACCTTTTGTAAGCTTTTCTTTTCTTCTTAACTAGATTTTCTACATCCTCTGTACAGAATGGTTCTTTTACCCTCCCATCCTTTCCCTGCCTCAATGGAGCACACCTATGCTAAACACCATGTAAATGTTCCTTGAACATTTGCTGCATTTCTGCCATGTATTTCCCTGAGAGCTTCTGCTCCCAATTTATGCTCCCAAGTTCCTGCCTAATAACAGGAATGACTGTGTAAGCACGTGGACATCAGCAAGTTAGACTGGTGGGAAGGATTTTTTTAAAAAAGACATCTTTATAGAGTGGGAGAATAAGTAGACAGTCAGAATAGGAGGGCTTTGGCACAATGGGGCTTTGGCGATAACAGGTTGAGGTGAGGTAAGTTACTTCTGAAGAATAGAAACAGGAGGTATGTCTGTGAGGCTGGTGTTCTGTACTGGGTGTCAGATGTGGGATGTCCAGGCCACTCCCAGCCTCCAGGGCGGCCATATCTGCTCCAGGTACGTCGAGCTGCAGCTTCTTAAGGACAGGGTTAGGGAACTGGAGATGCAGCTTCATGACCTTTGTCTGGTCAGGGAAAGTGAGGAGGTGATAAAGAGGAGCTATAGGCAGATAGTCACACCTGGGCCTCGGGAGACAGATGAGTGGGTAACAGTCAGGAGAGGGAAGGACAAGAGTCAGATACCAGAGAGTACCCCTGTGGCCATCCCCCTTAACAATAAGTACTCCTGCTTGAGTACTGTTGGGGTGGACGACCTACTTGGGGGAAGCACAGTGGCCGCACCTCGGGCACAGAGACTGGCCCTGTGGCTCAGAAGAGAAAGGAAGATGGTGGCAGCAGTGATAGGGGATTCTATAGTTTGGGGGGGGGGGGGGGTCAGACAGGCGATTCTGTAGACACAGGAAAGAAACACGGATGGTAGTTTGCCTCCCAGGTGCCAGGGTCCAGGATGTTTCTGATTGCTTCCACAATATCCTAAACAGCCAGAGGTCGCGGAACATATTGGTACCAACAACAAAGGTAGGAAAAGGGAGGAGGTCCTGAAAACAGACTACACGGAGTTAGGAAAGAAGCTGAGAAGCAGGACCTCAAAGATAGTAACCTTGGGATTACTGCCTGTGCCACGTGACGGTAAGAGTAGAAATGGAGTGAGCTGGAGGATAAATGCATGGCTGAGTAGAGCGTGGATCAGTACTTGGAGCAATGATGTTGTGGCCATTACAGAGACTTGGATGGCTCAGGTGCAGGAATGGCTACTTAGAGAACCAGGCTTTAAATGTTTTGGAAAGGACAGGGAGGGAGGCAAAAGAGGTGGGGGAGTGGCACTGTGGATCAGAGATAGTGACACGGCTGCAGAAAAGGAGCAAGTCATGGAGGTGCTGTCTACTGAGGCTTTGTGGGTGGAAGTTAGAAACAGGAAGGGGTCAATAACTCTATATAGACCATCCAGTAGTAACAGGGACATCGAAGAGCAGGAAAGGAGACAGATTCTGGAATGGTGCAGTAATAACAGGGTTGTCATTTTAATTTACCCATTATTGATTGGCATCTCTCTAGAGTGAGGGGTTTAGATGGGGTGGAGTTTGTTAGATGTGTTCAAGAAGGTTTCCTGACACAATATGTAGATAAGCTTTCAAGAGGAAAGGCTGTACTTGATCTCATATTGGGAAATGAACCTGGTGAGGTGTCAGGTCTCTCAGTAGGAGAGCATTTTGAAGATAGTGATCATAATTCTATCTCCTTTACCATAGCATTGGAGAATGATAGCAACAGACAAGTTAGGAAAGCGTTTAATTGGAGTAAGGGGAAATGTGAAGCTATTAGACAGTAACTTGGAAGCATAAATTGGGAACAGATGTTCTTAGGTAAATGTATGACAGAAATATGGCAAACGTTCAGGGGATATTTGTGTGGCGGTCTGCATAGGTACGTTCCAATGAGACAGAGAAAGGATGGTAGGGTACAGGAACCGTGGTGTACAAAGGCAGTTGAAAATCTAGTCAAGAAGAAACGAAACGCTTACAAATTGTTCAAAAAAGCTAGGTAATAATAGAGATCTAGAAAATTATAAGTCTAGGAGGAAGGAGCTTAGGAGAGCCAGAAGGGGCCATGAGAAGGCCTTGGCAAACAGGATTAAGTAAAACTCCAAGGCATTCTACAAGTATGTGAAGAGCAAGAGGATAAGATGTGAGAGAATAGGACCAGTCAAGTGTGACAGTGGAAAAGAGTATATGGAACCGGAGGAGGTAGCGGGGGTTCTTGTTGAATACTTACCGGTATCCTATGACCCTGGCGTGACTACCTTCCTTTAGCTCCTATTGATCACGTCCTCACTTTCCCTAACAAGCAGAAGGTCATCGAGCTGCAGATCCAGTTGCCCACCACGGTCTCTAAGGAGCTGCAGCTCGATGCACCTGGTGCAGATGTGGCCATCAGGAAGGCTGGAAGTCTCCTGGATTTCCCACATCTGACACCCAGAGCAGAAAACTGGCCCTGCAGTCATACCCACTGTTCTTAAATTAGAGGAAAAAAAGATATATGAAAGTAACTTACCTCACCTAGGCCCATCCCTCGCCGAAGCCCCGAATAACCAAAGCCCTACCACTCTGCCTCACACTACTCTGATGACCGCTCTGGTAGGCAGTGCCTCCTTTTTATCCCGGAACCTTCTCGGCAGCTTTGCACTGTGACGAGCTGCTGTGTCTGTGCACTTCTCCCAATCGAATCCCCTGCTGAAAGTAACATACTTTTGAAATCTTCTCAGCAGCCTTGTGTAACGAAGATCTACTGAGTCTGTGCACCTCTCCCAACCAACCATAAGATAGAGGAGCAGAATTAGCGATCCAGCCCATTGAGCCTTTGCTCTGCCATTCAACCATGGCTGATTTTATTTTCTTAACCCCATTCCCTGTAACCCTTAACCCTCTGAACAATCAAAGCCCTGTCAATCTCCACCTTACATACAGCTAATGACTTGGCCTCTACAGTCTTTTATGGCAACATATTCACCCCACTCTGGCTGACGAAATGCCTCCTCATCTCATTTCTAACTCATCTATCACGCAATGGTGATTCTGACCGTTCACCGAGATGGAATCTGCTGCCCCCTGAAGGCTTCTGTTATAATGCTGGTTATATCCTGCATGTGGGTAATCCCAAACGTGTTGGGTGAAAAATAATAAGTGGGGTCTCCTGCCTTATATAACTGCACCTTTTCATCTTGTAATACCAATCCAGACTCTGGACCAACAAAATAATAACAAAACAAGTCCACAATGACAATATGTCAACGTACACAAAGTACTGAAGTAATTCAGCAAGCCAGGCAGCATCTACAGAGCAGAATAAACAATCAATATTCTGGGCTTGGTTCCTTCATCGGGACTGAAAAGGAAGGGGGCAGAAGCTAAAATTTGTCTTTCCCCATATTGGCTACCCACTCCCCCTAGTTCTTCTCCTCACCTGCCCATCACCTCCCTCTGTTTCCCCTCTTCTTTCTCTTTCTCCATTGATCCACAGTCCTCTTCAATGAGATTCCTTCTTCTTCAGCCCTTTACAGTTCCCACCTAGCTTCTCCCAGCTTCTTACTCCATCAGCTTTCAGCTTTCCAGCCCACTAACCTTCCTCCTCACTTGGTCTCACCTATCGCCCGCCATCTATTTCTCCTTTGCCTCCCCTGCACTGCCACATCATTCTGGCTTCTGTTCCTTTCCTCTTCTATTCTGATGGAGAGTCTTGGCCTGAAACAACAACTGCATATCCCCCTCTATAGACACTGCCTAACTTGCTGCATTTTGTGTGTGTTGCTTAATATTTCCATCAATCATAAAAGGGTGAGGCTGTTTATGACAATATGTCACCCATTAACACTAATCCTATGTTAATTTCATTTTATTCTTCCCATGTTCCCATTAACTTCACGATTCTACCACTCATCTACATTCTGGAGCAATTTACATTGGTCAGTCAATGGAATGTGGGAGGAAACTCACCCAACACAGAATTAATGTGCAGCTCCACACAGGCAGCAACAGATATAAGGATTGTGGTGCTGAGCAGCTGTGTCTCTAGCACTGGGCCACCTAGTACTCAGTAGAGAATGATGTTCTCGAGTTTACTTGAATTGTAATTTGAAAGCAATGCCTCGTTTCAACACGTTGACACGTTCAATGTATCACATTTGTGTTACTACCAGTAAGAGCTGTACCAGAAACACTCAGCAGATCAGGCAGTATCTGTGGAGAGAGAAGGAGAGTTAATGTTTACACCTTAAAGTCTGGATCTCTGAACCAGGGAGGAAAGGAAATGTTACCTTTATGTTGCAGAGATGGTTGGTGGGGGGGAAGGAATGGATAAGTTAAAGGGAATATTTCTCAGTGGTGAGGTTGGGGTTGCCACAGAGATAAATAGCAGATGATGTCTTCATAGAGTCATAGAAAACTACCAAGCAGAAACAGACTCTTTGGCCCAACTAGTCCATGCTGAAACCACCTCCTTACCCCTACCATTCATGTACCTTTCACACTTCACTTAAACATTGAATTTGAGCTTGCATGCACCACTTATGCTGGTAGCCCATTCCACATACTCACAACGCTCTGACTGAAGAAGTTTCCCTTCATGTTCCCCTTAAACTTCTCACCTTTCGCTCTTAACCCATGACTTCTGGTTGAAGTCCCACCCAATTTCAGTGGAAAAAGCTTACTTGCATTAACCCCATCTATACCCCTCATAATTTTGTATACCTCTATCAAATATCCCCACAATGAGAATGAAGTCCTAAGCTATTCAGCCTTTTCCTATAACTCTGGTCCTCAAGACCCAGCAACATCCATGTAATTTTTGTTTTGCACTCTTTAAACCGTATGTACATTTTTCCAGACCAAACCTGCACACAATACTCCATATTAGGCCTTACCAATGTTCTAACAACTTCAACATAATATCCCATTTCCTGTACTCAATACTTCAATTTATAAAGGCCAATGTGACAAAAGCTTTCTTTATGACCCTATCTACCTGTGATGCCACTTTCAATGAATTATGGACCTGTATTCCTAGATCCCTTTCTCAGTCTATGTCTGAGGTCTCACCAACATCTGTCTCCACTACCTCTCCACTAACTTCTGGCATTCTGATTCCCATCCTCCCTCCAACTCGAGTTTAATGAGGATGGTTAATGAGAGAGAATATGAGCAAAGGAATCATTCAAGGATTCTACAAGTCACTTTCTCAATATTATTTAGTTCTTTTGTACTATATGCTTTCTTTTGCAGATTGGTTGTTTTATAGTCATAGTTTATGAATATTTTTTCATAAATTCTATCATATTTCTTTATTTTTCCTGTAAATGCCTACAGGAAAATGCCTCTCAAGATAGTATATCATAACATATACACTCTTTGATAATAAATTTATTTTGAATGGCAGAGGGGAAGGGTAGACACAGAGTGACATGAACACTCTGTGTATCTGCGGCAAGTTGTTGAGTGTTAGGCTTCCAGGTTTCTCAAGATCTGCATTTACTAATTGTTGCCTTAGCTACAGTTGTTAAGCCCTCGTGTTTTCTGTTTAATCATGTCAAATTGATTGCGACTAGCATGGGTTTTCCACATTCTAAGATTCGATGGTTATTTAATGTTCATTGTGGGGAGCTTATGTTGAGAGTGATGTGTCTCGCAGAGTCACTTAGTGGTGCCACTGATGTTCTGTTGGAAATCTAATGTATAGCCTCTTGCTCCCATCTCTACATGGAGTCAACCATTCCTCCACACCTGGCTTCAGTTGTTGCTACATGTGTGATAGATGATAGGAGGAACCAGATAAGAGAGGGTTGATGGATAAATGGAATAAACAGAACCAATGTAATGTATTGAGTGATGAGGACCAGCCAAATGAGATGCACCCATTCCCACTGGATGATTCCAACCACAGTGTCTGGGAAGTCATGTATTGAGACCCACTAACAGAGCACTGGGAAACTGAGATCTGTTGACATCCTTGGAGAAGATTTAAGGGAGTGGAATAGGTCACAGATTTTGGGCAGTGCTGGAATAGTTGGGTCGTGGTGGAATTAGAAAGCTAATCAGAAATTAGTCTCGTGGCTCTGAAGATGGTGATGGGCATTTGCCTACCAAGCCCTTTATGCAATGATGCATCTTCATTAATCCTACATTAATCACATTTTATTATCCTCATCAAGTGCCTACTGATCCAGAACACCCACCTATACTCTGGAGACATACTAAGTTAGTTCTAAATGGTCTCCAAAGGGTACTGTGTCCAAATAACCTAGTAACCTGCACATTTTTGTGGTGTAGGAAGAAGCGTACATGGCCACAGAGATAATGTACAAACCCCACACAGACAGAAGAGAAGTCAGGATTGAACCCAGTCTCTGGTGCTGAGGGGTTGTGACTCTGTACCCTGTGCCAAGGGAACAACCAGTAGTAAAAGATGGTCTAACACACACTTGCAGGTATTTATCTATGCTGCAAGATAGCAATGCCTCGTCTCCACACGTTGGCATCCCCAAAATATTACTGTCATTATCAGAATCAGCATCTCCTCTACATCGGCGAGACCCGACGCAGATTGGGGGACCGCTTTGTCGAGCACCTCCGCTCCGTCCACCACAACAGACAATATCTCCCGGTTGCCACTCACTTCAACTCTGCCTCACATTCCCATTTGGATATGTCCATACATGGCCTCCTCTACTGCCATGATGAGGCCAAATTCAGGTTGGAGGAGCAAAACCTCATATACCATCTGGGTAGTCTTCTGGTAATTCCCTCCCTCTCCCTTCCACCATCCCACTTTCACTCTGCCTCCTCTTCTAGCTGCCTATCACCTCTCTCACGATTCTGCCTTCTTCTACTACCCATAGTGCTTTCCCCTTACATTCTTCCTTCACCTCTCCGGCCTATCCCCTCCCTGTTTCCCCTCCCCCACCCCTTAAACTTTCCTCTGATTGATTTTTCACCTGGCACCTTCCACCCTCCCTCCACCTTCTTTATAGGGCCCCTGGCCCCTCCTTCTTCAGTCCTGATGAAGGGTATCAGCCCGAAACGTTGACTGCTCCTTTCAACGGATGCTGCCCAACCTGCTGAGTTCATCCAGCTTTTGTACGTCTTGATCAGAATCAGGGCTATTGTCACTGGCAATAATTTATTGCTTTGTGGTGGCAGGAGAGTGCAGACATAACAAGTTACAATATAAATGAATAAATAAGTAAATTTTATATACAAATAGTGCAAAATAAGAATAGTGAGGTAATGGGTTCATGGACTATTTGGAAATCTGATTTTGGAGGGAAAGAAGCTGTTCTTAGAACTTTGAGTGTATTTCTTCAGGCTCCTACCTCATTCCTGATGGCACTAATGGAAAGGGGTATGTCCCAAATGGTAAGGGTCTTTAATGATAGACACAGCCTTATTGAGGCACCGCCTTTTGAAGACATCCATCATGGAGGAGAATCTTGTGCCCTAATGGAGCTGGCTGAGTCTACAACCACCTGAAGCCTCTTACAACCCCGTGCAATGGCACCTCTATACCAGATGATGATGCAACTAGTCAGCATGTTCTCCATGGTACATCTGCAGAAGGGTCAACTTTATTCGCTATATCAGAAAGGCTTATTGCCATTAGAGAAATCTCAGCAAGATACAATTGTAATGATTCAGCATGACTACTCTACCCAGTTCTCTTCAGACTGCATCTCTTTAAAGAGTGGAGTGGTAGCATTGCAGTTAATTACACTTTGCAGCACCAGCTGTAAGATCAGGGTTTAATTCCCTCCACCATTGATGCTGCCCTCACCCATTCCCTCTCCTCCATTCCCTGTACATTTGCACTCACCCCATCTTTGTGCCACCTTAACAGTGATAGAATTCCTCTACCGCTCCATCCGCCTCCACATCCAACACATTAACTTCCACAACTTCTGCAATCTCCAAAGGGATCCTACTACTAACCATATCTTTACCTCCACCCCTCTCCACTTTCCATGATCGCATCCTCCATGATTCCTTTGTCTTATTCATCCCACCCAACACTTATCCGTGCAAGTGGCCAAAGTGCTACACCTCCTCATTCACCTCCTCCGTTACCTCCATTCAGGGCCCCAGGAAGTCCTTCTGGGTGAGGCAACTCTTCAGCTGTGAATCTGCTGGGGTCATCTATTCTGTCCAGTGCTCCCGATGTGGCCACCTCTGGGTCAGTGAGACCCATTGTAAATTGAAGGGGGGGAAAAAATTATTTCTCCCCCACTTCCTCTATTCCCCACTCTGACCTTTTATCTCTTCTCACCTGCCTATTACTTTCCCCTGGGCCCCCTCCTCCTTCTCTTTCTCCTATGGTCCACTCTCTTCTCCTGTCAGATTCCTTCTTCTCCAGCCCTTAACCTTTCCCACCTACCTGGCTTCATCTATCACCTTCCAGCTAGCATCCCTCCCTTCATCCCACCTTTTTATTTTGGCATTTTCCCCCTTCCTTCTCAACCCTGAAGAGTCTTGGCCTGAAACATTGACTATCTATTCATTTCCATAGATGCTGCCTGCTCTGATGAGTTCCTCCAGCATTTTGTGTGTGTTGCTTTGAATTCACGCTACTGTCTGGAGTTTGTACATTCACCCCATGACCATGTGGGTTTCCTCTGGGTGCTGTGGTTTCCTCCAACATCCCAAACACGTACAATTAAGGTTAGTAAGTTGTGTGCATGTTATGTTGCTGTTGGAAGATTGGCAACTCTTGTGGGCTGCCCCCAGCACATTTGCATTGAGAGTGACACATTTCACTCTATGCATGTGAAAAATAAAGGTAATCTTTAACCGTTAATCTTTAATCTAGATTTCCTTTAATCAGACTTCACTGATAGGGATATAGATCGATGAGCTAGATTCTCCAACTGGCCAGCCAACAATTTGACAGCTAAAGCTTTTGTCACCAGTACAGATCATATATCTGAAACATGTAGGCACCACGTTTCCCCGAAAGTCAACAAGAAACAGAAAGTCAGGGAGACTGGAAAAGCAAAAGGCAGCCAATACGGAAAATCTGAAATTAAACCATGTGAGATAGAAATTGATGGAGAAATAGTGAACACTTTAAACTGATGACCTGACCCATTAATTGCTACTCTCTCCACAGAAGGTTCTATGTCTGAAGACACAAGGAAATGCAGACGCTGGAATCTGGAGTAACGATCTGTTGGAAGAATTCAATGGGTTGAGCACCAACTGCAGAACATAAGTAATTGCTAATGTTTCAATGCTAGGGTGCAGACCAAAGTTGTTGCTTTTGTCCCGGTGATTAAAGAGAGAAAAAAAAACAAATGAAAATCACACTCAATGTTTCAGGAACAGATTTTTTTAAAATTACTTATTGAGATATGGCACAGAATAGCCCTTCTGGACCTTCAAGCCACGCAGCCCAGAAACCCCTGATTTAACCCTAGCCTAATCACGGGACAATTTACAATGACCTATTAACCTACCAACCAACATGTCTTTGGACCGTGGGAGGAAACCGGGATACCTGGAGGAAACCCATATGGTCACGGAAGAATGCAGAAACTCCTTACAGACAGAGGCAGGAATTAAACCCAGGCCGCTGGCGGTATACAGCATCGAGCTAACCATTATGCTACTGCACTGCCCCACATTGTAATCTACATGTCAGGGAATTGAACCCCAGTCTCCTGCATGACAGGTGGAAGTCTCCTCTGTCCTTAGATTTCATGAACCCATGTACACTGCTTAATTATTCTGTTTCTCACACTATATCTATTTTGTCATTGTACTGCTGCTGCAAAACAGTAAGTTTCATGTCATATAATACACTTGAATCTGACTCTGATTCTGACAAAGGATCCTCCCCCCACCCCTGAGTCATGTCCTCATTCCTGTCCAGAAGCCTGAATTCCCTCACCACCAGATTCAGGAACGTCTACTTTCCGATAACAATCAAACATCATGTACTTGAACCAACCTGCACAATCGTAATACTACCTCAGCAACAGAACTCAACAAACCAACTCTTGCACAACCATGGACTTGTCTCTGATTATGTCTTTAATTGCACTAAGGTCTTGAATTTGCAAAGTTTTTTTTCACTAGTTGCTATACTTTTATGTATAATTTTTGTATAATCTATATTGTGTGTTGTCTGAACATACGAGGGGTGATTGATCAGTTTGTGGCCTAAGGTAGAAGGAGTCAATTTTAGAAAACCTAGCACATTTATTTTTCAACATAGTCCCCTCCTACATTTACACACTTAGTCCAGCGGTTGTGGAGCATACGGATCCTGGACCTCCAGAAAGTGTCCACAGATGGGTGATTGATAAGTTTCTGTCCTAAGGTAGAAGATGAATTATACAGCTCTCATTACATGCACATGCAGTTCAACTGAAGTGATTATGCAGCAAGTTTGAAATTAATAACTCATCTTCTTCTACCTTAGGCCATGAGCTTATCAATCATCCCTGCTGTGGACACTTTCTGGAGGTCCAAGATCCGTATGCTCCACGACTGCTGGACTAAGTGTGTAAACGTAAGAGGGGACTATGTTGAAAAATAAATTACCTTAGGCCACAAACTTATCAATCACTCCTCATACTTAACAGTGAATATTACATACCTGTGTATTATCTATATTGTGTATTGTCTGGAACTGTGATACTCTGCAGGCAAGTTCTTCATTTTACCTATATCTCACTGTACTCGTGCACATGACAATAATTACCTCCACTTGCCTTGACATTTCACTTTAATTCTCCATCCCACTCCTACTACAAACTCTTTGCCTTTGATCTCCTCTATTGTTCCAACAGTATAAACTAACTCATCAATCACCTTGACACAACACAGCCCTTGGGGCATGAATTCACTATCTTCAGATTGATGTTTCTGTCAGATCTGAGTAGTTTCAACATGTTCTTTGTCTTTACCTGCAGGCGCTGAAAGGAATTGTTAGCTGGTCAACCTTGATGTCAGGGGTAAGTTTTTTTACGCAGACAGTGGTGAGTGCGTGGAATGGGCGGCGGTGGAGTTGGAAACGATAGCGTCTTTTAAGAGACTCCTGGATAGGTAGATGGAGATTAGAAAAATAGAGGGCTGTGGGTAAGCCTAGGTACAGTAGTTCTAAGGTAAGGACATGTTCGGCTGTGCTGTAGGTTTTCTATGTTTCACCACGTCACAGACATTCTTTCTGCTCTCTTTGCTCTCTCTCCAACCTTTCTTCTCACTTTTCACAATGCTCTCCACAGTACAAGTGTAGAAATTTGCAAGAGCCTTTGCTGACAAATTTCTACAGATGTACCATGGAGAGCATTCTGACTGGTCGCATCACAGCCTATGCATAGGATCGGAAAAGGCTGCAGAGGGTTGTAAACTCTGCCACTCCATCAGAGGCAGTAGGCTCCTCACCACTGGGAACATCTTCAATGGGCAATTTTATGTTTTATAACTTTAAAACATTAAACTAATTCAAAGGAAAGCAATGGGAGTCCAATGTGAGTCTAACTTCATGTTTACTTTAAGTGAGGCGCTGATGTGTCATGTGATAGTGTGATGACATATACAATTCACGAGGAAATCTGCAGATGCTGGAAATTCAAGCAACACACACAAAATGCTGGTGGAACGCAACAGGCCAGGCAGCATCTATAGGGAGAAGCGCTGTCGACGTTTCGGGCCGAGACTCTTCATCAGGACTAACTGAAAGAAAAGAGGTAAGATACTAAGAGAGTAAGATATTAAGATAGTAAGAGATCTCTTACCTGCTGCATTCCACCAGCATTTTATGTCTGTTACATATACAATTCACTTGTTTATACATATAACCCATAATGAATTATTTAAATGGACAAAAATACTTAATCAACCAATATGTGTACATTATTACTCAAATATTACTGAAATATTCAATACACAACACTCCTCCCTGCTTAGCTATAAACTCCAACTCAGTATAGAATGCATCTAAACTATATACACAATATACTATATACTACAACTACTATATACAGACATCCACAGCATAGCAAATTGTCCTATTCAGGCGAGAAGATTTCATCACTGTGAAAGCTTTCTTTCTTTTGTAGGATAACAGTGAGACTTGTGGCTGTGAAACAATTTCAGATTTTGGTGTCTCCTCTGTGGTGGCTGTAGGAGTTGACTCTGAGACTGCAGGAAGTGGTTTTGACATCTCTGACATCTTCTTCCTTGTTCCTCTTCTAGTTTGTGCATCTTGATCTTGGGAAGGCCCATTTACTTCACTGGAGTATTCTCTTACTAATCCTTCTATTGCTCCCTTTACAATCTTGGTTTCTGCATCCACAGCATCTTCTGATGAATTCTGTTTTCATATTTCCATTGACTCTTCTTTTTGACCTTCCATTCATCCAGCTGGGTTTGGTTTTTGCATCTGCTTTTACAAGCTGTTTTTTGTCTCCCACTTGAGATTCATGCAATAATGTTAATATATGCAGAGTAGATTCTGGTTCTTTACACTCACAAAAGCCAAATGCTTGCAACTTTCCTGAAGCCTCTTGAACTCTTTTACAGCTTAAACCCAATCCACATTTCACAAGTTTAACGTAACAGAATCTTTCTCAGATTTGTTGTCTACAAAAGGAGTTATAGTTGGACCACTGCTTTTGTCACTTCCATGATTCCTCTGAACAGCATGGACCTTCCATAGTCTTTATGCTTTCCAACCAGAAGTACAGAGGTTGACACCAACACCTGTTTGAGCTCTGCTGGGTAACAGTTTGTGGGGTGCAACATGGAGACAGTTGTGCCATCATACAGTATCTTTCATAATCTTCTTTCTGTTGGCTTCATCGCAGGATGTGGCATGCAAATTGTGGACCGATCTCCAATCAGATTGCAGTTGTCTCAGTCAATCAAGCTCCCACTTTGCTGGTCATCCTGGTATTACCACATACAAGCTCAGTATGGTTTGCTGTTTGTTGTATTTTACTGTCACAAGCATTACTCCCACAGGAGTTATCTTTTCTCCAGTGTAAGTTCTTAGTTGGATATCTGCAGGCTTCGGTTTAGTATCTTTGAAATGCTGTTCAAAACTCATTTTGTGGAATGACTGAAACGGCTGAGCCAGAGACCAATTTCATTTTAATTACTTTGCCATTCACTTCTGCTGTAAGCCATATTGCTTATCTATTGTTAGATTTCACATTGTAAACCTTAAGGCTGCACAGTCCTGTGTCACTCTCATCATTATCAGATTTTTCATCAACAGCATGCAGATTAGTGTTCTTTTTGAAACTGCAACTTAACTGCTTAGCTTTTTCTCTTCCCTGTGCAGTCCAATTGTTTTTGTCTGCCAGACATGCTCTTTGTGTATGACCTACTGTGTTGCATTTTCTGCAAGTTTTGCCTTTAAATCTGCATTTGTGTGGTGTATGTGAACCTTTGCCTCAATGGTAACACATTTTGTTTGGCCAGGCTAGTTTCTTGTTAGGATTTGCAATTTTATTCATGCTCACTTTCATTCCTCATTACAACACAATTGTACCTCTGCTTGTTGTTTCCAATGATACTGGTTCTTTTAAAAATGAGCTGTGCTTTAGTTTGGAGCCATTTTTAAATGCATTCTTGTAAAATTCCACAAACTAAATAATCTCTCAGTGCAAAATTAAGCTGATCACCAAATGACCAATACTCAGACAATCTCTTCAATTCAGGCACGTTGAAATAGACTCTACTTTCTTTTGATTCTGGTTATGAAACCTAAAGGATTCTGCAATCAACAGTGGCTTCTGTTCTAAATGCTCCTGCATTATTTTCAGAGTATCGACAAAACTCATTTCTGTTGGTTTAGATGGAGCATTTAGGCTTCAGAGCAAACTAAATACTTTTAAACCCCATGCACTCAGCAAAATTGGTACATGTTTCTCATTGGCTATTTCATTTGCTTCAAAATACTGTTCAATTTGCTCAGTATATAAAATTCAGTTGTCTGTTGTTTAATCAAATGTGTCTATCTTTCTGATATAGCCAGCTATTTCTGTTTCTTTTTGGTGAATATGATCACCTGCTACTCATTCTTTATGAACCCATAACTTCTTCAGTTTTCTACCATTTTTTATTTGACTGCTTTGACATGTGTAACACTGTGCTGCCTTTTTTTTAACTCCCTGTTCCTCAATGCACTTCAACATGTCAGTAGCCATCTCTGGTTCACTTTGGAAATACCTTGACGCCACTCTTATGTTTTGTAACTTCAAACCATTAAACTAATTCAAAGGAAGACACAGGAGTCTGGAATGTGAGCCTAACTTTATGTTTACTTTAAGTGAGGCATGCACATATCACACGGTAGTGTGATGACATATGCAATTCATGTATCTATGCATTTAACCCATAATGAATTATTTAAATGTACAAGAATGCTTAGTCAACCTATATATATCAGATAATCAAGCTTGACTTAAATATTAAATACACAGCAGGTGATGCCTCAGGAAGGGGGCATCAATCATTAATGACCCTCACTATCCAGGACATGACCTCTTCTCACTGCTACCAACAGAGAGGACACGTACAAGTATGCCTGTAGACACACAACTCAATGCTTTGAAACAACTTCCTCCCCTCTGACATCAGATTTCTGAACTAACCATGAACCCATAAAACAACACACACAAATTGCTGGAGGAATACCCCCCCCCCCCCCGCCCCCACCACCTTTCAAATCTATTCCACAGCTTTTTTTCTTCCAGTTCGGCCAAAGGATTTCGGCCTGAAATGTTAACTGTACTTTTTTCCATAGATGCTGCCTGGCCTGCTGAACCCCCCAGCATTTTGTGCGTGCTGTCCGGATTTCCAGCATCCGCAGATTTTCTCGTTTGTGAACCCATGAAGACTTCCTCACTTTTTGTTCTCATTTTGCACTCGAAAATTTTCCAGTTTTCCAAAATTTTGCATTTTACACTGGAATGAGCTTCCTGTAGAAGTAGTAGAGGCCAGTTCAGTTGTGTCATTTAAGGTAAAATTGGATAGGTATATGGACAGGAAAGGAGTGGAGGGATATTGGCTGAGTGCGAGTACTTGGGACTAGGTGAGATTAAGAGTTCGGCACGGACTAGGAGGGCCGGAATGGCCTGTTTCCGTGCTGTGATTGTTATATGGTTATATGGTTACTTACTGATTTTTAATACATATTTCTTATTGTAATTTATAGCACGTTTTATGCATTGCATTGTACTGCCTCTGCAAAACAACAGATTTCATAACATATCTCAGTGATAATAAACCTGATTCTGATTCTGGTTGTATTATGAGTCATTGGTTTGGAATGTTGCCTCTGTTTTTGATGCTCTGAGTGGTTCAAGTATTTTGGTTCCCTCTCAGAATCTTGTACCGTTATCTTTCATTGATCAACCTGATCAAATGTTTCTCACCAGAAGCACCTTTATCCCTGCAATTAAACTCTTTTGAACTCCCTCCAGTCAAATTATTTATCTTTCCTTTAATGGGCAGTCCTCTCACCAAAGCTCTGTACAGGAAGTCCCCTGGGTTTTGTTCCTGAGTAATGTTCATAGCCTAAAGGCTGATTTATACTTGTGCGTACAGGCTACACTGCAGCCTACGCTGTAGTCCTGATTTTCACTTCTGCATCGCTCTACACCGTAGTGAGCATGCGTTGGTGTGTGCCAAAACACTAGTTGGCGGTGGGGTTTCTATGCCACTGTGTTGAGTTTCTTCATGAGAGACATGGACGAGGAAATACATTTCAAACATTTTCGCATGTCGGCAGGTAGATTTGATGATTTGGTTCATCTATTTTGCATCGGTGTACGGACATGGTGGAGAAGAAGCAACCGGAAATGCGATGCTACCAAGCGAACCAATCACAGTTGTTGTGGTCTGCATCGCCGCAACGCATGTGTTACTTTTTTGGGGAGGTGCATGCCATCCTACGGCGTCGATATGGTGTAGGGTACGCGTTACCTACAGCGTAGATGCGACGCACAGGTATAAATCAGACTTAAATTGTTCGTAAGTAAGAAACGGACAACTGCAGTGAGGGTGAGAAGATCACAGAAACAGCGGTGATGGGAGTGTGAGCAGGCACAGGAAGAGCAGTTGCACGCTGGCCTCAGTGACTCAGTGAGTGAATGAGTGAGTCAGCCCAGTGGTGCTGGCTCTGATTGTGGTTCAGTGGGTGGGGAGCGAAAGCGGTGCTTACAGCCTTAGAGCAGCTGGCAAATCCAGCCCCATCCATCCCACCTAGCAATAGGAGGTTTGTCTCTAACCCAGGGAGGAGATGTACTTGAGCCACCATTTTGAACCTCTAGTGAAACACAGAATTCAAAACAATCACTGATGATGGTACTTTCTCAATGATAGTCACTTACTAGTGTTAGCATCCCCACTTCTAGAGTGCACAATTAAATCACATGGCCTAATACCAATGCTCGGATTGCTTACAGACTCATTGTTCTGGAGAGGGACAATGTTACACACGCACAGAGCAAGAACTACTGGGCAGTTTACAGTGAGGAAGTTACAAAATGAGCTCACACTGAGATGAAAACATATTTACACTCGAGAGCCCGTGTCTAAAAGAAAGTTTTCCATGGACAGGGAGCCGGATTGATTCACCACACGATAGATATGCACTTGCTATGTCCTCACAACTGATCTGATACTGCCCCGTTCCCACCTGGCAGAAGGTGCCCGCAGCCCCACAACAGTGGGCAAATCCATCCCCATCTATCCTACCAGTCCTCTAAACACTCATTCGTACATAAGTTACACGTTCAAAACCTGGGGATGATCTGTACTGTTCAAACTGAAATGTATTTACCGAGTAATATTGACTCTAACTTCTGAGTTTGCATGATTTATATGTATGTTTTACATGAATAAGGAACTTTATTATGTTTTTAAAATGCAAGCCCTTCTTCATATCTTATCAACCTACTAACATTCAGAAAATTCAGACTTGTTACTTAGTAGGTCTGCAGTTCAATTTAAAGTCAAATGACATTAAACAGACTACAGATTATAAAAGCAATTTCGTGACTCGCACACACACAAAAATTGACCAGTCTTTATGTTCTGGCTTACTTCAAGAAACCAACAAGACTTTTAAATGAAGTTTTAAGATAAACTGTAAGATGAAAGAATACTGCGAGGAGTTTATCGATAAGGACGTAGAGACATGATAAGATTATCAATATGCAAAAAAAAGGACTTAGCAGATCAGGTCAAGCACTTGCATAAATATGACTGTCTGGTCATTAAAGTTCTGTGTCGGTCTGTTATAAGATTTGCAAATCAACTAGCAGGTGACAGTGAGTTTGGCACAGTTACACTGCCTCTGAAATTGTTGACTAAATCACTGGATTAAAACTCATCCAGCAATCTTCCAACATAGGTAAATTCAGAATTTTCCCCATCAAAATACCTTTGTGTTATAATGGTCCAACTAATTATCTTCAGTGACTTACTGTAAAACAGATAATTAGGATTAAGGTTGCACATTTGTTATGTGCCATGTCATGATGTGGCTCAGCACTGTCGTTCCATGACCATGACTGATCTTGGCAAACTTCTCTGCAGAAGTGCTTTGCCATTGCCTTCTTCTGAGCAGTAACTTTACAAGACGAGTGACTTCAGAGATTGCCAGCCGGGCATCAGTGGTTCCATAACCAGGACTTGTGATACGCACCAGCTGCTCACATGACCATCCAGCTCCTGCTCACATGACTTCACATCACCCTGATCGGGGAGGAGGGCTAAGCAGGTATACAGCTTGCCCAAGGGTGACCTGCAAGCTGGGAGAGGGAAGGAGCGCCTTACACCTCCTTCGGTAGAGACATACTTCTATCCCGCCACCCAAAGGATTACGAGAGTACAACTAAAAGAAAGTAAAGTCTGATGTAGCAGTAGTTCAGTGGAGTAAGGGAAATTACAGTGGTATGAGAGAGGAGTTGACCAAAGTCAATTGGAAGGAGCTGCTGGCAGGGATGTCTGCAAAGCAGCAATGGTGTGTGTTTCTGGGAAAAATGAGAAAGGTGCAGGAAATGTGCATTCCAAAAATGAAGAAATACTCAAATGGTAAAATAGTACAAACCTGGCTGAAAAGGGAGGTGTTTGCTGTTGTAAAAGCAAAAGAAAGGGCAGACAACAAAGCAAAAATTAGTGAGAAGATAGAGGATTGGGAAGTTTTTAAAAACCTACAGAAAGCAACTGCCTAAAAAATCATTAGAAGGGAAAAGATAAAATATGAAAGCGAGCTGGTAAATAATATCAAAGTGGACAGTAAAAGTTTTTTCAAGTATGTTAAAAATAAAAGAGAGATGAGAGTGGATGTAGGACTGCTAGAAAATGAGGCAGGAGAAATAATAACAGGGGACAAGGAGATGGCTGATGAACTAAATGAGTATTTTGCATCAGTCTTCACTGTGGAAGACACTAACAGTGTGTCAGATGTTGTAGTGTGTGTGAAGGAAGAGAAGTGAGTGCAGTTACTGTTACAAGAGAGAAAGTGCTCAAAAAGCTGGAAGACCTAAAGTTATGCAAGTCACCCAGGCAAGAGGAACTGCACCCTAGGGTTCTGAAACAGGTAGCATCAGAAATTGTGATGGCATTAGAAATGATCTTTTAACAATAATTGGACTCTGGCATGGTGCCAGAGGACTGAAAATTCGCAAATGTTATTCCACTCTGGAAATGTTATTTCCAGAAAGGAGGAAGGCAGCAGAAAAGGAGTTATAGATCAGTTAGCCTGACCTTGTGTATGTGCGAGTCACAAAATTGCTTTTATAGTCTGTAGTCTGTTTAATGTCATTTGACTTTAAATTGAACTGCAGATCTACTAAGTAACAAGTCTGAATTTTCTGAATGTTAGTAGGTTGGGAAGATGTTGGAATCAGTTGCTAAGGATGAGGTGATGGAGTACATGGTGACTCAGGACAAGATAGTACAAAGTCAGCATGGTTTCCTTCAGGGAAATTCCTGATTCTTTGAGGGGATTACAAGTAGGATAGATAAAGGGCATGCAGGGGATGTTGTATATTTGGATTTTTAGAAGACCTTTGACAAGGTGCCACACGTGAGGCTGCTTACCAAGCTATACAGGAAAGTTACTAACATGGTTAGAGCACTTCTGATTGGCTGCCAGTGACTAGTGGTGTTCCGCAGGTGTCAGTGTTGGGACCACTTCTTTTTCCGCTGTATATAAATGATTTAGATGATGGAATAGATGGCTTTGTTGCCAAGTTTTCAGATGATACAAAGATTGGTGGAGGGGCAGGTAGTGTTGAGGAAACAGGTAGGATGCAGAAGGACTTAGACAGATTAGGAGAATGGGCAAGAAAGTGGCAAATGAAATACAATGTTGGAAAATGCATGGTCATGCACTTTGGTAGTAGAAATAAACATGTGGACTATTTTCTAAACAGGGAGTAAATCCAGGAATATGAGATGCAGAGGAACTTGGGAGTCCTTGTGCGGAATACTCTGAAGGTTAACTTGCAGGTTGAGTCGGTGGTGAGGAAGACAAATGCCATGTTAGCATTCATTTCAAGAGGTCTAGAATACAAGAGCAGGGATGTGATGCTGAAGCTTTATAAGGCACTGGTGAAGCCTCACCTTGAGTATTGTGAACAGTTTTGGGCCCCTCATCTTAGAAAAGATGTATGGTATTGGAAAGTGTTCAGAGGGGGTTCACAAGGATGATTCCAGGAATGAAAGGGTTATCATACGAGCAATGTTTGACGGCTTTGCGTCTGTACTTGCTGGAATTCAGAAGGATGAAGGGTAATCTCATTGAAACCTTTCGAATGTTGAAAGGCCTAGACAGAGTAGATGTGGGTGACAGAAGGGTGCTTCTCATGGTGGGACAGTCTAGGACAAGACAGCACAGCCTCAGGATAGAGGGGTGCCCTTTCAAAACAGAGTTGCAGAGAAATTTCTTTAGCTAAAGGGTAGTGAATTTGTCAAATTTGCTGCCACATGCAGCTGTGGTGGCCAGGTTGCTGGGTGTATTTAAGGCAGAGATTGATAGGTTCTTGATTGGACATGGCATCAAAGGTTACGGGGAGAAAGACAGGAACTGGGGTTAAGGAGGAGATTTAAAAAATAGTGTCGGCTGGTGGTGTAGTGGCATCAGCTCTGGACTTCCAGGTGAGAGGTCCTGAGTTCGAATCCAGCTGGCTCCCGTTAAGAGCTGGTGATCTCTTTAAAAAAGCTCACCTGGCAGAAGGCAATGGCAAACCACTGCGATTTCCCAATACGTCAGAGCGGCGTGGTAGGAAATCGTCCGCTACCTGGAAATAATTCTGGATGTGACATGCCTACCTAAAAAAAAGGATCAGCCATGATTGAATGGCGGAGCATATTCGATGGGCCAGATGGCCTAATTCTGCTCCTTTGTCTTATGGTCTAAAAGAAAGAACTGCATCAGTCAACTACCAGGGGACTTTGCATTGAATCACAAAACGTTTTTTTTTAGCAAACTTTGGTAACTAGAAAGGGAACTGTGAGCAGACGTGTCATCCTAGGATAGTTTCCTGAGCAGACTTGTCAAAACCATTTGGCAGGAAGACTTATTTCCAGAACTTGCTCTATGCATCATGATCTCTCTTTGTTTGCAGTGAGGGGGGTTGGCCTTGTCAGATTCTTGCTGTACAGTTAAGGACTTAATCTCAGTGCATACTGCCATCAAGAATCTATGATGTGGATGAATTGATCATTCTCCTCTGCGGATTGTATGCTTGGTTCTATTATGGTTATTATTCTGTTATGGTCATTGAGTATGCCCGCAAGAAAATGAATCTTGGGATTGTCTGTGGTGATATACGAGGGGTGATTGATAAATTTGTGGCCTATGGTAAAAGGAGTCAATTGTAGAAAACCTAGCACATTTATTTTTCAACATAGTCCCCTCCTACAATTACACACTTAGTCCAGTGGTCGTGGAACATACCGATCCCTCCTTTGTAGAAGTCGGCGTCTTGGACCTCCAGAAGTGGTCCACAGCAGGGGTGATTGATAAGTTCGTGGCCTAAGGTAGAAGGAGATGAGTTATTAACTTCAAACTTTCTGCATAATTACTCAAAGAGTTGAACTGCATGTGCATGTAACGAGAGCTGTATAACTTATCTCCTTCTACCTTTGGACAATGTGTGTAAATGTAGGAGGGGACTATGATGAAAAATAAATGTGCTAGTTTTTCTAAAATTGACTCCTTCTGCCTTAGGCCACAAACTTATTAATCACCCCTCATATCTGTACTTCGATAATAAATTTACTTTGAACTTTGCTATATTATGGAAAAAGTATCCAAGGGTCCTTGTTGAGGTTTGTCTCAAGCAGTTGCATAACCAAGGAATCTCCTATCCACTCCAATTTGTCTATTGTCACAGCAGGTTAACAGCAGATTTCATTTCATTGGCTCTTCACTCAACCCTGGAGCATTTGGATAGTGAGGATGCATTCCTTAGGATGTTCTTCACTGACTACAGCCTGGCATTCAAAACTATCATCCCCGCGAAAGTAATCAATAAGCTTCAAGACCTTGACCTCACTACCTCCTTATTCAACTGGATCCTCGATTTCCTCACTTGTAGACCCCACTCAGTTCAGATTGGCAACGCCATGTGCTCCACAATCACCATTAGCACAGGTGACCACAATGCTGTGTACGTAGCCCTGTACTCTACTCACGTTATAATGAAGACTATGAGGCTAAACACAGCTGCAAAGCCATATTTAAGTTTGCTGACGTTACCACTGTAAAAGGTGGTGTTGAATCAGTATATAGGAGGGAGATTGAAAATCTGACTGAGTGGTGCCACAACAACAACCTCTCATTCAATGTCAGCAAGACCAAGGAGCTGATTATTGACTATAGGAGTGGGAAACTAGAGATATATGTGTTAGTTCTCATCAAGGGTCAGAGATGGAAAGGGTCAAAAACTTCAAATTCCTTGTTGTTATTATTTCAGTGGATCCCACCATTACAAAGGAAGCGCGGCAGCATCTCTACTTTGTTAG
The DNA here is from genome assembly GCF_048418815.1 of Hemitrygon akajei. Lineage (NCBI taxonomy): Eukaryota > Metazoa > Chordata > Chondrichthyes > Myliobatiformes > Dasyatidae > Hemitrygon > Hemitrygon akajei. The sequence goes on from NC_133144.1 coordinate 24,330,111, forward strand.
AAGTTTGGTAAAATTCAGCATGTCATCTAAAACTTTGACAAACTTCTATCAAAGCATGGTGGAGGGTATATTGGCTGGTTGCATCATGGCCTGGTATGGAAACAGCAATGCCCTTGAAAGGAAAAACCTACAAAAGTAGTGGATACAACTGTCTATCACAAGGTATCATCCTCCCCACCAGTGAGCACATCTACATGGAGCACTGTTGTAAGAATGCAGCATCCATCATCAAGGACCCTCATCATCCTGGTCATGCTCTCTTCTCACTGCTGCCATTTAGAAAGGAAGTACAGGAGCCTCAAGGCCTACACCTCCAGGTTCAGGCACAGTTGTTTCACTTCAACCATCAGGCTCTTGAAACAGAGGAGATAACTTCACTCAATTTCACTCACAGCCTATGGACTCACACTCAAGGGCTCTTCATCTAATTTTCTTGATATTTATTGCTATTTAGTTACTATTATTATTTTGTTTGTTTTATTTTCTTTTTGTATTTGCACAGGTTGTTGCTTTTGACACTTTGGCACTTGTCCATCTTGTGTGCAGATACTCATTAATTCTGTTGTTGAGTGGTTCATGGAGTTAGTTTGTTAGCTTGCAGACATTTAGCAATTTAGGCAGCATCATCAGTGCAACTTCGAATGAAACGTTGGTAATTGTTTATCTTTTACATGTCCTGTGATTAGTCCGTTTGTGTGTGTCTGGGTATATGCGCCATTTCTATTGGTTACCGATTATGTAATCCATTATTGGTTCGTTAAAATCTGATGAGGAGATAATTGTTGTCCAGGCTGACCGTTATGTAGGATTAACGCCGTACTCATTGATTGACGTGTGAAATCAAGGGTGAATTGGCTCTTGGCTGTAGACTGACGACTTGACAATGAAGTGGAATGTAAACACCAACTGGCCGTAAACCATCATGATCAACTTTCCCTTATCTTTATAAATTGTGACAGCGAAGCACATTAATTCGACTGGACCAATGTCACTATTCTGGGTCAAGCCCATCAAAGACAAGCCCAAGAATTTTTACGGGCTTTGTTCTCCACACAGAATTCTATCTACATGCACGTAGAAATGAACCCAGTTTACATCTCACTCCAGCGTCAAGTCGTCAGTCCAGAGCCAAGCACCAATTCACACCTGATTACACGCGTCAATCAATGAGGATGATGTTAATGCTATATAACGGTTGACTAACTCAGCCCAGACAACAATTACTACTTTACTGGATTTTAACGAACTAATCATGGATTACAAAATCAGTAACCAATAGAAATGGCACACAGAAACGGACTAATCTCAGGACACATAAAAGACGTGCAATGTAGATCACCAACATTTCATTTGAAGTTGCACTGATGATGTTGCCCAGCTAGATAATGAAATGTCTACAAGCTAACAAGCCACTCAACAACAACATTCTCAACCTGAGCTACAAATCTTTTCCAACATCTTAAATTCATTAATTCTATTCTGCTACCTTGCACTTTGAATGCCTATTTGAAACTGAACCTCGGGGGTCTATATGATGACATATACAGTATGTACTTTGATAATAAATTTACTTCGAACGTTAGAAATTTGAACTTTGACCAGTTGTGGGCCACTTTTTAAAGATAAAGATTAGCTTTATTTGTCACATGTACACTGAAACAAACTGTCTGTTTGTGGTCTTCTGCTGCTGTAGCCCAAGCTTTAAGGTTTAATGTGTTGTGCTCTTCTAAACACTGTAACCTTCCTGTCAGCGTAAACAAGTCTGGCCATTCTCCTCTGACCGCTCTCATTAGCAAGGCCTTTGTGTCCACAGAACAGACCCTCACTGAAAGTTTTCTTTGTTTCTCGCTCCATTCTCTGTAAACTCTAGAGACTGTTCTGTGTGAAAATCCCAGGAGATCAGCGTTATCTGAGATACTTAAACCACCCCATCTGGCACCAACAATCATTCCATGGTCAAAGTCACTTAGATCACATTTCTTCCCCATTCTGATGTTTGGTCTGAACAAGAAATGAACCTTTGAAACATGACTGCTTGTTTAATGCAATGAATTGCTGCCGTATGATTGGCTGATTAGATATTTGCATTAATGAGCAGGTGTATCTAATAGAGTGTCTACTGGGTGTACAATGAAATGCATTGTGTATGTCAATGACCAACACAGTCAGAGGATATGCTGGGGGCATCCTGCAAGTGTCACCAGGCTTCCGGTACTAACATGCTGTAGCATGGCCACACTTATCCATAATCCTTACATCTTAGCAACGTGGGAGGGAACCAGAGCACCTGATGGAAACTCATGCATTCAAGGGGAAGAAAATAACACCTTACAGACAGCAGCAGAACTGAATCTAAGTTGCCAGCGCTGTAAAGTGTTACATAATTGCTATGCTACCATGCCACCCACTTGAATATGCTCAGGTCACGTTCAGGACTTATTACAGAGGGTGTTGATCCATCACTACATGTTCTGTCCAAACCGCTATGGTTCTGCGATTGTGACCCTCATAATTTTTGAAATACATCTGCATTGGATTGAAGACTTTTACTTACGTGGCAAGACCTGTCCTGGGAAGCACAGTCTGTAGCAAACCTGGTTAAATCCTACTTTCTGGTGCAGTCTGTCTGGAGTTTGCAGTTTCTCTGTGTGGCTTTGCCCTGTGTACTCTAGTTTCCTCGCAAATGCCAAAGGCATGCAGGTTAGACATTAATTGTCCACAGCAAGATGTCCCTCATTGATGAGAGGTAGAAGCTGGTAAGAACTGATGCAAGAATTTTCAAAGAAATGGAATTATTGTGAAAATTTAGTGAGATTTTAAAAAAATGGAGTGTGTAAATTGGTGCTTGATGGCTTGTATGGACTCAGTGGGGTGAAGGGTCTGTATACTTCCATGTTATGTGTTGAAGGACAGGCTATGGAAGCATTTTCAGAGTGATGTACCACGTGCATCATTTAGTGCACAAGCAACCACCTTGCTCTTACCCTGGACCTGAATTTGAGTTAGATCTGCCATTAAAGTCTAGCAAATTCTCTTCCTTTAAGCTATAAGGTCTATTAAAGTCACTGTCTTGCTCTCAAGGGAATTTTGGCTCCAGATTAAAGGAAAACAGCATAATATTAACCTTTTTAAAGTCATATTATTGGCTTTGATGTGCACCAGAATTGTAATAAACACAACACTTTCTATACATGCTTTATCTCCCTTTCAGTTGAAAACCATATGTCCTGGAGGTTTCAATGCTTCCTCTTAGTTTTAATTTAAAAAAAGGTCCTGGGTCTGGCAGTCAACTTTTCTGCACCGTGTAGGAGGTAACTGAATAACAAACAAGAAACCGGAGGCAGTTTTGGGGGAGTTTCAACATTTCCTGCTCAGATTATATGACATTGTGGGAGGGCAGTTAAAATTGGCATCTCCGACTTCATGATTGTGGTTTACACAGTTGAAGCAAGAGTGTTTGATGATTTTTAAGCATTTTACTCACTTAAGCAGATGAGGTGCCAATGCAGGATTGGGTTCTGACGACATTGCAAGACATTGCAAGTGGTGCTGATTCCTTGAAAGTTCAAAGCCACAGCCAAGAAAGTTCACCACAGCCTCTATTTCCTCTGGAGGATTAAGAACTTTGGTATGTCCACTTTGACCCTCACCTTACCTTATTGACACACCATGGAAAGCATTCTCTTCCAATGCATCAGGAAACCTCTGGCTTCGTGATTTGGTGAGAGCTGAGTTCAAGGCCTGATCTGTGATTCAGGATTTTGAGGCCTGGCATTCATTGGTTGGTATGCCCTGGGATCAATGCTGAGGATCAAGGCCTGTTGTCTGCAGCCTAGTCTGCAAATCCCTGTGAGTCCACTGGGGAGAGTTCAGCCCAGTGTCTTCAGATCCGAGTCCTTGTCTCCTTATGACACGCACCTGGCCATGCCAGCCTCTGGGGTATAGATGCTCTAACTCTCCGGAATATGGAGAACTGGCTTGACCTCTTTAAAGATTCAGGCCCACCCCGCTAATTAGCAGCCATAATTTACTGCCAGGATTTTAATATTTAAAGATCACCTGAACTGAGGTTCAGGCTCAATCATCAGCTCAGCTTTGGATTCTTACCTAGTGTCTAGTTTAGAACCTTGTCTTTGATTCAGTCTCGTATTGTGTCTCAATTCTAGTCTCAGATACTCCAGCACTTCGGTCCAAACCATCCTCGCCTAAGTCTCTCGTCACATGACAATTGAGCCTAACATGGACCCAGTGGAGTATCAGAGCCTCTCGTCAGCCATGGCCAGTCACAATGAGAAACTTTCCAGATAGAGTCTGGAGATACACAATCTCCAGGTCACTGTGTGCCAACAATTGCAAGGAGGAAGCCAGAGTCGCTCAGGTGAAGCTGTTGATCGTTCTGCGGAGCCAGTCCATCTTCCAACCTTGCAGAGATTTGGAAGTGACCCAGGCTCTTGCCATGGCTTCCTCACTCAATGTGCACTAGTGCTTGAATTCCAGCCATCCTGATTCCCTAGTGAGTGCGGAATGGTGGCCTCCATGATCTCTCTCCTGACCTGGAGAGCCCTGGCCTAGGCCACTGTGCATTGGGAGCAAAGACTGAAGATTTTCTTGGATCTGAAGGAATTCATGGAAGAGGGTGTTCCATCATCCCTCTGGAGTAAACTGAGCCTTGGACTGTCTGATGAAGGTGTGTAAGGATAATCAGCCAGCAGCCAGCTACGCTATTGAGTTTTGAACTTTGGGCTGAAGAGAGTGGCTGCAATGGGAGGGCCTTGGCCACAGACTCCCAGATGCTCTTGCCTTGGGAGAGCCCAGAGAGAACTTGGAGGTTCTGATCGACCAATCCACCTGCCTCAATAATTGCCTGGCGGAGCAAGAGTGGGACTACTACAAGAGGCTGAAGAGTGCTAACCCATGCCAATCCCAACACATCATAGTTCCACTTCCCAACTTCAGACAATGACCAGCCGTCTCCTACTCAGGATACTGTTGAGCCCATGCAAATTGGCTGCACAAGGTTCTCTGCTGATGAGTGGTCCTGGAGTTGGAGTCGAGGTTGCTGCTATTTCTGCAGGAAAGCAGGTCACCTGTGGGCTGAATGTCTGAAGCTGCAGCCATCGGGATAACTACTAAGACTGTCCAGTGTCAGCAGCCACTACTCCCAACCCTACGGATTCTGGTGTTACACTGAAGACAGAGACCTCCTGGATTAATAACCGAAGAGAGGCGAATGCTTTTGTGGATTCTGGGACAGCCAGTAATTCCCTGAATTGGGGACCACCAGGCGACTCAACATTCCTCTGCAGGAGTTGAGCCAGCCCATGCCTACAATAGCTCTGGACGGTCACCCTCTTGGGTCCGGGCAGATCCTGCAACAGTTACTGGTTTTGTGGATGGGGATAGAGGAATGTATGGAGGACATTTGTTTCTATATCGTCGGTTCTTCTCACATACCCCTGATCCTTGAGCACCATTGGCTGTCCCAGCATAGCCCTTCTGTGAACTGGAAGGAACGGAGAAACAATTCAAGCTCAAGTTATTACAAGAGGGAATGTTTTCAGCTTGGTGTTCTGACCCCAGACTCGTCCAAGACCAGCTTTCAATGAGGGGGCAGACTTTGTTGGGGGTAACATGGAGTCTTCAGGGGACCCAGTTTTACCTCCAAGGGTAGACCAGCTGGCTCCAGCCAAGCCTAAGGGATTTAGTTGCCAGGTCCCATCTAAGGGAAAGGCCCCAAAATGTAAACCCTTAAAGCCTAGTCCCTGGAGCACAAGGGCTATTTGTAGGATTTGGACTCTGATTTGGCCTCTGTTTCAACCAAAGACGCTAGTGAACCTATGGAGGAGACTCGGAGATTTGATAAATTCCCCTCACTACCCCAGGAGCCTCAGGAGTCGTCCTTGGAGGAAGGTTCAGGGGTAATTGCAACACCCAAGCTGCACCGTCCCTTCGGAAGAGGTCTTCAGCAAGGGAAAGGCCTCAACTCTTCCACCACACTGATCCTACGACTGTGCTATAGACCTACTGTCTAGTACTTGTTCACCATAGGGTCGATTATACGCTCTCTCAGGCCCAGTGAGAGGCACTATGGAGGAGTATATAAAGGAGGCTCTAGTAATGGGATTCATCTAGCCCACCATTTCACCAGCCAGTTCAGACTTCTTCTTTGTACTGAAAAAGGATGGGAGCCTGTGGCCATGCATTGATGATTGAGGGCTAAATTGCATAACAGCCAAAAGTCATGACTCCCTTCCATTCATGAACATTGCGTTCAAGATTCTCCAAGCGGCAAGAGTATTCCCAAAGTTAGACTTGCAGGATTGCCTACAATCTGGTCCACATAAAGGATGGTGACAAGTGGAATACTGCAGTGAACACACCGACAGGGCGCTCTGAGTACCTGGTCATGCCCTTCAGTCTCACAAACATGCCAGCGGTTTTCCAGGTCTTTATAAACAATGTGCTCTGGGATGCTCTCCATAAGTGCACCTTCTTCTGCTTGGATGACACCTTAATCTTCTTGAAGTCCATGGAGGAGCACATCGCTCATATTATGCATGTCTTAAAGAGGTTCCGAGATCAGGGACTTTATGTTAAGCTAGAAAAGCTTGAATTTCAAGTAACTGTTTAATTTTTGGGTTTTATCATCACTAATGGTAATCCAAAGATGGACCCTACTAAGCAGTCAGATAGATATTGGCCACAAGAATACAATAAGGAAACAAGTCCAACAACTCCTGGGATTTGCCAACTTTTACAGAAAGTTCATCAGGAATTTCAGCTCAATGACGGCTCTGTTGTCAGCACTAAGCAAGAGATCCATGGGCTCTTTTGTTTGGACTACCAAAGCGGAGGCTGCTTTTGCAGACCTCAAACGGTGGTTCATGACAGCTCCCATTTTTGTTTCATCTAACTTGGACCTTCCCTTCATCATGGAGCTGGACGCATTGGATGTCAGAGTGGGTGCATTGTTGTCTCAATGGACACCTTTGGGCAATCACTGGTTTGAGGGGCCCAAGAATTTTTTTATTGTATGGACAGATCACAAGATCCTGGTTTATATTCAGGAGGCTATAAGACTGAATTCCAGGCAGGCCAAGTGGTCTCTTTTCTTTAACTACTTCAATTTCGTCCTGACCTATTGACCAGGTTTAAAGAGTCAGAAACTGGACTCATCATTTCAACGAACCTGACAGAGAGGAGCAGCCTACCACCATTTTTCCCCAAACCAAGGTGACAGCACCAGTTCATTGAGGAATTGACACACTTGTTCACAAGGCCCAGGAGCAAGAGGAGATTCCCAAGAATGGTCCTCTGAGTTGTCTGTTTGACCCAAGTTCCATCAGGTCTCAGGTTCTTCAATGGGGACACACATCAAGAATTGCCAGGGATTGCTAGGACCCTCGAGTTCATTAAGAGAAGATACTTGTGGGCTGGAATGGTGGGAGAGATCCAAAAATACATGCAAGCATGCGAGGTGTGCATCCGGAAAAAGGAGATCCACACCCAACCTCAAGGGCTCCTTCAACCTCTACCTGTTCCAAACAGACCATTGGCGCACAAATCCATGGACTTTGTCATGGGTCTTCCACCTTCCAGGAGGAAGACCATCATCGTGGTAGTTGTAGATCATTCTTTGGCCTGCAAATTCATTGCCTTAGACAACTGAAATTGTCCTGCCACCAGCTCTTCAGGATCCATGGATTTCAGATGGATATTGTGTCAGATTGGGGTCCACAATTTGCATCACATTTTTGGAGGGCATTCAGTATGCTGATTGGGGAAACAGTGAGCCTTTCATCTGTGTTTCACCCACAGTCCAATGGCCAGGAGTGGGAGAACCAGGATATGGAGTGAACTCTAAGATGCCTGGCCTCAGAGAAAACAGACGTGTGGTGCAGCCATTTTATGTGGGCAAAGGTCACCCACATCATTTTACAGCATTCTATGCATGTGATGCCCTGTTCAAGTGCCAACTTGCATATTCTCTGTCACTCTTCTCTGAGCAGGAGGCTGAGGTTGGGGTCCCTGTGGCTGAAGATATCGTCCAATACTGCAAGGAGAAATGGACTAAGACAAGGCAGATTTTCCAGCCCTCTACCGATAAGGCTGAAATAAAGGCTAACTGCAAGAGAAGACAGGGACCAGCTTTGCAGCCCAGTCAACAGATCTGGCTGTCTACTCAGGATTTGCCTCTCCATGTGGAGTCTAGAAAGTTGGCGCCCAAGTTCATTGGACCCTTCAAGGTTCTCAAGAAAGCAAACCTGGAGACTTACACCTTGTAGCTCCCCAAGACCTTCAAGATCAATTCCACTTAACACACTTCCAAATTAAAATCTGTAAGCACCAATCCATTAGCCCCACCACTATCAGGCCCGCTGCCATCCAGATTTGTCAATGGGGAACAGGTCCTCACCATAAAAAGAATTTTGGATTCAGGAACTGTTCAGGGTGGACTGGAAACTGGGACCCTTCATGGGCTGGGGAGGATTTGAACCTGAGGAACGGTGCTGTGTTCTTGAAAGGGGCAGCTTGGATCTGGCACTCATTCATAACTGCTATCATCATCTCTCTGAGCAGCCAGGGCCATCAGGAATTGGCCATAAAGGAGGGTGTCCTGTTACGACATGCACCCAACTGTGCCAGCCTCTGGGGTATAGACACTCTAACTCTCCAGAATATGGAGAGCTGGTGCACCTCATTTAAATTTTCAGGCCCACCTTGCTAATTGGAGACCATGTTTAGGAACCAGGATTTTAATATTTAAAGAGTACCTGAACTGATGTTCTGTGCTCAATCATCAGCTCAACTTTGTATTCTTGTCTAGCGTCTAATTTCAAACCTGTCTTCATTTCAGTTTCCTATTGTGTCTGGATTTTTGTCTCAGATACTTCAGCACTTGGATCCAAACCATCCACACCTGTCTTCCATCACACTCCTGGAGGAAGGAACTAGAGGTCTGTCCTGGAATTAAAAGACTATGTATGTGTGTGGGTGGGAGGGAGGAACAGGGTTTGCTCTTGCTGCTGTTGTTTGTTGCTTGTTGTGTTCTGTATTGCTTTGCTGAGCATCATGGTACATGCTATGTTGGCACTGGAATGTACAACAATACTTGCAGACCATAATTGTGTTGGTTGTCAATGCAAACGGTGCATTTCACTGTATGTTTCAATGTACACATGACAAAAGAATCTTGAATCTTGGTCTGTCAACTGCTCTGCCCATGACCACAAAGGGACGGCATAGAGTTTTAAACACAGTTCAGCACATCATGGAAACCAGTCTTACCTCCATGGACTCTGTCTACTTTTCTTGCTACCTTGATAAAGCATAATCAAAGACTTCATCCATTCTGGACATTCTCTCTTCTCCTGCTTCCCATCATGAAGAAAATATAAAAGCCTGAAAGCACGTATCAGCAGGTTCAAGGACAGCCTCTATCCCACTGGTATAAGATTATTGAACAGTTACTTAGTACAATAGATTTCCATCTATCTCCTTATGACCTTGCACCTCATGGTCAGGTCAGCCTGCACCTTCTCTGTTACTGTAACACTTTATTCAGCACTGTTATTGTTTACCTTGTACTATCTCAATGCCCTGTTGCAATAAATTGATCTATATGACTGGTATGCAAGGCAAGTTTTTCAATGTACCTTGATAAATGAGACAATAAACCAATTTACCAAGTGCATTCAAGACTAAGAAAGGGATACTTTAGTAAGTAATTTGTTTCTTTAGGTCAGGAGCAAAAGCAGCCTATAGAAAACTTTAGGTCTACTAACCCCTGAGACTACTAACTTCTAACAGGCAAGGAATGACTTCCTAACAAGAGAAGCACTGGGAATTAGATATGGACTCATAGCCCAAATAATAGCTGACTCTCTGATGAATCCTAGATCTGCTCAAAGTATTTGCATTTAGATGCTAAAATTCTCAAACAGAAACAGCTACAAAAAGTGGTGGATGCAGCCCAGTCCATCAGATGAAAAAGCCCTCCCCACCACTGAGCACATCTGCAAGAAGCACTGCCACAAGAAAGCAGCATCCATCATCAAGGATCCCCACCAACATGCTCTCTTCTCACATCTGCTATCAGGAAGGACATACGTATAAGAGCCCTAAGTTCCATACCACCAGTTCTAAGAACAATCATTACCCTTTAACCATCAGACTCCCGAACCATCATGCATAACTTCACTCACCACAACACTGAACTGATCACTGAACACACAACCTATGATCTCACTTTCAAGGATTCTACAACTCATGCTTTCAGTATTATTTATTATTAATATCTGATTTTTTTTCCCTGTATTTGCACAGTTTGTCTTCTTTCGCACATTGGTTGTTTGCCAGTCTTTCGTTGTGTGTAGCTTTTAATTTAGTCTATTGTATTTCTTTGTTCTACTGTGAATGCTTGCAAAAAATCTCAGGGTAGTATATGGTGACATACATGTACTTTGATAATAAGTTTACTTTGAAATTTGAAACATCTATGTGCCACTGAGGATACAACCACCTGCTTTTACATGGTGGTCTTCACTGTTGGAAAACACAAGCTGCCTCACAGGGGCAGAATAGGACAATAGTTGAGACTGGGCTATGTTAGATGGTAGCTACAGATATGCATAAACAGAGGAGTCTAGAGGTACTAGTACATAGCTCCTGTAAGAGTGTCAGAGATGCACAAGGTGGTTGGTGCAAAAGGCAGTTAGTCAGGGTATTGAGTTCAGTAGTTGAGATGTTATGTCGAAGTTGTGTATGACATTGGTGAGGCCGCACTTGGAGTATGGCATGCAATTTCAGTTACCCTATTATAGGAAAGACATTGTTAAACTGGAAAGAATCCAAAGCAGATTATTGAGAATTTTGACCTGGATTTGAGATGCTGAATTATAGGGGTTGGGCGGGCTAGAACTTTATTCCTTGGAATGTATGAGATGGTGGGGAGGGGGGACCTTATAAAAGTATATAAAACCATGAGGGACATAGATAAGGTGAACGCACTGCTTTTTTCCTAGGGCTGGGTAATCAAACATTAGAAAGCATAGGTTTAAGATGAGAGGCCAGTTAAAACTGGCCTTAACAGGCCAGTTAGTTTAACATCTGTAGTTGGGAAAATGCTTGAAGCTATCATCAAAGAAGAAATAGCAAGGCATCTGGAAAGGAATGGATCCATCAGGCAGACACAGTATGGATTCAGCAAACTCAGGTCCTATTTGACAAACTTCAGGAGTTCTTTATAACGAATGCAGTGGCCAGAGGGGAACAAATGGACATTATTTGCTTGGATTTCCAGAAGGCATTTGATAAAATGCCACATAAACGACTTATCAATAAGATAAGGATGCATAGAGTTGGGGGTGATGTATTAGCATGGATAGAGGATTGGTTACCATAGAAACATAGAAAACCTACAGCACAATACAGGCCCTTCGGCCCACAATGTTGTGCCGAACATGTCCCTACCCTAGAAATTACTAGGTTTACCTAGAGCCCTCTATTTTTCTAAGCTCCATGTACCTATCCAAAAGTATCTTAAAAGACCCTATCGTATCCGCCTCCAACACCTTTGCAGGTAGCCCATTCCACGCACTCACCACTCTCTAAGTAGAAAAACTTACTCCTGACATTTCCTCTGTACCTAATCCCCAGCACCTTAAACCTTTCAGCCCTGGGAAAAAGCCTCCACACAATCAACACCTTTCAACATCTTATACACCTCTATCACGCCACCTCTCATCCTCCGTCGCTCCAAGGAGAAAAGGCCGAGTTCACTCAACCTATCCTCAAAAGACATGCACCCCAATCCAGGCAACATCCTTGTAAATCTCCTCTGCACCCTTTCTATGGCTTCCACATCCTTCCTGTAGTGAGGTGACCAAAACTGAGCACAGTACTCCAAGTGGGGTCTGACCAGGTCCTATATAGCTGCAACATTACCTCTCACCTCTCTCATTACCTCACAAAGAGTGGTGAATCTGTGGAATTCTCTGCCCAATGAAGCAGTGAAGGTTACCTCAGTAAATATACTTAAGACAAGGTTGGATAGATTTTTGGGAATTAAGGATTATAGGGGAAAGGTAGGTAAGTGGAAGTGAGTCCATGATCATATCAGGCATGATCTTATTTAATAGTGGAGCAGGGTCAATGGGACAGTTGGCCTACTCCTGCTCCCATTTCACATGTCCTTCTGGACCCTGAGGGGTAATGTTATCCCGACAGAGTATGTTGCATGTATGGAATGTGCTGTTGGGGAAGAGGTTGAGTAATAACATCTGAAAGATTATTTTGGACAGATACACCAATAGAAAGGTTTAGAGGGATATAGACCAAATGCAGGCAAATAGGAATACCTTAAATGGCCATCTTGTTTGTTACAGACTAGTTGGCCAAAGGCTTGCATCCATGCTGCATTACTGAATATAGGTAGCACAATCTTTATAGACCATCTTAAAGGAGAGAGTTGGAGGTTGATGATGTACAGGGAGAAAATTCAGGAGACCTGGGAAAGAGGCAGTTTAAGATGTGGCCAGTTCCTGTTGGGGGAGGGAAAAAAGGATGTGCAAGAGGCTACAAGTGGAGAGATGTTGGAGGATATTGCAGAAGATGGGTAATTCTGTACTCAAGTTGTAATCAGTTTCAGCCACATAGCTTAAAACATGGCATCATACCCCTACCCACATCCTGACAGTTCTTATCTCCTAACCAAACACTGGTTTAAGTTATAGAACTTAACCACAGAAAGACTTATCGGCAGTAAACAGCAGTGACCACAAAAATCCCAGTTATTTATGTCCATGTGTCCTACTTAAAAACAGTGGTCTTGCTTTCATTCTATCACATGGCATCTTCCTGCAACAGTAATTTCTACATTAATGCAGTAGGGAGACCAGAAATGTGTTATTAAATATTCTTTTCTGCAAGAAAAATTTATCACTTAATGTCTCTCTATTGTGGTTTCTAAACTCAAATATAGTGTAAAAAATCTTTATTTTATTAATGCAAGGAAAATCTAGATTCACTTTTTTTCAATCCTATCAATTGTTGCAAAGAAGTTGGCACATTTATCAATGAATATAACAGAACAATACAGTACAGGGATAGGCCCTTTGGCCTGCTATGTCAATATCAACCAGGGCACCAAATTAAACTAATTCCTTCTGCCTACACAGAGCTTGTCCATGCCTCCCAATTCCCCCTCTGAATACTCATGTGCCTAACTAAAAGACTGTTAAGCACTAGTATTGCATCTATTTCCAATACCATATCTGGCAGCACGTTCCAGTGTTCCACCATTCTCTGTGTAAAAAATCTTGCCCTTGACATCTTTCTTAAACTTTTCTCCTTTCATATTAGAGCTATGCACTCTAATATTTGACATTTCTACTTGGGCAAAAAGACTGTCTAACCTGTCTATGTCTCACAATTTTATAGAGTAATATCAGATCACCTCAGCTTCTGACCTTCCAGTGGAAAAAAATCAGTTCCATCATATTGTGTACAAAGCAATGTTCTGTGATGCATGTTGTGACTTTGAATGGTCCATGAGTTCAGAGCTGTGGATACAGATCTTTATTCAGCACAAGCAGAAATTCAGGGCAAGTCCCAGTGGAAGACCCTCTCGGCACAATTTCTCAGAATTCACTGTACATTAGGGTTTTATATTCTTTAAGCACAAATTAACTGCAGGTAGTTAAATACAGTTTTGATGGTCATAATTATATAGTTTGCTTCCACATCATTTAAAATAAATCAAGTTCATTAAAAATATATACAAATTAGCACTTTTACCTTTAAGAGTGCCCTTAGATACATCCTTTATATTTTTGCTGATATATTCACACAAGTCAATACAATCTGGGATTAAGGTCAAAGGATAGAGAATAGATTAATTTTATTACTCCAGTGCAGTATTGAATGAGTGCTGTACCATCAGAGGTACAGTCATTCATTGGAAGTACGAGCTACACATTGAACAAAAATTCTTCAGTAAGAGGGTTCAAGGTCACTGTAAAGCAGATTTCTCAGAGCTATATGGCTTTCATTTTACTGTTTCTCTCCAAGGCTGTTGCTGTATAATTGTTCCAGGTACTCTTGCACTTTTTCTACGATTGTTGATATCTCTGCCATTGCCCCGTAACCTATATAAAGAACAGAACATAGCAGTCAGAATCAGACATAGTGAAAATGTAGCTACCTATTGGGATTTTATAATTCACTAATTTGTCATGCTTACCTGACCTAGTCTAAGTGCAACAATAGACAGATTACAAAGTGGCCCAGCACCATACTGCACCAGTACTTAGTTACCCATCTCAGGTTGCCCTTGAGACAGTGGCAGTGAAATGCCCCTTTGAACCACTGCAATCCTTGAGGTATAGCTATATACCAACAATGCTCTTAGGGAAGGAGGTTCTAGGATTCTGACCCAGTGATTGTGAAGGAATGTCAATATAATTCTAAGACAGGATGGTGTGTAACTTGGTGAACAATTTCCAGGAGATGGGGTCCCGTGGTTTGCTGACCTTGTCCTACCAGCTAGTAGAGGTGGTGGGTTTGGAAGGAGCTACCTAAGGAGTCTTGGTGAGCTGCTGTTTTGCATCCTGCAGATGGTACAAATTGCTGCTACTGTGCATCAGTTGTGGAGTGAATGGCTGGGAATAGTGCATCTATCAAGTGGGCTCTACATTGTGCATGGGCTTAGAGGCATAGAGAACTTGCCCTTTGGTCCATCTAGTGCATGCTAATATTCTGCCATTGACCTGCAACCAAACCATAGTCCTCCATGCCCCTCCCATTCAGGTACTTATCCAAATTTCTCTTAAATGCTGAAATCGAACCTACTTTCACCATCTGCTGGCAGTTTGATTCACATTCTCATCACCCTCTGAGTGAAAATGTTCCCCTTATGTTCTCTTTAAATATTTCACCGAACTTCAGTGGAAGAAGTCTGCATGCATTTACCTTATCTATACCCTTCATAATGCTGTACACCTCTATCAAATGTCCCTTCAGTCTCCTATGTTCCAGGGAATAACGGTGTTTGTTGAGTGTTGTTGAATCTGCACTCACCCAGGCAAGCAGGGGGTGTTCCATCATACTCCAGAATAGTGGACACACCTTGGGGAGTTAGGAGATGAGTTTCTCATTGGGGGATTCTGAATCTGTTGTAGTCACATCGTGCAAATGGATACTTGGGTTCCCGGGTAATACTAACCCCCAGGGTTTTGAGAGTGGATTCAGTGGTGGAAATGCCATTTAATGTTAGCAGAAAAGAGAGATCAATTTTCCCTTGTTGGATATCACCATTGTCCGGAGCAAAGATTACTTGCAGTGACAGACTGAAGCACAGAATGTTGCAATTTATGGTGATAATTCTCTACTACCCTTTTTTTCAAATGGACAATTAAAAGTTGGCCCTACCAGTGACACATTCCTGTGTTAAAAATCCTACTATTCTTTACAAAATAATCTTTACATATTTGTAATCCAAATATAACCCTTTCAGACTACCATACCCTTCCACTTCTGTCCCCAAACATTCCCAACCTCCTTGTTCCGCCAATTGCATCCTTATTTATACAGTAGCTCTGTCGTCCTACGTCTCCAGTGAGCACTCTAAGTGCTGTCTGTGCATGGTTTATATTTCTCCCCGTGGTCTTCTCCTATGGTCATATGCTTTCCCAGGAAGCTTTAGTTTACTCTCACAACCCAAACATTTATTGTAGGTTAATCAGCTAACCCCCACACCCCCCAGTATAAGCAGGTGCTTAAGAGGATGGACATGTGCGAGATAACAGTGGTGGGAAATGGGAGGGGGAACGGGATTGATGGAAGTGCTCTGAGAGAAGTATAGAATTGACAATATCAAGGCTAGAGAGAAACTCAACCACCATATCAAAGATATATTGAACTCATTCATATTAATGATTCATATAAAAGATAGTTAACTTTTCTAAGACTCCAGCATACCACCGGAGTTTAATAAATCCACTGGAAATTCCACAGCTGATTGAATGGCTTTCTATGTTATAAGGAAATATCTAGGCAGGTCCCAGCAAAATCACAGATTCAGCAATGAAAGATTTAAATCTAATTAAACAACCAACTAATTCCAATAATAGTGGAGCAATAATAGTGGAGTAACATTGTTAATAAAATGGAAAATTAATATTATGCTAAGAAAGGATATTACTTTAAAGAATTCTGCTGCAGAATCTTTACTAATGGAGCTAGGAGGAAGAAAACATTGGTGGGGGGATATATACAGTGGATTTCAGTTAATTGGGACACATTGGGACCAGTACATTTTGGCCCAATTAAGCAATTACCCCAATTGGCTAAGTTTTATGGAAATAGTTAAAAAGGTACTAAAAAAAAGGCAAACTGCCAGTAAACTGAGTAACAAATTATGTATTTAAATAAAAGGCAGAACAAATTAGAACACAGCTAATACTACTAAACTGTGCAGTTTATGACTGTAAATCAATACCATCAGTACATAAATAGTAGTGGTGATGTACAAGATGCTACTTAATAAGACAGAGATACATAGGATAAGAATACAACTACAATACAACTACAACTACTGAATGTGTGATTTATACCTACATTTACACCCAGTGGTCACTTTATTAGGTACACCTGTACACATGTCCATTAATGCAAACATTTAGTCAGTCAATCATGTGGCTGCAACTCAACTTTATACATGTCTGTATAAAAGCATACAGACATGTTCAAGAGGTTCAGTTGTTACACCAAAGATCAGAAAGTGTAAGATATATGATCTAAGTGACTTTCATTCGTGGAATGATTGTTGGTGCCAGACAGGATGGTTTGAAGATCTCAGAAACTGCTGATCTGGGATTTTCATCTCTATAGTTTACAGAGAATGGTGTGAAAAGCAAAAACAAACATTCTGTGAGTGAAAATGCCTTTTTAATCAGAGAGGTCAGAGGAGACTGCCAGAGTGGTTCAAGCTGTCAGGAAGGTGACAGTAACCCAAATAACCATGCAGTATAACAGTGGTGTGCAGAAGAGCATATCTGAATGCACGACTCATTGAGCCTTGAATTGGATGGACTACAGCAGCAGAAAACCACACGAGATTCCTAGGTGTACCTAATAAAGTGGCATGGAATAACCAGATACAACTACAATACTGTGCAAAAGCCTTAGTCTTTTGGACTGCACTATGTATTTTGTCTTTCCAGTTGTCAAGTAACAATACTACGGAGCTAATACGAAGCTAAGTACTCTTATTCCTGATTCCCAACCACCTTCCTGTTTTAAGCAACATACAGTGGATGTTTCTGTATTTTTCAAACTCTCACACACCGATTAACAAAATACCTTAGCTTTGAAAATGATCTTATCTCAGCTTGGTTTTTTTTACAATGTGCAGATTCTGTCAGGCACAAAAACACATGTTCTTATGTTGAAATCACATGCAATATTAATAATAAACTGGTAAAACAAATTTTAAATTGTGTTTTGTCACTTTTAGATTTACCTTCTGAAACTGGATTAGTATTTGTTTCCATGACAACCAAGTTTTATGCAAAGTAACTCTCTAAAAGAGGAATGTAATGAATCCCACCCAATAAAATGATGTTAAATTCCAAGATTTCACAAATGTAATTTAAACATGTGTATCTCATCTCCTTGTTAGTTTATGTAGTTTGGACTACGCAGTGCTTTAGCAAGAAACAGACTAAAAAACTCAAATGGAATTAATTACCACAAGAGTTTCACATTATACAGTATGTGCTTCTGACAAATTTGGCACTTGTAATAAGAACTTTATTCTACAGTTCATAGGCAAAGAAATTTTGTATGACATTGAATGAGAGTTCAAAAGGTCTATACAATTTACTCATTGACTATGGCACCATAAATTCAAGTCTTCCTCAGGGCACATTATCTTGGTTAATACTGATGCAATGTTTGAATTAGGGGGCAATATTTTTCAGATTACCCAATTTACCACTCACCTCAACTGAGATTAATGGATACCACAGTCCATTCAGAAAACAGTTTTTCCCTGTCTGTGTAGCAAATATCAAGTCAAACTGAGTTTATTGTCAAGTGTACGAGGACTGTCAGGTACAAGTACAATGGAAAACTTGCTTCCAGTAGCATATAGGTACAGAATATAGATTATACAACAGCTGTAAGGTTTGTGGTGGTGTGGATCGTGTAAAAGCTTGTAGTCAGTTAGGATACAACATTGATAGGATGAAGAGATGGGATGAGAATTGGCAGATGGAGTTCAATCCAGTAAAGTGTGAAGTGGTACACTTTGGAAAGCTACACCTGAATGGAACACAAGGTTATTGGCATAATTCTTGGCAGTGTGGAGGAACAGTGGGATCTTTGGGTTCACATCCATAGATCCCTCAAAGTTGCTGCAAAAGTTGGAAGGGTGGTTAAGAAACCACATGTTTAATTGGACTTCATTAGTCAGGAGATTGAGTTCAAGAGCCACAAGGTAATGTTTCATGTAAGAAGAGAAAGGGTTAAGGTTAGACTGTGCTAAGATCTAAGCTTACAAAACATATGCTGACACATTGCTAAATAAGGATATAAGATTCTTGCAAAACTGTATAGGTACAATCTGTACCTTGTGGTAATCATGAAGAACTGAAAAGGAGTCATTAAGCTAGGAGCTGAGAGCGGAGGTGGATGAAACAGATGGAGATAAGCTGTACTCTTGTGGCTAACTCCAAGGCCGATGAGTGTTTGAAAACTTGGCAGACATGGCTCTGCGGATGGCTAACTCCAAGGACAGAGGATATGAGAAAATGTGTATGTGACCCCCGAAATGTACAAGCCTGTGGGGAGGGGGAGAGTGGAGCTGACTATGAATAATTGTAGGAATGATACAGCAACTGAGGGACACGTGATAACCTACTTGAAACTGTATAAAAGGAAATGAAATGTAATGCTCTGGGCTCAATACTGCTGGAGCAGTTTTGGGTCCGACTCTGCAGACTCGTGAAAAATAAAGCTTTGCCGCTTTGCAGTTTGCTGAGACTCAGAGTGTAGGATTATTTCTGACAGCTGGGGGCTCGTCCGGGATCCCCACTCCGGTCGTGGAGGGCGAGAGGAAGGACATCGGAGAAGGTGCACCCTGCCGAGTTCGGCAGTCCCTGATTCCTTGCTCGTCGTCTGAAACGGCTTGAGCGAGTGAGATCCGGACAGCGCAAGGCGGCAAAGCAGGGAGGAAAGGAGACGGTTCTACGGCACACCGGGTAAGTGAGACTAGCTAACTGAGATCTAGGTGGGTGTGACCGGGTAAAGTAGGTGTGACGACACCTAGAGTAAAAAGAACCGGGCCGGGAAGGGAATAATGGGAGGGGGAAGCTCAAAGGAAGAGGAGCCGGAGAGTTCGGGTTTGTTCCCGAAGGTACCTCCTGATAGCCCCCTCGGTAGAATGTTTGCAGGATGGGGATATGGACGAACAAAGGGAAAGCAGAAAAAGAGAATGGTAGAATATTGCAAATTATGGTCCAAACAGCCAATAAAAGGGTCCTCGGTATGGTGGCCACCATTTGGGTCAGATGAGGATTGGGTTAGACAGGCCTTAAACATATATGTAAACTCTAAACCAAATGTGAGAGAGGAAGAAAATGAGTATGCCTCTTGCTGGGTTCCCGGACCAGGAGACTCCGCAAGAAGTTTTAAACTAGAAACTAAAACTAAGGAGGAAGAGCCTCCTTGGGAAGTGTTGAATCATCTACCTCCCCCTTATGTTCACCGGCGCCCGAACAGGAACAAGAGTAATGAAGGTATCCGGTATCGGAGGAAAAACGATACAAGTGCCCATTGTGGACAATGTGGAAGTCGGATATGAAGATAGGGCAACAAGGCAAGACCTTCTCCTGCTGCCCTCGGCAGGATTCAACCTATTAGGAAGGGACCTGCAAGTGCAACTGGGCATTGGAACAGTGCCGAACAATGGAGAAATAATAGTAAAATTATTCGCATTAAAAGAAGAGGACGACCAGAAAATAGAGCCCGAGGTGTGGTATAGAGAGGGAAATAGGGGAGGATTGAACATCAGCCCTCTACAGATCACCTTGCTACCGGACGGTCGCCCAGTAAGGAGGAAGCAGTATCCCATTGCGATGGAAGGAAGAAAAGGGCTGCAGCCGGTAATTGAAGGGCTGATCGCAGATGGACTGCTGGAAGAATGTATGTCGCCATATAATACCCCCATCCTCCCGGTGCGAAAGCCGGACGGGACTTATCGGATGGTACAAGACCTGCGGGGTCTAAATGCAGTAGTCCAGACCCGATACCCGGTAGTACCCAACCCGTACACCCTGATGAGTAAAATCTCCCCTGACCATGAATGGTTCAGTGTAATAGATCTAAAAGATGCTTTCTGGAGTTGCCCGCTAGAAGAAAGCAGTCGGGACATGTTTGCGTTTGAATGGGAAAATCCTACAACAGGGCGGAAAAGACAACTCAGATGGACGGTCCTGCCGCAAGGATTCACTGAGTCACCTAACCTATTCGGGCAGGTCTTGGAGCAAGTACTAGCGGAATTCCAATGTGCTCCAGAGAACCAACTGCTACAGTATGTGGATGATTTATTACTATCCGGGCCAACACAGAAAGGGGTGCAGGAAGATACCATCAGATTACTGAACTTCCTAGGGAAAAAGGGGCTACGGGTCTCCAAGAAAAAGTTACAATTCGTGGAAAAGGAAGTAAGGTATCTGGGACACCGGGTCAGTAAGGGACAGCGAAGCATTACCCCAGAAAGGATAGCTGGAATAACAGGGATGTCGCTACCTCGTACCAAGAAGGAGATACGACAGTTCCTGGGGTTAGTGGGGTATTGTCGAATCTGGATTGAGAATTATACTCCCCTGGTGAAATTTCTGTATGATAAACTCGGGCAAGATGAGCAAACAGTAAAATGGACAAAGGAAGAGGAGCAAAAATTCAACTATATCAAGGGGCAATTGATCCGTGCTCCGGTGTTAGTCTTGCCAGCCCTGGAAAAACCATTCCAGCTGTACGTCAACAATGCCGAAGGAATGGCCCAAGGGGTACTCACCCAACTAAGAGGAGGAAAGCGGCAACCCGTGGCTTTCCTGTCAAAAATGTTAGACCCGGTATCGCGTGGATGGCCCACCTGTATCCAAGCAGTGGCAGCGACAGCGGTATTGGTAGAGGAAGCCCGGAAACTAACCTTTGGAGGGAAGATCACAGTGCATTCTCCCCACTCGGTCAGCACCCTACTAGCCCAGAAGGCACATCGGTGGCTCACTGACTCCCGCATTCTAAAGTACGAAACTATACTGATGACCGGAGAAGACCTAAACTTCACAAAGGATTCCAGTTGCAACCCAGCCCAGTTCCTCTATGGAGGACTAGAAGAAAAGGAGTCAGAACACGACTGTATTGAATTGCTGGACTTGCAAACAAAGAGCCGGGAGGACTTACAGGAAGTTCCCCTGGGAGAAGGACAGGAATTGTATATAGATGGATCCTCACGATGTATTGATGGAGTACGGCACAGCGGATATGCCATCATTGACGGAGAGACTGAAAGAATAGTGGAGTCCGGGAGATTACCGGGAAACTGGTCGGCCCAGTCATGCGAATTATACGCACTCCAGAGGGCTCTGAGGATATTGGAGAAGAGGATCGGAACAATATACACTGACTCTAAGTACGCCTATGGGATAGTACATACCTTTGGGAAGATATGGAAAGAAAGAGGACTGATAACGGCCAGAGGAAAGGGACTGGCACACGAGCAAATGATAAGTATGACATTGGAAGCCCTGGCCCTACCAACTGAGATTGCGGTAGTACATGTACCCGGACACCAAAAAGGATCAACACCTGAAGCAGTAGGGAACCGTCTAGCCGATGGGGAGGCCAAACGAGCAGCCGTTGAAGACCCGATCCAACTCCTGACCTTGATACCAGTGAGGGAAGGACTTACTAAACAACCTATGTTTACCCAAATAGAGATTGATAGCATGAACCAACTAGGAGCCCGAAAAGACACTGATGGTAAATGGACGGTCCCGGATGGGAGACAGGTACTAAATAAGGAAGTAACCCGCAACATCCTCCAACAGTTGCACCATCAAACCCACTGGGGAGTACAGGCCATGTGCGACACAATTCTGAGGGACTATGTATGCAAAGGAATATACACACTGGCCCAGCAAGAGATAACTGGATGTCCGACGTGCCAGCGGATAAACAAGAAAGTGATGCGATCCACTCCAAGAGGTGGCCAGCCACTGGCCATGAGACCGTTCCATAGAGTCCAGATCGACTTTACCGAACTACCCTCAGTGCAGAGATGGAAGTACCTGTTAGTAATAGTGGATCATTTTACCCACTGGGTGGAAGCATACCCGACCACAAAGGCCGATGCGCCTACAGTAGCCCGAATACTACTAGAAAACATAATCCCCAGATATGGGATCATGGGGTCCATAGACTCGGACAGAGGGACACACTTTGCCTCCAAGACGCACCAGTTGATTTGTGATGCATTGAGTATCCAATGGAAATACCATACCCCGTGGCATCCCCAGAGTTCGGGACGGGTGGAAAGGATGAACAGTACCTTAAAGGCGCAATTGACCAAATTAATGCTAGAAACCAAGTTACCCTGGACTAAGTGTCTCCCCATCGCCCTGTTAAGAATCCGAACAGCACCCAGGAAGGATATAGGAATCTCCCCCTATGAAATGCTGTTTGGACTCCCGTATTGGAATAAGGTAGAAGGGTACCCCACGCTACAAGGGGGTGATATTTTTATAAGGAACTATTTACTGGCACTATCTCGTTCCTTTGCAGAACTGCGGAAGAAGGGTCTCTTGGCCCAGACTCCGCCGCTCGACTTTGCTTTACATCAGATCGTGCCTGGAGATTGGGTTCTGGTACGGACCTGGAAGCCGGAGAAGTTACAACCACAGTGGGAAGGCCCTTTCCAGGTCCTGTTAACCACCGAGGCGGCCGTACGAACAAAAGAGAAAGGGTGGACCCACGCATCCAGAATAAAGGGACCAGTTAAGCCTGAGGGACACACGGAGTGGACCTGTGTTCCCAGTGAAGAACCGTTGGTGGTGAAACTGAAAAGGCAACAAAAATGAACTCAATGTGGACTGTTACATTATTGACTGTAATATATTTAATTCTGTATGTGGGAAAAATAGAAGGGAAATGTGACAAGTGTAGGAACCGAGTTTTGGAGAAAGGAAAAGAACGACCCGGGGCCCTTGTGTCACATTCACATGTAAATGACCAATGTTATGGAAAAGAAAAAGAGGAATGTGAAGAGGGAGGAATAAAATATACCCTGAAAAAGAACAGGGGATACCCCGGTGGATCAGTGAGAGAAGAAAAAGGAGAAGGGAGAAGTTGGAGTGTACGAGAAAGTACATGCCCTGAGACAGAATGGATATGTGAAAGGAAAGAAAAAGGAAGGGCAGAGTTTGGTGGAGTCAGAGAAGAATGGGGAACCTATGGAAAAACAAGACCGGAAATGAAGGAAAACCTGTTTATAGACTTAGCAACTCGAATAGCTACAAGTTTAAATGTAAGTGACTGTTGGGTTTGTGGGGGACCCCACATGAGCGAGCAATGGCCATGGATAGGTGAGAGTTTGAGTGTGTGGGAGCTATTGGCTCATGATTGGGATAAGAAAAGGACTGGGAGGACGCAAGAATGGAAGTTAACAAACTATCCGGAAGGACAAGTATGTGTAGAAAGAAAAGGGAAGGTGAAAGTAGGAGAAAGCCCATGTCAGAGTATAAAGTTGGCTAAAACAAAAAATAATGCCACTTGGTGGCCCGAGGAGCCGACTTGGTACATAACTAAAGGGGCAAAGGACAATTGTACGGCTATGGGAAACAATTCGGGAATCTGGAATTGCAGTGGGCATAACCCGTACGAAGGAATTCCCAGTGTTTGGAAAGCCTGGCGGAAAGCAAGGAAAGGAGGATTTGTCCCAGAAGGTCTGTTCTGGATTTGTGGGAATCAGGCATACACCAAATTGCCGAAAGGATGGGGAGGAGTTTGTTTCTTAGGCCTTATAAGGCCAGAGTTCTTCCTCCTACCCCAGGATGAAGATAGGGAATTGGGAATCAAGTTATTTGACTCACTGAGAAGGGAGAAGCGGGAGATAAAGGTGGGAGAATGGGGCGACGAATGGCCTCCAGCACGCATCATTGAATATTACGGACCAGCAACTTGGGCCCAGGATGGGTCATGGGGTTACCGAACCCCGGTATATATGTTAAATCGAATAATACGCCTACAAGCTGTAGTAGAGGTGATCACCAACCAAACCGCATTGGCTCTGGAATTGCTGGCTGAGCAGCAAAGCCAGATGAGAACAGCCATATACCAAAATCGATTAGCATTGGATTACCTATTGGCCTCCGAGGGAGGGGTCTGTGGAAAGTTCAATCTGATAAACTGTTGCCTAAAGATAAATGATAATGGAAAGGCAGTGTTGAAAATATCCGACAAAATTCGGAAGTTGGCCCATGTGCCAGTACAAACTTGGAGATCCTTAGGGAACCTGAGTTGGCTGGATAGTCTGCTGGGAGGAAGCTGGTGGCGAATAGCCCTGTTAATATTTGGCGGAATACTCATAATGATAATCATATTACCATGCTTAATACCCTGCTTGAGAGCATTAATAACGCGAGTAGTAGTACAGGTAATGCAGCCAGGGAACCCAGCTGACCCGGCTAAAATGCTGTTGCAACGAGGCAGGGAACTGGAAGAGTGGAATCCCTGGACAAATCCTTAGCACACTCTAAAAAGAAAAAGGGTGGAATTGTAAGAAGAGAAAGGGTTAAGGTTAGACTGTGCTAAGATCTAAGCTTACAAAACATATGCTGACACATTGCTAAATAAGGATATAAGATTCTTGCAAAACTGTATAGGTACAATCTGTACCTTGTGGTAATCATGAAGAACTAAAAAGGAGTCATTAAGCTAGGAGCTGAGAGCGGAGGTGGATGAAACAGATGGAGATAAGCTGTACTCTTGTGGCTAACTCCAAGGCCGATGAGTGTTTGAAAACTTGGCAGACATGGCTCTGCGGATGGCTAACTCCAAGGACAGAGGATATGAGAAAATGTGTATGTGACCCCCGAAATGTACAAGCCTGTGGGGAGGGGGAGAGTGGAGCTGACTATGAATAATTGTAGGAATGATACAGCAACTGAGGGACACGTGATAACCTACTTGAAACTGTATAAAAGGAAATGAAATGTAATGCTCTGGGCTCAATACTGCTGGAGCAGTTTTGGGTCCGACTCTGCAGACTCGTGAAAAATAAAGCTTTGCCGCTTTGCAGTTTGCTGAGACTCAGAGTGTAGGATTATTTCTGACATTTCAGCTCTATAAAACTCCGGTTAGTCCACACTTGGAGTATTGTTTTAAGTTGCGGTCACCTCATTATAGGAAGTTTGTGAAAACTTTGGAGAGGGTGCAGGGATTTACTAGGATGCTGCATATTAGAGAACATATCTCATGAGGAGAAGTTGACTGAGCTAGGGCTTTACTCTTAGAAATGTAGGAAGATGAGAGGTGACTTGATAGAGGTGTGTAAGATGATAAGGACGAAAGAAAGAATGAACAGCCAGCACCTTTCTCTCAGTGTGGAAATGGGTAAAATGAAGGGGATTAATTTTAAGGTGACTGAAGGAAAGTACACGGGAAATGTCAGAGGCAAGATTTTTTTTAAAACAAAGACAGTGGTAAGTGCATGGAACACACTAACAGGGGTGGTGGTAAAGGCAGATACATCAGGGAGATTTAAGAGACTCTTAGTTAGGCACATGGATGAAAGAGAAATGGAGGACTAAGTGGGAGGGAAGTGCTAAATTGATCTTAGAGTAGGCTGAAAGATTGGCATAACACTGTGTGCCCAAGGGCCTGTACTATGATGTACTCATTTTTTCTACAGAAGACATGAGACAGAGAAAAAGAACTGTGCAAAAACAAGATACTAGTGCAAAAAAAAAGCACGAAACCAGGGACAAGTCCATGATAATGTGAGGTTTACCCTTCAATCAGTACCAATGAACATAATCACATGGCAACTTGAAGGAGCTTGTATTGCACAAGGATCAAAAATGCCTCACCTTGTTTTCCAACAGCTTGTTTTGGTCAATAGCAGGACTGTTACATATAACCAGACTGTGGAATCCGTACATATCAAACTAAACAACAATGCATTGTCTCATACAGGGATCAGAAGTGGAAACAGTGAACAATTTCAAGTTCCTGGGTGTCAACATCTATGAGGATCTATCCTGGGCCCAATATATTGATGCAGTTACAAAGGCAGCATGAGAGTGGCTTTATTTCAATAGGAGTTTGAGGAGATTTGGTATGTCACCAAAGGCTCTCACAAATTTCTACAGATGTACTATGGTGAGCATTCTAACTAGTTGCATCACCGTCTGGTAAAAGTGGGGGGGGGGGTGCTATTGAACAGGATCAGAATAAGCTGTAAACTCAGTAAGCTCCATCATGGACATTTGCCTCACAAATATCCAGGACATCTTTAAGAAGTGATGCCTCAAAAAGGCGACATCCAACATTAAAGATGCCCATCACCCAGAACATGTCATCTTCGTATTGCTACCATCAAGGAGGAGGTACAGATGCCTGAAGGCACTCCCAATGATCCAGGAAGCACTTCTTCCTCTCTGCCATCAGATATCTGAATGGATATTGAATCAATGAACACTACCTCACTATATATATGCACACGCACTTTTTTATTATCATGTGTTGCAATGCATTGTGCCACATAACAATAAGTTTTATGACATATGACAATAGTAAACCTGATTCTGATTCTTCCGCAGACATTTAAATACTCCTGAATAATTCAATTTTAGACTTCCCCGAGACCTTAGTTTTAAATTTCCCTGAGACTTTGGAATTGTTTGGGTTGTCTGGGTGTTGGCTACTTTAACTTATGGAAGTTATGCTGTTATCAATATATAACCAATGATAGAAATAATTGCTGAAGACAGTTTTAGATTATGTCCATGAGACATTGTAAATGTTATCTTCAAATGTGAAATAACCTTTGATTAACTTAGATGGGCTACCAGTTGGGGAAACTCTCATGATAGCAGTCCTGATTAGTAATTTTGAAATGATTATTGGTTATCTCTGTATTGTTGTCTCTGGCCCTAATGGCAGCATGCTTGGATCAGAATGCTGTGGGTTTCAGTGCTGTCCTGGAGACTTCAGCGAAGAAACACACACCACCACTTTGGTTCTAAGCTGAAAGTTCTTTGCCCTTCTGAGTCTCTTATAAATCTTATTCTGAATGGGGGGGCCAGTGGGTGAGAGCGTGTAGAAGGTACTCCTATATTCTGGCCAACTTATACCTAACTTCCAAAAGAGTTTAGAGGGACATTCATTCTCCTGTTGTTTGTGGGATCTTGCCATGCACACATTTACCGACGTGATAGCATAGCGGGTCAACACAGTAGAGTAGAAAACAGCCATGATAATGTAGTGGGGCAGGTGCAGTAGGGTACAACTACCATATTGCTGTACAGTGCCAGTGATCGGCATTCGATTCCCATTGCTGTCTGTAAGGAGTTCTCCCTGGGAAAACCATGTGAGTTTCCTCCGGGTGTTCCAGTTCCCCCCACATTCCAAAGATGTCCGGGCTAGAAAGGGTTAGTAAGTTGTAGGCATATTAAGTGGATGCTGAGAGCATGGCAACACTTGTGGACTGCGCCCAGCACCTCCTTGCACTGTGTTGGCCATTGATGTAAATGACAGATTTCACTGTATGCTTTGGTGTACATGTGACAAATAAAGCTAATCTTCATAACCTTTATCTTTTACATTTCTCAGATTACGAAGTATTTTGGAATGCCTTTAGACTCCAAGAAAAGACAACATAGTTATAACTACAGTCAAGCTTCCTAACAAGATGCATCATGTTTAGCATGGCTACTTATCTGCCCAAGACCGTGAGAAATAACAGTAAATTGGTAACACGATCCAGTTTATCACACAAGTCAGCCTCCACTCCGTCATCTTGGTCTACACTTCCTGCTGCCTCAGGAAAGCAGCCAACACAATCAAGAACTCCTCCCACACCAGTCATTCTCTCGTCTTCCCAAAGCCATTGGACAGAAGATACAAAAGCATATGTACTACCGGATGCAAGGACAGCTTCTGTTGTGCTGTTATCAGACTTCTGAACTGACTTCACACGTACTGAAACAGATTACATAATCTACCAGATCATGCCCGTAGTACTTTATTTACCTACCTGCACTGCACTTTTCTGGTAACAGTAACATTATATTTTGCCTTCTGTTTTATTTTTACTAATTCTGTGTTTGGGATGATCTGCCTGGATGGTATGCAGCCTAAAGTTTTTCACTATACAGTATCACAGTACATTTGACAATAATAAACCAATAACAAGGAGCATAAGTAGTTTGCAAGTCATGTTGACCTGAAGAAATTAAAAATCAGTGGAACATATAGCTGCAACAAGCCAAGGATAGTGGATGATTAGACAAAACAAATGTCTTAGTTCTTGCCAAATAGTGGAAGAAGTTTTCTGAATTAACTCTTTCTGGATTGAAGTACTTCAACATACAATAATCTACTAATATGAGATCATTTCCAAATGAGAAGTAACTTGTGTGATTCTCTTTGCTAAAAGCAGAAGGATCAACATGGGTTGTATTGAGAGCATCCTGAGCAGCTGCATCGCTGCCTGGTTCAGAAATTGCACCATTTCGGATCGCAAGGCCCTGCAGCGGATAGTGAGGTCAGCTGAGAAGATCACCGTGGTCTCTCTTCCTGCCATCACGGACATTTACACTACACGCTGCATCCGCAAAGCAAACAGCATTATGAAGGACCCCATGCACCCCTCATACAAACTCTTCTCCCTCCTGCCGTCTGGGAAAAGGCACCGAAGCATTTGGGCTCTCATGACCAGAATATGTAACAGTTTCTTCCCCCAAGCTATCAGACTCCTCAATACCCAGAGCCTGGACTGACACCTTAGTGCCCTATTGTCCTGTTTATTATTTATTGTAATGCCTGCACTGTTTTGTGCACTTTATGCAGTCCTGGGAAGGTCTGTAGTCTAGTGTAGTTGTTTTTTTTTCTCTCTATGTTGTTTTTTTACGTAGTTCAGTCTAGTTTTCGTACTGTCTCATGTAACACCATGGTCCTGAAAAACGTTGTCTCATTTTTACTATATACTGTACATTGCAGTTGTGGTTGAAATGATAATAAAAGTGACTTGACTTGACTTGAAGAGGAGTGGTCTGTGCTTGAGATCTGGAATGGCCTGAGCCCAATGTCTGACTTGAACTGGGTATAATTAGTGAGAAATGGCCTGATCCAGCAAAAATGTAAAGGTGGTGCTACGTGCAGACCTTGGGTCAGGGCAAATGAGGGGTAGATGCAAGGGGGCCCAATGGATCAGGGCTAACAGAATCCAAGTACAAAGGTGAAGAACTGACAAAGGAAAAAAAAAATAATAAAGGTTTTCAGAGGTAGAGCAGCAAGAACTCAAGAGTCTAATGAGAGGGAACTGTCTAACAACCATCTATTGCAAGGAAGACCCCTGAGCTTGGAGCAGGCAAATGAAGAATCACTCAGGAGATCTCCTAATTTTGAATGCAAGTGTAAAAAGTCATTTGGGTGAGAACTGGTCCAAACAGAACAACAGAATTTAGGAAATACATGGATATTTGAATTTGATGTAATGATGTTATGGAAGGATTTTGAATTAATAAGGATTTGTGTCGACATTCACATAACATAGAACACAGAATAGTACAGCACATTACAGGCCCTTCGGCCCACAATGTTGTGCCGACCCTCAAACCCCATATAACCCCCCCCACCTTAAATTCCTCCATATACCTGTCTAGTAGTCTCTTAAACTTCACTAGTGTATCTGCCTCCACCACTGACTCAGGCAGTGCAGTCCATGCACCAACCACTCTCTGAGTGAAAAACCTTCCTCTAATATCCCCCTTGAACTTCCCTCCCGTTACCTTAAAGCCATGCCCTCTTGTACTGAGCAGTGGTGCCCTAGGGAAGAGGCACTGGTTGTCCATTCTGTCTATTCCACTTAATACTTGTACACCTCTATCATGTCTCCTCTCATCCTCCTTCTCTCCAAAGAGTAAAGCCCTAGCTCCCTTAATCTCTGATCATAATCCATACTCTCTAAACCAGGCAGCATCCTGGTAAATCTCCACTGTACCCTTTCCAATGCTTCCACATCCTTCCTATAGTGAGGCGACCAGAACTGGACACAGTACTCCAAGTGTGGCCTAGCCAGAGTTTTATAGAGCTGCATCATTACATCGCGTCTCTTAAACTCTGTCTCTCGACTTATGAAAGCTAACACCCCATAAGCTTTCTTTAACTACCGTATCTACCTGTGAGGCAACTTTCAGGGATCTGTGGACATGTACCCCCAGATCCCTCTGCTCCTCCACACTACCAAGTATCCTGCCATTTACTTTGTACTCTGCCTTGGAGTTTGTCCTTCCAAAGTGTACCACCTCACACTTCTCCGGGTTGAACTCCATCTGCCACTTCTCAGCCCACTTCTGCATCCTATCAATGTGTCTCTGCAATCTTCAACAATCCTTTACACTATCTACAATACCACTAACCTTTGTGTCGTCTGCAAACTTGCCAACCCACCCTTCTACCCCCACATCCAGGTCATTAATAAAAATCACAAAAAGTAGAGGTCCCAGAACAGACCCTTGTGGGACACCACTAGTCACAACCCTCCAATCTGAATGTACTCCCTCCACCATGACCCTCTGCCTTCTGCAGGCAAGCCAATTCTGAATCCACCTGGCCTAACTTCCCTGGATCCCATGCCTTCTGACTTTCTGAATAAGCCTACCATGTGGAACCTTGTCAAATGCCTTACTAAAATCCATGTAGATCACATCCACTGCACCACCCTCATCTATATGCCTGGTCACCTCCTCAAAGAACTCTATCAGGCTTGTTAGGCACAATCTGCCCTTCACAAAGCCATGCTGACTGTCCCTGATCAGACCATGATTCTCTAAATGCCCATAGATCCTATCTCTAAGAATCTTTTCCAACAGCTTTCCCACCACAGACGTAAGGCTCACCGGTCTATAATTACCTGGACTATCCCTACTACCTTTTTTGAACAAGGGGCCAACATTCGCCTCCCTCCAATCCTCTGGTACCATTCCCGTGGACAACGAGGACATAAAGATCCTAGCCAGAGGTTTAATAATCTCTTCCCTTCCCTCTTGGAGCAGCCTGGGGAATATTCCGTCAGGCCCCGGGGACTTATCTGTCCTAATGTATTTTAACAACTCCAACACCTCCTCTCCCTTAGTATCAACATGCTCCAGAATATCAGCCTCACTCATGTTGAGGATAACCTAAGTTAGCTAACCAAGGTAAGGGTCAACAGTTAGTAAGCAGTCACCTAGCAACATACTTAAATAAAAACATGGCTAACCAAGGCAATGTAAGGTTAAACCAGGGCATTTAGCTCAACCATTCAGATATTATGTGGACTGAGCTCCCACAGAGCAGAAGATGCCTGCAGCCTCTCAGCATATAGCAAATCTATCCCACCGCTTTCCCAATCTTGTACATCAGTAGAGGCTGAACATAATTTGAGCATTTGTAATCCAGGGAGGACCTATCTCATCTTCGATTAACTGGAGCCTGACAACCCACACTCATTCCTCAATCAAATTTTATTTACTTTTTTTAAGATACAGCGCTGAATAGACAATTCCAGACCTTCGAGCAGCACCTCCCAACAAACCCTGATTTAATCCTAGCCTAATCACGGGATAACTTAGAATGACCAATCAACCTACCAACCAGCACATCTTTGGACTATGGGAGGAAACTGGAACACCCGGAGGAAACCCATGCAGTCACGGGGAGAATGTACGAATTCCTTACCAGCAGTGGCCAGAATTGAACCTGCATAGCCTGCACTGTAAAGCACTGTGCTAATCACTACACTACCACACCACCCCCTTGTACTTGTGCACACCTGTAACCAAACTACTCTGAAGTTTGAACAAAGAAATGCCATTTTTGTACAGAAATTGAACAGCTGGATACAGATATCGATCCAATAGAATTTCTGAATCTCATCATTTGCATATTTAAGTGCCAGTCAGGCGTTACCATCCAACTAAATCTACGTGCTAAAGATCAATAATACTTGAGAATTAGTAAAATAACTGTCTAATAGTTAGTGGTGCCCTAGAATCCTTCACTTGCATTTTTATCTTGTCTTGGTGTGTTCAGTGACCTTGGTTCCCAGGTTTAAACTGAAAGGCTGTACAAAGGAGAGTTGGGCTTTCAAGGCTGTGCTCAGTCTGGGTGACTGCACATTGTCTCAGTCAGCTTATCATCTTGACTGCTGCATTACCGAAACTCCAGATATAGAAAAGGCTGTACAAAGTGTTTGCACTCTGTTCTGTTAGCACACCATTTAACCCTTCCCTTGCTGCAACCTCCATACCTGTACAAAGAAAGACAACAATTGGCTTCTGATTTATAGGGTGGAATGGGAAACAAACTGGAGATTTGGATTGCTACCCAGCGATCTGCCACTGGAAGTGCAAGAGCGGATGCTAAATGTAGAGACTTGCTTGGTTCATGTCCACTCCATGGAAGCTATTATCCTGATCCTCCACTACACATTTCCCTCTGACATTAAAGCTTTGCCTTTTAGTATTTGACATTTCTACCCAGGGAAAAAGACTGACTGGCCGCCCTATCTATGCCAATTGAAATTTTATCAACTTCTATCAGGTCTCCCCTCAGCTTCCAACACTCCAGAGGAAACAGACAGACAGACAGACATACTTTATTGATCCCGAGGGAAATTGGGTTTTGTTCCAGCCGCACCAACCAAGAATAGTGACAAAATATAGCAATATAAAACCATAACTAATTAAATAATAATAAGTTAATCATGCCCAGTGGAAATAAGTCCAGGACCAGCCTATTGGCTCAGGGTGTCTGACACTCCTAGGGAGGAGTTGTAAAGTTTGATGGCCACAGGTAGGAATGACTTCCTATGACGCTCAGTGTTACATCTCGGTGGAATGAGTCTCTGGCTGAATGTACTCCTGTGCCTAACCAGTTTGCCTAACACAAGTTTGGAGACTGAGGGAGGTTTACAAAATTATGAGAGGCAGAGATAGGGTAGATTATCAAGTCTTTTTGTTCCTAGGGTTGAAATGTCAACTACAAGAGGACATTGCTTTAAGGTGAGGGGGGAAGTTTAAAAGAGATGTGCATGATAGGTTTCTTTGAACAAAGAGAGTGTTAGGTGTCTGGAACAGGATGCCAGGGATGGTGGTGGAAGCAGATAGCATTTTTAAGGCAATTCAACAGGCACATGAACATTCAGATACAGACCATGTGCAGGCAGATAGGTTTGGTTCAATTTGGCACTAAAATTAATGGTCAGCACAGACAACTTGGGCTGAAGGGTCTGGCCCTGTGCTGTTCAATTTTCTATTGTGAGCTGAAAACCATCTGGGCTATGAATGACAAATCAATGCTTCAGAGCACTTGTCTTCTGATCAAGCAGATGACTTAGTTTTCTCAACAAGTGGCAACAAATTTGTTTTTTACAAGTTCAGCTTTTCTGTTTACTTTGTTCCTTATTTTATGTATGAGAAGCTCACTAGTCATTATGTTTTTCGAGGAATACTACTGCCTTCTGCAGATGACACTTTTGTTTAACCATGGACTTGTGGTACTTTACTTGTATTGGAGCACTTGCTGATAAAAGTTTACACACACTTTCTGTCAGTCTTTACTAGCTTTAAAAGTTCTCATCAAAGGAGCATAAACATCCATTTTCACACCCGTCCAGATGGCAGGTGCTTTCAAGTGATCAACAATCAATTAAACCCTTTAGAAGGGCAAGTTTTATTACAATACTTTTCAAGATTGGGACAGCATGGTAGTATAGTGGTTAGCACAACACTTACAGTACCAGTGACCCAGGTTCAATTTCTAACACTGCCTGAAAGGAGTTTGTACATTCTTCCCCTGACCACGTGGGTTTCCTCGGGTGCTCTGGTTTCCTCCCACAGTTGAAGGATGTACTGGTTAGTAGGCTAATTGGTCATTATCAATTGTCCCAAAGGGGTCCAATATCCTAGCAGGCAGGTTTAATAGAGCTGTTAGGGAGGGTTTAAACTAATCTGGCAGAAGATGGGAACCAGAGTGATAGGACTGAGGAAGGGGGAAACAGAAATAAGTCAAAGATAGCATGCAACAGAGATGATAGAAAGAATAGGCAGGAGATGAGGCATAATCACAGCCAGTGGGCTGATTTACAAGGCAATAGAGGCATGGTGTAGTTGAAAGAGAAAGCAACAAATACTGGACTGAAAGTGTTATATTTGAATGCACCCAAAATATAATGGACAATCTTGAAGTTCAGCTACAGATTGGCAAGTATATTGTGGCCATCTCTGAAACTTGGCTGAAGGATGGCTCCATTGGGA
The DNA here is from genome assembly GCF_048418815.1 of Hemitrygon akajei. Taxonomy (NCBI): domain Eukaryota; kingdom Metazoa; phylum Chordata; class Chondrichthyes; order Myliobatiformes; family Dasyatidae; genus Hemitrygon; species Hemitrygon akajei. The sequence goes on from NC_133144.1 coordinate 24,364,697, forward strand.
GTTGAATATTCAAGGATATACAGTATATCGGAAAGATAGGTTAGTAGGCAGAGGGGGTGGTGTGGCCCTGTGTATAAGAAATAAAATTAAATCATTAGAAAGGGATATCATAGGATTGGAAGGTGTAGAGTCTCTATGGGTTCAGTTAAGAAATGGCAAGGGTAAAAGGACCCTAATGGCAGTTGTATACAGGCCTCCGAACAACAGCCAGGGTGTGGATTACAAATTACAACAGGAGATAGAAAAGGCATGTCAGAAGGACAATGTCATGATAATTGTTGAGGATTTTAACATGAAAGTGGATTGGGAAAACCAGATCAGTACTGGACCTCAAGACAGAGAATTTGTAGATTGTCTGAGGGATGGTTTTTTTAGAACAGCTTGTTGTTGAGTCCACTAGGGGATTGGATGCTGTGGAATGATCTGGAGGTGATAAGAGAACTTAAGGCTAAGGAACCCTTAGGGAACAGTGATCACAATATAGGCAGTCCCTGGGTTAAGAACGAGTTCCGTTCCTGAGTCTGTCTTTAAGTCGGATTTGTACGTAAGTCGGAACAAGTACATCCGGTATTATTTAGCGTCAGTTAGTCAAACATTTGTCTTAGTATATAGTATTTTACCTTTCTATGCATATAAAACATTTAAGAAATGTATGTATTCCAATAATTAAATCACTGCGTTGCTTAGAAATAATTGTAGCTTTCATTGGGGCAGGGCCTTTCACATGCTCCATTATTCTCACTTTATCCTTTATCCTTTAAAATTGTTCCGATTGTTGACCGACTGTAGCCTAACACTTTTCCAATGACCGATGATGTTTCACCTCTTTCCAAACGCTTTATTATTTCCACTTTATTTTCAATCGTGATTGCTTCCCATCAACGGAACAGAAATACTGCGGGCGGCGGGTCCCGACCTCTGCCGGCTCCTGAGGTCCACTGGGTCCTAAGGACCACCGCACTGAATTCCCCGGGTCCTAAAGTCCACCACAATGAGGCAGGTTAAATGGGACAAGTGGGGGCTGTGCTGGGTTTGGGTATTTGATCCTCCTCAATATTCCACGTGGGAATTTAAACTGGAGGTGGCAGTGTTTTTTTTTAACGAGGTCGAGTTGCGAGCTCGAGAGCAGTCTGTCACTGGATTGAACTCGGGAACCTCCATTCTCAAACCCAGTGCTGATCTCACTGTGCCACCAGCCAACCGGAAAAGGGGGGGGGGGGGAGAGAGAGGTCAGGGTGAATCTTGCGAAGAAAAATTTAAGCCAAATACAAAGTTACAGACTCAACACAGTGTCAACGGCAACAACTTAAAATGGCGGAAGGCGTTGCGATTCAACTTAAAATAGTGGACGGCATTCTCCTTCCTCAGTTCGTAACTAAGAGTTGTTCGTAAGTCGGACGTTCGTAACTCGGGGACTACCTGTATGATCTAGTTCACCTTGAAATTTGAGAAGGAGAAACTAAATTCCTATGTGTCGGTAGTTTAAGTCAAGTCAAGTCAAGTTGCTTTTATTGTCATTTCGACCATAAACTGCTGGTATGGTACACAGTAAAAACGAAACAACATTCCTCCAGGACTCTGGTGCTACATGAAACAACACAAAACTACACTAGACTACAGACCTGAAAAGGACTACATAACGTGCAGGGCAGTACAATAATTAATAAACAAGACAATAGGCACAGTAGAGGACAAATTACAATATCAGTCTAGACTCTGAGTATTGAGGAGTCTGATGGCTTGGGGGAAGAAACTGTTGCACCATCTGGTCATGAGAGCCTGAATGCTTCAGTACCTTTTGCCAGATGGCAGGAGGGAGAAGAGTTTCTGTGAGGGTTGCATGGGATCCTTCACAATGCTATTAGCTTTGCGCGTGCAGCATGTGGTGTAAATGTCTGTAATAGTAGGAACAGAGACCCTGATGATCTTCCCAGCTGACCTCACTATCTGCTGCAGGGTCTTGCGATCCGAGACGGTGCAATTCCCGAATCAGGCAGCTGCTCAGGATGCTCTCGATACATCCTCTGTAGAATGTGGTGAGGATGGGGGATGGGAGGTGTACTTTCCTCAGCCTTCGCAGAAAGTAGAGACGCTGCTGGGCTTTCTTGGCTACGGAGCTGGTGTTACAGGACCAGGTAAGATTCTCCGCCAGGTAAACACCAAGAGATTTGGTGCTCTTAACGATCTCAGCGGAGGAGCTGTCAATGTTTAGTGGAGAGTGGTCGCTCTGTGCTCTCCTTAAGTCAACAACCATCTCTTTTGCTTTGTTCACATTCAGAGACAGGTTGTTGGTTCTGCGCCAATCTGTTAGCCACTGCACCTGCTCTCTGTACGCTGACTCGTCGTTCTTCCTGATCAGACCCACCACGGTTGTATCATCGGAGAACTTGATGATGTGATTCGAACTGTGTATTGCTGCACAGTTGTGGATCAGCAGAGTGTACAGCAGTGGACTGCGCACATAGCCCTGGGGGGGGGGGGGGGGGGGTCCCCTGCTCAGTGTGATGGTGTTGGAGATGCTGCTCCCGATCCGGACTGACTGAGGTCTCCCAGTCAGGAAGTATCGGATCCAGTTGCAGAGAGAGGTGTTCAGGCCCAGCAGTTTCAGCTTTCCAATCAGGTACTGAGAAATGATTGTGTTGAATGCTGAACTGAAGTCTATGAACAGTATTTGAACATATATGTCTTTTTTGTCCAGGTGGAGGGTGGAATAAAGGAAATTACAATGACATGAGAGGGAAACTGGCCAAAGTTAACTGGAAAGGGACACTAGCAGGAAGGACAGCAGAGCAGCAATGGCTGCACTTTCTGTGAAAAATGAGGGAAGTGCTAAAAAGATTCACTGTATTCCAAATAAGAAGAAATTTTCAAATGGAAGTAGGACACTACCATGTCTGACAAGTGAAGTCAGAGACAAAGTAAAAGCAAAAGAGAGGGCATACAAAGAAGCCAAAGCTAGTGGGAAGATAGAGGATTGAGAAGCTTTTACAAACTTACAGAAGGAAACTAAGAAGGTCATTAGGAAGGAAAAGATGAATTATGAAAGGAAGCTGGTGACTAATATTAAAGAAGATAATAAAAGGTTTTTTAAATATATAAAGGGTTGAGTTGAGGGTAGATATAGGACCAATACAAAACGATGCTGGAGATATTGTAATGAGAGATGCAGAGATGGCAGAGGAACTGAATGCGTATTTTGCATCAGTCTTCACAGTGGAAGATGTCTTCAGTACACCAGACATTCAAGAGTGTCAGGGAAGTGAAGTATGTGCAATGAAAATGACAACTGTTTAATTTAGGTGCTTTTTTGTTAAATTCTCTTTGTTTGTAGCATATTGTTATTGTATGCTTAATCTTGCACTGTATTAATGCTCCCCACTGGGATTTGGGGCTTTTAATTTTGTAAAATGTTTTGAAAAACAAAAAAAATTTAAAAAAAAATGACAACTGAGAAGGTGCTCAGGAAGCTTAATGGTCTGAGGGTGGATAAAACTCCTGCGCCTGATGGAATGCACCCTCAGGTTCTGAAGGAAGTAGCTGGAGAGATTGTGGAGGCATTAACAATGATCTTACAAGAATTGATTGATCCTGGCATTGTACTCGATGACCGGAAAATTGCAAATGTTACTCTGCTATTTAAAAAGGGTGGGAGCTAGCAGAAAGTGGACTATGGACCTGTTAGCCTGACATCAGTGGTTGAGAAGTTGTTGGAATTGATTGTTAGGGATGAGATTACGGAGTACTTGGAGGCACATGACAAGATAGGCCAAAGCCAGCATGGTATCCTGAAAGGAAAATTCTGCTTGACTAAACTACTGCAATTTTTTGAGGAAATTACAAGCAGGGTAGACAAAGGAGATGCAGTAGATGTGGTGTACTTGGATTTTCAGAAGGCCTTTGACAAGGTGCCGCACATGAGGCTGCTTTGCAAGATAAGAGCCCATGGAATTACAGAGAAGTTACTAACGTGGGTGGAGCATTGGCTGATCAGCAGAAAACAGACAGTGCGAATAAAGGCATCTTATTCCAGCTGGCTGCCGGTTACCAGTGGAGTTTCACAGGGGTTGGTGTTGGGACCGTTGCTTTTTACAAGGTATCTCAATGATTTGGATGGTGGGAATGATGGATTTGTGGCTCAAATTGCTGATGATATGAAGATAGTGACGGAGAGGGTAGTGATGAGAAAACAGAGAGCCTGCAGAGAAACTTAGATAGTTTAGGGGAATGGGAAATAAGTGGCAAATGAAATACAATGTTGGAAAGTGTATGGTCATGCATTTTGGTGGAAGAAATAAATGAGCAGACTATTATTTAGATGGGGAGAGAACTCAAAATGCAGAGATACAAAGGGACTTGTGAGTCCTTGTGCAGGATACCCTAAAGGTTAACCTCCAGGTTGAATCGGTGGTGCAGAACGTGAATGCAATGTTGGCATTCATTTCTAGAAGTACAGAATATAAGAGGAGGGATATGATGTTGAGGTACTATAAAACACTCATGAGACCACTTGAACTATGGTGTGCAATTTTGGGCTCCTTATTTTAGAAAGGATATACTGACTGCAGAGGGTTCAGAGAAGATTCATCAGAATGATTCCAGAAATGAAAGGGTTACCATATTAGGAATATCTGTCAGCTCTTGAGCTGTATTCCCTAGAGTTCAGGAGAATGAGGGGGGATCTTATAGAAACGTTCCAAATGTTAAAAGGCCTGAACAGATTAGATATGGCAAAGTTATTTCCCATGGTAGAGGATTCTAGGGTAAGGGGGCACAACTTCAGGATTGAAGGATATCCATTTAGAACAGAGATGCAGAGAAATTACTTTAGTCAAAGGGTGGTAAATCTGTGGAATTTGTTGCCACAAGCGACTGTGGAAGCCAAGTCATTGGTGCATTTAAGGCAGAGTTAGATAGGTTCTTGACTAGTCAGGGCATAAAAGGGTATGGGGAGAAGGCAGGGGAGTGGGGATGACTGGAAGATTTGGATCAGCCCATGATTGAATGGGAGAGCAGACTCGATGGGCTGAATGGCCTACTTCTGCTCCTATATCTTATGGTCTTATGATGCTAGGGTTAAATTGGGGGCTGCTGGGCAGTGCGGCTCAAAGGGACAGAAGGGCGGATTTCGCACTGTACCTTGATAAATAAAAAAACCCAAAAAGATTGGTTAGATGAGCTCTATGCAGAATTTTGAGTTGCATTGCTTTAGTTCTATTACAAACTGAAATCTTCTTTGCATTATCACAGATGTCTTCCTATGTTTCAGCTGTAATTTCTACTCCCAGACCCTTCCCAGCTGCTCAGCCTCTCCACAAGAACATTCCCTCAGGATGCTGTAAAAAGTACTAATGGAGACTTCACCCTTAGAACAAAACACCCTCTTTTCCATGTCAGAACTATAGAAATCAGTTAACAATGATGCTCTTCTCTGTATATAATCTCTTATCTGAAAGAAACGAAAAAGATCCAGATCGTCTCTCGAAATATAAGGCGGGGGTTTCTCCAATGCGTTCTAAATGTAAATACTGGAACCTTCACCCACTTATTTTGGACTTGTCCCAAACTTCAGGCATACTGGAGTGATATTTTGGGTGAAATGGAAAGGATTCTGAAGATGGAGCTTGCACTGGACCCAGTGTCTTTTCTCTTAGGCTTACCCAGCAGTCGTATTACTAATGCACATCAGAAAAATCTTTTTAACATCCTGACTATTTGCACGAGGAAGAACATTTTACTTTGTTGGATATCCGATAAGGCCCCTGGACTTTTTGGTTGGCATAAATTAATCATGGAATACTTTCCTTTGGACTTCTGGACATGTATGGTACACTCAAAAACAAATAGTTTTCATAAAACATGACAACCTTTTCTGCAGTATATAGATGTAAACCTGTCTGCTATGCGAATAAGGGCTTTTGTATCGGATGTTGTGGTGATATTTATATTTTGATGGAAGTGTTCTGATATTTGTGAGGGGAAGAAATGTAAATGTAAGTGTGTCTGGAAATTGAAAGTTTTGTTATGCTGAGCAAAAAAAAATTAAAAAAGAAGATTGGTTAATGATTTTCCTGTACACAAGTATAAGGAGAACAAAATAATTGTTACTCCAGATATGATGCAGCACAAAAACCACAAAAGGTACAGAATGCACTAATAATTTTTTTAATCACACAATAAATGTAACTACATAAGATCATTTATATACAGATTAATTGTGCTTCCATAAAGTGACACTAAGCTGTACATAAGGTAACTAATAGGAAATAAGAAAATAGTGGTGGAATTAGTGGGTGGAGGTGTTGATCAGTCTTATTACTTGTCGATGACATGACAGTCAATTAGTGCACAACAAGTCCCACAATCTCAATGGAGCAAACGGCCATCCACTAATTCAAAGATAAATGCTAACTAGGTCACTAGAGAGAGCTCCCATGCTCACTCTTAAAGCAGTGCCGCTGAGAGAGCAACCAATATCTTTAATTAATGTCTCATTATATAGTAATGTTAACAGAATATTTATTTTTAGCAATTCTTATTTGTTTTCTAAAATAAGATCAACAGACAGAGCATGTAGGTAGAGGTAGTTGGTGACTTAAATTCTTGACCCAATACAAATTCCTGCCCAGATTTTTTGCTGATAAAGCATAGCAGCTAGTGGAAAGTGCAGTCAGATTATTTGACACAAATGAATGGATGTTCAGTGAGTGTCTTAAATGTACAATGACTCCAACTTAAACTCAAAAGTATCAGCAGATTTTTAAAAAATAATTTCAGTCCTGTTAACTTCACAATTCAAATTTCAACACGCACCATTCTACGTGGTTGCATCACTGCCTGATTTGAAGGCTCTAATATGCACAGGATCGAGAAAAAAAAATGCAGAGGGTTGCAAACTCAGCAAGCTCCATCATGGCCACTGGCCTCCCCACCAATGAGGACATCTTCAAAACACAATGCCTCAAAAAAGCAGCATCCATCATTAAGGACCCCCACCACCCAGGATGTGCCCTCTTCTCATTACTACCATCAAGGAAGAGGTACAAGAGCCTGAAGATGCACACACAATGATTTAGGAACATTTTCTTGCCCTCTGCCATCAGATTTCTGAGGGTTCATGAACCTATAAACACCATCTCACTACTTTGCCCTTTTTTTGCACTAGTTACTTAATTATTTTTAAATATATATTTCTTACTGTAGCTTATCTTTTTATGTATTGTACTGAAATGCTGCTGCAAAAGAACAAATTTCACAACATACGTCAGTGATAATAAACGTAACTTTGATTCTGAAAACAAAATTCAAAAATCAAATAAATTTGCAGAAAGAATCTATAAAAGAAAAGCAGAACATGTGTGGCTCCATTTTTAACCCATCCTCAGATTAATACATTTGACATAACCTGTTGTATTCCCTTCTAATCTTTGTAAAATTCTCAATAATTTAAAAATATTCAATTAAAACTATTGGCCCTGGCTCCTTTCTTCTCATTTACCTGCCAAATATTTATCCTTAAATCAAAATTAAAAACAGCATTGTAAGCATGGAATGTTTTGTGCTACTGTGTGTGTGTGTGCGTGCGCGCAAGAGTTCAAACTTCTAAGTTTAAAGTAAATCTATTATTAAAGTATATATACATTCAGTGACCACTTTATTAGATACACCTGCTCATTAATGCAAATTTCTAACCAATCAATTAAGTGGCTGCAACTCAATGTATAAATGCATGCAGACATGGTCAAGAAGTTCAGTTGTTCATATAGAATACCAGAACGGGGAAGAAATGTAATCTAAGTGACTGTGACTGTGAGATGATTACTGGTGCCAGACAGGGTGGTTTGAATATCTCAGAAACTATTGATCTTTTGGGATTTTCACACACAGCAGTTTCTAGAGCTTACAGAGAATGGGGTGACAAACAAAAAAAAACATTCAGCGAGTGGCATTTCTGTGGGTGGAAATGCCTTGTTAATGAGAGACATCAGTGGAGAATGGCAAGATTGGTCCAACCTGACAGGAAGGCGACAGTAACTCAAATAACCATTTCCTACAACAGTAAAGTGCAGAAGAGCAGCTCTGAATGCACAACACACCAAATCTTGAAATGGATTGGCTACCGCAGCAGAAGATGTTGTTGAATCTAATAGGTGTGCCTAATAAAGTGGCCATTTAATATCCCCATATACTATCCTGAGATTCAATTTGCTGATTAGCTGTTACAATTCCAACTTCTCTGCTCTTCCGGTTATCAACAATGCCAGATAAATGCCACTACATTGGAAGAAAGAAAGAAGAATTCACACACCTTCATCTCCACAAAGCAGTTTCTTCACAATGCATGGAACTTCAATGTAACCAAAGCCTTTTAATGTTTGGATCTGTGTGGCTGTGATGGGATGCTCCCACATTGCAGTGTTCATGGCTGGGCAGAACAGCAATGGCCTTTTCAGATCCCAGGCTCGAACAACACAGGTCTGAAACAGAACAAATAAATGCACAGAATGATTAATCCTACGGTCAATTATTGTACTTACTAAGATGATAACAAAAGTCCAAAAAAAAGTGCCTTCACCTTCACAGCAAATATTCAATGAAGAGTGTTATATTGTCTGTCCTCAATAAAGTACATAGCTCACGTTATTTATTAATTTTCCAGTGCAGTTTATCATCTTGTATTTTATTCCTGGGGGAGAAAAACTGCTTGGCAAACCTTTCAGTAAGGCTGAAGAGATTCATGCGTTATACATCACATTTTACGGTAAAAAAGCCGGAGTAACTGGACTGGAAGAAAGATGTTCCCATTTCTAGTCTAGTGTTCCCAGACTAGGAACTCAGTTTGATATTTTTGCTGACCAGCCATCTCACGACTTGGAACACTTAACAGGCTATTAAAATTGTATTTCTTAATTCATCAAATATGACAAGTGTTTATTCAAATGGTTTGCCTGCTGATCATTGTACACCTACACAAATTAGTCATTCTTGAAAAGAAACTGAAAAACAGCAGAGTTTTATTAATGCAACCAGTATAGCAGATTATAAAGTTTATGTTTATAATCTACAGTAGCAGCTAATCAGAAACACAAGAGATTCTGCAGATGCTGGAAATCCAAAGTAATACTTAGAAAATGCTGGAGGAACTCAGAAAGTCAAGCTGAATGCATGGAAAGGAATAAACAGATGATGAACAGAAGTCAGAATGGTTTTGGCTTCTTTCCCTTTTCTTTCCAGTCCTGATGAAGTATCTTGGCCCGAAACATCATCTGCCTATTCCTTTCCATAGATATTGCCTGACTTGCTGAATTCCTCCAGTATTTTGTAAGTGTTACTCTGCAGTAGCAACTGTTAATATTTGACTTTCATGGAAACACAGTAAATAAAACCAGCAAAAAATATCAGTTGAAAACTTTGATGGACGAAATGGTAGTGTTAGTACTTCACTTACAAATTGGGGTTCAATTTGTGCCAACGCCTGTAGGAATTTGTCCATTGTTCCCCCTGATCATGTGGATTTCCTCCAAGTGCCCTGGTTTCCACCCAAATTTCAAAGACATACAGGTTAGGGATAGTGATTGTGGGCATGCAATGTATTACATGCAGGTTACTTTCACTAATTAAATTTAACACAAACAACACATTTTACTGTATGCTTCAATGTTTCAATGTACATGTGACAATAAAGCTAAATTTAATCTTTAATCCATCATGAGACAACGAACTATGAAGCTATCTTCAGTACAAAGTGACATCCTCTCTCTTGTGATTATACCTCACCCCCAAAGAGCATGTTACCATGGTGACACACACATAATGCTGTAGGAACTCAGCAGGCCATGCAGCATTGATGGAAAAAAGTACGATCAATGTTTTGGGCCAAAACCCTTCGGCAGGATATCATAGTCTCCTTAAATCTGGGAGTCGAGTTCACAATGGAAGCACCATTTCTATAAGCAAATATGCAGATTCTGAAGCAAAACAAGTTTTGATATCTACTGCATGGAATCATTCAGTTCCCCTTGCTCCCTTAGTATTCAGAAGCTTATGCAAAACAACAGTGCTGCTGCTCTGTTTTCTGATGATGAGACCCTACAGCAGATAGTGCACCTTCATCTCTTACTACACCTATTCTTCTTCATTTCACCTCTGTCACATTTCATTATATCTAGCAGATGGGTCATCCTATTTTATGTGGCCCATCAGATAGTTCAAAGCTCTAACTTGTTACTAAAGTATGTATATCATATACAAATTTGAGATTCATCTTCTTGCAGACACCCACAAAACAAAGAAACATAATAGGAGCCACAAAAAAAAACACACACACACAACAAAGAATGCCACACACGATTTGCATGATTTGTCCTCTTATGCACATTGCATTCAATATACAAAAGTGGACAACTCACGCAAATAGTAAAAAAAACGGTAAAGAAATCATACATAGGACATGAACTGCAGAGCTACCAAAAGTGAGTCCACAGCTGCAGAGTCAGTTCAGCATTGAGGCAAGTGAAGCTGGTCCAGCAGCCCAAATGGCCACAGTGTAACATCTGCTTCTTAACCTGGTAACATGGGACCCAAGACCCCTGCTTCTCCTGCCTGATAGAAGTGACAAGAGAGGGAGACTGGTCAAATATAAACAGACCTACTTGCTTTCCACTCTCAGCCTCAATGATTTTAATCTTGCTCGATGCTTTAATCGGCGGGAAGTAATGGAGCCGGCACAGATTCATCTTCCAATGATAGGCTTCAATACAGAGTTTGCCTCCAGTGATGCCGCCTGTCTGTACCTGCATTCTAATTCACTGAATTCCTGTGGAGATCGTACAATCACCAGTTCATTCAGATGATTCAAAAGTACATCCCTTAAGGAGAAATTACAGGCTGCAGACTGCAGTGAACAGTTTAGACTGTAAGACATAGGAGCAGAATTAGCTATTTGGCCCATCGATTCAGCTCCGCCATTTCATGATGGCTAATCCATTTTTCTTCTCAGGCCTAATCACCTGCCTTCTCCCCATATCCCTTCATACCCTGAATAATCAAGTATCTGTCAACCTCTGCCTCAGATATACATAAAGTCTTGGCCTCCACATTGCATTTGCCTTCCTCACCACAGACTCAACCTGCAAATTAACCTTAAGGGAATCCTGTAAAAGCACTAAGTCCCTTTGTGCCTCAGTTTTTTGTATTCTCTCTGCATTTAGAAAATAGTCAACCCTTTAATTTCTTCTATGGGGTGGAGTTTGTTAAGTGTGTTCAGGAAGGTTTCTTGACACAATATGTGGATAAGCCTACAAGAGGAGAGACTGTACTTGATTTGGTATCGGGAAATGAACCTGGTCAGGTGTCAGATCTCCAGGTGGGAGAGCATTTTGGAGATAGTGATCATAATTCTATCTCTTTTACAATAGCATTGGAGAGAGATAGGAACAGACAAGTTAAATTATGAGGCTATCAGGCAGGAAATTGGAAGCTTAAATTGGAAACAGATGTTCTCAGGGAAAAGTACGGAAGAAATGTGGCAATTGTTCAGGGGATATTTGTGTGGAGTTCTGCATAGGTACGTTCCAATGAGACAAGGATGTTATGGCAGGGTACAGGAACTGTGGTGTACAAAGGCTGTAATAAGTCTAGTCAAGAAGAAAAGAAAAGTTTACTAAAGGTTCAAAGAGCTAGTAATGTTAGAGATCTAGAAGATTATAAGGCTACTAGGAAGGAGCTTAAGAAGAAAATTAGGAGAGCCAGAAGGGGCCATGAGAAGGCAGGATTAAGGAAAACCCCAAGGCATTCTACAAATATGTGAAGAGCAAGAGGATAAGACGTGAAAGAATAGGACCTATCAAGTGTGACAGTGGGAAAGTATGTATGGAACCGGAGGAAATAGCAGAGATACTTAATGAATACTTTACTTCAGTATTCACTATGGAAAAGGATCTTGGTGATTGTAGTGATGATTTGCAGCAGACTGAAAAGCTTGAGCATGTAGATATTAAGAAAGAGGATGGGCTGGAGCTTTTGGAAAGCATCAAGTTGTATAAGTCACCGGGACTGGATGAGATGTACCCCAGGCTACTGTGGGAGATGAGGGAGAAGATTGTTGAGCCTTTGGCAAGGATCTTTGCATCATCAATGGGGACGGAAAAGGTTCTGGAGGATTGGAGGGTTGCAGATGTTGTTCCTTTATTCAAGAAAGGGAGTAGAGATAGCCCAGGAAATAATAGACCAGTGAGTCTCACCTCAGTGGTTGGTAAGTTGATGGAGAAGATCCTGAGAGGCAGGATTTATGAGCATTTGGAGAGGTATAATATGATTAAGAATAGTCAGCATGGCTTTGTCAAGGGCAGGTTGTGCTTTATGAGCCTGATTGAATTTTTTGAGGATGTGATTAAACACAATGACGAAGGAAGAGCAGTGGATGTAGTGTGTATGGATTTCAGCAAGGCATTTGATAATGTACCCCATGCAAGGCTTATTGAGAAAGTAAGGAGGCATGGGATCCAAGGGGACATTGCTTTATGGATCCAGAACTGGCTTGCTCACAGAAGGCAAAGAGTGTTGTAGACGGGTCATATTCTGCATGGAGGTCGGTCACCAGTGGAGTGCCTCAGGGATCTGTTCTGGGACCCTTATTCTTTGTGATTTTTATAAATGACCTGGATGAGGAAGTGGAGGGATGGGTTAGTAAGTTTGCTGATAACACAAAGGTTGCAGGTGTTGTGGATAGTGTGGAGGGCTGTCAGAAGTTACAGCGGGACATTGATAGGATGCAAAACTGGGCTGAGAAGTGGCAGATGGAGTTCAACCCAGATAAGTGTGAAGTGGTTCACTTTGGTAGGTCAAATATGATGGCAGAATATAGTATTAATAGTAAGACTCTAGGCAGTGTGGAGGATCAGAGGGATCTTGGGGTCTGAGTCCATAGGATGCTCAAAGCAGCTGTGCAGGTTGACTCTGTGGTTAAGAAGGCGTACTGTGTATTGGCCTTCATCAATCGTGGAATTGAATTTAGGAGCTGAGAAGTAATGTTGCACCCTGGTCAGACCTCACTTGGTGTACTGTGCTCAGTTCTGGTTGCCTCACTACAGGAAGGATGTCGAAGCCACAGAAAGGGTGCAGAGGAGATTTACAAGGATGTTGCCTGGATTGAGGAGTGTGCCTTATGAGAATAGGTTGACTGAACTCGGCCTTTTCTCCTTGCAGCGACGGAGAATGGGAGGTTACTTGACTGAGGTGTATAAGATGATGAGAGGCATTGATCGTGTGGATAGTCAGAGGCTTTTTCCCCAAGTCTGAAATGGTTGCCCCAAGAGGACACAGTTTTAAGGTGCTGGGGAGTAGGTACAGAGGAGATGTCAAGGGTAAGTTTTTTACTCAGAGAGTGGTGAGTGCATGGAATGGGCTGCCAGAAATGGTGGTGGAGGCAGATATGATAGGGTCTTTTAAGAGACTTTTGGATAGGTACATGGAACTTAGAAAAATAGAGGGCTATGGGTAAGCCTAGTAATTTCTAAGGTAGGGGCATGTTTGGCACAACTTTGTGGGCCAAAGGGCCTGTATTGTGTTGTAGGTTTTCTATGTTCTATGAAAGTGCATGTCCATACACTTCTCGGCACTGTATTCCATCTGCCATTTCTTTGCTCTTGATCCTAATCTGTCTAAGTCTTTTTGTAGACTCTATACTTCCTCAAAACCACCTGCCCCTCCACCTATCTTCGTATCATCTCCAAACTTTGCAACAAAGCCATCAATTCTATCATCAAAATCATCAACATATAACATAAAAAGAATCAATCTCAATACAGATCCCTGTGGAAAACCACTAGTCACCTGCAGCCAACAAGAAAAGGCTCCCTCTATTCCCACTCTTTGCCTCCTGCCAGTCAGCCACTGCTTTAGCGTAATCTTCTGTGTAATACCATGGGCTCATAACTTGTTAGGCAGCCTCATGTGTGTACCTTGTCAAAGGCCTCCTGAAAATTCAAATATACATCAACCAAATCTCCTTTGTTTATACTGCTTGTTATTTCTTCAAAGAATTCCAACAGATTTGTCAGGCAAGATTTTCCCTTGAGGAAACCATGCTGACTACGACCTATTTTATCATGTGCCTCCAAGTACCCTGAAACCACATCCTTAACAATCGACTCCAACATCTTCCCAGCCACAGACTAACTGGCCTATAATTTCCTTTCTTCTGCCTCTATCTCTTTTTGATGAGTGGAGTGACATTTGCAATTTTCCAGTCTTCTAGAACCATTCCATAATCTAGTGATTCTTGAAAGATCATTACAAGTGCCTCCATAATCTCTTTAGCCACCTCTTTCAGAACCCTGGTCCAGGTGATTTATCTACCTTCATATCTTTCCATTTCCCAAGAACCTGCTCCCTCGTAATGGTAACTTCACACACGTCATAACCCGACACCTGGAACTTCCGCCATACTGCTCGTGTCTTCCACAGTGAAAACAGATGGCAAAATACTTACTCAGTTCTTCCACCACTTCCTTGCCCCCCACTACTACTTCTCCAGCGGTCCAATATCCATTCTCGCCTCTCTTTTACACTTTATGTATCTAAAAAATTTTGGTATCCTCTTTAATATCACTGGCTAACTTACTTTCATATTTCATCTTTATCTTTTCAATAACTTTTTAAGTTGCCTCCTGTTGTTATTTTAAAGCTTCCCAATTCTCTAACTTCCCACTATTTTTGCTCTATTATATGCCCTTTTATGTTGGTTTTGACTTCTGTTGTTAGCCACAGTTGTGTCATCTTGCCTTCAGAATACTTCTTCCTCTTTGGAATGTATATAGCCTGTGCCTTCCAAATTGCTTCCAGATCATTGCACAACACCCAACCCTGATCCCTAGTGGGCTCAACCTCAAGCTACTCTAAAAAGCCATCTCATAGGCATTCTAGAAATACTTCCTCCTGGAATCCAGCACCAATCTCATTATCCCAAAATACCTGCATATTGAAATCCCCCAAGACAATTGTAACATTGCCCTTTTGGCATTCATTTTCCACCTCCTATTGTAATTTGTAGATCAGATGCTTACCACTATTTGGGGGTCTGTATACAACTCCCATTAGGGTCCTTTTACCTTTGCAGTTCCTTAGCTTTACCCACAATGATTCAACACCTTCTGACCCAATGTCACCTCTTTCTAATGAAATAATCAGTTTAGAAAAGTAGATCTTATAAAGCATCTGGTAATTTTGCAAGGTGCTGGTAAAATGACGCCACAGGCCAGCAGCACCATTTTGACTTGTGGGGAAATGTGCTGATTGCCTTTCACATACACATATAAGCCAATTCCCATCTGAGCCTTGCCACAACCAAAGGTCTCACTTTACAGCTCATGTTCTCTGTATTTATTTGATTGTTTGTTTATTATTATTTGTATTTGTATAGCTTGTCTTCTTTTGCACATTGGTTGTCAATCGTGCTTTATGTGTAGTGTTTCATTGATTCTATTTTTTTTAGTTCTATTGTGAAAACACATTGGATGTTTGTCAGTCTTTGTTGTGTTTTTTGTGGATTCTATTGTGTTGCTTTGTTTTGTGGGTGTCTGCAAGAAGATGAATCTCAAAGTTGTTTATGGTATACACACTTGATTAATAAATTCGAATTTTGAACTTTGAATTTCCGGGTGGTATATGGTGACATATACGCACTTTGATAACAAATTTACTTTGAACTTTGATATCCAATCCCATCTCTTCTTTTTCATAATTTTTCACCAGTAACACTGCTTGTAGCATCTTCACAGCCAAGAGTCCCATTTAAACTTAATCGTTATAGTCACGAGGCTAGCAGTTAACTCTCCGCAAAGTATGATGGCAAAGAGCAGTAAGTGAGCATTACTTTGTTGTGACAGTTAAGTGCAACCAGATGCCCAGTGTCAAGGGTAGTTGTGTAACCAGACATAGACCACAGTCCCCACACAGAGCGCCTGCAAACTCTGAGAACAATAACTTGGTATGTTGCAGTTTAAAACAAAGGAGAGCAGTCAGGGAGAAATGGTGACTCTAAAAGCTGTGCTGAAATAAGAGATGTTGTGTATTTAACATTTCGGTAGTGTTTGAGAATATTATAAATATATTGCTTGATTGAGCATTTTTTAAGTAGTTAATTACAAAGCATATGTAAAAGTAACTGAACTGCATACATCATGACAATACCACATGATACGTGCATGCCTCACTTAAGGTAAACACGAAGTCAGAATCACATTTCGGACCCCTGCCTTTTCCTTTCAATTACTTTTATGTTTTGGAGTTACAAAATGTAACAGTAGTGACTAAGTATTTTTAAAATGAACTCAAGACGACTATCTACCTGTTGAAGCACAGCAAGATGTCTGAGTTAACAAAAAAAATGCAGCAAAATGGGTTTGAGTTAAAAAAAATCAATGCAGCATGTGTTCTTCAGAAGGAAAGACATCATCAACTTCAAAAAAGGCAGAAGGAATTCACAGGTTCATAATAGTACTGTTTTGATAATTTTTTTTATGAAGCAGAAATAGTTGGCTACATCAGAAAGATAGAAATGTTTCATCACACAACAGATAACTGGATTTTGTATACTGAATGGATTGAGCAGTATTTTAAAGCAAATGGAACAGCCGATAACAAGCAGGTGCCAATTTTGCTGAGTGCACTGGATTTAAAGGCATACAGTTTGGTTTTAAGTTTAACTGCTCCAACCAAACCAGCCAAATTGAGCTTTGCTGATATCTTCAAATTAATGCAGGAACATTTGGAACTGAAACCATTGTTGATTGCAGAATGCTTTAGGTTTCATAAGTGGAATCAAAAGGAAGGGGAGCTCATTTCAGCATGCATGACTGAATTGAAGAAATTGTCTGAGTACTATCATTCAATAATGGGCTTAATGATGCACTGAGGGATTGTTTAGCTTGTGGAATCTTAGTACAACTCACATTTAAAAGAACAGTTGAAATTGCTGTATTAATGGAACCAACAGACAGACACATAATTGAGTTGCAGTCAGGAATGAAAGTGAGCGTGAACATAATTGCAACATCTAACAGAAATTGGCCTGGTCAAACAAATTGCTTTACTGTTGTGCCAGGGGCTCACATATACCAGATCAATTCAGATTTAAAAGCAAACTTACAGAAAATACAACAAAGAAAGATACATACAAAGAATATGTCGGTCAGACAAAAACAAATGGATTGCACAGGGAAAAGAAAAAGTTAAAAGGTTAAGTTGTAGCTTTAAAAGGAGCATTAATCTACATGCTGTTAATGAAAAATCTGATAATGAATCAGAATCAGGTTTATTATCACCGGCATGTGACATGAAATTTTGTTAACTTAGCAGCAGCAGTTCAATGCAATACATAATATAGAAGAAAAAAACAAAATAAAATAATAATAAAGAAGTAAATCAATTACAGTATACATATATTGAACAGATTAAAAATCGTCCAAAAAACAGAAATAATATATATTAAAAAATGTGAGGTAGTGTCTAAGAGTTCAATGTCCATTTTGGAATAGGATGGCAGAGGGGAAGAAGCTGTTCCTGAATCGCTGAGTGTAAGCCTTCAGGCTTCTGTATCTCCTACCTGATGGTAACAGTGAGAAAAGGGTATGCCCTGGGTGCTGGAAGTCCTTAATAATGGACGTTGCCTTTCTGAGACACTGCTCCTTGAAGATGTCCTGGGTACTTTGTAGGCTAGTATCCAAGATGGAGCCAACTAAATTTACAACCCTCTGCAGCTTCTTTCGGTCCTGTGCAGTAGCACATACCAGACAGTAATGCAGCCTGTCAGAATGCTCTCCATGGTACATCTGTAGAAGTTTTTGAGTGTATATGTTAACATATCAAATCTCTCCAAACACCTAATGAAGTATAGCCACTGTCTTGCCTTCTTTATAACTGCATCAATATTTTGGGACCAGGTTAGATCCTCAGAGCTCTTGACACCCAGGAACTTGAAACTGCTCAGTCTCTCCACTTCTGATCCCTCTATGAGGACTGGTATGTGTTCCTTCGTCTTACCCTTCTGGAAGTCCACAGTCAGCTCTTTCATCTTACTGATGTTGAGAGCCAGGTTGTTGCTGTGACACCACTCCAGTAGTTGCCATCTCTCTCTCCTGTACACCCTTTGAGAGTGATATGAGACTGAGTAGCCTTGAGATTTACAATATGAAAACTAACAATAGACATGCAATACGGCTTATACCAGAAGTGAACAGCAAGTTGATTAACATGGAATTGGACACTGGCATTACCGTTTCAGTCATTCCTCAAAATGAGTTTGACTGGCACTGAAGATATTGAACTGAAGGCTGCATATATTTAAGAAATATACTGGAAAAAAAGATAACTCCTACTGGAATCATATTCATCATAGTGAAATACAACAACAAATCACATTGGGCTTGTATATGGTAGAAATAGGAGGGCCATCATTGTGCGGGCAGTATTGGTGGAGACAACTACAACTTGATTGGAGATCCATCCACTATTTGTATGCCACATCCCCTATAATAGCATCAACTGAAAGTGATTTAAGAAAGGTACTGGATGATGCCACAGCAGTGTTGAAAGATGGCACTAGAAAACTTAAACATATCAAGGGTAAAATAATGTTAAATTGAAACGCCACACCTAAGTTTTGCAAAGTTTATACGGTTCCACATACCATCTATGTGGCAGTAGCCAGTGAGTTCAATCACATGGAGGTTGAAGGAATTCTTTCTGTTGTTGAGTGGAGCCCATGGGTACCACCTGTGGTCCCAGTAACCAAGAAGAATGAATCTGTCAGGATCTGTGGTGATTTTAAGGTTACTATCAATCCAGTACTGAAAGTAGGTGCATATCCTCTGCCCAGAATAGAGGATATCTTTGCAAACCTTTCTGGAGGGAAATATTTCAGCTAAGTGGACAAAGCTGAAGCCTCCCTACAGGTAGAGATGGAAGAAGAGTCCAAAGTGTATCTCATCATAAGCACTTCATGCCTGAAGGCTTTATTGTTACAATGGGCTTATTTTTGGAGCAGCATCTGCAACTGCACACTGGCAGAAAGCAATGGACCAGGTGCTGCAAGACTGCCCAGGCAGACAGTGTTAACTGAATTACATCATTGTTACTGGTAAGGATGACAAGGAACATCTCCACATGGTCTACTGCGGTCACATCATCATCACATGAGGATTACACAAAATTCTAGCATTGCTGGATGCCCCAAGACCAAATGACGTGCCACAGTTGCAGTCCTTTTTAGGATTTGTCAATTTTGATTATAGGTTCCTGCCAAAACTGGCTACTGTGCTCCATTCTTTGAATTTATTACTACAGATTGGGAAGAAATGGCAATGGACAAAACAGTGTGAGGTGGTTTTCTAAAAGGTAAAGGAAATGGTGACATCAGACACTATACTCACACATTATGATCCACATTGTCCAGTGAAGCTTGCCTGTAATGCCTCACCTTATGGTATTGGTGCAGTCATGCCACATGTTATGAGCGACAGAAGTTAACGCCCCATAGCCTTTAGATCATGTTCCCTTACCACTCCAGAGAAAAGTTACGTGCAGATTGACAGAGGCCTTGAGTCTGGTTTGGGGTGTAAAATATTTAAACCAGTACCTGTATGGGAGAGTGTTTAATCTTAGTACTGATCATTAACTACCGGTATCCATTTTCAATCCACAGAAGGGTGTTCTGATCCTCTGGCTCTGTTTCACCATTTTCCACTCCCACATCCCCTGCCTGCTGTCTGAGGTATTCTTTTAGCAGGTTGTCCTTAGGGGCCTTCTTCCTGACATACTCATGGATGTTTCGCATTTCTTCTTGGATTGTGGCCTTGACATTTCCAAGTCCCCGTCCTCCTTTATTCTGGCAGGAGTACAATCACTCAACATTGGACTTTTGGTGGAATCCTCTATGTATTGTTAGTAGTTTCCGAGTCTTGATGTCAGCGGCTTCCAATTTGTTCCTTGGCCAGCACACTATTCTGGCTAGGTATCTGATGACTGGTAGCGTGAATCTGTTGATGGCTCTGATCTTGTTCTTCACATGTGGCTGGCTCTTTAGAACCTATCTTGCTCTTTGGAGGTACTTGGATGTTGCAGCCTTCTTTGTGTCCTCATTGTGGCTTCCATGCACCTCCAGGAACCCCAGGTATTTGTAGTTGTTCTGTACATCTGGTATGTGGCCTTCAGGTACGTCAACTCCTTCAGAATTTATGAGTTTGCCTCTTTTCACTATCATCTGGCTGCACCTTCTCAGTCGAAATGGCATCCTGACATCTCTGCTGTACACTCTTGTCAGGTGGATTAGTGAGTCAATGTCTCTTTCATTTCTGGCATACAGATTGATGCCATCCAATTACAGGAGGTGGCTGATGGTCACTCCACTTTTGAACCTATACCCATATCCACTCTTTTGAGGCTGAGGGGATTCAAACCTATGCAGAACAGCAATAGGGTTAGTGTGTCACCCTGATATATTCCACATCTGATATTCACCTGTGTTACTGGTTTTGAGTTAACTTCTACCATTGTCTTCCAAGGGCTGTTGAGTTCTTGGTGAAGATCCTTAGTGTCTTGTTGACCTTGTACAGAGACAGGCATTCCAAGATCCATGTGTGGGGCACTGAGTCATATGCTTTTTGGTCATCGATCCAGGCTGTGCCTGGTCTTGGAGTCTTGTCTGACTGCTTTGTCTACCAGTAGTTAATGCTTAGAGCCTCTGGTACCATTACCAATTCCCCTCTGAGCAAGGCTCAGGAATTTACACACATGTTCCTTCAGCTTGGTGGCTATGATGTCTGATAGGAGCTTCCATGTTGTCGATAGGCAGGTTATAGGCTGGTAGTTTGATGGTGTTGCTCCTTTGTGAGGATCCTTCCTTGTGAGTACTGCCCTTTCTTGAGTTAACCAGTCAGGGTAGAAGAAAGCTTCCAGCAGCTGGTTTATTTCAGCTGTCAGCCTTGTATGTAATGCTGTTTGTTTCTTCAGGCAATAGGTGTGGACCATGTCAGGCCTTGGTGATGTCCAGTTCTTCATACTTGCTAACCCATTGCTGGACATTGATTGTTCTGATAGTGACTAGTTTTTCAGAGGCCTGCTTGTAGGTCTTTCAGGCATTGGGCACTGGTGTGATGTGATGCTTCTTTCTCCCATAAACTCTTCCAGTTCTCCTCAGTTGCTGTTTTGGTTGGTTCCAGTACTAGCATGTTGTTACTCTGGAACTGTGTGAATACTTTTCCTGATACTTTGGCAAAGAGTGTATTTACTTGCATGCCCACTGCTTCCTTAGTGTGCCTCTGTAGGCTGGCAACCAGAGCTGTTAACCATTGCTTGGCAGTTTCCAGTACTCTGAGCAGATGTGCTCAATGGCAGGAAGGACTTCCCCTGTAATGTACTGGCTGTATACACCATTTTTTGCAAGCTTTTCTATTCTTAGGCATTCCATACCAGACTATGATCCAACCAGTCAGAGTACTCTCCACTGAGAATCTATAGAAATTTGTCAAAGTTTTAAATGACATGCCAAATCTGTGCAAACATCTAAGAAAGTAGAAGCACTTATGTGCCTTTGTTGGGAATGGCACTTACAGTGGTGCTAAACCCTGTAGAATTTTCTCTATTTCTGCATAAGTATGGCCTAAAATGTGATCAGATCTTCATGCAGGTCCTAAATCTAGCTAAGGAGAATCCAATTTAAAAAATAACACAAAAAAATATACTTGTTCATTTATTTATTGGAAAAAATTATCCAATACTACATGTACTTGTTGGGAAAAGTATGTGAATCTCTAGGGTAATACATTCTACAAAAGCTATTTGGAGTCGGGTATTCCAATCAATGAGATGAGATTGGACATGTGGGTTGTAGAGGTGCCCTACCCTATAAAAAAGATACACAGTCAGGTTACAGACAAAGCCTGCTCTTCTTAAGAAAGATCTGTTTATGTGCACCATGCCTCAATCAAAACAACTTTCAGAGGACCTTAGAAGAAGAATTATAGAGATGCATGAAGCTGGAAAAGGCTACAAGAGCATTTTTACAAACCTGACTATTCGTCAGTCTGCAATTGTCTACAAATGGAGAAAACTCGGTACTGTTGCCATTCTCCCTAGAAGTGTATATCCTGCAAAGGTCACACCAAGTGCACAACATGCAATGCTGAAGGAAGTGAAAAGTAACCCAAGGGTAACAGCAAAAGACCCGCAGAAATCTTTGCAACTTGCTAAAGTTCATGTGTCAGCTATAAGAAAAACACTGAACAAGAATGGTGTTCATGGAAGCACACCACAGAGGAAACCACAGCTCTCCAATAAAAATACTGCTGCATGTTTCAAGTTTGCAAAAGACAACCTGGATGTTCTACAAAGCTTCTGGGAAAATGTTTTGTGGACAGATGAGATAAAAGTTGAACTTTCTGGCTGAAATGCTCTTTGCTATGTTTGGAGGAAAAAGGGCACTGCACACCAACACCAAAACCTCATCCTAACTATGAAGCATGGTGGAAGGAGCATCATGGTTTGGGGCTGCTTTACTGCTTCAGGGCCTGGACAGCTTATAATCGTTGAGGGTACAATGAATTCAAAATTGTATCAAGACATTTTACAGGAGAATGTCAGGGTAGCAGTCCATCACCTGAAGCTTAATGTAAGTTGGATGATGCAACAAGACAACGATCAGAAAGTAAATCAATAATAGAATGGTTTAAAAAGAAGAAAATCTGTGTTTTGGAATGGCTGAGTCATGACCTGACCTTAATCCTATAGGAGTGTTGTGGAAGGATCTGACACAAGCAGTTCATGCAAGGAAGCCCACCAACATCCCAGAGCTGAAGCAGTTTTGTAAGGAGGAATGGCCAAAAACTCCTCCAAGCTGACCAACAGTCACCCGAAATGTTTGGTTGAAGTTATTGCTGTACGGGGGGGGGGGGGGGGGGGTCACTCCAGTTACTGAAAACAAAGATTAAACATATATAACATACATTTTCCAACAAATTTCTCAATAAATAAGTGAGCAAGTATAATGTTTTTTGTGTTATTTAATTGGTTTCTCTTTAGTGTTAGGACTTACATGAAGATCTGATCACATTTTAGATCATATTTATGCAGAAATAACAGAAAAATTTACAGGCCTCACAAACATTCTAGCACTACTGTACATGCTGGTCCCAGGGCAGATCCTCTGGTAACGCCAAGAAATTTAAAGTTACTGACCTTCTCAATCTCCAATCCCCTAATGCAGACTGGTTCATGGGCCTCTGTTTTCTTCATTAAGCATTTAAATCCGACCATGTATTTTATAACTTTTGGGAAATAAACCAGAACAGTGTAAATTCATTAAGAACTAGAAGTAGTTGAATGCTTGTATACTCTGAGTGTTAATAAAGACTGAGATGTACGAAACTACACTTTATACATATCTTTGACCTGTCATTTTGGGTGCCACGGTACATAGCAGTTATATGATGCTACTACAGTTCAGGACGTTCCGGAGTCTGAAAATCAATTCTGTAAGGAATCTCTGTACATCCTCCCCCGTGGAACGCATGAGTTTTCTGCAGAAACGTACCAGGTAGGTTAACTGGTCATTGTAAATTGTCCTGTGCTTAGGTTACGATTAATCCAGTTTGTCAAGGGTTGCTGGGGTTGTGTGGCTCGAAGGGCCAACTCTGTGCAGTATCGTTAAAATTATGTATCGCTAAAATAGAAGCAAGAGGATCAAAACACTGCTGTTAGTCAGCCCATCTGCTGTATATATTGCCAGCTTTTATCGTTACACTAATCATTAATGAAACATCTAATCAAAATGTGTTCTGTAAATCTAACAGCAGAACATCCACTGGCAATGTTTCATGCACAGAACACATTACTTCTTCCAAGAACTCCAATAGCTGGTGGACTGTAACTTCCCTTTCTCAAAACCACATTGACTTTGTCTGTAGCCTTGAGTTTTTTTTGTGTATTTCCCTGCTATAATTACTGTAGTAAAATATTCTCACATTTTCCCTGTATGTGGCCTGCAGTTCCTCTCCCCCTCTTTTGTTTTGAATAAATAAATTATATTAATTAATTATCAATCTAATGGAAGCTTTTCTGGATCAAATTAATTTTGGAAAATTAAAATGAATGCATTGGATATTTCACTGGATACTTTCTTTAATACCATAGGTTCAAGCTCATCAGGATCTGGCAATCTGACAGTCTGTGGTTCCAAGTTTGTTAACAATTACCCCTTATTTTCCTGAGTTCTTCCATCCTACACAATTCCAATTTACATCAATTTTTGGGGTTTTATTCTATAATGAAGACATGCAAATGATCTGGTTAATTCATTTGTAATCTCACTGTTCTACATTATTAATCAGAAGGAGGCTTCCTTACCCAAATTATACCTGATTATTCCACTATCATAAAACTAGGGTCAAAAATTGCACAAGTTTTAAATTATTTCAGTTTCTAATCAGTTAATGTCAAATAGATAATAAATTTAGTTAGGTTACATAACTCTCAACTCTTATGCTGTTGGTGGCTATCTCAATACCAGATTTTAATCTCATTTTCATATCAGGGAGTGCAACAGCTGTAAGCAACACAAGGGGTTGCAAACATAGGAAGTTATATCTTCAGTTTTTCCATTAAATGTCCCCCAGCTTGGTTGGAAGGTCGGTTGATATATAATACAAACCAAGTTCATTCAAGTATCCATTAGAGGAAAAATACAACACACACCCAATATGTCAACACTTACACCATAAACCTATAAGGAAAATCATCCAGATTTGTGTGTGTTTTCAACTTGTACAGATCTAGTTTGTGTAGGTTGCAATTGAGAATTCTATTTAAACTGCCAACATTACCCTGACAGAAAATGTTCCATTACTTGTTAAAACCTTTGTTGATTTGTCTAAATATTAGACAATATAAGCAGGTGCATTTTTTAAGTGTCATTACTTTCTACAATTCACTGGAAACAAAATTATACAGCACCTAGTTGTATTTGCAGTGCTTCTATAGCCAATGGTTTTCTGAAGTGGCAGACAGAGCAGCCCACTTGTAAAAGCTTTTACATTCAGACCCCGCTTAATGCTAAAGATGCGTTCCTTGGAGGTGGAGTGCTATGTAAATCAGCATTATGTGGGGTCATTATAATGCTATGTAAATAGACATGTAGGCCTGATAAAAAAAATTCAAACCCAAAATATATTATTTTATGTATACATGGTAATTTATGTAGTACCAAACACACAAATAGGCCTAACCTGTACATTAATGGAGCAGCAACACATCGTATCAGCAGTGGAGGGAAGCAGGTGGTATCCCTCTTAGAGGAGGGATCAGGCTGTGAGTACTCCTCTAACTTTGGCTTCTTCAAGTAGGCATCGAGATTTGACTGCTTTTTCTTAAGTTTCCTCTCAAGAAGCTGTTCTCAGTAGCAGAAAATCACATTGAGATCACCTCCCTTTGCCTGCTTCGCTCCCAGTCAGGGTCATTATCAATGATCTGGTCCATGATCTGTATGGATAGTGGTGATGCTACTGCTGAGGAATTTTGTGGTGAGGTTTCTTGCTGGTGTTTCCTCTTCTACATCCAAGTCCTCAGATTCACCCAGGATGCGTTGTCCGGCCAGTTCTCCAAGCTCTTCGTTATAAAGGTTATAAAGGTTACATGCAGTAACTCTTCAACATCGCCATCATTAACATTCCCTAATCCCGCTTCATAGGTCATTTTTTTGATGTTTGGATGACCGGTTCTGCCTGAAATCCTAGGATGTCATTATGTGTTTCTGGCCATAGCTTCTTCCACACTCAATTCATGCAGGTCTGATGTTGTCTACAGCTTTCATGACATTCCAGCTTTTCCAAAATTACCATGGACGGTTTGTCTTGACCTTTTGTTTCCTCTACAAGTTGTTTGAATGTGCAACAAAGGTAGTAGGCTTTAAAATTCGCTATCACTCTTTGATCCATTGGCTGGAGTAATGAAGTGGTGTTGGGTGGAAAGTAAACCATTTCTGCAGCAATGCAGATCCAAAGCATTTCAAGATTCTCAGGGTGGCCTGAGGCAGTATCAAGCACAAACTATGCCTTAGGTACAAGGTTATGCCCCTCACTATACCACTTTACAGCTGGGATTCTTTTCCCATTCTTTTCCAAAATAGGCCCATTTTAACAACACTGAGACAAGCTCAGGAGGATAATCTACTTTTAATTATGGCATTCAGTGTTGCAGGAAAATCCTGGACTGCTTTGCTGTCGGCACTAACTGTTTCACCAGAGACATGTATGCTATGGAGGTTTACTGCACTGTTTAAATATATCAAACCAATATATCAAACTGGCTATTAATATTACTTACATATCTCCTTTTTGAATATGATTGAAGGTGCTTCTTGCTTTTTCCAAAATTATCACTTGGCTTAGGGGCTTGCTTCGTTGTGTTTGGCTATCCACCCATATATTTAGTCTACTTTCCAAACTTTTCAAGCAAATGTCTCCTTGAACAAGTCACCTTCATTGATGATAACTTCTGAGGTCATCATTCCAGAAGCTTTTATTTTGTCTGCATTTTTTATAATTGTTCTGATAGTCAATGTAGCCAGTTTCAAAGAGGTGCTAACTTCAACCTGATGCTCACCAGCTGCCAAATGCCATATCACTTGCAGTTTCACATCCATATCAATGTATTTCCTGGACATTTTAGATGTACAACCCTCACTGGAAGTTGCAGGCCTTTTTCCAGACATTATGGGTGAAAAAATGGAATAAGTTGGCCAGGGAGCAAGAACATTTACAGGGAAGGCAGAGTGTGAACTAATACATAATTGCTTTGAGTGGCTCAGAGCATATGTAAAGCACTCTCATTGGCTGATTGAAGGTTTACTGTAATGGCAGCCGCTCTTGAGAAGTTTTAAGTGTTGTTAGAATGAATTTTGTTATTTTAACTATTTCAATAAAGAACTGAATAACCACGATGTAATGATCAGTGCTATGTGGGGTAGCGTTATGCGGGGTCTGAGTGTATAGTGCAAAAGTCATCATCTTGGTTCCAGGTTTCCGTTGATCTTTTTTCCGTCATTATAAGCAGCAAATATAAACAAATGTTTTTTGCAATGCCACTGGAGATGAAAGACAGAAATACTTCTTGTTTCATTTCCTTCGCAAACTGCCTGTATATATTTATATAAAAACCCACTGAGTCAGAAAATCTAAATCTAGATAAGGAAGCTTGGTTCCTGATTTGAATCCAGTTCATAATTCTTTAAATAATAACTATTGCACATCATTGTGCCCTTAGGATTCATACATTAAGTATAAAAGACCATTATTACAGACCCGCACCACCCAATACATGCCCTCTTTTCATTACCCTGGGGGAAGGAGGTACAGAAGCCTGAAGACACACACTCAATGTTTTAGGAACAGCTTCTTTCTTTTTCTCCACCATCAGATTTCTAAACAGTCCATGAACTCATAAACACCACCTCACTATTTTGCTCTCTTTTTACACTACTTAATTATTTTTTAAATATTTCTTATTGTAACTTAATGTATTGCACTGTATTGCTGCCATAAAACAACAAATTACATGAAACATCAGTGATAAAAAATATGGTTTTGTTTCTGAAAACTAGAAAAAAAATGGAGTTAAGAAAACAGAAGGAAAGTGAATTGGACACATTTAAGTTTATCAAAGGGTATGAACGAGATTCAGTGAGTAAAGCTTCTCCTGAAGGAAGAATTACAGAATTCAGCTGGTTCTCAATGAAGGGGAGGCAATCACTTAGTGAACAATATAACCACCTCGTTTAGTCTCTGTAGACCATAAGGCACAGGAACAGAAATAGGCCATTCATCCCTTCGAGTCTGGTCTGCCATTCCATCATGGCTGATTTATCATCCCTCTCAGACCCACTCTCCTGCCTTCTCCTGGCGCTGTAATTAATCAAGAACCTATTAACTTCCGCTTTAAATATAAATAACTTGGCCTCCACAGCTGTCTTATAGCAATGAATTCTACAGATTCACCCACTCTCTGGCTAAAGACACACCTTCTCATCTCTGTTCTAAAGGAATGCCCTTGTATTCTTGGGCTCTGGCCCTACAGTTCCCTACTGTAGGATATGCTCGGAGATCAAAACTACATAATCATCTACATGCATTATATTAGGAATGGCACTATTCAAGTATGTTGACATATAAACTTTTTGAAAGGAAGTCTATTCCATAAACCCAAATGTGGGCATAGAACTAGCCTGTTATTGAGTTTTATCAATCTGTGTCCAAAATATTTCTGGGCAATTGTCTTAGACTGAAGGAATTGGTCCTAAAGAGTAGCAGAGCAAGACGGAGTCCCTCAAGAACTCTAGTGATCAATACGTTTTTTAGAATTAACCTAACAAGCTAACTTACAAGTAACCAAATTTCAGATCAGAGATTGGAACAATTAAATGAACAAGAAAGAAGAGAAAAGTCTAAACCATCAGCAAGTACTAAATTAACAAGCTCAAAAGGGAAAGGTGCACATAGCTAAGAGTTTTCTCACTTTCCTGGTTCGGATGAAGTTTATTGGTCCTACAGTTAATAGTTATGCAATATGACAACTGGCCCTTTGACCCAGCTAGTCTGTATTAACCAAACTGCCACCTGAATTAGTCCTAGTTTGCTGCATTTTTCTATATATGAATGTATCCAAATGAATTGGAAGTGTTGTAATTGTGCTCATCCATATTGCTTCCACAGTCAGCTCATTCCATTTACTCAGGTCCCCCCCCCCCCCCCACCCCACTTTGAACCTATGCCTACTAGTTTTAGACTCCCTTCAACTGGGAAGAAATGCAAGTGCCACCATGTTATTCTTCAGAAGCATTCTTATAAACCTCCTCTGGGCCTAATAAATAATGCATATGGTTTTCCAGAGTTTCTCCTACTGTCTAGAATAGTCATCTGTGATTAAGTGTTATCCTAAAACTAACTTCAATGACCTAGTGCAAAAGTTCTCCCTATGCCCAAGCACACCAGGTTAAATGCGCTCTTATTTTCTTAGGACACGAGAAAAAAAAGAGTTAAGTGGCCCTTGCCTGCCTCAAGTTCATTACAGGTCAAGTTAGGAGCCCAATCGTGTACTCCCTTTCAATTCTGATGTAGGTTCTAGGAAATGTGAAGGAACTTGCGCTTTGGAATTACAATGAAATTCAGCTGGGTATCAGTCCTTGAGAGGAATATACAATGGGAGAACAGGATACTTCTGGATGATGTCCCCTGGAGAATTCTTAGACTTACCATTACACTTCCTAGAATTCAAGAAAAAAAAAGCCCTGAACAGATAGAAAGTAGATGTGAAATATTGGCCAGGCATTGTTGAGAGTTAAAATACACTTCAGAATGGTGAACTGTTTGCCGGGATTTTAAATCACTTAGCGCTGTTGCAGGTAGAAGCCAGTTTCTTACAATGAATAATCAAGGTTTGGATGTTCAAGCCAAAATTTAGTGAAGAACAACATTACATATTTGTTCCCTTAAGTGCATTCAACTGAGAAAGAACTAGGCCCAAGAGTAGCTTTTGAAAGGTTCTGGTGCTTTGTTGTTCCCCTGAATGGTGAAAATTTATAGTACGATAATATATAACAATAAACTTTTCTGATACCACTAGAAAATGACATTAATCATTATTCAAGACCCATTTTGAAGGTATTAGCAATAAGCTGACTATGATGAAGTGTCAAAAGTAGGACCGTTCAGTGAACATGAGCTAAGGTTGGAGGCTGCCTGAATAGAGAATAGTCAGCACAGTGGAGAAAGAGAATATGATCCTAAATATTCTAAAGCAGGAGCTAGTATGGGGAGGGGGGCAGGGGGAAAGCTGGGAAAGCTTCTAAAAAAAGAGGCAAGCTTTGTGGATCGTGTTGGTGCAATTCATGTATGGACGTGGTGGCCTGAAGGACCTGTTTCTGTGCTGTACAAATCTATGACTTTATGTAAGAGCTTCATTATGAGCCTCTGCTTTGCTATTACCATCAATGGCCATAATGATCAATTAGGATCTTTTCATTATTCAGGTCCAGCCAGCTCATCGCCAGGCAATTTCACAGAGCTCATTCATCTGATGTAGCTACTTGCAGAGTAGGTATATATTAATACAGTTGAATGTTTAATTACCAGATAACAAATATTTTATTGTTTGTAGCAAATTAGATCAGAAAGACTATATTATCTAACCAGTGATTGCATTGCAAGGAAGAAACAAAAATCATAACTTGGTTCAGCAAGACACTAATTTAAAGTTTTTGTAAAGATTGATTATGCTTGGAAAGGGTCAAGTTCATAGGTCTTAGAGAGATACAACACAGAAACAGGTACTTTACCACACTGAGTCCATGCCAACCATCAAATACCTACTAATCCTACAGTAGCTCCATTTAATTCTCCCCAAATTCCCACCAACTCTCTCCAAATTCCACCACTCAGCTACACACTAGGGTAATTTACAGTGGCCATTTTTTCCCTATGTGAATATGTCCATCTGCAATTGGACACTATGGCAGGATGACTCTGATGAATTGTCGCACAAGCAAAGTAGATAAAGAAAGCAAAGTCTGAGTCTCTATATCAGAAGTTAAGGAGTTTAATGAAATGCTTTAAAGAGGGTAAGTCTCTGCTACAGAGTGGGAATCATCCACATAGGAGCATCTAACAATCAACAATGGTGATGAAGACTATCTAACACTTCACGTGTGAATCTGCTGGGGTTTTCTATTGTGTCCAGTGCTCCTGATGCAGTGCCATCAACATTGGTCAGACCCATTATAAATTTGGGGATGGCTTCATCCAGTACCTCCACTCCATCCACCAAAAGCTGAACTTACGGATGGCCAGATATTTTAACTCCAATTCCCATTTCCGTTCCGACATGTCGGTCCATGGCCTCCTCTTGTGCCATTATGAACCCTCAGTGTGGAAGAGCAACACCTGACATTCCGTCTCGGTAGCCTCCAACCTGAATATTGATTTCTTCCAGTTTAAAAATAAAATTTCTTTCCCTTCCCCTCTTCTTCTATTCCCCACTCTTTACTCTGACCTCTTCTCACCTGCATATCACCTCTCCCTGGGTCACCTTCTCTTTCCTTTTCTCCTAAGGTCCACTCTCTAATCCTATTAGATTCCTTCTTCTCCAGCCCTTTACCATTCCTACCCACCTGACTTCACCTATCATCTTCTAGCTATCTTCCTCCCCTCTCCCTACCTTTTTATTCTAGCATCTTCCCTCTTCTTTTCCAGTCCTGAAGGAGGATCTTGGCCTGAAACTTTATTCTGCTTGACCTGCTGAGTTCCTGCATTTTGTGCTGATGTTTTGTGTTTCTAGTGTCTGCAGAATTTCTCGTGTTTATAACCTGTGTACTGTGCCAGCTGAGGGCAAAGAATTGCCCAGGACATTAGAAGGATGGCAGAAGGAATGGGGTGGGTTGAAACAGATTCATTATTCTTCTAGACCAACAGAAACTTCTGGGTAGGTGGACCTCACTGTTAACATGTCATGTCATAGTGATTTGTGAATACAAGAGTTCAAAACTCTTAAAGAAGACAAAGAACTGAAAATGTGTATACCAACTATGTGGTTAATTCTTGAGTGCAAGAAGGAACTAGACCAAGATAAGAAATAACAGACACCAGATGTCAGCGGTCTGGCTCCAAGAATAATAAGCAGGCTGTGGGAACTCGTCACAGCAAGTTACAAGAAGCCAGTGGTAAGGAAAACCACTGCTGTTGGACAAGAGGACTCTGCAGTAATCAAAGCTACAGAACGCCCAGTTAATGTAGGCATCAAATTGAGTGAATACAAGTCAATGCTGTGTGGTGTTAGTGAATGTAGGTTATGTGAATGAACTTCAAAGTTCAAAGTAAATTTATTATCGTATACTTATACTGAATACCACTATATATTAATAAGATTCAATTTCTTGCAGGTATCCACAGTAGAACAAAGAAATACTGTACAATCAATGAAAAACTACACAAAGACTGGCAAACAACTAACGTGTAAAAGAAGAAATTGCAAATAAAAACTAATAAATCTATAAATCTACAACACGAGTTGTAGTTTTTTTAATCTAGGTGAATCCATAGGTTGAGGAATGAGTTCATTATTGAGGTGAGTGAAGTTATCCACACTGGCTCAGGAGCCTGATGGTTGAAGGGTAATAATTGTTCCTGAACCTGGCTGTGTGGAACAGAAGGTTACTGAACCTTCCTTCTGATGGCAGTAGCTAGAAAAGAGCATAAAATTCACTCTTATGAACTTGAATGGAACAGGATAGTGGGTGTGTGTGTTAAGGATTATTGATCAAATATTATTGAATGATTAGTAGTGCATCAGGTGTTAGTGTGCAGTGAGCTCAGATCTTGTCCTGCAAGCAGTATTATTTGATTTAAAACAACGCACAAAAAACCCA
Organism: Hemitrygon akajei; assembly: GCF_048418815.1. Taxonomy (NCBI): domain Eukaryota; kingdom Metazoa; phylum Chordata; class Chondrichthyes; order Myliobatiformes; family Dasyatidae; genus Hemitrygon; species Hemitrygon akajei. Next base: position 24,397,158 of record NC_133144.1, read on the forward strand.
GAGGAACTGAGTGGGCCAGGCAGCATCTAGGGAAGAAAATGCACAGTCAACATTTCAGGTTGAGAGCCTTAATCAGTTCAAAGTTCAAAAAACATTTATTATCAAAGTATGTATACATTATACAACCTTAAGATTAGTCTCCTAACAGGCAGCCACGAAACAAAGAAACCCAAAAAACACATATAAAAAAGGACCATACACCCAATGTGCAGAGAGAAAAAGAACACACGTCCATAAGGCCCATAAAAAAAATGGAAGAACTGGTTTAAAAAAGACCATTGAGCACCGAGTGTGCAGAGAGAAAATAAACACATCATGCAAACAATAGCTGCAAGCAAATAGTGAGCTGAAATGAAGTCTGCAAAAAGAGTCCTACAGTTCAGAACTCAGATAGGAGAAAAACTTTGTCTACCTTGAAGAGTTTTTGCCATAAAGCAGCTAAATGGAGACACAAGAGACTGCAGACGCTGGAAATCGGGAGCAAAATACAAAGGAGCTAAAGGAACTCAGTGGATCATTGAAAGGAAATGGACAGTTAACACTCTCAGTCAAGACCCTTCATCGTGACTTATTAAATTTAAAGCACCTGATGTTTAGTTAAGATATAGTTACAGTACTAATAAAGAAATTGTTCATCTTGGTGCAATTTGATTTAGAACAAGTAAAATTTAAAATTCCAGTGATATTTGCAATGCTCTCAGAAAGAGCAAGAGAGACTAAGTAAATGCTTTCAGAATGAGCTGGATGCCATCAAAACTGAACAGCCTCCTTTTGTTGCATCATTCTGCACATTTGAACAGTTAGATCTGGTTGAATGGACAAACAATTAGCTTACAGATTTAAAAGGGTGACCAACCCGGCTGCAAGTGATACGTTTGCTTGGTCAAATAACAGTAAAGCGATGAAAATTCCAGATCTTAAAATGAGTAAGCCAGTTTGCATGGTCAACACCGAGGTCCAGGATAACAGTAGCTGGGTAGACACAGCCCTCTTCTGGCAGAGACCTGTCATTGCAATATTACAAGGAGAAGGGTAAGTAAAAAAATCAGGTAATCAGACACAGGAAATCTGCAGATGCTGGAAATTCAAGTAACACACACAAAATGCTGGTGGAATGCAGCAGGCCAGGCAGCATCTATAGGAAGAAGTACAGTCAACATTTTGGACCGCAACGCTTTGTCAGTCCTGACAAAGGGTCTTGGCCCAAAACATCAACTGTACTTCTTCCTGTAGAGGTTGTAATCAGAATCAGGTTTATTGTTCAAATTCACGTTTATTGTCACTGAACCAAATACATGTACACGGCTAAACAAAACAATGCTCCTCTGGGACCAAGGTGCTAAACACTACATATTTTTATGTATCACATACATAGTAATAATAATAATATTAACAGGTAATAAATTCATATATTTTGTAGATGTACAAACTGACATAAAGTGTATATATGATATATAGCTAAATATACAACAGTATAATGCTACTGGCACTGTCATAAATAATGTGTATTGGGTGGCAGTAGGGTATTCATAAGTCTCACAGTCTTGTTCTTATACTGGGGTATCTCCTGCCTGACGGTAGGAAGTCAAAGAGATTGTGGAAAGGATGGGAAGGGTCTTTGACAATATCGAGGATTCTACGAATGCAGCAGTTTTGGTATATGTCTTGGATGGTGGGGAGGAAGAGAGAGGCCCTGATGATTCTCTCAGCAATCTTCACAATGCAATCCACTGCATGATCTTGCCTTGAAATTCCCATACCAGATGGTGTTACAGCTGGTCAGGACACTTGTGGTAGAATGTGGTTAGAAAGAGAGTTCTAACCACAGCTCCTATACCTCTTCCCTGATGGCAGTACTGAGAAGAAAGCATGTCTGGGATGGTGAGGGTCCTTAATGAGGGATGCTCCCTTCTTGAGGCACTTTCTTTTGAAGATATTCTTGATGGTGGGCAGATGAGTGCCGCAATGGAGCTGGCTGAGTCTACAACCTTCTGAAGCCTCTTACAATCCTGAGCACCGGCACCTTCATACTAGACAATGATGCAGACAGTCAGAATGCTCTTTGGTCATTAGCATAATCATTTTCTGTAGAAGTAGTGTGTTCTGCTGGCAGGGGGTGCTTAGGAATGTGTGTGTCATCCAATCAGGAGGGTGGAACTGGGAGAAGGCTCTAGAGAATGTTGAGTGAACAGCTTTTATGACAGACACTGAGGTGGGTTGAGGTTTTTTTCAGTGGGAGATAGAGAGAGAAATTCAAGAAAATCAGCTGCAGGGTTCGATCTGGCGGGAATGCATGATCCAATGGAGCCCAAGAGGGGAACCTTTACCAGGGACCGGTGAATAGGAGTTAGTGCACCAAGTACATTGAAAGCAATGGCTTTTGGAAGATTTGAGCTCCGCCTATGTACATTTGACTGTTTAATTACAATGGGCCTTTTTTGTTTTTTCCCCTTGCTTTTCTCTTATAACTCTTTGGTTAATTTAACATTCATAAGTATACGTTCTTTATAATTGCATGCAGTGTAAAATTTTTTATCCCTGCCGAAAAGCAGTTGCAGGGGGCAGTAAATCACACAGCCTTCCCACAAACCGGGGTTTGGGTGGGCGAGACATCCCAACCTCACGGGTTTGGCGGGACCAAAGTCATATACACCCTCGACTTTCAGAGCCTGACAAAGGTGGTTTCCTCGCTGTGGAGTGCAGTGGCTGTTAGAGAGGTGCCAGCAAGCCGCACTTCCATAGATCCCCAGTAAAAAGAGGGTTTCATTTACAAGACAGGTGATACCAGCCATTATCAATACTCTTCAGAGATTGTCTGCCAGGTGTCAGTGGTTGCATAATGAGGACTTGTGATATGCACCAACTGTTCATACAACCACCTACAACCAGATCCCATGGCTTCACGTGACCCTGATCAGGTGCTTGAGCTGATGTTATACCTTGCCCAAGGTGAGCTGCAGGCTAGTGGAGAGAAAGAGAGCTTTAAACCTTCTTTGGTTGGATCAGATCTCCAACCCTCTCTCCACAGTACATCTGCCCATTGTGATTCAATGTTGTAAAACAATAAAACATGAAAACTTCCATGGGGGGTGTGTGTGAATTTTTATAGGCACTGAATGAAACCAAATAGTACTAGAAGTTAGCAAATAAAATGAGAAGTGGAATCAGGAAGGAAATTGTAAAAATAATGGTACCGGAACAGAAAGAACATATAGCCGTTTCTAAAGTGGGTGCGCTTTTTTTGTAAAGCCAATAGATTGTCTGCAATAGTCGACATGGTTTTTTAATCAAGGATCTACTTTACTTGCCATATACATTTACATGTATTAGGAATTTTATGTTGTGTTTTAGGAGACATGCAACAAAAAATAACATTCAACAATATTAAGAATAAAGAATTATATAAAAATAAATTTAAATGTTAAAGTAATAATACTTTAACATTTAAATTTAAATACTCCCCACTGAACATCAACGGCTCCTCGGTAGAGATCGTTAAGAGTACCAAATTGCTTGGTGTTCACCTGGCGGAGAATCTCACCTGGTCCCTCAACACCAGGTCCATAGTAGCAAAGAAAGCCCAGCAGCGTCTCTACTTCCTGCGAAGGCTGAGGAAAGTCCATTTCCCACCCCCCATCCTCACCACATTCTACAGGGGTTGTATTGAGAGTATCCTGAGCAGCTGCATCACCGCCTCGTTCGGAAATTGCACCATCTCAGATCGCAAGACCCTGCAGCGGATAGTGAGGTCAGCTGAGATCATCGGGGTCTCTCTTCCCGCCATTACGGACATTTACACTACACGCTGTACTCGCAAAGCAACCAACACTATGAAGGACCCCACGCACCCCTCATACAAACTCTTCTCCCTCCTGCCGTCTGGGAAAAGGCACCAAAGCATTCGGGCTCTCACGACCAGACTATGTAACAGTTTCTTCCCCCAAGCTATCAGACTCCTCAATACCCAGAGCCTGGACTGACACCTTACTACCCTATTGTCTTGTTTATTATTTATTATAATGCCTGCACTGTTCTGTGCACTTTATGCAGTCCTGGGTAGGTCTGTAGTCTAGTGTTTTTTTCTGTGTTGTTTTTTACGTAGTTCATTTTAGATTTTGTACTGTGTCATGTGACACCATGGTCCTGAAAAAACATCTCATTTTTATTATGTACTGTACCAGCAGTTATGTTCGAAATGACAATAAAAAGTGACTTGACTTGACTTGATCAATCAATTATTTTTAGTTACTTTATAATGCAACTTATTGCTATAATTTCAGAAAGGAATGTGAGAGTATTAAAGAATTTTTTTTACTGAATATGCATGAATTTCACATAAACAAGAAGACTAGTATTAGTATTACTGTCACATCTACCAGATACAGTCAAAAACTTTGTTTGCAGGCCATCCAAGCAGATCATGCCATACATACAGTAAATACTGCAAGCAAAAGGGACTGAAGATCTGTTTAAGCTCCCAGTGCCTCTTGGTGATTACTGTTCTGTTTCTCTCGCCTTTGCAGACTCCTTGGAAACTGAGTTTATTTAGACTCCTGTTATAATTGGCTTCAATTTGCTTCACTTTCTAAAACACCACAGAATATTTTCAATACAAGATTACCAAACAGTTCCCACTTGGTGGTCTAGATTAGCCACTAAAGAATGTCAAGTTGAAGATTTCCTTCAATTGGCTACCATTCTATATAATTTGGTATTAAACCAACTCACTTCTAAAACTAAAAAAACTTATAAAACCTTTTTCTGAAAAACCAGAAAAATTCTGCTGGTAATCCAACACAAAAACAGAATAAACTGGAAATACTCAGCAGGTCAAGCTGCATCTGTGAGAAACAGAGTTAATGTTTCAGGTCAAAGACTCTTCAAGGACAGCTTCTATCCCAGTGTAAACCTTTCTGGTTAAGATGGCACTACCAAACATGTGCAACAGCTCTTTGGTAGTTTAAAAGATAAGAAATCCAACAAAAAATTACCAAAAATACTTTTTCTGAGGTAATTTATGTTAAATTATTGCTGCAAACATTGAAGGGAGGAGCTACGGTGAGGCAAGTTTGGGTCATGAGCCAAGATGATTTGGTGCAGAATTGTTGTATATGGAGTTATGTTGCCTGTATGACTGGCCCAGGTGCAAGGTTGGATCACTCTGGGCACCGAGAGGAGAAGCCGGAGCCCAGGCAGAGCAGATATGGTGCCCGTACAACTGGCCCAGGTGTGAGGTTGGATTGCTCTGGGCAATGAGCTGATTTGAAGAACTTAAGAGCAGCTGCAGGCTGGGAGATGAAATCTGGGCCCAGAGTGTGTCACTAGGTGGCATGATCTAGGACTAGAGCCTTTCGCTGCAGCAGTGTCCGATACGGTGTTTAGACAATATAAATGCTAGCCCAGATCGGAGGCAAGAGCCGATTATGTTCACTGTCTGCTATTTGGTCAATTTAAACGCTGTCCCAGGTAGACTGAAAATACAGGGTGTTGGGATCTGGGAGCAGAGTGTTTTTGCTCATTCTCCTTGATGGACACTCCACTCTCCATGCGGGCTGTTCTGGGGTTCAGATCTGAGGACTCAGTTTTGGTTTGGAATGCTGCTGTTCACTTCATTTGTTTGCACAATTTGTATTTTTTCCCTTTCTCTTATGCATTGAGTTGTTCCTTTTTATTTTTATTGTTTTTTTCAAATTGGGTTGTTTTGGGTTTCTTGCTTTGTGGCTAACTGTGAGCAAGCAAATCTCAAGATTGTATAATTTATATATTCTTTGATAACGTTCTTGAATTTGGAATCTTGAATCCTATCAACCTCTTGCATGGACCCCTCACGTGTTTAAGGGAGGATTTCTTAATCTCCCAATCTATCTCGTTGTGGCCCTTGCACTTTATTTGTCTAGCCTGCACTGTACTTTCTTTGTAACTGCAATACTATATTCTGTATTCAGTTTTCTTTTCACTTCCTCAATGTACTTGTATCTGCTTGGGAAAAAATCTTTTCACTGTTTCTCAGAACATGTATATGCATTAATTTATTATTAATAATTATAATCAATATGTATAATACAGGCAGTTCCCGGGTTACAAACGAGTTCCATTCCTGAATCCGTCTTTAAGTTAGATTTGTACGTAAGTCGGAACAGGTACATCTGGTATTATTTAGCGTCAGTTAGTCAAACGTTTGTCTTGGTATATAGTATATATTTTACCTTTCTATGCATATAAAACACTTAAGAAACATATGTATTTCGATAATTGAACCACTGCGTTGCTTAGTAATAATTGTAGCTTTCACTGGGGCAGGGCCTTTCACATGCTCCATTATTCTCACTTTATCCTTTACCTGTATCCTTTAAAATTGTTCCAATCGTTGACTGACTGTAGCCAAATGCTTTTCCAATGACTGATGGCATTTCACCTCTTTCCGATTGCTTTATTATTTCCATTTCATTTTCAATCACGATCGTTTTCCATCAAGGGAACAGAAAACTACAGATTCAGCAGCAGCCGTGGGTCCTCTGTTCCCCGGAGTCCCAAAATCCACCCGCACTGAGAAAGGTTAAATGGGACACATGGGGGCGGTGCTGACTGGAAAAGGGGGAGTCAGGGTGAATCTTGCTAAGAAATATTTAAGCCGAATACAAAGTTACACACTCAAAACAGTGTTAACGGCAATGACTTAAAATGGCGGACGGCATCGGGATCCGACTTAAAATGGTAGATAGCGTCATGATCCGACTTAAAATGGCGGGCGGCGTTCTCCTCCCTCCATTTGTAAGTCGGACGTTTGTAACTCAGGGACTACCTGTATACCAATATCACCTTCAACAAATCACTGACCAATGTGATGGACAGCAAAATGCAACTGTGCAGAAGTTCCTTAAGTGCACTGTTCTGCTTCCCTGATTGGTCAGACTCAGTGTTGGTGTTGCAGTGGAGGATGGTTACAGTGATGATTAACTCTGAGCTGCTGCTATTTTGAAATGGAAATTTCTTTATTTGCCATTGTAAAATAGTTCAATGCAGACTGTATTACTTTTGCAAAGGTTTTAATCCAACACTGGACTTTCTGGGAAAATCGTTGGATAATCTGATCAACCATTCTAGTTAGTCACCCCCATCCCCCTCTATCTGTTAGCCCTATCACTGCACTGTAAACATTTTTATAATGCTATTTTCATTGGTAATACATGCTGGTATTTATATTTATGCACAATTTATTAATTACACATTTTATTATACCACTCTGAGGTAGTGAGTCTACTAGCTGTGTCAGTGTGCAATGTGTATAACAACATTTAAAACACTCTTTATTCTTTCTTATTTTGGAAAAATAATATATTTATGGATCACGTATTGCAGAATTTTCTAAAAAATGAAAAGACTCATTTAAATGCTCATCGCCTGTTCAGGTCCCAACTTAAAACAGGCCACTTAAAGAAGATCAAGTGCAAGGCAATAGAACAGCAGATGCATGAAAGCATAAAATGTGGGACATAAATGTTAACATTTCAGGTCAATAACCTTTCAATCAAACATGTGATAAAGGGGCATTGACATGAAATGCTAAGGTCCAATATTCAAAATGAACTTTGTTCAAATGTTCAAAACTTATCAAAATATTTGTGATTCATTTTCTTGCAGGCATTCACAGTAGAAGAAATACAATAGAATCAACAAAAAACTACACACAAAGACTAACAATCATGTGCAAAAGACAAACTAGCTGGACAGATAGATAATACTGAGAATAAGAGCTGCAGAGCCCATGGAAGTGAGTCCACGAGTTGTGGTATCAGTTCAGAGATGAAGTGTGTAAAACTATCCATTCTGGTTCAGAAGCCTGATGGCTGAAGGGCAATAACTCTCCTGAACATGGTCTTGTGGGACGTAGGGCTCATGTACCACCTTCCTGATGGCAGTAACAAGAAAAGATCATGGCCCGGATAGTGGATGCACCTCATAGGTGTAAATTCTGCTTCTCTTGCTGAGTGCCCCAGTATATCTTTGTTTTCATTAGCAAAGATTGGAAGTCTCCAAAAAGAAAAAGAAGATTTGATTCCAACATCAAAATTATTGGGTTGGTTATAAGAATTAGAGTGGGCTGGGGCGGTGCAGTAAGGAAATATAGTACGTCTATGTCCCTGCCATAAAAATTAAGTTCTTCCAGTGCAACAACACTGAAAGGATGTTATCGCAAGTAAGATTGCATCATTAGTATTTTATGCATTTTCCAATCTAACTAATGTGGGAAGAAACTCGTACACAAGTTTCATGACCTGGTGCCAAATGAATGACAGAGATCTGCTTATCTTACCAATAAGTTGTCACAGATTCCATTAGCTATTTTCCCCAGAGTATTGGCATCCAAAGGTGCAATCACCAATAGGTCCGCCCACCTCCTCAGTTCAATGTGTAGAACAGGATCTGTCCTCTGTTTCCACATCTAAGGGAAAATGGAAGAGATTGTGTGTGAAATGGCAGAAATACAATCCAGCAGGGTTTTTAATTAATAAATATTATTTATTAAAAATTATATCAAAAGAATTCCACAGTACAAAGTTCTTTCTCAAACAAGTGAAAATCTGCAGATGTTGGAAATCCAAGCAACATATAAAGTACTGGAAGAACTCAGCAAGCCAGACAGCATCAATGGAAAAGAGTACAGTTAACATTTCAGGGCGAGACCCTTCATCAGGACTGGAAAGAAGATGAGGAGTCATAGTAAGAAAGCTCTTTAAGTTCTCAGGCTTACATTCAGTGTTGCTGGTTCTATATATAGCAGAGTTAGTACCTTTTATTTGTGTACACAGCACCATTGCCACTCATGCCACACCCCACCAAACCCCCCTTTGGGTGATACAACCTAACACTGTTTGAGAAACTTCCCCGACACTTATCTGCTCTACGTCCAGAGCAAGGAGAGCCTGGACTATGGTCCATCCTCAGGGTCTTTATATTGGCTGCACTGAACTTCAGTGCATCCCTCAACACTCCCCTACAGACATCCTTGCAGGCCAGGCAACATCTATGGTAAAAAGTACAGTCGATGTGTCAGGACGAAACCCTTTGGAGTATTCAATACTCTGATTTATGAAGGCCAATGTGCCAATAACTCTCTTCACAATGCTATCTACCTCTGAAATGGTTTTCAAGGAATTATGGATCTGTATTCTAGTATCTCTTTGTTCTACTGCACTCCTCAGTGCCCGACCATTCACCGTGCAAGTCCTACCTTGGTTTGTCCCCCAAAAGTGCAACACCTGACACTTGTCTACATTAAATTTAACATAGAAAACCTACAGCACAGTACAGGCCCTTCAGCCCACAAAGTTGTGCCGAACATGTCCTTACCTTAGAAATTACTAGGCTTACCCATAGCCCTCTAGTTTTCTAAGCTCCATGTACCTATCCAAAAGTCTTTTAAAAGATCCTATCGTATCCACCTCCATCACCGTTGATGGCAGCCCATTCCATGCACTCACCACTCCCTGTGTAAAAAAAATGTATCCCTGACATCTCCTCCGTACCTACTCCCCAGCACCTTAAACCTCTGTCCTCTTGTGGCAACCATTTCAGCCTTGGGAAAAAGCCTCTAACTATTCACACTATCAATGCCTCTCATCATCTTGTACACCTCTATCAGGTCACCTCTCATCCTCCCTCGTTCTAAGGAGAAAAGGCCGAGTTCACTCAACCTATTTTCATAGGGCATGCTCCCCAATCCAGGCAATATCCTTGTAAATGTCCTCTGCACCCTTTCTATGGTTTCTACGTCCTTCCTGTAGAGAGGTGACCAGAACTGAGCACAGTACTCCAAGTGGGGTCTGACCAGGGTCCTAAATAAAAATTTCACCTGCAATTTTTCAGCCCATTTTCCCAGCCAGTCCAGATCCTGCTACAAGCTTTGACAGCCTTCCATGCTGTCCACTATGTCCCGATCTTGGTGCCATCCAAAACTTTGTTGATCCAGTTTACCACACTCTCCTTCACCTTGTCTGTCAGAGTAACCTCGTGTGTTTTTTTAATCCTGATTTATCTCTCAAGTGTTTTCTTGCATTTCTGATCCTCCTCAGCACCTCATTTGCTCCTTGCTAAGCACCTCCTTTTCCTTCTTCTTACCCAGGCCTCAAAACAGATTTGAAAACCAAAGTTCCCTAAACCTGTTAGCCTAGCCTTCCATTCTAACATGAACATACAAACTCTGTACTCCCAATATTTCACTTTTGAAGGCCTCCCAGTTACCAAGCAATCCTTTGGAAGGAAACAACCTGTTCCAATCCGCACTTGCCGGATCCTTTCTGATACCATCTGGCCTCTCTCCAGTTTAGAACCCCAACATATCCTTCTCCATAATTATATTGTAATAGAATTATGATCACTATATCCATGAGTTCCTCTACACACAATTCTGTCTCCTGCCCTATCTTGTTCCCCGAAAGGGGACCCAGTATCATGCCCTCTCTAATTGGGACCTTGACATATTGATTAAGGAAACTTTCCTGAACACATATGATGAAATATCCTATCTCTACATGGGAAAAATTTGAAATTAAGTTTTAAACTCAACTATCCCTTCACTCATTAACCACTTCATTTTTTCACATTATTTGTACATAATTTGCCATCAGGAAGAACGTACAAGAGCTTCGGGACCCAGACCACCAGGTTCAGGAACGTTTATTAACCTTCAACCATCAGACTCTTGAACCAAAGAGGGTAACTTCACTAGTCCCAGCACTGACCTGTTCCCACGATCTATGGACTCACCTATAAGGAATCTTTATCTCATGTTAGTTTTCTCTTTCTTTCTTTTTTTTTCTTCTCTCTCTCATTAGTAGTAGTAGTAGTAATAATTTCCATTTTTTCTTTCTTTTTGTATTTGCACATTGGTTGTTTGTCCATCCTGTTAAGTGTGGTCTTTCATTGATTCTATTGTGTTTACTGTGATTGTCCACAAGAAATTGAATCTGAGGGTTGTACATGGCAACATACGTACTTTGATAATAAATTTACTGCAAAAAGATTAAAGTGCCATTGCTTAATCACATCTGACTAGCCCTTTCTGCTCAGAATATCATCCATAAGCTTAACATGATTTTGACTGCTACTAGGTTCAAAGAAGCTAAACTGTGGTAAAAGCAAACAGTGCAACCAATTATCAGAATTGCAAAGCATCTTTCACTGATCACATCAAGCTGTTTCATTTAAAACTAATCTACAACTGCTAGTCCTGCTCCTTTAGGAATTAAGCCTTTGAATGCTAAAGTAAGCAAAACAGTGGTTAAAGTAAAATTTATTATCAGAGTACATACACATCACCACATACAGTACAATCCTGAGATTCGGTTTCTGCTGGCAAATCTATAGAAAAGTAACTATAAACAGGATCAATGGACAAACTGTGCAAATGCAGATATAAATAAATAACAAATAATGAGCATGAAATAACAAGATCAGAGTCCTTAAATGAGTGGTTATCTCCTTTTATTCAAGAGCCTGATAGTTGGTGGATAGTAACTGTCCTTGAACCTGGTGGTGCGAGTCCTGAGGCACTTACACCTTCTACCTGATGGCAGCAGTGAGAAAAGAACATGGTTTGGGTGGTGAGAATCTTTGATAATGGATGCTGCTTTCCTATGGCAACGTTTCATGCAGATGTGCTCAACGGTTACCCATGATGTACTGGGCCGAATCCACAATTTTTGTAGGATTTTCCACTCAAAGGCATCGGTGTTCCCATACCAGGCCGTAATGCAGCCAGTCAGTGCACCTTCAACCACACCCCTATAGAAGTTTGCCACCAAGGTTTTTGATGACATGCTAAATCTCCACAGACCCCTGAGGAAGTGCTGTCAAGCTTTCCTTGTAATTATGTTTATGTGATGGGTCCAGAACAGATCTTCTGTAATAGTGACACCCAGGAACTTAAAGTTACTGACCCTCTCCATCGCTGATCCTCTGATGATTACTGCTGATGAACCTCCAGTTTCACTCTCCTAAAGTCTACTATCAGTTTCTTAGTCTTATTGTCATTGAGTGAGAGGTTGTTGTTATTCGACCAGTCAGCCAAGTTTTCAATATCCCTCCTGTATGCAGATTCATCACCACCTTTGATACAGCCCACAACAGTGATGTCATCAGCAAACTTGTATATGGTGTTGGAGCTATACTTAGCCACACAGTCATAGGTGCAAAGTGAGTAGAGCAGGAGTACATTCAGCCAGAGACTCATTCCACCAAGATGTAACAGTAAGCGTCATAGGAAGTCATTCCTACCTGTGGCCATCAAACTTTACAACTCCTCCCTCGGAGTGTCAGACACCCTGAGCCAATAGGCTGGTCCTGGACTTATTTCCACTTGGCATGATTAACTTATTATTATTTAATTATTTATGGTTTTACATTGCTATATTTCTTCACTATTCTTGGTTGTTGCAGCTGTAACAAAACCCAATTTCCCTTGGGACCAATAAAATATGTCTGTTTGTCTAGTACACATCCCTACGGTGCTCCTGTGCTGAAGGAGATTGTGGAGGAGATGTTTTTGCCAATCTAGACTGACTAGGGTCTACATGTGAGGAAATCCAGGATCCAATTGCACAAGGGGGTATTGAGGCCTACGTCTTGGAGTTTACCAATTAATTGGGAGGGTACGATGGAGTTAAATGCTGAGCTGTAATCAATAAAGAACACCTTGATGTATGGATTTGTGCTGTCCAGATGTTACAGGGTTATATGAAGAGCCAACGAGTTAACAGCTGCTGTAGACCTGAAGCTTCGGTAGGCAAATTGGAGCAGATTCAAATCGCCACACGGACAGGAGCTGATATGCTTCAACACCAGCCTCTCAAAACACTTCATCACTATGGATGTAAGTGCCATTGGGGTAATAGTCATTTAGACAGGTTATCACGCTCTTCTTCAGCACTAGTATGACTGAAGCCTGTTTGAAGCAGATGGGTACCACACACTGCCGGAGCAAGAGGTTGAAGATATTTGTGAATACACCAGCCAGTTCAGCATAGGTCTTCAGTGCTCAGCCAGGTACTCCGTCCAAACCAGCTGCTTTCATTGGATTCACTCTTTTGAAGGCAACCCGCACGTCATCTTCAGATATTAAGACCAAAGCATCTTTGGGAGACATGATTCCCGATCATGTCTGGTGATCATAATGAGCATAGAAGGCACTGAATGCATCGGGAAGCGAAGCTCTGCTGTCCCTTATGTCGCAAGATTTAACTTTGTAAGAGGTCATGACATTCAAACCCTGCCACACCTGTTGAGCATCCCTTGTTAATTCCAGTCTGGTCCAGAACCTCCACTTCACCCATGAGATGGCTTTCTGAAGATCATACCTGCACCTCTTGTAGCATTCTTGAACTCCAGCCTTGAATGCCTCTGATCTGGCTCTCAGCAGCTTCTTAGTAACAATGTAATAAACACAAGAGACGCTGGAAATCTTGAGCAACACACACTAAATGCTGGATACCCAGGCATCTGTATATTGAAAAAATCTGAAATAGGGGATGCTAGTTTTACTCATATGGTGAGAAATATTGCTTTAATATGAAGTGTAATTTGAGCAGTGCATGGTGTAAACAGACAATACTTATTTTTAAAGTTATAAAATGGAGGAGCCTCCTTTGCTCACTTTATGTGTGCAGCCTTCTTAAAAGATATAGAAAAACAAATTACCTCCCATTCATCCAAGTCGCTATATATTTTAGCAGGAACATCTTTGGACTCATAGAAGTGTTTTGCATGCTCTGTGGTCACCACTTTTACTTCAACCTGCAAGAGAAATACTGGTGGATAAGAATCACAATGGAATGCCTTCCAGGAAAAACAAAAGTTTACATTTCAAGACCACCATTTTTTCTCTATGCCTTTTTTTTAATCCTACTTCTCAATTCTGCTCTGCCTAGGGGTATTCTAATTCCTACTTGCCCACTCTGTAAGGAAGACTTTGCAATGCCATCCACAATTTCATTTCCCTCCACCCCAGCATGCCCAGGTATCCATGTAAATCTGACTTCACAACCTATCTTCCCCACTCTAAACAAAACTAAGAGAATCTCAATAACTATGTCAGGAGGAGCTTTTGATTTATTCCCTTTTATAGCCTCTAAGGCAGCAGCAGAATCCGAACAGATGATAACTCTGCATGGCAAGAGGATTGGAAAAATGAATTAAAGGGAAGGCATTTCTTTTCTAGTCACCCTCTAGTTAAAAAGGTCTCAGACTGTTATTCTTTAAATCATAGAGATGTATGGTGAAATTAACAAGACTTAGGTTGGGGCATTGTAAGCTAAACTATTACTTAAACAATAGACAATAGGTGCAGAAGTACACCATTTGGCCCTTCGAGCCTGCACCGCCATTTTGAGATCATGGCTGATCATCCTATTAAAGATAATAGGAAAACATCCAACTGGATTATGTGACTGTGGTAGTCCAGAGACAGTTCAGTATGTTTTGCTGAGTTGTAATCGATATAAAATCGAAAGAAGAATATTGTTCAAGAGGCTGTCTGACTAAATGTATTTTGTTTTTCTATTAAATCTTTGTTTGACCACCAAGAGAACCACCATCTGATTGAAAAGTTTATTATTCTGTTTCTGTGTGACCAGTTTATATTTGAGTTTCGTGAAATTCTGTAATTAATTGCACATCCTGCGGAGGGCAGTAATATGCCTAGATGCGTCTAAACTGCCAGAAATAGAAGAAGACGACGACCACCATTAGCTGTGTGGGAATTTATCTATTAATTAGCCGAAAATAAATTTATGCAGGAATTTGAATTTGACTGTTTTTGGAGGAGCATGTCGAACACATTATAAACGTATATGCACTTTGTCAGCATGACCAATGATTAATATTGGGGACCAAAGCCTGCTTGCTCTGAAGAAGTGCAAAAGAAATTAGAAATAAAAAGTAGTGATGTAGTGTTCACGGTTTTAATGTCCATTCAAAAATCAGGTGGCAAAGAGGATAACCTGTTTCTGAGTCACTGGGTGTGGGTCTTCAGGCTCCCGTACCTCCTCCATAATGGTAGTAATGAGAAGAAGGCATATCCAAAGGTGGTGGTAATGTTTGGCTGAGAGGTGAATAGTGTCCAGGACATCACTTGAAATTGGATGATTGGTTTCATAATGTTCTATATCCCTCCTGATGTAATGCGTGAATGAACGGAGAATGGTATGGCAATTTGTGTGCAACATCCCATAAGCTAAAATAATGAGTCACCTGAACAGCAGGATAAGATAAGCCAAGCTGAGTTTGGTATGGTGAGGTACAGTACAATGAAAAACTTGTTTGTGTCAGCATCACAAGCATGTAGGTACAGACAACAAACACACAAAATGCAGAAATTATACAAAGTATATAATACAATTCAAAGCCTTCTGTAAGCAAACAAGACTTTAATGTACAAATAAACACAACTCAAAGAGACAAGTCCATTGTAGTGCAGGAGGTAATCCATAGTGTTCCATTGCTGATGTACAGTTAGAGCTTGTAGGAACAGATTCCAAGGCAGTTTTCTGTATTAAAAAAGAGAGGAAGAAATTCTGTGGGAATTCTCAGAGCTGGGGTCCCCAAACTGGGGTCCACAGACCCTTCAGTTTGGTAAGGCCCATTGGCATTTAAAATAAAAGGCTGGGAACCTCTGTCCTAGAGCAAATGAAGGCACCCCTGCCAATAGTACAGCAAATAACAGAGAATGCACAGGATTGCAAGAAAGCAGAAAAAGTCTAAAGGTTTCCAGCAGCAACACAAAAAGCAACGGAGGAACTCTGCAGGTCAGGCAGCATCTATGTATAGAAATGGGAAGTCAACATTTTGAGTTGAAATCCTTCATCTGGACCAACCATTTCCATTGTCCACTCCACTCCACAGATACTGCTGAGTTCCTCCACCACATTTTGCAGTACTCCAGTTTCCAGCATCTGTAGTCTCATGTCTCTGTAAGAGTTTCAATACTTTTGTTAATAGAACTCATGGTTGTTTCAAAAATGTAGAGAACCGGTTGTTTCAGCTTCAATTTCCATTTGATCAGAGTACTTCATGATCTGAAAGAGCACAATGAACTTGCTAACTAGAGCTGTGGAGTGACCTTTTTCCCCTTAAGCTAATTCATTTCCCACAGCTATTATCTTAACAATCACCAGGTGCTATAAAACGTTGAGAGTTATGTTGCAACACCACAACATTAAAAAAAACCTCATTAAATAGCTTATCGCAGTTCAAGCACATTTCCGCTTTAACTGTAAATTCACTGTTATTGGCACACAGCCATTCCTGAACTTCACTGTTTAACAAATTTATGCACCACCACTTTCATTGATGGTTCACTTTTTGTGACACAATTCTGGACCACTTAGGTCATGTTGACTTCAACCTTTCTCCCTTTGTCAGGGTAACGGTTAGGGTTGGTAGTGAAGTGAAAAGAAGGATTGCTGTAATTAGCCTCTGAACATATGGCTAACCAAAAGTGGCATACAATTCCCACTTTTGATTGCTATCAATTTACGATTAGAGAGAACACTTTCCCATGATCCCTTTTAAGCACTATTTGGTCTTGCCAACTCTCCAGGGGTCTAGAATCTCCAGAGATATTGCTTTGGACAACACCATTTGGACAGGAAAATAAAAACATAAGTGAGGGTACCATCCAGGGAGAGGTACTTGATATAGTTGGGTTCTTTTAATAACTCATCAACATCATAGTCTATTGCTTTAAATAGTATTTTGATAGGCTTAAATTCAGACAGACAGACATACTTTATTGATCCCGAGGGAAACTGGGTTTTGTTACAGTCGCACCAACCAAGAATAGTGTAGAAATATAGCAATATAAAACCATAAATAATTAAATAATAAGTAAATAATGCCGAGTGGAAATTAATCCAGGACCAGCCTATTGGCTCAGGGTATCTGACACTCCGAGGGAGGAGTTGTAAAGTTTGATGGCCACAGGCAGGAATGACTTCCTATGATGCTCAGTGTGGCATCTCGGTGGAATGAGTCTCCGGCTGAATGTACTCCTGTGCCTAACCAGTACATTATGAAGTGGATGGGAGACATTCATAACCAATGACTGATAATAGAGATTAAAATTATCTAATTTTGTTCACCACAAGTAAGAGATTTAATGGTGTTATCATGTTCCAGGATTTAGTTTATATGATGTGGATATCACTGGGTAGACTGGCATCTATTGTGACTGTGATCAAAGTCACCAGAGAGACATAGAAGCTGGTGAAGTTTTATTCAGCACAATAAGCAGGCATCATTCTGGAGACACTCTCAATAGAGGCCCACAAACCCAAAGGTACATCACAGTTTATACCCTTAAGACCAAATGTAACAGCACGTGATTCAATATATTTTCAATAGTTACAATGGCATTTTTACTTCAATACATTGGGTTGACAAAAGGTGCCTTTGAGAGACATAGGGGAAATACATTGTGATTGATAAAACACCTCTGAAGGTGCAAACGCCTTTGGGAGAAACTAATTAACACAAATATTCTAAAACCATTTGACAACAGAGAGCCAGACATCCAAAATTAATGTTGTCAGGGCCATCTCTGAGTACACAAATATGATGAGTACCCAAAAACTATTGATTGCCTACACCTGCGACCATGTTTAATGTGCTAAGTGACAACATCCATCTGATCTGCCAGCTTGAACTCAAGTCAAAGTTCAAAGTAAATTTTATGATCAAAGGACATTTATGTTACCATGTACAACCTTGGGATTCATTTTCCTGCAGGCATACTCAGCAAATCTATAGAATAGCAACTACAGCAGGACCAATGAAAAGATCAAGTCACAATAGTGCAAATAACTTAGCCATATTGCCTAGTTCGATGTAAGCCAATTAACACACCCCATTATTTTAAGAATGTATAGTTCTTTGCATATGCAATCTCCTTGTCCGTTGAGCAGCCTGATCTTTTAACTTCAATTTACTGCTTCCCATTTACAAAAAAACCTGAATACTAATTGTAAGCTTCCTAAACATATTTGCACTTACAATAAGAACAGAAGCTTGTTTCTTGTCAGAATTAATGTCTGCTATATTCACATACAGTAACTCCAAAATACTCCCTAAAACCCATCAACCTTCCCTCAATGCCCTCTTTAACTGAGTGATGAACAGTAAACTGTAAAAGAGCAATTAAATTTCAACCACATTGTTGTCATTTAATGGCTACACCAAGGAGGGCAAATCTTCTTCTATAAGGACATTAGTGAGCCAGATGAGATTTTATGGTAATGCTATTACTCAATATGCACACATACGACTCCAGATGCTGGACACTAAAACAATAAACAAAATGCTGTATGAACTTTGTAGGTTAGGTATCATCTGCGGAGGGAAACAGGTAGTTGATGTTTTGAGTTGAGATCCTTCATCTGGACAGAAAGAGTACAGGGTAAATAGAGAGTATAAAGAGGAGAGGGGAGTGTGGCAAAATCTTAACCAGAACATTTGACACTGCCTGACCCGCTGAGTTCCTCCAGCAGGTTGAAAGGTGTCAAAAGTTCCCCTTTACTGATATTAGCTGAAAACTGATTGAATGATAAATGGAAACTCAGATATGGATGAGGCTAAAAAGAACAAATTTAAAGACTTTTACTCTTCCAAATCTAGCAACCCAAGTGTCTACTGCTTGGTCCATTATACATATGCTAGCTCTTTAACAGTCACCCCATTGGTTCCACTTTCTTACCTTTATCCCATAGTTCTGCAAATATATCTCAGTCAGATGTAAATTCCATTTACTAGAGAAACTTAATATTAAGCTTTTCTCCCCAGCCCTTCAGGCAGTGTATTCTATATCACAACTTGTTGATCTTTGTTAACCACTTAAATCGGTTTTTTTTGGTTCATGACTCGTAGGGTATTCGATGTACTTTCTCTTAATCTTAGGAACAATACTACTTTCTTCTAGATGGCGAGGTGGAGGGCTCCTTCCCACCACTAGCCTGCAGGTCACCCTTGGACCCAGGACATCAGGATGATGACGAGTCGACAACTACCTTTTTCAGACACTCTCATTAAATTTCTCCTTAATATGGCCTTGACAATCTTGATAAAGCAAAGTGCCTAGGATTAGTCAAAATATTGCAACTAGAGTCAAACCATTAACTTCTGAAGATTTAGCATAATTTCATGTAGGACTTTGAACCAAAATGTTGACATTTCTTCCTCACCACACTAACCTCACCCACCAATGCAGCTCGACCCAAAGAGTTCCTTCAGCAGGAAGTTGCTCCAGGTTCCAGCAGCTGCAGTCTCTTGTATCTCATACACATTTCCACTTTGTCTTTGTTTGCTGTATTAAAGATGTTATGCCTTCTTTAATAGTTTATTACTTTTTTTGCACATGAATTCATGGCTACACGTCCTACATCCCAGAAGAAGCTACACTTCAAATTAAGTATCTCAGCTAAAAATCACTTTACAGTAAACATGAAAAATGTCACAAAAATGTAATTATAAATGTGAATGTGTAACATGATAGAATTAGGACAGATGCAAATAGGAACTTAGTTGCTAAGTTGTGAAATCTATAGTCAAGAATCAACCTTTATGCCCCTCTAACCACAAAATTCAAATTAGGAGATTGCATCATCTGACATGTTCGTGAGAAACTCTCTTCTAAAAGGAGTAATTTTTAAAAAAATTCTCACACAGACACACAAAACGTGATGGTGTCTCCGGTTAACCTTTCCAATGTGGGAAGACACCTTCAAGGTTAACTGAAATTAGAGGGGAATTTATTGTTCAACAGACTGCTTACCTTGGTTGGGAAAGCCAAAACCAAAAGTGAGTCATATATGTCGAAAATTGCAAAAATTAAGTGATAACCACAAGCTACATATACATGAAGTTAGCAGAGACCAAAACATCCATTCATCAGTTACTCATAGAAGCTGGAATCACTGAGAAAGATGGGCAAATGACTTTAAGCAGATATCATTCCTCTCCAGTGAAGATTTGTTTTTGTTTTGATTTCCTTGATAAAATAATTGGAGGGGGCGAAATCCCCTCCAAGGGACTTTTTAGGACCGATCACTTGAGGATCCAGCTTGTTCTTTTAGAGCGTTGTTAAAGTTATACAATCTTGGAAGTTTAATTTGAGATTAAGAATAAATATTGTTTTCTTTATCCAGGCATGATTTAGGTGGTGCAGAAATTGGCATTTATACAGTCAATAATATGTTATTGAATCATTCTAATGCACTACATGATATGTTATCAAAGTTTGACACCAAGTCACATTAGACGTTAGGAAAGGCTTGGATATTAACAGAGAAAATAAAACATTACAGCACAGTACAGGGCCTTCTGCCCATGATGTTGTGCCAACCTTTTAAACTACTCTAAGATCAATCTAACCCTTCATTTTTCTATCATCCATGTGCCTATCTTAAGAGTTTCATAAATGTCCCTAACAGATCTACTTCTATCACCAGCCAGGCGTTACACCACTCTCCATGTAAAAAAAACTATCTCTGACATCCTGCTTATACTTTCCTCCAATCACCTTAAAATTATGCCCCTTTGTATTAGCCATTTCCACCCTGGGAAAAATTCTCTGGCTATCAATTCGATCTACGCCCATCGTCTTGTACAGCTCCATGAAGTAACCTCTCATTTTAGAGTCTTAATGGGACTGGCAAGAGGACATGAGATGGCTTGTTTGGCAAGAAATTATGGAGCAGAAAACTTAGATAGGTAAGTGTTTAGTTGTGAATGATGATTAGAATCAAAGATACAGAACAAAGAGTTAGAACCAACGTTGAGGAAGGAAAAAAAACACTTCCAACTTATCACTCTACAGTGAAAGTACATATGAGCTTAATTAGAGACTGTAAGCTAGTAAAATGCAATTTAGTGGAATTTATTTCCTTGCACATAGCACCATCTAGTGTTAAACCACACAGTTCCATACTAGCACTTTAAAATAGACAGATGTAGGGTCACACATTATCAATCAGCTGTTCTGCATTACCTACAATGGATGTTGTGTGGTGAGTATCATGTTCCAGGTTATGAGGTAATAATACGTATTGCATCAAATTGACTTGCTGGGTGTCCTGTGAACAATGCATGCATTTTGAATAAAGAATTTCTTTCTTTACAGTCATACATATATACTTGGGAAACATGTATATATGTATATGAAGGAAACTGGTTACACCAGAACTTGGTATCAGGATCGCAAGAGGCTGCAGAGGATTGTAAGACTCAGCCAGCTCCATCACAGGCACAGTCCACTTCACCATAAAGGCCATCTTCACGAGGTAGTGCCTCAAGACGGGAGCATCCATAACTAAAGACCCTGACCATCCAAGACATGGTCTCTTCTCGTTACTACAGGACCCTAAAGATCCACACTCAACAATTCAAGAAGAACTTCTACCCTTGTGCTACGAGATTTCTGAATGCTCTATGAACCCACTATCACTGCCCCATTATTGCTTTTTTTGCACTACATATTTTGCAATTTATAATAATGATTCTCTTTGTTCGGTACTGCTGCCACAAAACAACAAATTTTATGTCACATGCCAGTGGTAATAAATCCGATTGAGATATGTTTTATGTAATTGATTCCATTACGTATTTTATACACAAAGTTCACACAAAATGCTGGAGAGACTCAGTAGGTTAAACAGTTGGCGTTTCAGGCCAAGAACCTTCATTAGGATTGGAAAAGAAGGGGGCAGAAGCCAGAATAAGGAAGTGTGGGGGGTGAGGAGAAGAGGTTGAAGCTGGCAGGTGATAGGTGAATCCAAGTAAGAGGAGAAGATGGGTGGATGAGGGAGGAGGGATGAAGTAAGAATCTGGGAGCAGATAGATTATAGAACATAGAAATCTAGAGCACATTACAGGCCTTTCAGCCCACAATGTTGTGCCAACCATGTAACCTACTCCAGAAACTGCCTAGAATTACCCTACCCTATCCTTTATTTTTCTAAGCTCCATGTACCTCTCCAAGAGTCTCTTAAAAGACTCTATTATATCCGCCTCCACCACCATCACCAGCAGTGCATTCCAATGCACTCACCACTCTGTGTGAAAAACCTACCCCAACATCCCCTCTGTACCTACTTCCAAGCACCTTAAAACTATGTTTCCTCATGTTAGCCATTTCAGCACTGGGAAGAAAGCCTCTGGCTATCTGCACAATCAATGCCTCCCATTATCTTATAAACCTCTATCACGTCACCTCTCATCCTCTGTTGCTCCAGGGAGAAAAGGCCAAGTTCACTAAACCCATTCTCATAAGGCATAATCTCCGATCCAGGCAACATCCTTGTAAATCTCCTCTGCACTCTTTCTATAGTATCCACATTTCCTGTATTGATGTAACCAGAACTAAACACGATACTCCAAGTGGGGTCTGACCAAGGTCTTAATTACCTGTAACATTACCTCATGGCTCTTGAACTCAATCTCATGGTTAATGAATGCAAACACACCATACGACTTCTTAGCAACACTGTCAATCTGCGCAGCAGCTCTCAGTGTCCTATGGAAATAGACCTCAAGATTCTCCACGCTGCCAAGAGTCTTACCACTAATATTATGCTCTGACTTCAAATTTGAGCGACCGAAATGAACCACTTCATACTGTTCTGCATCCTATCAATATCCCGCTGTAGCCTCTGACAACCCTCCAGACTATCCACATTATCTCCAACCTTTGTGCCCTCAATAAACTTACTAACCCACCTTTCTACTTCTTCAACCAGGTCATTCATAAAAATCACAAAGAGGAGGGGCCCCAGAACAGATACCTGTGGAACACCACTGGTCACCAACCATCATGCAGAAAACAAACCATTCACAACCACCCTTTGGCTTCTGCGGACAAGCCAATTCTGGATCCAGAAAGCAAAGTCTGCTTGGATAACTTGCCTCCTTACTTTCTGAATGAGCCTTGCATGGGGAACCTTATCAAATGCCTTACTGAAATCCATATACATTACATCCACTGCTCTACCTTCAGCAATGTATTTTGTTACATCCTCAAAGAATTCAATCAGGCATGTAGCCATGCTGACTATCTCTAATCAGATTGTCTCTCCAAATGCTCATTAATTCTGACTCTCAGGATCTTCAACAACTTGCCCACCACAGAAGTAAGACACACTGGTCTATAATTTTTCGGGTTATCTCTACTCCCATTCTTGAACAAGGGAACAACATATGTAGCCCTCCAATTCACTGGTACTTCTCTCGTCCCTACTAATGATACAAAGTTTTATTTCATAAAATCATTTCCTTAGTTTTCACCCTAAACCACCAGTTTCTCATATTCCACCCATTTTTTATTCATTTAACCTAATCTTTCCCCACTCCCCTATACAAAAGTGAAATTCATATATGAATTTATTACTGGGTGTCCCATGCAATCAAATTTATATTAACACAATTATTGAAATGAATAGGAAACAATAGGGATGGAAACATAACAGGAAAGAGATAAGGTTACAGAGTGAAAAACTGCAGAAAAATGACTTTCTTCAGAAAAGAGGTAGTGAAGTTATGCATTTAAGCACAATACATTATTATTTGAAAGGGAGGAGGTCCTGAAAGTGGACTACGGGGAGTTGGGAAGGAGGTTGAGAAGCAGGATCACAAAGATAGTCATCTCAGGATCACTGCCTGTGCCATGCAACAATGACTATAGGAAAAGAGTGAGGTGGAGGATAATTACGTGACTGAGGGATTGGGGGGGGGGGCAGGAATTCAGATTTCTGGATCATTGGGATCTCCTTTGGGCAGGAGTGACCTGTACAAAAAGGATGGGTAGTACTTGAATCCCAGGGTGACCGATATCCTGGTGGGGAGGTTTGCTAAGGCTATTGAGGAGCGTTTAAATTAGGATTGCTGGGGGAGTGGGAACCAAACTGAAGAGACAGAGGAAGAGGTGGTTGGCTCACAAATAGAGAAAGCTTGAAGACAGCGTGAGAGTGAGGATAGGTAGGTGATAGAGAAAGGAGTGCTCAGATCGATGGTTTGAGATGTGTCTATTTTAATGCATAGCGGATGAGCTTAGGGTGTGGATCAGTACTTAGAGCTATGATGTTGTGGCCATTATAGAGACTTGGATGGCTCAGGGGCAGGAAAGGATAGGCAGGGAGTCAAAAGAGGTGGGGGCATGGCACTGTTGATTAGAGATAGTGTCATGGCTGTAGAAAAGGAAGAAGATATGGAGTGATTGTCTAGAGAGTCTCTGTGGGTAGAAATTAGGAATAGGAAGGGGTCAATAACTCTACTGGGTGGTCTATAAAAAAATCAACCCAATAGTAACAGGGACATCAAGGAGCAGATAGGGAGACAGATTCTAGAAAGGTGTAATAATAACAGGGTTGTCATGGTGGGAGATTTTAATTTCCCAAATATTGATTGGTGTGTCCCTAGAGCAACGGTTTAAATGGGGTGGAGTTTGTTAGGCGTGTTTAAGAAGGTTTCTTGACACAATATGTACAAACCCCATTTCCAGAAAAGTTGGGATATTTTCCAAAATGCAATAAAAACAAAAATCTGTGATATGTTAATTCACGTGAACCTTGATTAAACTGACAAAAGTACAAAGAAAAGATTTTCAATAGTTTTACTGACCAACTTAATTGTATTTTGTAAATATACACAAATTTAGAATTTGATGGCTGCAACACACTCAACAAAAGTTGGGACAGAGTTAAAATAAGATTGAAAAGTGCACAGAATATTCAAGTAACACCAGTTTGGAAGACTCCACATTAAGCAGGCTAATTGGTAGCAGGTGAGGTATCATGACTGGGTATAAAAGTAGCGTCCATCAAAGGCTCAGTTTTTGCAAGCAAGGATGGGTCGTGGCTCACCCTTTGTGCCAAAATTCATGAGAGAATTGTTAGTCAGTTCAAAAGGAACATTTCCCAACGCAAGATTGCAGAGAATTTAGGTCTTTCAACATCTACAGTACATAATATTGTGAAAAGATTCAGAGAATTCAGAGATATCTCAGCGCGTAAAGGGCAAGGTCGGAAACCACTGTTGAATGCACGTGATCTTCAAGCCCTCAGGCGGCACTGCCTAAGAAACCGTCATGCTACTGTGACAATTATAGCCACCTAGGCTCGGGAGTACTTCGGAAAATCATTGTCACTTAACACAGTCCGTCGCTGCAAACAGAAATGCAACTTGAAACTGTATTACGCAAGGGGGAAGCCATACATCAACTCTATGCAGAAACGCCGGTGAGTTCTCTAGGCCCGAGCTCATCTCAGATGGACCGAAAGACTGTGGAACTGTGTGCTATGGTCAGATGAGTCCACATTTCAGCTAGTTTTCGGAAAAAACGGAGTTCTCCATGCCAAAGATGAAAACAACCATCCTGATTGTTATCAGCGAAAGGTGCAAAAGCCAGCATCTGTGATGGTATGGGGGTGCATCAGTGCCCACGGCATGGATGAATTGCATGTATGTGAAGGTACCATTGACTCTGAGGCATATATTAGGATTTTAGAGAGACATATGTTGCCATCAAGGCGATGTCTCTTCCCAGGAAGTCCATACTTATTTCAGCAGGACAATGCCAGACCACATTCTGCACGGGCTACAACAGCGTGGCTTTGTAGACACAGAGTGCGTGTGCTTGACTGGCCTGCTGCCAGTTCAGATCTACCTCCTATCAAAAATGTATGGCGCATCATGAAGAGGAGAATCAGACAACGGAGACCACGGACTGTTGAGCAGCTGAAGTCTTATATCAAGCAAGAATGGACAAAATTTCCAATTGCAAATCTACTACAATTAGTATCCTCAGTT
Source organism: Hemitrygon akajei (assembly GCF_048418815.1). NCBI lineage: Eukaryota > Metazoa > Chordata > Chondrichthyes > Myliobatiformes > Dasyatidae > Hemitrygon > Hemitrygon akajei. Next base: position 24,423,003 of record NC_133144.1, read on the forward strand.
CCAAAACGATTAAAAAGTGTTATTAAAAGGAAAGGTGATGTAACACAATGGTAAACATGCCTCTGTCCCAACTTTTGTTGAGTGTGTTGCAGCCAACAAATTCTAAATTTGTGTATATTTACAAAATACAATTAAGTTGGTCAGTAAAACTATTGAAAATCTTTTCTTTGTACTTTTGTCAGTTAAATAAAGGTTCATGTGAATTAACATATCACAGATTTTTGTTTTTATTGCATTTTGGAAAATATCCCAAGATAAGCCTCCAAGAGGATTTGATCTGTACTTGATCTGGTATTGGGAAATAAACCTGGTCAAGTGTCAGATCTCTCAGTGGGAGTGCATTTTGGAGATAGTGATCATAACTCTATCTCCTTTACCATAGCATTAGAGAGGGATAGGAACAGACAAGTTAGGAAAGCATTTAATTTGAGTAAGGGGAAATATGAGGCTATCAGGCAGGAACTTGGAAGCATAAATTGGAAACAGATATTCTCAGGGAAATGTATGGAAGAAATGTGGCAAATGTTCAGGAGATAATCTGCATGGAGTTCTGCATAGGTACGTTCCAATGAGACAGGGAAAGGATGGTAGGGTACAAGAACCGTGGTGTACAACGGCTGATGCCAAGAAGAAAAAAGAGCTTATGAAAGGCTCAAAAAGCTAGGTAATGACAGAGAGCTTGAAGATTATAAGGCTAACAGGAAGGAGCTCAAGAAAGAAATTAGAAGAGCCAGAAGGGGCCATGAGAAGGCCTTGGTGGTCAAGATTAAGGAAAACCTCAAGGCATTCTACAAGTATGTTAAGAGCAAGAGGATAAGACATGAGAGAATAGGACCAATCAAGTGTGACAGTGGAAAAGTGTATATGGAACCAGAGAATATAGCAGAGGTACTTAATCAGTACTTTGTTTCAGTATTCACTACAGAAATAGATCTTGGTGATAGTAGGGATGGCTTACAGCAGACTGAAAAACTTGAGCATGTCGATATTAAGAAAGAGGATGTACAGGAGATTTTGGAAAGCATCAAGGTGGATAAGTCACTGGGACTGGACGAGATATACCCCAGGTTACTGAGGGAGGCGAGGGAGGAGATTGCTGAGCCTCTGGTGATGATCTTTGCATCATCAATGAGGACGGCTGAGGTTCCAGAGTACTGGGGGGGTTGTGGATGTTGTTCCATTATTCAAGAAAGGGAGTAGAGTTAGCCCAGGAAATTACAGACCAGTGAGTCTTACTGCAGTGGTTGGTAAGTTGATGGAGAAGATCCTGAGAGGCAGGATTTATCAACATTTGGAGAGGCATAATATGATTAGGAATAGTCAGCATGGCTTTGTCAAAGGCAGGTCATGCTTTCCGAGCCTGACTGAATTTTTTAAGGATGTGACTAAACATGTTGATGATGGTAGAGCAGTAGATTAGATTAGATTCAACTTTATTGTCATTAGATTTTAACTGCATTTCAAAGCCAAATGAAATGCAGTTAGAATCTAATGAGAAATGCAAAGAATGGTTATTTACAAAATAACTGTGAATAAAAATTAAGTGCTACAGCACACAAATATAAAAGTACTGAGACAGTACAATATGGGTGTACTGCTTAGCGCTGTGATGTGAGGTTCAGCAGGGTCACAGCTTCAGGGAAGAAGCCCTTCCTGTGCCTGCTGGTGTGGGATCGAAGGCTCCTGTAGCACCTACCAGATGGGAGGAGAGTAAAAAGCCCATGGTTAGGGTGAGATGCATCCTTGATAATGCTTTTCACCTTGCCAAGGCTGCATTTATGGTAGGTGTTCTCAATGGTGGGCAATTGGGTGCCAATAATCTGCTGGGCAGTTTTCACCACACGCTGGAGTGCTTTGCCATACCACACTGAGATGCAGTTGGTGAGTATGCTCTCAATGGTACAGAGGTAAAAGTCCATCAATATACTGGGACAGAGGTGAGCTTTCTTGATGCTCCGCAGGAAATAAAGGTGCTGTTGTAGTGTATATAGATGTCAGCAAGGCATTTGACAAGATACCCATGCAAGGCTTATTGAGAAAGTAAGGAGGCATTGGATCCAAGGGGAAATTGCTTTGTGGATCCAGAACTGGCTTGCCCACAGAAGGCAAAGAGTGGTTGTAGACAGGTCATGTTCTGCATAGAGGTCAGTCACCACTGGCGTGCCTCAGGGATCTGTTCTGGGACACCTACTCTTTGTGATTTTTATAAGTGACCTGGAGGGATGGGTTAGTAAATTTGCTGATGACACAAAGGTTGGAAATGTTGTGGATAGTGTGGAGGGCTGTCAGAGGTTACAGCAGGACATTGATAGGATGCAAAAATGGGCTGAGAAGTGGCAGATGGAATTCAACCCAGATAAGTGTGAGGTGGTTCATTTTGGTAGGTCAAATATGATGACAGAATATAGTATTAATGGTAAGACCCTTGGCAGTGTGGAGGATCAGAGGTATCTTGGGGTCCGAGTCCATAGGACACTCAAGGCTGCTGCGCAGGTTAATTCTGTGGTTAAGAAAGCATACAATGCACTAACCTTCATCAATCGTGGGATTGAGTTCAGGAATAGAGAGGTAATGTTGCAGCTACACAGGACCCTGGACAGACCCCACTTGGAGTATTATGCTCAGTTCTGGTCACCTCACTACAGGAAGGATGTGGAAGCCATAGAAAGGGTGCAGAGGAGATTTACAAGGATGTTGCCTGGATTGGGGAGCATGCCTTATGAGAATAGGTTGAGTGAACTGTCTTTTCTCCTTGGAGCGATGGAGGATGAGAAGTGACCTGATAGAGGTGTATAAGATGATGAGAGGCATTGATCATGTGGATAGTCAGAGGCTTTTTCCCAGGGCTGAAATGGCTAGCAAGAAAGGGCACAGTTTTAAGGTGCTTGGAAGTAAATACAGAGGAGATATCAGGGGCAAGTTTTTTTTTAAAACGCGGATAGTGGTGAGTGTATGGAATGGGCTGCTGGCGACGGTGGTGGAGGCAGATATGATAGGGTCTTTTAAGAGACTCCTGGACAAGTATGTGGAGCTTAGAAAAATAGAGGACTATGGGTAACCCTAAGTAATTTCTCAGGTAAGGACATGTTTAGCACAGCTTTGTTGACTGAAGGGCCTGCATTGTGCTGTAGATTTTCTGTGTTTCTATAATAGAAGGAACCCAAAAAGGTTTAGGGGTTCACTAACACAGAACAAAAGGCAAATAAAAGCCAAAAGCAACACAGTAACATCAATGGGCTAGTCCGCTTCATAACTATGACTAGAAAAAATAAAGTCTTTGCACAAGTACAGAAAGCATATCTTACATTTTGTTAATGATATTAAACATATGATAGAGAGTCACATAATAAGATTTTAGGGCAGAAAGTACAAATCTCAAAAAGTAATGTATAGAGGTATAAGGAAGGTATTATATTGATTAACTGATTCATGTGTTGGCAGGTGAAGATCTGACTGTCAAATCTAATAGGAGAGGACTGAAGGCCATGGAAGAAAGAAGAGGGAGGAGCACCAAAGGGAAGTGATAAGGTGAAAGGGGAAATGGGAATGGTGAAAGGGGGGGGGGGGGCTGTCCTCTCCTATCAGATTCCTTCTGCATTCCTGGATCTCTTTCACCAATCAACTTCCCAGCTCTTTACTTCACTCTCCTTCTGGTTTCACCTTTCATCCTGTGGTTCTTCCTCCCCTCCCCACAATTTCTTACTCCAAATCCTCATTTTTTTTCCCCAGTCCCAATGAAGGGTCTTAGCTGAACATGTCAAGTATACTTTTTTCCACAGATGCTACCTGGCCTCCTAAGTTCCTCCAGTATTTTGTGTGTGTTGCTTGGAATTCCAGCATCTGCAGATTCTCTCTTGTTTGTGATTAGAAAAACAATTCTACTTTCATCTTTCAATTTTTGAACCGTCATTGAGCAAACCAACCTCCAAGAGCTAGCCGTTTGTCCACTACCAAATGACTATACTTGGTAGAAATTGGTTCACACACACAAACCAGTTATTCTGACACCCTAAGCATCCATTGTATTGCTACTTTTCTGTGAATGCCTTGCTAAAGCATTGAGTTTCTTTTGGCTAAATAATAAAATGAAAAATACATTTAGTTTGTTCCTGTGTTTCCTTTTGTTAAAAAACTGCCAAACTATAATTCTACCATTTATATTAACAATGGTAAAATAGCAGAATATAGTTTAACAGAACATGTGAAATTTGTTTGACAACTGATCCCATAATGTACCATGGGATTATCCCCCCCGTCCCAGTGGCAGTAACAATATAAATATAAACTGGCATTCCATTCTCCTTCCGTTTATTTGTATTCCCACACCATCTCCTCTCTACACATACATACTGCGCCCATTTTGTTCCACTTTCACGTGAAAATATTTTCCATCTGCATTAACAACACCCATCCTTCTTGGTTTCCCCTGTCCTTCACACTTGCCCCCAGATACCTAGATCTCTTCAGCCATAGGGTGACCGTTTTCTGTGAGGTTGCCTGCGGATTTTTCCCCTTTGTTTGTTCATCTCAAAATGGCACTGTGAAAGTATTAAGAACCTTGGGAGTCAAGACGGCTCACTGATGTCACATTCACAAGGGCCTACTTAGGAAGTCTTCTAAACTAACCCCAGTGAGTAGTCCAGATCGTCTAGTCCACCCACTATCCTCAGTTTATTTTTGACTGCATTTTGCTATTCTCCAGCCGCCTTCTTACCTCCAACAGTGAGTCCCCCCACTATCAGACTCTCGAATGAATCTCTTGTACGATAAGATGGATTCTTGACCTCATAATCTACTTTGTTATCATCTTGTATTTTATCTCTTAACTACACTGTACTTTTTCGGTAGCTTTTACACTTTATTCTCCATTGTATTGTAGTCAGCTCCAGTGGACTGGGCGGATGAGATCTACAGTGAGATCCAATGACCAGGAAGGCAGTACCACAACATTCCATGGAGAGTGAAGGACATAACAAGTCACAGAGTCACCATGGTAGTCCACTGCAACCACGGAGGACCCCAGTTTGTGATGCTTGTTCGTACCATTGGACTTGAACTTCTGAGGTCAAAAGAGTAGAACTGTCCCAGTGCAAGGGCATATCCACTTTAAAAGCTCTCCCACACAGGTTTCCTGTTGTAGTCAGACATGATGGACAACCACCACCGCCACCTCATTGTACTGGGATATATATGAACAGTGCAAGATAAGCTTTTCATGGCATCTTAGTCCATGTGACAATAATAAGCCAAACTCAATTAAATCAAAAATACAATAAAATTAAATCTCAGCTCTACTGAATCAATGTACATCAAAATATATATCAATGTGAATCAAAACCTTTTAATCAAATTCACAAGTCTTTGAGTCAAGACATTTCTCATGTCAACCCTGTACAGCCAACCCTATACCCTTTGACTGTGTTCCCTTGTTCTAAGATTTTCCAGCTGGTTAACATAGAATAATACCACAGTACAGGCCCTTCGGCCCACAATGCTGTGCCGACCCTTAAACACTGCCTCCCATATAACCCTCCACCTTAAATTCCTCCATATACCTGTCTAGTAGTCTCTTAAATTTCACTAGTGTATCTGCCTCCACCACTGACTCAGGCAGTGCATTCCACGCACCAACCACTCTCTGAGTAAAATACCTTCCTCTAATATCCCCCTTGAACTTTCCACCCCTTACCTTAAAGCCATGTCATCTTATATTGAGCAGTGGTGCCCTGGGGAAGAGGTGCTGGCTGTCCACTCTATCTATTCCTCTTAATATCTTGTATACCTCTATCATGTCTCCTTTCATCCTCCTTCTTTCCAGAGAGTAAAGCCTTAGCTCCCTTAATCTCTGATCATAATGCATATTCTCTAAACCAGGCAGCATCCTGGTAAATCTCCTCTGTACCCTTTCCAATGCTTCCACATCCTTCCTATAGTGAGGTGACCAGAACTTGACACAGTACTCCAAGTGTGGCCTAACCAGAGTTTTATAGAGCTGCATCATTACCCCGCAACTCTTAAACTCTATCCCTCGACTTATGAAAGCTAACACTCCATAAGCTTTCTTAACGACCCAATCTACCTGTGAGGCAACTTTCAGGGATCTGTGGACATATACTCCTAGATCCCTCTGCTCCTTCTCACTCCCAAGTATCCTGCCATTTACTTTGTACTCTGCCTTGGAGTTTGTCCTTCCAAAGTGTACCACCTCATACATCTCTGGGTTGAACTCCATCTACCACTTCTCAGGCCACTTCTTTCAATGTCTCTCTGCAATCTTTGACAATCCTCAACACTATCCACACCACCAACCTTTGCGTCATCTGCAAACTTGCCTACCCACCCTTCTACCCCCACATCCAGGTTGTTAATAAAAATTACGAAAAGTAGAGGTCCCAGAACCGATCCTTGTGGGACACCACTAGTCACAACCCTCCAATCTGAATGTACTCCCTCCACCATGACCCTCTGCTTTCTGCAGGCAAGCCAATTCTGAATCCACCTGGCCAAACTTCCCTGGACCCCATGCCTTCTGACTTTCTGAATAAGCCTACCATCTGGTTAAATATTGTTTCAGCTCCTACTCTCTCAATCCATATTTAAGAGTACATATTTAGTGTAATGGGCAGGGCTGCTGACTCACCACACCAGAGACCTTGGTTCAATCCTGACCTTTAATGCTGTGGAGCTTCTTTGTTCTTCTATGACTCTGTGGGTCTCCTCTTAAGCTCCAGTTTCATCCCACATTCCTAGGATATGCTGGTTGGTAAGTTAATTGGCTTCTGTCCATGCAACACACACAAAATGCTAGTGGAACACAGCAGGCCAGGCAGCATCTATAGAGAGAAACACTGTCGACGTTTCGGGCCAAGACCCTTCGTCAGGACTAACTGAAAGGAAAGATAGTAAGAGATTTGAAAGTAGTGGGGGGAGGGGGAAATGCGAAATGATAGGAGAAGACCAGAGGGGGTGGGGTGAAGCTGAGAGCCGGAAAGGTGATTGGCAAAAGGGATACAGAGCTGGAGAAGGGAAAGGATCATAGGACGGGAGGCCTAGGGAGAAAGATAGGGGGAGGGGAGCACCAGAGAGAGATGGAGAACAGGCAGAGTGATGGGCAGAGAGAGAGAAAAAAAAAGAGGGGGGAACTAAATATATCAGGGATGGGGTAAGAAGGGGAGGAGGGGCATCTGGCTTCTGTACATGTTAGGTCTAGACCTAACATGAAAGTGAGTGGTAGAACCTGGGAGAAGCTGATAAGAATGTGGAGAGAATTAAAATGGGATGAATATACTTGGTTGATGATTGGTGCAGATTCAGTAGGATAAAGGGCCTGTTTTTGTGACATAATGTTCTTTGACTCTAAGACTGTGTTTGTCTCAGCAACGTCACTTCTCAAAGATCCTCACCATCTAGGCTATGTCTCCTTCTCGCTGCTACCATCAGACAGGAGGTACAGAAGCCTGAAGCCCCACATCACCAGGTTCAAGAAAACCAGTTCCCTCTGGCCTTTCAATTCTTGAACCAACCTGCACAACCCTAATCACTACCTCACTTTACCCCACTTTGCACTTCAATGGACTTTATTTTCGTTTAATTGCACATTCTTGTTTATGTTTCAAGGTTTTCATGGCACCTGTTCATACATGTACTTGTGCCTTTGATAACAAACTCAACTTTGGGAGGTCACCTGGAATTCATCTAAATTCCTACCTGTACTTCCCATCCAATTTGATCTCCAAATTGGGTATAGTTACCTGTTCATATCTGTAATTCTGTGGATAGATTAAACAAAGTGCAGATGATTCAGTCAGAATATAAATACATGATGGATATGGTTAAGGTCAGCGATCAAATGCCTCATCTGGATCCACCTATCATTTGCCAGCTTTTGTCCAATTCTGCCTCCTCATCTCTTTGGAAAAGCCAGCTCCCCTCTACCTTTCAGTCCAGACTGAAATATTGACCTTCCATTTCACTCCACAGATGCTGTCTGACCTGATGAATTCCTCCAATAGCTCAGTAATCAGATTGGCATTCTTACTAAAAGCAACTGCTGTATTGCTTCAACCTTGTAAAACCACGCTTGAATGGTTTATCACTGTTTGTAAATGAAGTCAACACTGATATTCTGACTATGACTAATTTACAGCAATATTGTTTGGGCCTGTGCAGAAATCATGGGTCCAAGGCAGTCTGGAAGATGAGAACTGAAATTTAAACAGGCAAAAATAGGCAGAATTTGCAACTGGAATTCAAACTTCAGTATCATTTGGGTATAACAGTTCCAATTTTTCAATGCAGAAGGTCGAGGAGGAGCTGGTACAGGTAGGATCCTCACTATCCAGGATATACCCTCTTCTGATTGATGCCAGAGAGGAGGAACAGGAGCATGAAGACACACATTCAATAATTCAGGAAGGGTTTCATAACCTCCACCAGATTTCTGAATGGACCATGAAAACAACATCTCTTTTTATACTACTTATTTATTTAGTGTATATGCCTTATTGTAAATCATAGTATTTATGTATTGCACTGTACTACTACAACAAAACAAATTTCATGACATATGTCAGTGATAATAAACCTGATTTTGATTGTCAGTCATAGTGATGATTGGTTCATAGAAATTCCTGAGAGATTTAAGCCAGAGATTATTTATACCATGTCAACTTCAAAGTTATTGCTCACTTACACACTAGGGATAATCTACAGTGGCCTATTGAGCTAACAACCTGCATGTCTTTGGGGCGTGGAATGAAACTGAAACAGAAAACTTGTGGTTGCAGGAAGACATGTAAACTCACACAGACAGCACCAGAGGTCAGCACAGAACCTGGGTTGAAGCTGCACCACTTATTGCCCAGAAAAGTTTTTGACATTTTACTGAGCTAAAAAGATTTCAGGTGAATCAAAGTACTTATGTTTTTCAAGGCTTGAAAATACATACCCTTCAAACTATTGCAAGGTACTTGAGGCCACTTTTATGACTGCATTACTATAGCTAACCATCATACAAGATCAAAAACTTTGCAGGCATTCCTCAATTCAAATGGAGGATATATGTACATACTTTGCTTAAACAAAATTGTTTCACTGAGGTATGCAATTTCATTTTACAAATTGATTTTCTGCTTTAACAACCAGCATGCCACACACTCCATGTGCAGAAACACATCCTTTTTGTATATCAAAAGTTAGTTGCACTTCCTTTCATGACAGCACTAAAGTGCTTAACACAGACAGCAATCTTTAATGGAGAAACACCAAAAACTCACAAATAGCAGCATGATGAAAAACCACATTGTGTGTGTAAGGGATATTAACTTAACAATAAATTATGACCAACACATCAGTGAGAACTTTCCTGATCTATGATACATTTGTCTCTTATCTTTGAGAGGCAGACGGAGACTCTCTTCTGCTCTAATTTCTTATCTGACAGTTGAGACCACCAACAGTGCAACACCGTGCCAGGTCAGATCAGCTATGCTGACATATTTCATAAATTGACTTGTAACCTTAAGATAACTGGGGACAGTCCTGGCTGGCGAATAGTGCAATGGAAATCCAAGTCCTTTCTTTAAATAAGCAATTTTGATTTGTTTGGCAATTTCAAATAGCCACCAAATAATGCTACCTCAACTAAATCCACCAGAGAGATGAAGTCTTTCACTACCACCCAGCCGCTTCCACTTTAATCTCCCCTCAACCCCTCTCCATTCAAACCCCTTCCCATTAACCTCCAATCCATTAATATCCCCGTCCATTAACTGCTTCCTAATACTGTACCCCTTAACACCTTCCTTTAAAACCATCTCACCTCACCACATCCCCTTTTTTAATTTCCCCCTCACCCCAGCCCCTTTAACCCTGACCCCTTTAGCCCCAACCACACCACTACCCGATTAACCCCGTCCCTCCCTCTTTAGCCCCGCCCCCTCATTCACACCCCATTAACCTAACCCCCCCAACCCCTCCCTTTTAACCACATCCACCCAACCCACTCCCAACTAACCCAGCCATTCACCCCCCCCCCACCTCTATTAACCTGGTCCCCTCACCCTCCATTAACCCCGCCCCTTACCCCTCCCCTCAGTATTATCCCCATTAACCTCGCCCCTTTACACCTTTTCTATTAAATCCGGCCCCTCACCCCCTCACCATCCATTAACCCCGCCCCCTCATCACCGTCCATTAACCCGTCTTCCTCAGCTCCCTCCCCACTAACCCCGGCCCCTGAACACCATCCCCCATTAACCCCGCCCCCTTATCCCCTCCTCCTCAGCCTTTTCCCCGTTAATCCCGGCCCCTCAACCCCTCCCTATTAAACTACCCTTCAACCCCTCACCTGACGCAACTCCAACAAGCGATTCACCAGTTCCGGCAGTTTGAGTGCGGCCGCGCTCCCGCTGGCGGCCACCAGCACCCGCGGCATCCCGCTCCTGCTGACAGCGACAGGGTGGGGGGGGGGGAATTGAATGATCCCAGCTACCTTCATTCCCCTCAAGCCTCCATCTCGTCCCTCTATTAAGCTCTTACTCCCAATTTACTTTATAATTATTTGTAGAATTTTAACTTTTGATTGTGCGATTGATTCATAACACTGTAAAACCTAACATTAAATATTGCTTATCCACCTCCACACGCAATTAAAGAGTTGGTACAGCCCCGACTACGGTGGCGCGGTCGCTTCTGGGAAATGTAGTCTTCAATCACAAGAGGGGTCAAACTTTACGCATGCGTAGATGTGTATTTCCATTATCCGCTACAATTGTCCTGATGAAGGGTCTCGGCCCGAAACGTCGACAGCACTTCTCCCTATAGATGCTGCCTAGCCTGCTGTGTTCTACCAGCATTTTGTGTGTGTGTGTTGTTGTTTGAATTTCCAGCATCTGCACATTTCCTCGTGTTTGATCCGCTACAATTGGTGGTTTCTGTTGCAGCTCAGTCCCCAAAGAACAAAACATAGCACCAACTGCGGCGACCGAACGTCAAAATGAAATATGGCAGCAATTTGTTTATATCATTTACCCTAAAATTGCGAACAAAATAATGCTGACAATGGGGTTCAGGTGACACGAGACTGCAGATACAGTACTGGGAATCTGGATCAAAACATGCAAAGAGCCGGAGGGACTCAGCAGGTCAGGCGATATCTATGGAGGGAAATGTACATTCCACATTTCTGGCCAAGACCCTTCATCGGGATAGCTCAACGTTGACTGTTTACTTTCCTCCACAGGTACTGTCCGACTCCCTGAGTTCCTCCAGCATGTTTTATTGTGAGTTGCTCTTAAAAATCTTTTGAGTTTGGTGAATGGCCTTCAGGTAACCCAAAATCCTCTGCGGATGAAAGGCCTTTATTAAAGTAAATGACACTCCAAGTTCCTTTACCCCGCACTGTTCGCTTCTGCCTCCTACCCAAGACCCACAAACCCGACTGTCCTGGTAAAGCTCATTGTCTCTGCCTGCTCCAGCCGTAATGAACTCTTGTCTTCATACGTTAACTACATTCTACAACCCCCTACCCCCGGCTCTGTCCCTTCCCACATATATCCTCAACACTTCTCGTGCTCTCGATCTCCTTTCTAACTTTCATTTCCCTGGTCCTAACAGCCTCATTTTCACCGTGGATGTCCATGGTGTCCTCAATCTGGAAGGTCTCTTTCAGTGAAAAAAAAATATAGATCCCCTCTACCATCACCACCACTCTCCTCCGTCTGGCAGAACAGGTCCACACCCTCAGCAATTTCTCCTTCGGCTCTTCCCACTTACTTGAGGTGCAGCCAGGCCCCCAGCTATGCCCACCTTTTCGTTGGCTATATAGAACAGTCTTTCCCGATAATGTTCGCAAACTTTTCCTCCGCTAGGTTGACGGCTGCATTGGTGCAGCTTCATGCACCCTTGCTGTGCTCGTCAATTTTATCGCCTCCATCTTCCACCTTGCTCTTAAATCCGCTTGGTTCATTTCTGACACCACCCTTCCCTTTCTAGATCTCGCTGTCTCCATCTGCAAGACAAACTATCGTCCGACATCTTTTATAACCCTACCGATTCCCATATCTATCTTGACTATACCTCTTCCCACTCAGTTTCCTGTAACAGTACTATTCTCTTTTTTTAGTTCCCTCATGTTCCCAGAATGTGGCTTTTTTTTCCAGTACATCAAAGATGTCCTCCTTCAAAGAACGAGGGTTCCCTTCCTCCACCATTGATGCTGCCCGCACCTGCATTCTCCTCCATCTGCCAAACATCCGCGCTCACCTCATCTTCCCGCCGCCTTAACAGCGACAGCGTTCCTCTTGTCCTTACCTACCACCCCATGAGCCTCCGCATCCAATACACCATTCTCCGTAACTTCTGCCATTTCCAAAAGGATGCTAGCACCAAACATAACTTTACCCCACCCCACCCCTCCCCCGTTTTCCGCAGGGTCGCTCCATGATTCCCTTATCTATTCGTACTTTCCCACTAATCTCCCTTTCCACACTTATCCCTGCATGCGGCCAAAGTGCTACACCTGCACATTCACCTCCTCCCTCACCTCCATTCAGGGCCCCAAATAGTCCTTCCAGGTGAGACCACACTTTACCTGCGAATCTATAGGGGTCGTCTATTGTGCCCGGCACTTCTGATGCGGCCTCCTCTACAATGTTAAAGCCCGACTTAAATTTGGGATCGCAGTCGAATACCTCCGCTCCATCCGCCAAAGCGGAACTTCCCGGTGACCAAGCATTTTAATTCCAATTTACATTCCGATGTGTCGCTCCACGGTCTCCTCTTGTAACACATCAGGGTGGAGGAACAACACCTTATATTCTGTCTGGTAGCCTCCAACCTGACGGCATGAATATTGATTTCTGCTTCCAGTTAAAAAAATCCACCCCATCCGCTCCTCTTCTATTCCTCACTCTGATATTTTATCTCTTCTCACCTCTCTATCCCCTTCCCTCAATGCCCCCTCCTCCTTCCGTTTCTCCTATGGTCCACTTTCCTCTCCTATCAGATTCCTTCCTCTCCTTTCCTAACCATTTGGCTTCACCCATCATCTTCTAACAATCCCCCTTCCTTGTCAGTCTGGAAGAAGGGTCTGGGCCCATAACGTCAACTGTTTGTTCATTTCCATAGCTGTTGCCTGACCTGCTGAGTTTCTCCAGTATTTTGTGGGCGTTGGTTTGGATTTCCAGAATCTGCATAATTTCTGGTGTTAATGACTTTCAATTAGTCTTGGGCCGTGGAATGGGTTTTTTTTTGGCACTTTTGTGGCTGGAATAGCATTGCCTACACACGTTAAGTCTTTAAAAACTCCTACTATTCCTAATGATCCAAGCTGTTGCCTCAATATATTTATATATTGACATGTGGTCAAGTGGTTATGGTGTTGGTCTAGTGATCTGAAGGTCACTAGTTTGAGCCTCAGCTAAGGCAGCGTGTCTTGATTAAGGCACTTAACCACACATTGCTCTGTGACACCGGTGTATCGGCCCTTGCCCTTCCCTTGGACAACATCCGTGGTGTGGAGAGGGGAGACTTGCAGCATGAGCAACTGCCATGCCAGTCTCCCATACAACCCTGCCCAGGCCTGCGCCCTGGAAACTTTTCAAGGCGCAAGTCCATGGTCTCTCGAGACTAACGGATGCCTTATATATATAATTAATCTATATATTATATAATTTATTTATACTTTTGACACTATATACACACACACAGGTAACAATTATTGCACATTCCAACCTGCTCCTAACATATAGTAGTGAGTCACCACCTTGAGCAGGTTAAATTCATTGGAATCATTGAAAACCACTGGGGCAATGAGTAGTTTGTTGGGTGAGGGAGCACTCAGCTGATCAAGCAGCATTTATGGGAAGAAATGACGCATGGATGTACTCCCTGACTCCAGCTTCCGCAACAGCTATAAGAATTCATTGGCATACTTGAGCTCGTATTCTTTAAAAAAAATTGAAACTGAAAAAACAGAAATAAAAACATGATGGTTGTCTATAGTGAACAACGCTGACAGGAAACATGCAGAAGTTTTTAAAGTGGAAAAACCATTGCACTGCGGTAGTTCCATTCTCTTGACCTCAGAGGTTCTGGTCACAAACTGGTGTTTTTCTTGGTTGCAGTGGATGACCTGGACTTTTGGGCCTCGACATGCCCTTCACTCTCCGTGCAGTATTGGAAAGCCACCTTCCTGGCTGTGGGATCTCATCCGCACTGTCCGCTAGAGCTGACTTCACATGCTAGGACAGGCATGCCCCTATCTCACTGAAGTTTGAGGCCGCCAACTACCTTCACTTGGTTTAGCCTGCTTGTCAAAGCAGTGCACCAGGGTGTGGCCTCTGTCATATGCAAACATCTACTTGGAGCCACAGGTGAGAGCCGAGTGTCCGGTGGGGGACCAAAGATGAGTGAGCTGCCCCAGAATGGACACAACAAACCCCTTCACACTTTCTCCATGCATGTCCCATTTCAAAACATATTTTGTAAATATTCAACAGGTCAGATGGGAAAAAAATTAAGTGTTTCAGGTCAAAAATCTACAGAATTAGTTAGGAAAGGATAAAACACATTAGATTTAAGTTTCAGACTTCCACAGATCAAGCTCTCCATGTGCTCAGTAGACAGGCTGGTGGATCTTGACACACAAATTCCTAACAGAAATAACTAATTCATCTTGTGCAGGCATCTCAGTCAGCTGTCATCTTTATTGCACAGTTACAGGAGAGATGCACAGGACAAAGGGAATATCTCTAATAGGGTGAGATCAGGGTTGCAGAGGGTTATGCTTTTGAAGTTATGCAACTGATAGGTTAATGAAGGGATAACACAAGAAATGAGCAATTAAACAAATCTGGATGTTTCCACCTGGCGACTAGGTCAGCTAAGCCTGCGGTACGTAGATTGTGTGAGCCACTACAACAGGTACAGGTCCAGTTCTCCGCCATATTGAATTCTTCCACGTGGATACTGACAGCATTGACATTTCAGACTGTGTCTGATCTCTTCCTGGGTAATGTGGACTACTATAACCCAGAAACCTTGCTTCAATTCACTGAAAAAGGGTCTAGGTGCTTTGAGCTGGGAGAGCATGCCTATTGCAAAAACACTGGCTCCCATGTTTCAATCAACATAGAAATCCTCTACCATTATCCTGGAGCTGCAATGATTTAGATCCAAATGCACAGCTTCTTTGGTAGACTATTTTCTTTCATTTGTTATCTGTAAATGCCCTCATAGCTTCCTGTTGCATCCTTCATATTATTTCCATTTTATTAACCTATCAACCAAATAACTTATTCAACAGCATATCCTCATGACAATATTGGCCTTAGCCTGTCAGAGACATTCCCTTGTTCGCTGGTGAGGTGCAGCTGAAGGGGTAGTAATGGCCTTGTTCCAGACTAAACCCCCATGACTTTGCACCTGATCTAGTCTGGACCTCACGTGAATTGTAGTGAAGGGTGGGTGAGAGTCTGCATGGTTGAAAATAGCAGTTCACTGAACAAAGATATTTGCAGTTTTCACTTCTGGAAATTGATTCTCCTTTCAGATCTACAGTCAAACACTCTCCCCAGAAATAGAACCATGAGCCAAGTAAATTACAATCCCATCCCCAACCTTCCTTTTTTTTAAAAAAAAAATCCTTGAATATATCATCACCTTGTATTTGACTCCCTTCAACCTTGTTTCCAGCTGCCCCAGAAATGAAATGGGGCATTAAATCATGTACATTCTTTCTTACATATTCTGATGTAAACTATCCAGAAAATCATAGAAATTGTGTTGCCTTTATGGCATTTGTTTAGTTTATTATATTTTCACTTTAGTAATTCGTTTGTTATCGTTTTCTAGTTAAAGTTAAGTTTGTTTAAAGTAAATTTGTTGTCTGTGATATATCACGGCATGCGATGACATCACACCCGGTTTCGCCGCGTCTTGTGGGAAAATACCGGTTTGGAGAAACGGGAAGGAGGGGGCTTATGTGTGCAGGATCAGCGCGAGAAAAGTTTTCTTTCTACGCACTAGAAACATAAGTGAAGCAACGCCTTTTCACCATACGTTAATGTGGAAGAGTGAACAGTAAATGGTTAATCTTACTGAGACCGCCTCATTGATTGGTTTATGCTTGGTGCTTAGTTCAGAGTTCTTTTACACCTATGCGAGAACACTACAGTCTGGACATAAGTAGCCATTCAGCTCACTGTGCTGATGCTAGTAGTAAAAGAACCATCTGACCCAACTCCACTCGACTGTGTTAATCCTGGAGATCATGGCTCTTCAAGCACTTGCCCAATTACAGCTCAGAAGTGATTAAGGTTTCTACTTGTACACCTTTCCAGGCACTTATTCTTCCTAGCCAATCTGCTGTTTTAACACAGTTCTAAACCCTATTCTCTGTCATAGTCAATGTGGAACATGCTGTTCTAGTTTGCTTCTATTTTTATTTTTTTTCTTACACCATATTCCCTTTGCACTCCTGCTGAGTTCTCCAAACATCTATTTTTACTCTCTCCAATTTCTAATCCACTTATCATTGGCATCTGAGTGGAGGCACTCAAAGCATCAGATGACTTGCAGGAGTACATTCAAATGAAAAGTTGGATACATTTACTTAAAGAGGTAACCAGACAGATAGCCAGAGGATGGAAGAGCAAGACAGAATGACATTTTGGGAAGTGGGGAATTCCAAAGCTTTGACTAGTGAAGACTACTAAATATGAAGTAAAGAGAATATTTTTTTCAAAACTGAATTTACAGGTACAGGATTGAAGGAAGTCACAAAGGCAGTAATGAGCAAAGACGTTGTAACCCGAACACAATATAACAATATTGAATTTAAAGAATTCTTGAACTATAAGCCATTACAGGTTAGTTAAACCGAAAATGGTGAAGAAAAGATTCAAAAGGATGTTACCAGTACAGGAGAGCTTAATTATAATGAGACCGGATTGGCTGTGGCTGTTCTCTCTGGATCAGTGGGTGAACTTAGAAGTTTAAAATTTTCAAGGAGTAAAAATAAGTGAAAGGCTACAGGATGTTTCCCTGAGTAGGAGAGTCGAAAACTAGAGGGTAGAGATTTAAGATGAGAGGGGAGAAATTTAAAGGAGATGTGAGGGGCAACTTCTTCACTGAGGGTGATGGGCATGTTGAGCAAGCTGTAAGAAGTGCTAGATGCTAGTACAATTATGTTTTAAGATAGTCAGTCCTGATGAAGGGTCTCTACCCGAAACGTACATTTTTTTCCTTTCCATGGATGCTACCTGACTTACTGAGTTCCTCCAGCATTTTGTGTGTTATTCTTCAAATGCCCTTCATTGGCTGTGAAGCAACTTGTAACATCCTGAGGTCAGGAAAGCAACTTGAAAATTCAGTCTTCCAAAAAGTATGTGAGAAACCCTATGATGACGTTAGAATAAATTATAGGTTGGTGTCACAAACAATAGTGTTTAAAACCTACAATACCTGCATTGATATTTGTATGTAGCAGAATCTGGTGGTAATTAAATGCATAAATGGGAAGTCTGTCCTTGGAGGTACTGCAACAACCTGCTGGTTAAGAGAGCACAGAATTCCACCGTATTTAAGTCATAATGACTCAGTGCATTGATAGAGATTAATGTAGCACATACAATAAATAAAATCACAAAGAAGGAACACCAGTGTCTTCATTTTCAAAGGAAGTTTGGCTTGTCACTGAACACAAAGAAACTTTTACAGATGTACTATTCAAAGTATCCCGATTAGTTGCATCACAATTTAATATGGCAATTCAAATGAGCAGGAAAAACACAAGAACCTGCAGAGTAGCTGACCCTGTCCAATACATCAAGGACACATATCCTGCCCACCATCAGTATTATCTACAGGAGGTTCTGTTTCAGAGCAACATTCATCATTTAAGATCCCCATAACCTGGCTATGCCATCATTTCACAGTTATCATTGGGCAGGAGGAACACAAGCTTTTAGACGCAAGTGCACAGGTTTCATGATCAGTTTCTTCCTTTCGCAAATTCTGTTCTTGAACAAACCAGCACAACGCTAATGCCCACATTCCAGAAACACTATAACCAATTTCCATTAAATTGGACTTTTTGTTCTAGTTGTGTTCTTTCTTGTGAAAAATGGACTATGACCATATATAATGCCATGTGCCTGTGATGGTATTGCATTGAAGTATTTCTATTATATCTGTGCATATAATAATATACTCAAGTTTGACTTTGAAATTGGGTCAGAGGAATGAGACAACAGTAAACCTGTTTGACCAATTTCTGGTAGTAAGAAGGATAAGGTTGAATTTTGAATTCAATGGGTTGAGAAACAAGAGGCCTTTGGCAAGGATAACCAAAAGTCTTTACAAATGGAGTAATTCCTATTTGTAATAAAATGCTCCGTGAAAATATCCAAACATTACCACTGGGCTCAAGGACAGCTTTTACCCTGCTGTTGTAAGACTACTAAATGGATCTCTTGTACGTTAAGATGGACTATTGACCTCACAATCTCACTGATCATGGTCTTGCACCTTGTTGTCTGCCAGCAATGTAGTTTCTCTGTAACTAACACATTTCTGCATTCTGTTACTGCTCTTCCCTTGTACTACCTCAATATACAGTGGCATGCAAAAGCTTGGGCACCCCGGTCAAAATTTCTGTTACTGTCAATAGTTAAGTGAGTAGAAGATGAACTGATCTCCAAAAGTCATAAATTTAAAGTTGAAACATCCTTTTCAACATTTTGAGCAAGATTAGTGTATTATTTTTTGTTTTGTAAAATTTTAGAGTGAGAAAAAGAAAAGGAGCACCATTTAAAGGTTTGGGCACCCCAAGAGATTTGAGCTCTCAGATAACTTTTACCAAGGTCTCGAACCTTAATTAGCTTGTTAGGGCTCTGGCTTGTTCGGTCATTGTTAGGAAAGGCCAGGTGATGCAAATTTCAAAGCTTTATAAATGCCCTGACTCCTCAAACCTTATCCCAACAATCAGCAGCCATGGGCTCCTCTAAGCAGCTGCCTAGCACTCTGAAAATTATAATAAATGATGCCCACAAAGCAGGAGAAGGCTATAAGAAGATAGCAAAGCATTTTCAGGTAGCCATTTCCTCGGTTCATAATGTAATTAAGAAATGGCAGTTAACAGGAATGGTGGAGGTCAATTTGAGGTCCGGAAGACCAAGAAAACTTTCCGAGAGAACTACTCATAGGACTGCTAGAAAGGCAAATCAAAAGCCCCGTTTGACTGCAAAAGACCTTCAGGAAGATTTAGCAGACTCTGGAGTGGTGGTGCACTGTTCTACTGTACAGTGACACCTGCACAAATATGACCTTCATGGAAGAATCATCAAAAGAAAACCTTTCCTGCGTCCTCACCACAAAATTCACAATCAGAAGTTTGCAAAGAAACATCTGAACAAGCCTGGTGCATTTTGGAAACAAGTCCTGTAGATAGATGAAGTTAAAATAGAACTTTTTGGCCGCAATGAGCAAAGGTACTGTATGTTTGGAGAAAAAAAGGTGCAGAATTTCATGAAAAGAATACCTCTCCAACTGTTAAGCACGGGGGTGGATCGATCATGCTTTGGGCTTGTGTTGCAACCAGTGGCACAGGGAACATTTCACTGTTAGAGGGAAGAATGAATTCCATTAAATACCAGTAAATTCTGGAAGCAAACATCACACAGTCTGTAAAAAAGCTGAAGATGAAAAGAGGGCGGCTTCTACAACAGGATAATGATCCTAAACACACCTCAAAATCCACAATGGACTACCTCAAGAGGCGCAAACTGAAGGTTTTGCCATGGCCCTCACAGTCCCTTGACCTAAACATCATCAAAAATCTGTGGGTAGACCTCAAAAGAGCAGTGCATGCAACACGGCCCAAGAATCTCACAGAACTAGAAGTCTCTTACAACGAAGAATGGGTGTAAATCCCACAAACAAGAATTGAAAGACTCTTAGCTGGCTACAGAAAGTGTTTATAAGCTGCGATACTTGCCAAAGGGGGTGTTACTAAGTACTGACCATGCAGGGTGCCCAAACTTTTGCTTCAAGCCCTTTTCCTTTCTTGTTATTTTGAAACTGTAAAAGATGGAAATAAAAATGTAATCTTGCTTAAAATATTAAAGAAATGTGTCAAGTGTTTGTGCAACTTTTCTGTGTACAAATAACTGTAAATTCTACATTGCAGCAGTGATCAAGGATACAGTGGTTATAAAGCTCTTTGGTGTTGTAAAGGTACTATGTACATGAAATTGTTTCTGTCTTTCAACCCACCTGATCAGGTAGATATTCTGATGTGGCTGGCAACTTCCTCCTGGGTGGAGTGAAGTTTCAGTTTGTATATGTGTATCACATACTCTTCCACAGATCAGTGCTGGCAAAGTAGAAATATGACTTCTCACCTGCATAGGGTACTCCACAAACTTCCAGTGCCACATACAGTAATGTGCAAAAGTCTTAGGCACATGTAAAAAGATTCTGTAAAGTGAAGGTGATTTCAAAAATAATGAAAAGTTTCTAAATACTAAAAACCTATAAAGAGCAAGCAGTAGACTAAAAAAAATCAATATTGTATCAACCTTTGCCTTTAAAACTGCATCTATTCTCGTTTGTTGTACAGTTTATAAGAAAATCAGCTGGTAGGTTGCTCTAAACATCTTGAAGAACTTGCCACAATTCTTCTGCAGACTGGTTGTTTCGCTTGCTTCTCTCTCCTGGTAACCACAGACAGCTTCACTGATGCTGAGAGCTGGGTTCTCCGGAGGCAATACCTTCTTTTGCAGAACTCCTCCTTTTCACTGAAGACACTAATTCTTGATGACCTTGCTTGGCCACATGTTTGGGGCCATTGTCCTCCTACACAGTAAAGTTGGGACCAATCAGATGCCTCCCTAATGTATTGCATGATGGATGAGAATCTGCTTGTACTTCACAGCATTGAGGATTCCACCAATTCCAAACAGAACACTAATTCCATTTGCAGAACTGCAGCCCCAAACCTGCAGGGAACTTCTGGAGTGCCTCACTGTCCGCTGCAGACACTCATCAGCTCTTTTACAAACTAACTCCCGTTTGAGCCAACAATTATAAATTTTGACTAGTCAGCCCAGATCACTTGCTGCCCAAGTCCTTGTGCATAGGTGAGTCTCTTGACTTTTTTCCACCAGAGAATGACTGTTTGGAAGCAACTCTTCCCTGAAGCCCACTCCAGACTAGAGGGGTATTACTTGGGTTCCAGTGGTTTCTGTGAGTTCAAAGCCGATAACAGTGCTGGACCACCTTGTGTCTTGGAGCTATGCTCACACTGGCCATGGTGTAAGAATTGATGATTTGCAGGTTAAACTGTCACATCTTCTACACCCTCACCTTTTAGTTTTGTTGTCCTTTGCCCAATTTGATTCCATCTACACCCATTTCTGTTTCAGTTAATCAGTATAGCTCATTCAACTCATCATCTCAGTGTTCATTAGCACTTGTTAGTTAGGTTTGTTTAATCATGCACTGAGCTATATACCTACAAAGTAATCAAGTTTTTATTTGAAAAGTAGTCCATTACTTAATGTTACTTTTTTTTAAATGAAAAACTAAAATTTCTGTAACACTTAATTTTTTGGAAAATGAATCTAAAATTTGCACTTTTCTACTGACATTCTAATAAGGCAATCTGTTGGCTGAGGTTGACCATGGATGTTGCATCCCAGCTGTGTCATAATACACAAGCCACGTTGGTACGATATGGAGAGCAAGCTGTTGAAACAAACTAATGCTGAAGACAAAAAATAAACATCCAAAACAAAATTTATATAATAAATCTAGGATACCCAAGACTTTTGCCCACTACCATACATGAGCTGCAGACCACTACACCTGATCACAAGATGTTGACGGTGATAGACGAAGACAGGTTTGCTGCTGGTTAAGTGGGATGTTAATTCCTATTTCAATTGTTGTATCTCCTATTACACCCAAGAACTTCCTGGAACTAATAATATTAAAATATCTGGTAACAATACAGTGGCATGCAAAAGTTTGGGCATCCCTGGTCAAAATTTCTGTTACTGTGAATAGCTAAGCGAGTAAAAGATGACCTGATTTCCAAAACGCATAAAGTTAAAGATGACACATTTCTTTAATATTTTAAGCAAGATTACTTTATTTCCATCTTCTACAGTTTCAAAACAACACAAAAAGGAAAAGGGCCCAACGCAAAAGTTTGGGCACCCTGCATGGTCAGTACTTAGTAACACCCCCTTTGGCAAGTATCACAGCTTATAAACACTTTCTGTAGCCAGCTAAGAGACTTTCAATTCTTGTTTGGGGGATTTTCACCCATTCTTCCTTGCTAAAGGCTTCTAGTTCTTCTTGGACCGTCTTGCATGCACTGCTCTTTTGAGGTCTACCCACAGATTTTTGATGATGTTTAGGTCAAGGGACTGTGAGGGCCATGGCAAAACCTTCAGTTTGCACCTCTTGAGGTAGTCCATTGTGGATTTTAAGGTGTGTTTAGGATCATTATCTGTGGATTTTAAGGTGTGTTTAGGATCATTATCTGTGGATTTTAAGGTGTGTTTAGGATCATTATCCTGTTGTAGAAGCCATCCTCTTTTCATCTTCAGCGTTTTTTTTTAAACAGACTGTGTGATGTTTGCTTCCAGAATTTGCTGGTATTTAATTGAGTTCATTATTCCCTCTAACAGTGAAACGTTCCCTGTACCACTAGCTGCAACACAAGCCCAAAGCATGATCGATCCACCCCCGTTCTTAACAGTTGGAGAAGTGTACTTTTCATGAAATTCTGCACCCTTTTTGCTCCAAACATACCTTCGCTCATTGCGGCCAAAAAGTTCTATTTTAAATTCATCAGACTTGTTTCCAAAATGCATCAGGCTTGTTTAGATGTTCCTTTGCAAACTTCTGATGCTGAATTTTGTGGTGAGGACGCAGGAAAGGTTTTCTTCTGATTCTTCCATGAAGGTCAAATTTGTGCAGGTGTCGCTGCACAGTAGAACAGTGCACCACCACTCCAGAGTCTGCTAAATCTTCCTGAAGGTCTTTTGCAGTCAAACTGGGCTTTTGATTTGCCTTTCTAGCAGTCCTACGGGCACTTCTCTCGGAAAGTTTTCTTGGTCTTCTAGACCTCAAATTGATCTCCACCATTCCTGTTAACTGCCATTTCTTAATTACATTATGAACCGAGGAAATGGCTACCTGAAAATGCTTTGCTATCTTCTTATAGCCTTCTCCTGCTTTGTGGGCATCATTTATTATAATTTTCAGAGTGCTAGGCAGCTGCTTAGAGGAGCCCATGGCTGCTGATTGTTGGGATAAGGTTTGAGGAGTCAGGGCATTTATAAAGCTTTGAAATTTGCATACCTGGCCTTTCCTAACGATGACTGTGAACAAGCCATAGTCCTAACAAGCTAATTAAGGTCTGAGACCTTGGTAAAAGTTATCTGAGAGCTCAAATCTCTTGGAGTGCCCAAACTTTTGCATGGTGCTCCTTTCCTTTTTTTCAAAATTGTACTAAACAAAAATAATACACTAATCTTGCTTAAAATGGTGAATAAAATGTTTCATCTTTAACTTTATGGTTTTTGGAGATCAGTTCATCTTCTACTCACTTAACTATTCACATTAACAGAAATGTTGACTGGGGTGCCCAAACCTTTGCATGCCACTGCATCAATTATTTAAGGAAAGCTATAAGAAAATGTTTTTATTAAGTTTGTATTGATTTCCTTGAATATTTTTTCAAAATTCCCTGTGTTTGGCTCATTCTGGTAGATATCTATAATCACAATTCATGGTGAATCACACACCATGTAAGATTGCATTCTAAACAATATATCTCAATGTACTGAGGATAGGCCAAATTTAGAATTTAACCACTGGGGGAAATCAGCCTTTAGCATCAACAATTTACCAGGATGCTGTCTGGATTAAAGAATGTCTTATGTGGCACAGTTGAGTGAGTTTGGGTTTTCTTTTCTTTGGAATGAAGAACCATGAGGCAACTTGAGAGAGATGTATAATATTATAAGAGGGTAGCAATGGTTAATACCAGAGAATGTCCTTTTAAAGGGACTGGAGAGAAGCTTGGAGGAAATGTCAGAGGTATTTGTTGTTGTTGTTTTTTTTTAAAAAAACAGAGTGTGCTAAGTACCTGAAATGCATTGCCAGATGTGGTTGAGACTGATACATTGGAGCACTTAAGACATTTTTTAGATAGGCACATAGATGGAAAAAAAAAAGGATGGTTATGGGCTATGTAGGAAGGAGGGATTAGATTGATCATGGAGGTTTATATAGGTCTGCGCAACAATGTAGGCCAAATGGCCCATGCTATTTTATATTTTATACCCTAATGCAATCAAGTTTTAGTTGGTTTGGACTGACATACTACTCTTCTTCTAAAGTGTGTGCAATACAGGGTTGTAAAGAAGTGTGTCAAGTTAGAAGCTGCAATCTTACAGGTAAGTTCTGAATAAAGTCAGTAGATTATATTGAACTTGCCTTAAAAGAGATCAGTACTATTTTTAACAAAACCAAAGGTTCTGAATGATTAATCTCACCAGCAGCTACCAAAGTCTCAAAGTCTCAGCATATGCTCATGTTGGGAGCAGCCATCATAATTCAAGTGACAGTAGTTAACAGTGGGATACAAGTACATACATAATTTAGGAATGCACTTTAAATATATACAATCTGCATAGCTATTCCTATACTTACATTAATTTGTACAAAATAATTTGTAGAATTTTATGAATTAAAGCTGAGCAAAATGCACTCCAGGTATTCTGTATTTCAATGCACAGTGATGTGCCATTTGTCATGGCAGAAATCATGAATGATACGAAGCCCCAAAAACTTAATAGTATTATAATAAATGTAAATTAAGTACAATCGGCCCTCCTTATCCGTGGGGGATTGGTTCCGGGACCCTCTCCCCCGCAGATACCAAAAATCGCGGATGCTCAGTGGTCTTTAGGACCCAGCGCAACTCTGAATCCGCAGTGTTTCTGTTCACAAAAATAATTACGATCACGATTGAAAATAAAGTGGAAGTAATAAAGCAATCAGAAAGAGGTGAAACACCATCAGTCATTGGAAAAGCGTTAGGCTATAGTCAGTCAACAATCAGAACAATCTTAATGGATAATATGAAAGGCCCTGGCCCGATGAAAGCTACAGTTATTGTTAAGCAACACAGTGGTTTGATTATTGAAATACATATGTTTCTTAAGTGTTTTATATGCATAGAAAGGTAAAATAAATACTATATACTAAGACAAACGTTTGACTAACTGATGCTAAATAATACCAGATGTACCTGTTCCGACTTCAAATCCATTTTAAAGACGGACTCAGGAACGGAACTCCTTCATAACTCGGGGACTGCCTGTACTTTTAAATCATCTCTAGATTACTTATAATACCTAATACAATGTAAATGCTATGTAAGTAGTTGGTATACTGTATTGTTTAGGGAATAAATACAAGAAAAAAATAGTCTGTACATGCTCAAGTACTGGAGAGAGAATTTCCGGGTTTTCCCGATCCGTGGTTGGTTGAATCCGTGCATACATAACCTGCGGATAAGCAAGGCTGACTGTAACTGCTTTATGAGTAGAAAGCATAAGAGATTTGATACCAGTGTATTAATACATTTGTAACTACATGAGAAGCCAACAATTTCATTAACACAAGGATATGCAGTTGTTTTCTTTTAAGTTATAGAAACTGGAGTACTATAAGAAATGCATACAATAAATACAAGAAAGCACAATTGCACTGAATTTGATTGGGTCTTCAGAGGCAGTTAGTTCAGGTACCAGATCAAGATTAGGTTATTTGATTACACTACAGAAAATCAAAGAACAAACTAAGACAAAGAATGAAGGTCTTTGATTACTTGGTGGTTGGAGAAGTTGATGTTTGAGCAGAGAAAGATAAGATTGTAAAGAAGCCTTCATAAGAGTAAATAAGGAAATGGTTCCACTGGAAGAGTACAAATAACCATAGGACAAATACAAGGCATTGGCGAGAAGGAAACAAGGAGAAATTGCTTTAACGTACCCCCATCCCCAAAAGGTTAGTGATACCAGGTAATTTTTTTTTTAAGAAGAAGATTGCAAGTTGTGTAGGAATGCCATTAATTTCCAATAGCAACACAGACAAGGTTGTGCAATTAGTTTGCATTCTGATACAGGTCACCATACAATTTAATACTGTAGTGTTCTGTTATAATGATCATACTTATAACGGATCATAAGATCCAGGTCTGCATCTAAGAGCGGTCTTTCATTTCTGGTGGTTCTTTAGACTCAGATGCAAAATACATTTTCTTTTTAAAATTCCTTCAAACATCCTGTCTTCATGGGACACTGCTGACTTTCAGGCATCAGCAAAGCAAAACCCTATCACTAAGGTTGTGACAGCTCAGCAATGAGATAAATAACCGGATTACTTGCTTAAGTTCATATTGTGCAGAGGATAAATGCTGGTCTAGATTCCTGGAGAATTCCTCTATTACGCTTCAAGTAGTTGTACGAAATTGTTTTCTTCTGAACAAGTGCAGACTAAAATTGGTTCTTTTGTAATTTGATAAGGCATCACTGGAGTGCCAGTGCATACAATGTACCTACTCTCTACAGCCGAATGGGTAAGAAATATGTCTTCTTCTGCATTTCCATCACCTGTAATCTCCCACTAAACAATGAGCAAGAAATTTGAACAGGAAATATTATACCCAATCACTTTCCTTTAAAATGTCAATAGAATGTGAAAGTCTAGACAACCGTTTGGACCATTCCTTGACTGCCTGAGATACATTAACAAAATATGGGATAAATGAAAATACAAGAATGGGCAAAAAATTCAAGAAACAATACACACAAAATGCTGGTGGAACACAGCAGGCCAGGCAGCATCTATAGGGAGAAGCGCTGTCGACGTTTCGGGCCGAGACCCTTCGTCAGGCCTTCATCAAAAAATTCAAGAATTTTCATTTATGATATAAATGAATAAATAAATTGAGACTAATATAGTCATCAGATGATGAGAATTTTCAATTGAGAAACTCCAACTACTTCCTGGTAAGCCAACAGTGGATATTTGGAATGCTTAGATGAACTGGCATCTGTTATTGCAATGTTTGCACTGGCTGGCAATCAAATAGTTTCTTAGATGTGTAAATCTGTGACCAAGAAACACACATTTAAATAAAACATACATTTTTTCCTTCATCAAACCTCATGTATTGTAATATGTAATTTGTTGTTTTTTTATTTTTAAAAATCACAGTGGGTTCGCATGTACAATGATCTAGATTAAATTATAACCAAACAATAAAATCTGCAAACTCATGCATTTACACATTTTGATTTTAAAAAGAAAAAATCATTAAAGCTTGATCTACGTATCCAAAGATAGGGCAGATTTTTTACTGATATTTTAAAATTTAAAACTAATCATGATAATCTTTCAAACCCTAGGGTACAACCATGCGATAATTATTCAAAAAGTTGACATCAAGAACAGGTTTTTGAAATGGATCGCAGTGGAAGAACTAGATATTTCAACATTAATTTCTACCTGATCGGTGGAACGGGAGATATATATATATATATTTATATATTATATGTTTCAAGTTAGCCAGCACTAAAATCTGCAATATATACAAATTTAAAACAAACACTATTTGAGTGACATTAATTTCTTAGCTGTTCAAGGAAAGAATGAAAGTGATTGCAATGAGGAGTGTTGCTTAAATAGCAATGTACAAATGAGCATATCAGGAATAAGCACTGCATGCATGATTTGTCCGTAGGATTAGAATCACAGAGCAAGTTAAGGGTGGGTTAAGGTGAGAAAATCAAGCATAAACAGCACATTAAGCACCCAAGGTACACCCTATCAATTAAACTTGCAAAGCAATCTTCTTAATACTTCATTCTTTAGGAGAAATTGAATAAGGCAAAACATGCTTCACACAGTCATCTTATTCCTGCTTAGACAAACAAGTTAAAACCTGCCCCATTCGGACAACACAACTTGAGTGTGAGTGTTCTTGGCTGAAACCCACTATCTGATAATGACATATTCTTCTGAAATCCTGTTGAAGTTCAAAAAGGATCAAATTAGTCTTTTGAATGTCTAACAAATTAAACTTCCAGTTTTCTCCCCCCCAAAGAAAATAACTTGACTTTATAGAATAGCTAAGATTGATTTTACAACAGAAAATCCAGTAAGATATGGACAAGTACATGTATTTAACAATCATAGGGAAAACATGCAGTGAAAGTCTAGACTTTACATTTGGAGTGAACAGTGCATTCTAGACAAGTAGTGGCTGGGAATTTCCTGTAGTAGGGATGTTGAAAACAAAGATAAAACTAAGAAACTTGGTTGTAGTGATCAGAACAGAGATGGCAAAGGCCAGCATTAACTGTTCAGTTCTGTAGAAGTTTCTAACCATGTTATACCAGCATTGAATTAACTGAAGATATAAATTAGGGTTAGGGTTAGGGTTAGGGTTAGGGTTAGGGTTAGGGTTAGGGTAACCCTAACCCTAACCCTAATTTGTGGAAGATATACCAACTGAGTAATGCTGTTATGTCCTTCAAATAAGATTCTGTTGGATTCCTGAAGACTCATCACATCCTTTGGTATTCAAAATCATTCTATTTGGATCCCTAGTGCTTATACTTCATCAGGCACGGCCTCTCAAGGGTACTTATGAGCTTATTAATAGAATGCTGCAATTCAAGCAACTCATTTCCAGAAGCTAAATTGATGTCTTGCATTGGGAATAAGGATGGACAGAGAACAAGGCTCAGAGTTGACAAAACTAATTGTTAACGAAGAAAATATAACCTGAGCCAAGATCTGACGCATATACTGAAGCACTGGTAATGATGTTAAAAGATTACTGGAAGTAGGATTCCAGAACTATAGTTTTCTAGGGAAAAAGTCTCCAGTCATGAGACATTAGGTAACAGTTCACAAGGTCTCAGTACTTAAAAAAGCTACTAGCAAAACTGATTAGTTTAGCTAATTAATTTTCTCAAATAAATACTGTTTAATAGCTATTTAAAATAACAATTCTAAAAGCATTTTAAATACCTCACTACCTATGGGACAACTAGTTAGGTTAAAAATGAGAGGTTCATTGTTGAAATTGGGATTCATCAATGAATACTGTTGATTACCTGCACTTACTGTTTCTCTAACCTCTATGTAGGTACGTAGCCAGAATTTCTGCTGACAACTTCTTTAACAATGTTCTAACATAACTGGAAATGTTCGGGAAATGTCATTGAAATGTTTTCAAAATGATGGAAGAACTCAGCAGGTCAGGCAGCACCAATGGAGAGGAATAAACAGTTAACCATCTTGGACTGAAAGGCTGACTGTTACTTGGGATATTCCACTTGGGAAACTAAAACAGTTGAAATGCACATAAGGAAAAGGACTCTTTCTTGGTTCTTGCCTGTGATAACCTATATTTGATACAGTGCCAAATCTTTATCTATGTGTAAAGCTAATGTACATATTTTGACATATTAAGCCCAAATGTACAATCAAATTAAGTAAAATTATTAACGAGAAGTCAAACATCCAAGTACTTACTTGATAATCAAGCTTTAATTGGTGTTCCTCTGGCGCAAGTTCTTATCCTTATGATTATTTGTGGAATTAGTTTTCCTGTTTGAAATTGTAACAAAGAAATCCTACAAGTCAATAGCCGCTTATGGTATTTTTACACAAATGCAATAATGCTCTAATATTATGGAATGAAAACAAAAATAAATGTTAAAACAGATTAAACTGAATAATTAACACAATGTCTTTTGTTCCAGTGTGCTTCTCCAACAAGATGCAAACAACCTGCAATTAGTTTCCAAGTTCAACCCTTCCTTAGGATGCCAAAAATGTGTCAAAATAAAGGACAATTTTCTTAACATCCTACTTCACCTCTCTATTCCTCTCAATGTGTCTTGTTTCATGCAGCTCCACTGAGATCAATGAAAGCTGTAAGTGATGTTTCTAGGGAAATTAGCCAATATTGTTAGTGCGATGTTCATTGTTTTTGCGTTGTAATTAAATCTTGCTGCTTTCAGATTCTTTTGGGCCATAAACCTCGCTTCACACTGGAAAAAAACAGTAGATTAAAAATAATCTACAGATATCTGTTTGCAATATGGGAGTCTATTTAAAAATGTAGTTTTATTAATGGATGCTCAGGGAACACTGAAAGCAGAATTTTAGCACCGAACACAGCTTGGTCCACAGGAAAGATCCCTACATTTAGCTTATTTCCAGATTTTGCTGGTAAATTGGAGTAGGATCCAAGAGCACAGCCTCAGAATGAGATGAGGAGGAATTTCTTCAGCCAATGAGAGGTGAATCTGTGGAATTTGTTGCAACAGAGACTATGGAGGCCTTGTCATTATGTATAATCAAGACAGGGACTGATAGGTTCTTGTTTGGTAAAGGGGCTAAGGATTATAGGGAGAATGGGGATGATAAAACATGTTTGAATGCAGAGCTGATAGACAGAATGGCCTAATTCTGCTACTGTATTGTATGGTCTATAAATGTATCCTTTGGCATTAAAAAGTTTGGCATCTCTGTACGTACCTTCTCAAATAACAAAGTTGTGAACTAAATGAATAAGTGTCACAGAGACTCGCAACAGAGCTCAAATCTTAGCAGTTTTAGATAATTTCACTTCCTGAAATCTTAATTTTAAACATTTAACTCATTTTAAATATATTGCAAAATTTAATCCTTCATTAAATTGACAAAACAATGTAAAAAGCACCTTAACCCCACTTTCCCCTCAATGCTGCTGTTGACATAGTATCACCAAGAACATTGAAAGCCATAAATTTGTTTCTGGAGAATCAGAAGACCTTTGCCTAGCTTTGTGCCTGTCAAAACCAATAAAGCAAATCGTCAGGTCAGTAATATAGGTTCTCTGTATCTGGGCCAGATAAATATAGATATGAAGTGGGTGTAGATAGTGACAGCTAGCCATACCAGGAAGATCTGGCTTGTTGGAAGATTTGCCTACATCACTGAAATTTGGGAAGGCCACTTTAAGACTAAGTAGCAGTACAGTTTCATTGTAGAAGATGTATAAACAATAGCAACCTTGAAAGAAAACAAAAACTTGTGTTTAGTGGCACAGTATTCAAGAAATAAATAAAAACCATCTTGCCATCTTATCGAGTAATAGTTGGAGCTAGATCTGTATTTGAAGACATTTAAGTTCAAGCAGCATTTTACTAGTGAACCAGATCTTTGTTCTGCTGTACTGCTATAAAGAGCTGCTGTACAATTTCTTATAGAGGAAATATGGTCAAAATATGGGAGAAATAGCATCCTGAATGGATGAGAAGGCAATGGTCTAATTATGAAAGTGGCTTCACTTACTATGTAGGACCCTCAACAGACCTATTCTTCCTAGCAACTATCAGGATCAATAGGAGGCATGATCTCTGCACACACTGACACGATGGTTCCTCTTGAACAAAACCTCAGTGACTTGAGCCACATCCTAAATTTCATAACTGGTCTCAAAATTACAGCTGAAGAACTTAAAACATTGATTGGTTCCAGATTAGAATTCTATATCAAACAAATCAAAAAGTTCAGTTATTCATCAGTTTTCTTACCTATTCTATAAGAAAAGATATGCTTAAAGGTATATGCATTAATATAGATATATGTAGATGTAAGTGTTATCCAGAATTATTGAGGTGCAGGTAGCACTACAGTATTAATCAGTGTGCTTATTAAGAAACATCAGAAAGATGATATAAAAGGGGAAAATGATTATGTTACAGGATGAGACATTTTCACACTTACATCACCAGGAAAAATTTCACGATATTATCCTATTGCAGCTTCATACGAGTATGAGTATCATGTACAAGCCAACAGAAAGAACAAACATTAAAAAAATCATAAGTCTTCTGGTTGATATGGAAGATAAATCCAGCTCAGGTTGGAAGTGAAGTCAAATGAATCGGAATTGAAAGCAGAAAATGATGGAACTCCTCAGCATGTCAATTAGTACTTATGGAATGGAAACAACATTTCAAGCTGTGACCTTTTATCAGGTGACAGATTTAAAGCAGACACAAGGGGCAACTTTTTCAACACAGAGGTGATGTGTGCATGGAACGAGCTACCAGATGAACTTGTAGACAAAGGTACAATTACAACATTTTAAGGATCTTTGGATGGATTCACAGATAGGTAAGGCTTAGACCTTATGAGTCAATGCAGGCAAACGGGGCTAGCTCAGGAATGCATTTTCTTCAGCATGAATCAAATGAGTCAAAGGACCTGATTCCATAGTATATAATTTCATGACTATTTACTATTTGAGGAAATAAAGATTGGGCAATCTTAACTCAGCAGTAAGAGATCATGCTACTCCCTAATTCACACTGAATTTCCAGCATCTGCAGATTTCCTCGTGACAACTCATTCATATTGAAGTGTGAGGGACAGAGTGGAGGAAGAGTCACTTAATCATTCACTTGAAACTCGAGTTGAACAGTCATTTTAAATTAACATCCTTACTAGTGTAATAAATATCAACTATATGTATCCAGTGTATACTTACATTGGTCCAGAAACTGGCTCATCATCTGCAGCAGTTGAATTGTGAATTTGCAAGGGGAAAATGGGAGGAAAGGAGGATACAAGAAAAAATGTTAGACATTTCCACAGAAAATTAATGTTGGCACCAAATGCCTTTCACAGCTCTACTTCAACGATAGAATTGCTCATGGAGTTAGTCTCTAAATCGTTACATTCAAATGGCAAAATAAAAGTTATTACATGGTCAGTTAACACTTTTTAGGCTCATCATGAAATACTGCAACTATATGGACAGATCATGTAAGTTCAATGTTCATCTTGTCCCCAAGTTCCAGTCGTTCACTGTTTTAGACCAATGAGAAGACATAACCCAACATCTGATTGTGGAATCCTGCTTAATAAGGCTTACTGTACAAGCTTTGATTAAAATGGCACACAGAATTTGTGGGGCAGAGGGTGGTGGGGTGCAGAAGAGAAAGAAACAGGGCAATAGCAAGAGTGCATGAAAAGTGAAAAGTGATGGGACAAGTGAAAGCAAGGAACAAACGCAGGACAAGAAGTGAGAAGGAAAACGGGCAGGAATGGGGGAAGCCAGTGCCTTCACAAATAGTATAAAGTGAAAGATGGAGGGAAAGTAGACAAAAGTGCTGCAGTAATATCAAGTCAAGGCTTCAGATGTTTCTTGGCATTCTGCTTAAGGTAATTCTTTAAAATTATACAGATAAGTGTAACTATATGTATATTTCACTCAAGTGGCAGATGCAAAAACTTAGAAGGTAACAATCACTGGTTTCTGACAATAATCCTTCTACAATGATCTCAGAATTATTTCATTTGGGCCAGCAATGTATACTAACAAAACTAAATGAACCTAATCTTCATGAATCATTTATATTTTTTGAAATTATTACTAGTGTCAAGAACTGTAACCCTGAAGGGTCATGAATTATTCTGCAAATTTATATTATACACAAGATTTTATGTCTCTGTTCATGATAGAATTATTTGTCAAACCCATTTTTGCAATTATTGGAGAATATCTAGCATTCTTAATCTTACTTATTTTTAGTGGAGAAAAAGAATTTGCTATTGATTTTGTATCTGACTATAAAACAATTTGACTTAAAATGTTTAGAAGTTTGTCTTTGAGTGAAAGATCAAATAGCTGAAAGAATCATTTCTAATGGACTGACCAAATTTCTTTCAAAGAAAGTGTACTATTAGGTGGTTGGAAACAAAAGTAATATAGGATTGTTCTCTGGATAAATCCTGAATTATGCTCAATGGATTAAACAGGATTCCACAAAGTGTCTGGTGTACATGAAGCAAGTATGGAGATTTATTGCAACGCAGCCACCTGACAGCACGCACTAGGAGTAATGGCGACGTTTCCTGGGCTGTGAAAGTGCCATTACTCCATCTGTACCTTGATGCACGGAGAGAAAGCCACCGCCAGCACACACAAGTGTCTGGGAAGACCGAAAAAAGAATCAAACCACAAACCAACAGCTCACAGCCGAGAAACACCAGCAACAAACCAGTGGCTACAGGTCTCAGTCACTGGCAAAGACGCATTTGTTAACAGTGTACAAGGAAAACTAGACCAGTTAAGACAACCAGACATCAGTGTCGCAAAAATAGTGAAGATATATACACAGTTTATGCATATCAAGAGACGCATCAGGAATTGAGATAAGTACAAGAGTATATAAGATTGTTCCCCCACTACCACCTGCTCTTTATCCCCAGAGTTTGCTAAAGTAGACTAAATTATCAATGAACTATATGACTCTTGATAGGACAAAGACCAGGCAATTTTTTTTTGCATCAGAAGATTTACATGGCAGATTAAAAAGCACCTTTTATCATCTGTAAAAACTGAATTATTTATTTTCAATGATGCATATTGTTTCAATGGAATTTAAGCTTACTTAAATCCAGCACAGGGGTTTCAGTGGTTGTAGGATGGTGGAACGTACAGTACACTCCTTTTAAACTCAGGAGCCAAGCAAAATTCATAAATTAAAAGGCCTCAGGGAGCAAAAGTGCGTGCTTGTTTTTTTTTATAATTCCTATTCCAGGCTTAAGACTTACAAAAAAGCTGCAACCAACCTAAACTCCTAAAAATGCAGAGATGCAGGTTGGATCTTAAAAGGAGCGTATTCTACTTAAGAAATGTTTTTCAAGTACAAGTGCACCCAGATCTCAAAAATTATTGTGAGGAATCACCCTTATTTCCAATTGAGATGTTCAGGCCAAGTTGTAACAGAAACTCATTTACCTAGAGCTTCTGCAGTAAATTTCACACATTTTTCAGGCACAGTAATTACTCTACCTGTCCAAATTAAGCTATGGTATGGCTCCGATATCAGTGAAATGCAACTGTACTTGAATGGGCAAAAAATTCATAAGCCTAATTGAAAATATTTGAACATTGTACATCTGCCAAATCCCACTTTGCATTTCTTACAGATAAAAGATTGCTTTTAACAAAAAATATAACTTCAAAATATTTTGAACACTTCATTTCTATAGTGAATGCAAAAGACAAAAAAAAACTTGGCCTTGCATAGTACTTACTTCATTTTAAGATTATTCATTCAATCTTGTCTATTTTAAGCAATAGGCAAGATTGATATGCATAAAAAGTCTTACTACATTTGTTCAAAACCAACTGACCCAATTACCTAAGCAATTTTACCGTGAATATGACTTTCTTTTTATCATCTATTTTCAAACTACATGAACACACATGCATAAATTATCTTCTGTACAGTTATAATTCATTGGGCAATGATAATTTAGAATGGAGTTCAATTCTTGAAACTAGGGTGTCTGATCTGATAAGAAATGCAAGCTATGGGAAGGTTGAAAAACACCCAAGAGAATTTTTAATTCAATCCTACACTGGCTAGAATTATTCCTAATTTGTGACTTCACCATATCACCCCTGTGGAATTTGCACCAAAAACAATTCAGCTTTTACACTAGCCATCTGCCATGATACATGCAGATGTGTAATATCCCTGATACAGACCATCACATGGTTGAAGTCCTCATCATAAGCCATATAGCTCCCAGGAGACAGCTGGTTCAAACCTAAGAGCACTCTAGGTTTACAGGCCATTAGTTCTGGCCAACTCCTGTAACATCCCCAGTACAGAAACAGAGCAGACTAAACCCAAAAAACTCAAACGAAGAATCTAAAATAAAGAAAAACAGAACTACAAATCCAGAAATGGGCAGCAGAAAAACTGAATGGAAGATACGAAAAAAAAGTTGTGAACGTGGATGAGGACTTGGAAAAAAGTTTTAACATCATGAACTGATGCACTTCAGACTTGAAGCTGAGGAGAAACAAACTCGAGCATGCAATTCTCTCACTTACCACCAGTGTTAGGGTATGATGCAATTGAGGGAAAGAAAAGAAGTCACAATAACCGACAAATATCAATACAAACCATAGTTCTAATCTAGACGCTAGTTTGAAGATCTTGATTTGGCAATCTGCTCTTGTAAAAAAAAAACATTGGGAAATGGCATCCATGTCTTTAAGAGGGAACTGTATAATCTGGAGCATTAAAAAAATTGGGGTAGTGTGTATCTTTCAAGGAGGAGGTTCTAAAACAAAAACACATGAGCAGTGCTTTATTTCTTGTCTTACTTTCTGTACCATTACTGATGTAGGCACACACATCAAAAAGCTTTACCTGTTTGTTCTAGCTATCTATTAGTGTGCTCCAGATTGAGTACTACTTGAGCTCTTAGGTCCAAAAATATATTGAATTACCAAGTCTAGCATATGAAGTGCAATTTCTCCAACAAACTTCCATCATGTATATATCTGAATTTTTACGTACTTGAGGTAACCAGGTTTTGAAGTATTTTTCTCTCATCTCTCAAATACCCATGAGCATCAAAGGCAAAGACTGCACAAAGGCATTATGTGCCTAATTAATTGAGATATGAAGGTTATTCTAATGGAGAACCTCTACCATTATCACTCTTGCTTTGGAGGAGGACAGGTAACACAAATGCACTGGTGAATCATACGTCCTATTATCCTGTAGGAGCCAATGAAGTAAAATCCCGTTTTATGAAGTTGAGAAGAAATGGAGCTGATCTCAATGAAATATACACCATTCTGAGAGGGCTTTATAAAGAGCTCCGTCCTCTGTTTAGGAATTTTAACATGGGAGTAGTTAAAGGTCAAGCCATTTATTGCTGAGAAAGTGAAATTTCAACACACAGGTAATCATGAATCTTTGGAATTTTGTACTCTTAAGCAACTATGGATTAATAGTCATTAATAAATTTGTATAAATCTGTATTTTTAAAATTAAGTGACAATGAGATATATAATCATGTACACTGCTCAGGATCACTGAATGATCTAGCAAGCTCCAGAGAGCTGTCTGGCCTATTCCTCCCAATGATTTTAGGTTATAACAATTCTGTAATAAACTAGACCCACAAAACAAAAACATTGCTGAAAATAATGCAAGCCAGAGATTCACTAACACTAATACTCTGTAAGCAATATTTTGATAAACTTTAAAAAGGTAATTGTATTTTATTCTGAATGTTAAAACAGATTAAATGCTCAGATTGCAATGCCACACTGTACAGGAAATGGTCCAATATTTTTGATAAACCAAATCAGCAGTACATAGGAAAGGAGCAGTACCAGCAAGGTGCTTTGGGGTTCAGTTGAACTTGAGGTTAAGTAGTAACCAAAATGCCTTTAGTTGTGTTCAGTGCACACTTGAAATAATTAATGCTGACACTAAAACAATACTGACCATCAATTACTCGAAAAATGACTTTTCGAAATTTGTAGTAATAAATCAAACTACCCATTCCAACTTCAAATAATGCTTCATCAGTCCAAGCTTGCTTATCTGTCATTTTACAATCCAACAGCTCTGGCAACTGGCATTTCAGGCACCCTTCATTCAATACAGTTCACCATTTTCCAGTGACTGGGCTCCCCATCACAGTTACCTGCTAAAAGACAGGTGCTCCCAGTATCAAGTTTATCAAATGTAGTTTTGAATGCTGTCATCACATGCTCACCATGGCTCTCCCAATAATATTCTACTCTTCATATTTTTCCCTTCACCATTATGTTTATTGGATAATAGTTCTCAATTAAACAGCATGTCAATCCAAGCCTATGGTAATTAAGAGCTCTTAGGCATTTTTTCCTCACTTTTTTTATGGATTACAAATCAACTGCATTATTTAATGAAGGTTCTGACACATTAACTGAAAAACATTCCTCCAAATTATTTACAAAAAAGGCCATTATAAATTATCTATGACGACCAAAAAAAAAATGGATCGTTTCACTATTTTTTAAACCTTAAATGTCATTTAATTCTCACTTGCTTCAATAATCTTAAACTATTCATTTTCCTGCTTTACTGAAATGAATAGTTTCTTAAGTAATTGGTGCAAAAGTTTCCATTTATTTTGATCACTTATTTTAAGAGTCATCTGGAGTCAGAAATGGATCTAGCTTTTTCCTCCCAAATTTTTCAAACATTATTTGACTTTACAATTCAAACCTTCTAAATAAACAAGCCCATTAGTTTTTCCATTCAATCCAAAATTACTAGGATACATGACATTTCCTTTCCTTTAAAAGCATTATTACAACAGAATATATAAAATTTTGGTGAGGAAAGGGATACAGTTTTTGAAAAAAACATGGTCTAAAGTTACTTCACGAAGCAGCAAAAATACTTGAACGACATACTTGATAAAAAAAATAAGCAAACTTCAGAGAGGGAGAAACTATTTGGATTGCTATCAATTACAATTAACTAGATAAACAAAAAGAAAATAAATGACCAGTTACCAGCAAATGTTCCACAAAATAA
This sequence comes from Hemitrygon akajei, assembly GCF_048418815.1. NCBI lineage: Eukaryota > Metazoa > Chordata > Chondrichthyes > Myliobatiformes > Dasyatidae > Hemitrygon > Hemitrygon akajei. The sequence continues at coordinate 24,461,510 of NC_133144.1, forward strand.
TGCAACTACAATGTTCAACTAAACCCATCAATTATGTTTGGCAGTGATCTAAACCACACCAAATCTGCCCATGAGGACCCAAGCCCAAGTTAACTACAGCTGAGTTTAACTACCCAGCCTCATTGTTAACATAAAAATTGCATTACAAGGATGGTCCCATGCCCTTTAAAACCTCAAACATATTTTCCACAGAGATAATTATATTTTTTTAAACTCGCTTGATGTATTCAGGAAGTTGCATGGACCATTCAACACTTTAAACCTGTTCTACCATTCAATTAGCTTATGGTTGTACTTTATATGAACAATCTGCCTTAGTTAGCAATTTTTAAAAAAATCTTCTCTAATAGAAGAATACTAATCTTAATTTTGAGTCTCAAGAACTTCTTGGGACTTTGATGGTGTGTCCATTTATATTTACTTTTGCCTGAATAAATGTTTCCTGGTATCAATTCTGAAACTGTCCATAACCTCATTATCTACTGAACAGGATATATAACCAGAGGAAGCCATTAATACTGCATTAAGTACATTTTCTGCAGTTTTTATGGCTCTTCTATGTATTTGTTGACAATTAATTGCATGAAGACACTATTAATTGAGTGGTTCATTTATATTCAAGGAACAGTGTGACCAATTCTCGTCAAAGTTCTTTGATGACTTCGTCAAGCATTCCATCACTGATTTACATCCAAACAGTACACATGTCCAGTTGACTAAAATGACTACATATGACTCAACTTTTCTGACACAAAGAATGAAGAAATACTTCTGATGTAATCTAATCTACCAGATTTGGACACACTGCTTTTAAAATCTTATGCAGTTAATCCATTCCATTCATTAATCCATAGTCTCAATGGAACTAAATGAGTCTCACAGTTAGGGAGTCAACCTTCAATTTTACAATGAAGTCAATTTGGAAAGTTAAGAACTAATTGCATTTTGATTATAAAAACTTGTTTAAATCATGAATAAAAACTGTCAATATTAAATACTATTTCAAAGAGTCAAAGGAATACCTGATTAAAATGCCTAAGTTCTAGGTATACTATGCAAGGCTGCACATTTAAATGTTACCTGAAATAGATAAAATGATTAATATGAAAACTCCTTAGTTGGGTCTGTTCAAGTTAACCTAACCATTACCAAATGAACAATCTTTGACAGATGCTGCAAAGAATGATACCAAACTGTTGCTCATTTTTAACATGCTTAACTGAATGTCCTATTTGTCTTCAGAAACAAAGTCACCAATTCATGTCAAAGATCTTTTAGAACTTCAATCATTTCATCAACCTGAAATATCGACTCCTTTTCTCCCTCCACAGATAATGGCAACCTGAGTATGTTCTGCAGTCGTAATATCATTTGTTGTAATATTAGATTTTCAGCATCTCTGTATCTTGCTTCATTTTAAGACTGATTGTTTTGAAGACAAGTTACCAAACCAACAATTACTCCCCTCAATGCCCTCTGTAGCTGGGAGATGTAGACAGAAAAATAAAAAAAAAAATGAGATGTAAATTTTGAAAATAATTTAGCAAAGACAGAAACCCTTTTGCTGACTGCAAATTTATTTAACCTCTACAGCCATTGTACAAAGGATAGCAAGCAAGAGTGTACAGTTGGTAAATTCAGCATACTTGAACAATACTGAAGACATACTAGAATGAAGTCTCAAATCATCATAAAAGGAAGTAACTTTATATGCGTACTTCTGTTTCTGGTACATTTATCTGAAGACTAAGCATGCAAAATTTCCACTGGATATTTTATTAAAAGTTGAATTTTTGCATCTTTGCTAATACTGTCATAGTAAAGGAGTTTCACAGTTACTCAGTAGTTTCAATGAACCATCCAATTAGATGCACAAGATTACAACAACGTTTTATGTCTCTACATGAGAAAAATGGTCTGGCAATTTTTTTTTAATGTCCAAGGATTCAAAGCTTATTTGTCAGGCATTATCTTAAAAAGCAACATCGCCAAAACCTACTTTACCTACTTTTTACAGTACTTTTGTAACTGCACTCCTTGTATCACATGCATTTTACTGCTTATTTATCCCAAACACTGGCTGTTCCCTTCATTTAATCAATTACTTTGTTTCTCCAGTTTGTTACTTGTAATTCGGCAAGATGTCTTACCTCAGTCATACAGAAGGAAAACTGTAAAAATACGGTTGCACATAAACTGAACTACTGCCTTGGTACAAATACACCCAGTGCCAAACTCACCCTAAATGCAAATAAGTATACTGAAATTTTTCACTGAAAATTGAGAGATTTTGCCGAGTTGAATTACTAATACAAGATCTTGCCAAAATTCAAGACTCAGTAGATTATCCATTAAAAAGAGAAAACAGGTCTGAGCAATTGAATACAAACATAAAACCAGTCAAGAATGCCTTGAAATATACTTTGCTAGCTTGGGCATCTTTTAAATGAATAAATTATCTATATAAACATGATTCAAATTCTAAGGGCATATATACTCCAGCTGAATTATTCACTGCATCAATACTTGGTACTAACTGCTTTAATAAAGCAGGAACAGACAAAGTTACACAACACATTAAGAAATAAGATACATCCTTTGAATAAAGGGCCTCTTCCATCAGTTTCGTTTCAGTCACATTGGCAACCATCTTCAAAGCCTTTTCCTTGTTTCTTTATCCTACATTTTTATTATTTCATATTTCCTCTTTTTGTCTCTGGTCTGTCCTTTTGCAGCTGGCTTCTTCAACCCTTTTAGCTTATACTTAGCTTTTCTTTCGGAGATTGTGCCTCCACAAAGAAACATCCAAAATGATAAGGCATACAAGATTCATGTGCTATGTTGTCAAGACCCAAACAGCTATCTGAAGTGCCACTGCTTAAAATAACACATTTCATGCTATCCACACATTAGAACAAAGGGTTGAGTAATCAAGCACTATAGATATTAAAATGTAATTCTGTCTACCATCCTTGATGTATTTTATATCAAACATAAGTAATTATCATACAGTGCAACAATGGTGAAATGTGAAAAGATTTAACTGGATTTACAGCACTAATGAGTGGATAATCACAAATGTAATCATTCCATTGAAATGTGACAAAGCATTTTGCCTCAAAAAATTTACTATCTGCTTTATATTCCTCTTTAGTTATAATTTGCAGTAATAGTTACAGACATGCATTTACACATGGAGGGGGTGTGAATTATGGGAAGGTGCAGGTGAATTAGACAAGAGGAAAGATGAGCAGCACAGGAGAAATCTTCTCAAATAAATCCTAAAAGCATAAAAGTAGCACTTGGTGGTGATACTCTCAAAATATTCTTAAAAATTCCCTTGTGAAACAATTGGATCACTTATATTGAAATGGTGAAGAAGAATCCAAATTCAGTAGTTTGCAATGGAAACTGACAGTTTGAACATTTACACAAGGAAAATAAGCAAGTTCCTCGGCAAACAGTTATCTCAAACTCTTGCAAGTGAAAACCACTGAAACAGAGTTTGGAATTGGTTGTTATTTGTTTGAAAATCTAAATTATTAGAATGTTCCATGTTCAAAAGGGAACATAAAATTATGAATAAGATATGAATGCTTATGTCTTTTCAAGTAACCCATTTAATTCGAGAGACTGATAATGAAGAGTATTTATAGTACCTGGAAACAGGCTAATATCAAATGGGTTAAGTCAACTGCAATAGTCTAAAAGGTTACATAAAAGAAAGAAACTTACCGTCAGGGACTTCATCTGGTCTCTTTCGTTTCTCGTACACAACAATGATGATGACCAGAATGACTATTTCTGCCACAACTCCTAAGAAGGGCCAGAGAGGTGCCAGGTTGCTACGCACACGCAGGATAGTGTCGGCAAGGTTGTACCCATAGTAATTTGTGGCATTGCACGTGTATACGCCTGGGTCAGCCTCAATATGCAGAGTCTTAATTATTAATTCTGTGTAATTGTCTTTATTATTGATTAAGTAACGTCCAGTGTCATTATTCAGATCCTAAAGAGAAAAAGGGGAAATAATCTTGAGATTAAAGATCTAGTGCTTTCCCGGTGTATATGACGAATAAACTCTTCTCAGGTTATAATTGATACCTTTGTTTGGCTGGAAGCCCAAGAAGAGTTAATTTGTGATCTTGAGATTGACAGAAATTTACCATTATTCTTCAGTTGAAGTATTCTACACCCCCCCCCCCCACCCCCATCGTGAACAAAAGGCATTCTGTCTTGTACATGACTTACACAGTATAAAAGAGAAACAGAAGCAAGCTCATGTGATTAGGAAACAAGCTAAAGGAGAAAGCAATTATTGACTTCAGATCAGACTACTCTACCTCTAAACACTAGGTTCTGTCAAGTACAGCCCTCCAGCAGGGAGCCTGTGCTCAAATCCATGAACTTAGATCACACCAGGATGAACATGCCTCCAATGCAATGCACCCAACTCCAACTTGGGCAAGTTTATGTAAATAGCCATATAGAAATACTCAGAGTATACATACCTGATCAATATCTGCTGCATGCATTACATGCTTTGTCACTCTACTTTGGAGCTCAGTATCAAAAATATTACACAATAATAGACATGCTCCTTCAGACATGTGGAATGAATGAGCAGCTACATACCATTGCATAATATTGTTAAAATCTCTGAAACACCATTGACTGCAGCTTTCCCTTGTGAAGATATGCAGACTTCAACCTCACCAGCATACCACCAATCCATTCATTCTTAAACCTTTAATTTAACTTTTCCCTTTATTTGTTTTAATTAATATTAGATAAAAATGAAAATTTTTTTATTATTATTTTGTTATTATTGAATATTATTCAGGTCATGTCATTACTGGAGAAGAATTTGATTTCAAGTTAGAAGAAATGGTAAGCATACCATAATGTCATAACCTCCAGCAAAGCAAACTCACCACATATTCATCTTTCACCTTCTTATGCCAGGTCCAAATAGGGTGCGGATATCCTACAGACTTGCAGTACAAAAGAGCATCCTGTCCCTCATTTTTATTCTCGCTCTTCTTATGACCGGTGATTTCCGGAGATGCTAGGACAAAAATTACAAAAATACTCAAGTGTGCACTGAAACAAGAATAAGACGATCAAAGGTGCAGAACAAAGCAGCTCAAAAGTTGCTGCTCATTTTTTTTTAAGTTCCAACTGACTAATCACAGAAATTACCAGTGCCCATTTTCTCCTCTAATCTGAAGGGGGTGTGAAACACAGTTTATCATTCCACAGGATTCATCAAACATCCACTTTGGTACTCTGAAAACTGAACACAGCAGCTTGCCAGTTTACACCACTAAATCTCCACATTCGATATGTTGTATTTTTATTTCTCAGCTTACATGGGCACTCAACTCTTTAAATCTGGTGCAGTCATCCCTTTTACCAGTGTACTGCACTGTTCTTTAAAAGGACATATTCTAATTATCAAGTGAGCATTTTCCCTTTCCTGTAGAGATCTGTATAGCTGTTTATCCAAAACCACTTAATTCATACCACGACATTGCAATGTTTGTAAAAATGACTCTGATTTAAACTGAATAATTCAAACAGCTGGCTAATGTAATTCTTCCATCCACTGAACAAAAGGAATTAACAGCCACAGTTTTAATACCAATGATTTATCTACACCATGATTATGGTTTCACTTGTTCCAACACAAATTAATATTCAGAAACCTCAATGTCAGCTTAAATGTTTTAATTTTCTCATTCCATGTTTTCTTCCGTTACCAGACAAGCCGATTTGATATTTCTGTCCATATCATTCGTGATCTCATACTGTGGATCAACAGTTAGAAGTCTCTAAATATGGTTGACTCATCAGATTCTCACACCTGCTGAAAAGGTAGTCAATGGACCCACATACACTAAGCCAATCAGTACACAACAATACACTAAGTATAATTATCACCTCATTGCCAACTACTCCTGTTCGCCTGTGCTAACCTGTAACTGATGGAGGACAGACCTGATTTTCTACACCTGGCAGTCAGATAGCAAAGTCAGGACAGCAGTCAGGCCTCTGGCAGTCCAGTCCTGAGGCCCTGACCCCAAACACCCTATAACAGATTTTGAAGGACAAAACTATAGCAGGTTTTGGTTGTCAAAGTTGTGAAGCAGTCTTAACAGATTTTAAATGCCCCTAACATTCAGAGACAATTAATAATTATTAAAATTTATCAAATAGTTTATGAAGAAATTAAACATTTAAAAATATATTAAACACTTGGAAATTATGAACATTAACCTGAATTAAAATACCTTCCCATTTCATTAGATGAATTACCTCTGAAACAAAATCAGTTTATTCACTAAACAACATTTCTAGGTCAAATCTTCCAAAGGATTCATATGGAGACAGAAATCTCAGTAGTAGGCACACCATATATAATAGTGACAGAGAATTCACTAGAGTTTATTCTAAATAACTGAAGTCACAGAATTACTCAGAGAAGCTACTTACTGTCAACCTGAATTCAAAGGACCAGTCACCACAACTATATTGTTTAATTATATGACCAAAATCAGTCACATCATAATTGTCAAGTTCAACCAATTCACCCAAACTCACCTTTCAATCATAAAACCATAAGACATGGGAACAGAATGAGGACATTTAGCACATTGAGTCTGCTCCGCCATTCAATCATGGGTGATCCTTTTCTCCCCTCCTCAGCCCCACTCACCAGCCTTCTCCCCATAACTTCTGATGCCATGGCCAATCAAGAACCTATCAATCTCTGCTTTAAGTACACCCAACTACCTGGCCTCCACAGCTGCCTGTGGTTAAAAAAAATACACAAATTCACCACCCTCTGGCAAAAGGAAATTCTCCAAATCTGTATTTTAAATAGATGCCCCTCTATCCTGAGGCTGCGCCCTCTTGCAGAAGGTTTCAATGAGATCCCCCTCATCCTTCTAAATTCCAGTGAGTACACATCCAGAGCCAAACGTTCCTCATCTGAAGGCCCTTTCATTCCCGGAATCATCCTTTTGAACCTCCTCTGAACTCTCTCCAATACCAGCACATCTTTTCTTGGATGAGGAGCCCAAAACTGTTCACAATGCTCAAGGTGAGGTCTCAACAGTGTTGAATAAAGCCTCAGCATCACATCCCTGCTCTCACATTCTCAACCTCTTGAAATGAAAGATAACATTGCATTTGTGTTCTTCACCATTGACTCAACCTGCAAGTTAACCTTTAGGGTGTTCTGCACAAGAACTCCCAATCCCCTTTGCATCTCAGATTTTTAGATTTTCTCCCCATTTGGAAAATAGTCTGCACATTTATTTCTACTACAAAAATGCATGTATTTTCCAACATTACACTGTATTTCATTTGCCACTTTCTTGCCCATCCTCCTAACTTGTCCAAGTCCTTCTGCAGCATACCCGTTTCCTCAACACGACCTGCCTCTCCATTAATCTTCACATCATCTGCAAATTTGGCATCAAAGCCATCTATTCCATCATCTAAATCATTTATATATGGCATAAAAAGTAGTACCAACACTGACAGCTGCAGAACACCACTAGTCACTGGCAGCTAACCAGAAAAGCATCCTTTAATTCCTACTCACTGCCTCCTACCAATCAGCCAATGCTCTAGCCATTCCATTAACTTTCCTGTAATACCATGGGCACTTATCTTGGAAAGCAGCCTTATGTGCGGCAACTTGCCAGATGCCTTCAGGAAGTCCAAATGTACAACATCCACTGCATCATTTTTATCTATCCCACTTGTAAAGAATTCCAACAGGTTCATCAGGCAAGATTTTCCCTTAAGGAAACCATACTGACTTTGTCCTATCTTGTCCTGTGTCACCAAGTACTCCATCACCTCATCCTAATAATTGACTCCAACGTCTTCCCAACGATTGAGGTCAGGCTAACTGATCTATAATTTCCTTTCTGCTGTCTTCCTCCTTTCTTAAAGGGTGGAGTGACAGCTGCAATTTTCCAGTCCTCTGGCACCAAGCCAGAATCCAACTGTTTTTGAAAGATCATTACTAATGCCTGCACAATCTCTACCACTACCTCTTTCAGAACCCTGGGGTGCAGTTCATCAGGTCCGGGTGACTTATGTACCCTTAGATCTTTCAAATTTTTAAGCACCTTCTCCCTTGTAATAGAAACTGCACTCCCTTCTATTCCCTCACACCCTTCAACATTTAGCACATTACAACTATCTTCCACAGTGAAGACTAATGCCAAATACTCATATAGTTTATCTACCATTTCCCTGTCCCCTGTTATTTCTTCTTTGGTCTCATTTTCTAGTGGTCCTATATCCACTCTCATCTCTCGGATTTTTTTTATACATTCTTGTAAAAGCTTTTACTATCCACTCTGATATTGTTTGCTAGCTTGCTTTCATATTTCATCTTTTCTCTCCTAATAACTCCTTTAGTTGCTCTCTGTAGGTTTTTAAAAGCTTCCCAATCCTCTTTTGCTTTTACATTAGTTTTGACTTCTTTTGTCAAATTTTGCCATTTGAGCTTCTTTTTGTTTTTGGAATACATCTATTTTGCACCTTCCCCATTTTATCCAGAAGCTCACACCATTGCTGCTCTGCTGTCATCCCTGCCAGCATCTCGTTCCAATTTACTTTGGCCAGCTCCTCTCTCATACCAGTTATTTCTTTTATTCCACTGAAATACTGCTACGTCAGACTTCACTTTTTTCGTATCAAATTTCATTTTGAACTCAAATCATATTGTGATCACGGTCTCTTAAAGGTTCTTTTACCTTAAGTTCCCAAAATGCCTCCAGTTCATTACATAACAACCAATCCAATGTAGCTGTTCCCTTAGTAGGCTGAACGACAAAACTGTTCTAAAAAAAATTCCCGTAGGTATTCAACAAACTCACTCTCTTGAGGATCCATTACCAGCCTTATTTTCCCAATCTACTTGCATGTTAATAATCTCCAGGACTATCATAACATTGCTCTTTTGACACACCTTTTCTATTTCCTGTTGGAATCTGTGGTCCACATCCCAGCTACTGTTGGCAGGCCTATATACATCTGTCATCAGCGTCCTTTTAACCTTGCAGTTTCTTAACTCAACCCACAGGGATTCAGCTTCTTCCAATAAGGGGGTGGGGTGGGGGAGATGATACACAAATTGCTTGGTCCTTCTTACTTTAATTCACTGTCAGAACTTAATCCATCCTCCAATACTGCCTCCAGGCTAGGTTTCTATCTCATTAACAATAGCATATTACAAACCTTCCACTTCATAAACCACTGGACACAGCAGGTCATTATGATTCATGTCAATAATGCACAAAACCTTATCAAGTAACATTTACAAAAATCTCTTAAGTATCTTATATTTACAATTTTTGCCTTTTAACCTTTAAACACAATGATGTTCAACTTCCTTGGTAAATTAATTCCACCAGAGTTCCTTATATGTACTCATGCTTCCAAGTTTAACATTCTTCAATGAGTAAAAATATCATGCACCATGTAACCATTCATTACTATAAACATACAACCCAAATCTGCCACTTTGAGAGATTACTTCCCTCACCAGTCCACTTTACAACTTATTCCCCATGGCTCTCCGCATGGCCACATAACTCTTCTACTGATAAAAACAGAGAAAGTTAAGGGTTACTCCAAAACTCATCCATATTGACAAACCCATAAAGTGTTTACCCAGCTTTGTCAGGGCACAAGTAGAGTGTTCTCAAATAGTTTCTGCAGAGACATAGCCAAAGTGCAGTTGATCATTTCAGGTGGGTACAGTATGATAGCTCCATGCGCAAAGTGGGTCACTGACACAATATTGACACCCACTCACAAAAATAAAGTCCTGACAATTGAAGGCCATTTAAGTTTCAGATCTGTCATCATACATAAGCCAACCCATATAATATGAGATTAGTGAGCCAGAGGTTTTGTACAAGAATGCCATGGTAGCATAGCTGTTACAGCAATGCTATTACAGCTTGGTGGGTCGAAGTTTGGATTCAATCCCAGCATCCTCTATAAGTTTGTACATCCTCCCTGTGGAAGGCATGGGTTTCCTCCAGGTGCCTCGATTAGTAGGTTAATTGGTAATTGTAAATTGTCCCATGAATAAGCCAGGGTTAAACAAATGGGTCGCCAATGGTGTGACTGCAGATTCATCACTCTCTGGCTAAAGAAATTCCTCATCTCCTTTCTAAAAGGACACACCCTCCCCCAATCCTGAGACTGTCTCCTCTGGTCTTAGACTCTCCCACCATAGGAAACATCCTCTCCCTATCCACTCTAACAAGGCGTTTTACCATTTGATAGGTTTCAATGAGGTCACCCCTCATTCTTCTGAATTCTAGTGAATACAGGCCCAGGGCCAAAGGCTCTTCATATGACAAGACATTCAATTCTGGAATCATTGTGAACCTCCTTTGAGCACTCTCCAGTTTCAGCCCATCTTTTCTTAGAAAAGAGGCCCATAAGGCTCCTCGATTTTTTTTGTGTATTTTCTCTCCATTTAGAATTTTCTCTCCCTTTCATTGCTTCTACCAAAGTACAAGACTATACACTTCCCGACACTGTATTCCAGCTGTCATTTCTTTGCCCATTCTTCCAATCCAAGTCCTTCTGTTGCCTCCATACTTCCTCAAAACAACCTGCCCCTCCACCTATCTTCACATCTGCAAACTTTGCAACAAAGCCATCAATTCCATCATCCAAATCACTGACCAGAAAACCAGAAAAAGAATCGGTCCCAAAACTGACCCCAGTGGAACACCACTAGTCACCAGCAGCCAGCCAGAAAAGGCTCCTTCATTCCCACTCTTTGCCTCCTGCCAATCAGCCAGTAACTTATCCATGCTAGAATCTTTCCTGTAATATTAGCTTATAATTTGTTAAGCAGACTCATGTGTGGTACCTTGTCAAAGGCCTTCTGAAAATTCAATTACACAACATCAAGCAATTCTTCTTTGTCAATCCTGCTTGTTATTTCTCCAAAGAATTGCAACATATTTGTTAGGCAAGATTTTCCCTTAAGAAAGCCATCCTGACTATGGCCCTTTTCATCATGTGCCTCCAAGTACCCTGAGACCTAATCCTTCATAATCAACTCCAACATCTTCCCAACCACTGAGGTCAGGCTAACTGGCCTATAATTTCTTCTGCCCCTCTCCCTTCTTGAAGAGTGGAGTGACATTTGCAATTCTCCAGTCTTCCGAAACCATTCCAGAATCTAGAAGGGCCTGTTCCACACTGTATCTCTAACTTGACAAAAATACAATCCAGAAAGACAGCTTCACAAATCTTCAGTTGATGCTACCTTTATATTTCTAATGAAATCTTAAGCATTTCAAAATTGCCAGTAGTGTTCTATTGACTGATGAAATACATGATACTTTGTTTCAATAGTACTTCTTTATTATTTTAATCAGTACATAATTTTCATGAAGAATCTTCTATAAGTCAAATTAAATGAACTATATTATTTACATAGACTTCTGCATTGGGAGAGGCAAATATTGTCTTAAAGGTTCACTTATTTTATTCCTTTTAACAATATTATACTTGGGACTTTTTTCAACAGCAGCTGGAAGAATACAGCTGCATGTAAGGAAAAAGTGCAGCAGAGAAAGATTAATGTGATACTTATACTTTCTTTGCAAGATGGCGGCGCGACACAGCTTGCAGCAGCCACTCTGGAGCTGATTATCTGTTATTTGTGAAGTGGGGTGCCGTGCGCAATCATAATCGATTGAAAATGGACGTGGGAGCACAGAAGAACATCGGGAAATCTCCAGGAAGACCTTCTTCGTTGCTGCTGCTGCTGTGAGGTCCGGGACTCTGCTGGGAAGAACAGGCCCCCAGTCCTCAGGGTCACGTTGCCGATGGCCGTTGGCGGGGCCGACTTAATACGCTTGGCAGAGGATGGTGCTCAGAGAAGCTGTGCCGGAGGGGATGGTCGCCGGCTTGGAGGTTCGATGGACTCGGAGTCCGCTGCGGTCAACTTGCTTTTGTTGTGTGCTGCATCTGCGAAGCTGAGTAGGGCGGCGCCGTGGAAGTCCATAGTGGGGGTATTCCCTTCTGCCGCCGGTGTGGGATGGCGAGTCTGTCGGGACCCTGGTGACTTGTGGAAACTGTGTGGTGATTTCTTTTGAACTTAATAGTCCTTTAACATCTTTGGACTATTTTTACTGTGCCCATAGTCTGTTTTTTATCAATTATGCTATTGTTTGCACTGTTGTAACTATATGTTGTAACTATGTGGTTTGTGCAGGTCTTGTAGCTTTAGTTTTTGGTCTTGTTTGTCTGGTGGATTTGGAGCTCCTTTCCGGAGAACGCGCTAAGATGGTAGCGCGATATTAATACGCAGCAGCCTCTCTGGACTCTGGATTGGGGATTGCCAAACGTTATGTGGATTTTCTAGTGTAGTCTGTTTTGTCATATGCTTTTGTGATATCATTCTGGAGAAACGTTGTCTCATTTTTTAACTGCATTGCATTTGTGGTTTCTAAATGACAATAAACTGAATCTGAATCTGAATAATGTAAAAACTCTAACCCAAGATTTGTCATCCATAACAAAAATCAAGTAGTGCAGGTAAATAATGCAGATTAGATTTAAAACATTGTAAATGGGGTGTGGACAAAACTAACAAAGGTGGAGCTTACTGTCCATTCACAAGAGTTAATTCTATAGTTTGGAACCTTACTCATTTGTATGCCAGTTTCTGTACTCTGAAGAGTTTCAATGACACAAACTTTTTTTAAATGAAGGCAGCTTTTTTTTTGTTTTATGGATCTGCCCCACATTCACCTAATTCTGTTTTAAAAATAGCTGCGATGGGATTTGAATGCATGATCATTGGATAACTTACACCCAAAACAGCCTTCTGCAGCACTACTCAAGTATCTAGTTTGCTTACATTCAAATCAGAAAGACTTATAACATTAAAAGATATACTGTACCTTGAAAAAGTATTCAGTCCCCACAACTATTTCCACATTTTGTCTCATTTTCTAAACTTAAAGTAGGATTTTTTTCAGCTAATCTAAAAAGCATTGTGTATCATGTCAAATTTGGTCAGGATTGATGAGAAGATAAATGCTGCAAAGATCCTGGATTTAAAAAAATGCTACCATCTGCCAGAAAGCTTAACCAGAGTAGGAAGTTCATCTTTCAGTAGGACAATCCAAAGCACACTGCGAGAGTAACCCTGGAGTGGTTTCAAATTAAGAAAACCGATGTCCTTGAGTGGCTCAGTCAGAGACCTAACCTTAGCCAAATCCAACATCTCTGGCAAAACCTCAAGACTGCCATCCACCACCTCTCCCCAACTAACTTGGCATAGCTTGAGCAATTTTGCAAGGAGGAATGGGCAAATCTTTCTCCATCACATTGTGCAAAGCTGAGAGTCTTATCCAAAAAGATTACTGGCTGTAATAGCTGTGAGAGGTGGTTCAACTAAGTACTAAGCAAAAGGGCAAAAGGTGGGTGGGGGGGAACGGAGGACAGATGAATACTTTTGTAATGCTGACCTTTCAGGATTTTCTTCATACTTTATGATTTCCCTGTGTTTTGGGCTCTACTCTGGGGAAAAAAGAGCACATGATTCACAAATAAAAAAAATCTCAGTAAAATTGAAATCAGAAGCCCTGGTTGTATTATACTCATTTATGTGAACAAAGAGTTGGGGTCTGAATACTTATACAAGGCACTGTAACTTTCGCGAAGAGTTAAATTTACTCATTATTCATTGGCAAAATACAAATACAAAATTAAACCAGTGTGCAAAGATAACTGATGCATAGCAATTAAGGCACAATTATCCTTCAGTGTTAATTTGATCTGAAGCCACAAAATAAAAAAAATTAAAAATCAAAAATACACTGAGCATATTCTTCCCATAAAAGTATTCCCTGTTCATGCATTCATTCCACCATAACTGGGCATCAGTATCAAGATTTTCAGACACAAAAGCAAAGTATTACAGATACTGTAAGAACTGGCAATACCCAGTTGCTCAGGGAGCAGGAAGCATTGTATTGGTGACCTTTGAACAGAATTAGAAAAAGTCAGAAATGAAAGGGATTTTAAACTGAAGACAAGGGAGGGACAGAGAGAACAAAGGGGAAGGTTTGTTATAGGATACAGACCAGGATTGATCGAAAAGTATAAATGACGGCACTGTCAATTTTTAGAGGATAGTAACACTGCACAACTGAAACCTGATAAAACAGAAGAGGACACGATGGAAAATTAAACACTGAAAGTGAGATACACAAGAATAGAATGGCTAGCATGAAACTGATGGCTGAATGGCCTTTCTCTTGCACAGTAGGTGAACATTTACTACACAGAAATAGGTCACAAGAACCACCTCCAACTCGGTTTCAATAGGTTATCAAAATAGCCTTGTATTCCACCCTTACTGTATTCACTCTAGCTAGGAAAGAAATGTGTAATTCTGCAGACAATGCTTTCAAACCTTATGAATTAATATAAGGCAAACAACCTGAAGATTTTTCCATTTCTTACAAATAATTTTCTTCATACTGCAATCCATTTGCTCTGACCCACATAAATGCAAGTGGTTTAGTTTTCAGTGACACGCGAGACATGATCCTATCCATACGATATCCTCTCCAAATCTACTTCATCTCACAACTTCTATGAAGCCCTCTCACCCTTCAAAATTTCTGCCTGGCCCATCCAACCTAATAGTCAGCAAATTTCAGATACTGGCCCAATAAAATCTTTTCTGAACTGCACAGAACACATTACACTCTCCCATGAATGGAGACCAAACTTTGAGGTCTCAGCAATGCCCTTTATAATCAAAGCATAACTTCCCTAATTACAGTCGACTGTACTTCTTCCTATGGATGCTGCCTGGCCTGCTGCGTTCCACCAGCATTCTGTGTGTGTTGCTTGAATTTCCAGCATCTGCAGATTTCCTCGTGCTTGCATAACTTCCCTAACTTTGTAATCCCCTGACATTTACTTCTTATTGGTTATCATTTACTATTTACTAGCCTTTTGGAAATTCTTCCTGCATACTGCTTCATTTCAGTCATTGCTTAATCACATTGTCCACACACTCATCATAGCTTACTTTTCTGGCCATCTTTGTGTCATCAGCAAATTTAGCAACAGTACTTCAAGTGATTTCCTTCATTTATAAAAAGTTGAGGCTCCAATATCTATTCCTGTGGCGCACTGCTATATTTTGGCAACAGACCCATTTCTGCCTACTATTTCTCCAGTTCAACACAGGCGATGTCACTGAACTGGGAAACATGGCAAGTAAGCACAGGGCAGATGGGAGTGCAACAAGTTGTGTGCCCATTTTGTGTGTTTGTGAAAAGGAGAGAGAACCTACCTTTGACATCAATAGTAGCATTCACTGCAGTGGAACTTTCAAATGTAAAGACACATTGATATTCTCCAGAATGTTCTGTTCTCGGTTTAGGAATCCTGGATTGCAAAGGAGTTAGAAAAATAAGGAATGAAACGATATATATTAACTTATTTAATCATACTAATTGAAATTACAAATCACCATTTCAAATATACCTGTCTGCCAGTGGAAATACATCTCAAGTAAAGCCAATGTTGTGTACTTCTTAAAAAATGAAAATGATTTTGAAAAGCTTCAAGCCACATCAGAATACCAGGTCACATATATAAAGATCAAAGATTACCTAATTTGTCAAATGTACATCGAAACACACAGTGAAATACATCATTTGCGTCAACGACCAAAAGCCCACAAAGTACCCATGCTTCTGGAGCCAACATAACATGCCTACAACTTAACCCAAACCCATACATCTTTGGAACGTGGAAGGAAACCAGAGCATCGAGAGGAAGCCCATGCTATCATGAGAACATACACACTTCTTATAGACGGCAGCAGAAAATCACTGATCACTGGCATCGTATTAGTGTTATGCTGCTATGCTACCATGCTACCCAGCAATTTAAAACAGAGCGGAACAGTAGGTTCTATTGCAATGCTTAATCAAACATGGCCAACCTTTTCCAAGACCCTGGAAAATGTGAACAGAACCTCACTGTATACGCTATAAACTGGCTTCAGGTATTTGATGCTGAACAGTTTTTTTAAATCCAAAGAATTGCCCTTTGGGTGGTGGGTGTAATATTCAGCAATTAAGTCATCTAGACTAGGAAAGCACGACATTATCACACCTCCTGCTATCACACTGAATAACTCCAAGGCAAACACAATTGACATGACATCCCCATTCAAGGCAAGAGAAAACAAGTAATTTTTAAACTTTCATTAATTTTCATTAACTACAATGGTTCCAGAAGTCTAATTTTATGAAAGAGAAACAGTATTTGCCAAATTTATTAGACTTTATTGATGATGTAAACAGCAGAGTAGATAAAACAGAACTATTGATGGCACATTTCAATTTCCAGGAGCCTCTATGAATGTTTACACAAAATTAAGGATAATAGTGCCAAAAGATGAAGGTGGAATAAATAACATTTTTGATTGGCGAAGTTTAACTAACGTTGGGGCTTCTACCATACTCTATATTATTGACCAAGGTCAAGCGACTAAGATTTGTTAACAAGAAGATATAAAAGTTACGACGATAATAGGATAAGAGGTTAAAAGAGTGGGTAAAAGTAGGACAAGAAGACTAAGATGTGCAAGGTTTTTCACTTTGAATGAGGTACATACAGAAAAAAGAACATTTTTAAAATGGAATAAAACTATTAAATGCAGATGTTCAGAAAAGTAAGGATACCCTTGTACAAGCTTAAGGTACAACAACTTATTACAAAGGCAAATGAACATGGCCTCCTAGAAGACCACAACCTTGTCATCGGGATTGGAAGCTTGCGTGGCTCAATGACCCAGAGAGCTATGTTAACTGGAATCAGAACTTTATATGATTTGGCTCTATGCAAGGTCATCTATGCCAAACAGGTAAAAGGGTGGAGACCAGACTTGGAGAAGCCCACCGGCCCACCAGGCTCAAGGATTCAGCTCAAGGTTAACAACTCTGACTGATAAAACAAAACTGTTATGGAAACAACAATGAAGAATTCTTCTGCATCTCAGTGCAACAGTATTCCTGTCTCCAGCCAGGACTTGCATGACTGACAGTAGTGAAAGCAGAGAGGAAGCTACTGACATGAAGGAAGTCCTGAACACTGCCAGAGATGGAGAACCTTCATTGTTGCCCTAAACACTAGTGGCATAATGGGTAACAAGACTGAGCCTGAGGCCTCTTATTGTATGGGAGAAGGAAATCAACAAAGTGGTTGCCTTGTGAAACAGAGAGAGAATGAATATTTAATATTGGTCTATTTAAGGAAGGATATATTTGTTTTTGAAATGGTATATGACTTTAAAATGCAGTTTGTTTGACTAGCCCCCAAAATGCAATCCAATCTCCTTTCTATTTATATCACTCTGGAAATGGAAAATAGCCCCTACTGACTTTATAAGAACTAACATCTAAAACCTGCAAGAGATTCTACTACTAGATAGAATCACTAAAATAAAAATATTTGGACATATTCCAGATTGTATAGTGGCATGTATAATTGTTCTTACAATTTACTGATGGAAGTATTTATGGCAGATGAAAGAATTTTTTAAAAGACCAAAAAAATTTATATTTTCAAAGGGATAAATTAACCACATTAGCAATAGATTATGCTAAAGTTTTCAATAATAAAAATAGCTATTAATAGAATAACTTCTCATTAAGTTTAGTTTCTCTTCCCTTTTGGAAAAACTTCTGTCAATAACATTTATGGAAAAAAAACTGACAAATACAGTAAGTAACACAAATGGGCACTAAAACAGATGGCTCCCCAGTTACTACAACTTCTGCTGGAAATAAAACAGACCCATGATATTGAATCTAGTTATTGCATGACAAGCAAGGGCTGCAGTAACTCACCAAAGCTGTTCACAACCAACTTCACAAAACTATTGAATAATAATTAATAAATGGTGGCCTTGCTTGTGACACAATTATCAGGAACAAATATGGATGGAGGAAATAGAGAGAAAAAGCCTCAACTGATCATTAGCAACACTGCTTTTGAAAAGGTAATGATTTATCATTGTGTTACAACAAATGCCTGACTATATCTCACAGGACCCAATAGCATCATTTGCCTTCAAAACAGAAAGCAGTTGGATTACATTTGAAATGGGCACATAGCAGATTTGATATACTAGTTTCTCCTGTCTACTATTTTATATGTCAATTTCAAAGCAAATCTATTGCATTCTTACACTGTATAATGTATCTAATCATTGAATTTACTCCAACAGACAATGCACATGGGATGGTTTTCCATAAACTTCCTGACATGTAAAGGGAATCTTTTCTTATGTATTCAAATGCATTTCAAAATATTCACATATGGTTGCACAAGCCGAAAGACAGCTCTCACTTGTATTCTGTGCTGTTTGTACCAAAATTCCTGGTCCCAATAATTTCTTCTCCATCTTTCATCCAGTAACTGCCGTTGCATGGAGCTGATGCCAAAGTCAGGTTACAAAATAAGAGGATATCTGGGCTTGAAGTCTTTATAACAACTTCTTCAGACGAATGGATCTTTGGCTCTGAAACGCACAGAGCAAAACAACAGTTGTTAAGTGAATGTAATTATCAGTGCGCAGTGGTAAACAAATGCAGCCAACTCTCAGTCACCAAACACTCAAAAATACAACTTTCAATGAACTGCTGTACCTATTTATTTAGTACTATTACCTTAGAACTGTACCTACAGCTGAATAAAAGCAAAGTAGTAAACACTTTTCAATAAATCAAAACCATAATTGCTACATAAATCTACTATTTATGGATTGTCATTCAAATAACTGAGTTTGGAAAAGGCTCAGACGACTCAAATTTGTTGCTGACACAGTTTAAGTAAATATTTAGGAAATGACATTTCAAGGTTATTTGCTGTACATCTATCTGGCTACAAATCTGGACAGAAAATTGTTTTGTCAAAATGCTGACGCAAATGGCACGCATGGTGAACACCAGCATCATCACAACATGACGTGTCATGCTGGTTTAGCTGCTAGCCAAGTCTCCACTTACCAATGCTGAAATGTGATTATAAAGATAATAATCAAGCAGATTAGGTAATTCTATAGACTGAATTTATTATTAATTCAACTGTTAACAATTTAACTCCATGCAAGCAGAAATGGTCTTTTCCATACATTAAGTTTGTAATCCCTTTCTATGGGTATTATAAAGAAATACACTCTTAGCTGATTTTTTAATTCACTCATCTACATGTGCTTATAAATCCAGTGTTGTGATATCAATAGAATCTGTCCAATAATGGGTCAGGTCTCAAGTATGTTTCAAATCAAGCAAAAATAAGAACTGATACAGAAAGAAATTGACAGCACCCATTAAATATAATCAGTCTGAAACTAGAAAATTAAATCATAAAACTCAACTAACAATCAAACAGTAGCACAAGAAATCTGGTATGGGCAGAATGATTACATGACTAGTATCTTACAAATCTTGGCAACAGGTACACAAATTTTCTGGTGTCAATGTAAAAAAATTAATTATAATAGAACAATAGAACAAGGGATTTTTGTTAATAGAGCCAAATAAATAAAAATACTTGCCAACAACTTCAGGATTTCTTTCACTCAAATGTAGTCTGTGCTCTACAGGATGGATTAGTTACCAATCTGACCTTAAACCCAATTAACCAATCTAAGTCCAAAGACTAAGTGCTGGGGATAGATGAGGTTTACATTCAAATAAAACATGGGGGTCTGAGCTGGACCATGCAGTCTAAATCAGTACTTTATTCAGGATGAATGCTTTGTATTGCTACATATGCCCTCTGCTCTTAATCATATTTGATACTCTTCTTCAAGCAGGTCAATATCATGTTTCAGATAAAAGACAGACTGAAGGAACTCAGTATGCCAGGCAGCATCTGTTGAGGAAAGCAGATGATCAGTGTTTCAGATCAAGTTCCTACATCAGTCCTGATTCAGGGTCTAGACCCAAAGTGTCAACCATTGCTCTGCCTCTACATTTGCTGCCTGACATACTGAGTTCCTCCAAATTACAGTATCTACAGTATCCTGTATCACCAATAGTATGTTTCAGATTATTACAATAGCATTCCTTAATTGATGAAAGGACTGCTTTCACAAAAATTTTCATAAATTGAGATATACAGTGAACCTCCCAAAGTGTTGGTCATATTGATTCAAACGTTTAATGCAGCACTGGTGTGCCATTTAACACACAGTGTATTGTTATTTTAAACTGCAGATATGGCCTTTTAATGTCACTCAAGTCATTAATAGCAGATCATTGAAATCTCAGCTATGGATCAAAGTACAACACAAGGAGCTTTGACCTTTAATCCATTCCTTGAGAAAGGCAACCCATTTCTACCTACTGAATATCTTAATATGGGATGGTTTTTTTAAGCTTTCCTTAGGCATTCCCAGACTGAACTAAGCCAAAGCATTTGTGATCAGCTTGCCACTTTCTGAAGTAACTTTGCATCTGTCATTCCATAACTTAGCTACTTACCTTCTCCAACTGACTTACAAATACCATTCTACTGATGCACATTGATTTCCCCTTCCCAAAAGTACGCATTTAAAATTTTCAAAATAACTGCTGTCCCCTTTATAACCAGAAATGTACTGACCATCAATGCCTTCCTCTTTGTATCATTCACTTTTCTTTTGCCCAGCTACTGACATCTTAAACAAGACCTACATACCAAAATCCCTTTCCTAAATACCTCAACCCACTCAGCCCAGCTACCCCTCATCTAATTCAATGTTTTTGTCCAGTAAATATTTTTGTCTGCTGAGGCCTCTTAATTTCTATTTCACCTTTTGCTGCAACTCACATTTTAGCAAAAATAACTTTCATTCCTTTCAAAGATCAAACTTCAACAGTTGTTTATTACTCCTCTAGATGCCTTCCACCTTCCCTTCGACCTAATTTTCTCTCCCAAACCTTACCCTCTGCTATGTTTAAATCATACCATCTTCCACAATCAACTGATCAACATTTAGTTTCCTCTGTCATTAGTTAAATACTATCACTTTTTTCTTCCAATATTTCAATATGGCTAGCTCCTTAACTCATTCTTGCAGTACAACCAAAACTCATTCTCCTTCAACTGGCACCTTTCCATGCAACTGGAGTTGTACGTAATTACTTTCATTGTCTTTTTAGTCTCGTGAACTGCACCAAAGTTAGAGGAATAGCATTCAGTCTTCTTGCTGGGAACATAATAGCCCTTAAGACTTAATGCTGTATTTAACATCTTCAGGAAAGTAAATATTCTAGTCCACTTTAAAACTGAGCATTTCCAATGAAACTCAATCTAGCTACAACATTATCAGTTCACTCTCTTCATGCTACCTGGCAGTCTATTTCCAGTGTTTCTTCTGCTTTGAATTTTTTTTGCCTTCCATAAATGTAATTGAAGTATCTCTGTATATTGCCATTACAAATGCTTAAAATCATAATCACTGAACTGCCTATCATTACTAAGACACTTGATCTTCAACTTAACCAAATTTATACTCACTTTCCCTTCCCAGAGTTAATTGGTCATCTATAATGCTTGAGGGGCATACGTGAACATTGTATTTGAATTACAGTAGAAAACGCCTTTCAGTATATCATACCTAGTACAGCATTGCATTGACTCCAACTCCATCTGTTCTTACCTCTTTTCTAAAATAGGTTTTCATACAATCTCTTAAAATGACTTTACTTCATGAAATTTTATACTCTAATATCCTTTCTCTGAAAAATATTATACTAACTTTACCATCTATTCTGATTTGTTTGTGTGATTTCCTTCTGACAAGTCCATTCAATTTTCAAAGATAAAGCAGTGATGGTACATGCAAATTAAACACTGAACATTCTGCACCCAAGGATAAGAAGGTCAGCAAAAACCCAAAATATGAAAAACAAATCATTGATTTAAATATAATTTTATTTTCATTTTTCTGAGTATCTTAATAATTTCATTTCAGATTTTGCTGAACTGTCTGCCTGGCAAAATGGACTGCAAGGTCATAATACTACACATCTTAACCTTGACCATTTCAGCATTGTATCAACTGGTATTGCTCTTATGAATAGAATGTTAAGGATTCTAAATTTTTCTTTGACCTGCACAATACCTTAGAAAAAAGTTCAATTAATACCATTTAAAGCATTTTACTTTCATTTCTTGATTTTTTCAATACAATTAAGAATGGGAAAAACTAGATTGGATTCCCACATCTCATTTCAGGAGCAGTGCTAGAAATTTTGCATTTACTTTTCTTAGTATCAGTTTATTTAAAAAAATTTTGCTGCTGCATGCTAATAATTTTTTTTTCTCCACACAGGGCTTTCTAGGAATATGACAAGGGGATCCTAAATTAAAATGTGACCTACGGTTGCATGAAAAGGTTTGTGAACCCTTTGCAATTACCTGGTTTTCTGCATTAATTACTCATAAAATGTGTGATCTTCATCTAAGTCACAATAATAGACAATCTGCCTAAACTACTAACACACGAACAAGTGTTTTTTTCATGTCTGTATTGAACAATTGTTTAATCATTCAAAGTCCAGGCTGGAAAAAATATCAGCCCTATATTTAATAACTGTTAGAACCTCCTTTAGCAGCAATAACCTCCACCAAACATTTCCTGTAGTTGTTGATCAGACTTGCACAACAGTAAGAAGGAATTTTAGACCATTCCTCCATACAAAACTGTTTCAGCTCATCAGTGTTTCTGCAATACCTTGCATCAACAGCCTTCTTCAGGTCATGCCACAGCACCTCAATTAGGTTAAGGTCTAGACTCCAACTTGGCCATTCCAAAACATGAATTTTCTTCTTTTCAAACCATTCTGTTGATTTACTCTGGTGTTTCAGATCATCGTCTTGTTGCATCATCCATGATTTACTTTTGTCTTTCCGATCATTATTCAAATTCTATTAAGCTTCAAGTGATGGACTGCTACCTTGACATTCTCCTGTAAAATGCCTTCATACAATTTTGAATTGTTCCTTCAACAATTGCAAGCAGTCCAGGGCCTGAAGCAGCAAAGCAGCTGAAAACCATGATGCTCCTACCCACCATGGTTCAGTTTGGCGTTGGTGTGCAGTGCCCCTTTTCCTCCAAACATTGTGATATGCATTTATCAAAAAGTGTAACTTTTGTCTCATCTGTCCATAGAACATTGTCTCAGAAGCGTTGTGGAACACTGAGTGGTTTTTTTTGCAAACTTGAGACTTGCAATAATTTTTTTTTATTGGAGAGTAGTGGTTTCCTCAATGGTGTCCTTCCATGAACACCATTCACGTTCAGTGTTTTTTCTTATAGTGGACACATGAGCAAGATCTAGAGATTTCTGCATGTTTTTTGCTGTTATCCTTTGGTTCTTATTCACTTCCTTCAGCATTGCACTTTGTGCTCTTGATGTGATCTTTGCAGGACGCACACTCCTAAGCACAGTAGCAACAGTACTGAATTTCCTCCATTTGTAGATAATTTCTCTTACTATGGACTGATTAACAATCAGGCCTTTAGAAATGCTTTTGTAGCCTTTTCCAGCTTTATGCATCTCTACATTTCTCCTTCTATGGTCCTCTGAAAGTCATTTTGATCAAGGCATGGTGCACATAAACAATCTTTCTTGAGAAGAGCAGGCCCTATCAGTAACCTGACTGTTTTTTTTTAATATAGGGCTGAGCACCCCTACATCCCACACCTCCAAACTCATCTCATTGATTGGAACACCTGACTCCAAACAGTTTTTGTAGAGGCATTATTCCAGAGGTTCACACACTTTCCTGAACCTAGACTGTGAATGGTGTACTCAGCAATGATGAGAAGATGTACAATTGTTTGTGTGTTATTAGCTTAGGCAGATTGTGTTTGTCTATTATTGTGACTTAGATTAAGATCAGACCACAGTTTATGAATAATTAATTCAGAAAGCCAAGTAATTGCAAAGGGCTCACAAACTTTTTCTTGCAACTGCATAATTGTTGAACATATCAATGAACAGCTTATATATGAAAATAAATACTGGAAATGCAGTACAAGCTATCTGAACTTGAGTTTCAATTGGTTGAAGGAATATTGCATTCTCTCATGATCTACTGGCAACAAAAAAATATGAACATTGCAGTGCAAAGGCATGATTCGATTGAAATTGAGCTAACTACCTTCAGAAAAGGAAGACTAATGCAGAGCTAATATGATTTTGGAGGAATAAGTAAATACGGAAAGCAGAGCATAGCTGTTGCATATTTTAATTTGTAGGATGGGAAAAATAAGAGTGGGCAAGAGGTGTGAAAGGACTAAGAAAAATAATTCTGAGCAGCAGGATATCGTCTTCAATGTGTACTCACCATCCTGAGTATGTTCTTCTTGCTATTTTGATATTAAATGACTGACCAAAAGTACTGAAAAGGGTGAAAGGAATGCCCTCAAATGAATAATGCAATTAACGTCTAATAGTTCAATCCATCCAATACAGCAGAAGGCCAGAAATGACTAACATTAGTCAATATTTATTCAATTGATCTTTAAGGCAATTTTGACCACTATTTAAATGAAGGCGCTAACATATATGAATTGAATTCTTAAAAATACAAAACCTATGTAGCTGAAACCTCTTCATGAAGATTAAGAATGTCAAGTTCTCAGTGGTGGAAAAGGCTTCAAGAATCTAGCATTATTGTTGATATTCGTGCAGTCATTCTCTCTATGAACAAGCAGGTAGTTTCAGACCCCAGATGAATACACAGAATTTAAATATCATTTAAGTTCTTAAAATAATCAGATTAAGTTTTATTTCTTAAGAAAGCATGATTAATAACCTTTATGTTGGTCATAGCTTTTTAGCATTTTACATGTTGTCCTTCCACAGGTCAGTTAATGATGATTTATTGTGGAGATAAGCTCACAAGTATTACTAGTTAGTAGAGTTGGTGACACCATGAAACTTTCGACTCAAAACAAATTCCACCTCATACTCCTAATGAATTAATCTGCAACGTAACTAATTTCATGTTTATAGCTTTAAAGAGAAATTTTGTAAAAGAGAGATACATGTCCATCAGCAAACTGCATTCAGAATTCCTGCAAATCTATTCATTTTGAAACCACTGCTACATTTGTAATATGTAACTGTTAATGTACAAGGTAGATGATAATAAATAATTTTATTATTTCCCATAATAAATAAAATTAATATTCTATTTTTGGATTATAAGCATTCTAGATCTATTCAGTACAAGTTTTCAGTATTAAAAATATTAGTCAGATTATTGTCCTGCACCATTTTTATGCCCTGCAGTTGCAGAAGCCAATTAGCATGCAGAGCATCTCTCTTTGCAGTTCGCTATGCCATATGTCTCATATCCAGCAAACAGTACGTAAAAATAAAACTTCACATGCACACCCACACAGACATTCATCAACACTCTAGTGGCTGCCCATGACTGTTTCAAAAGAAAATGGATCTGGTTAGCTTTGTGTCTCAAACACTAAAAAGTTCAATACAATGACTGATATAAAACACAACTGCTCAGACTATAGGGCTCACAATGTTCATGGGGAAAGTAAGGGAGAGGAAGGGGATTTGCTTAGATGGCAAGGGAATTATGCGTCACACACATTACAATACACACTACACAATACTGAACTCTGCATTGCAGTATGGCTTCAATACTGCTTGTTTTCTAATGGAAGTTATTCACAAACTAGAGGCATCATGAGGAGGATAAGCAAGACAAGGTACAATAATCCAGGCATTTCTGGACTATTAAATGGGAGTGCAGGTCTACAACATCGTAAATGAGAAGGGTGGTGGGGAAGAATTAAGTAGAGACAAGAGGAAAGGAGCAAGGTCTCAATGACCAGCAGGAACTACTAATGGTACTACTATATGCAGTACTCACTTGGTAGGATGACAACAGTGGCCTGGGCTCGTATCCAGGTAATGGCTGGATTTTGTCGGAGGTCGTTCCGTCTGGGGTCGTTGCTGGCCCTGCACTCATAAGTCCCAGTATCTTCCAGAACCAACCTAGTGACACGCAGCACACTCACTCCATTGCTGCCGTAAGCCGTGTTTATTGAAACCCGTCGCTTCCGAGCACCATTCCATAGCTGTATGAACGAGTCGCCCCTGTTGACCTCAGCGTACCACCACTGGATCTCGGGTGTGGGGTTCCCTACCACATCACAGTACAGCTCAAAGGTATCTCCTGTCAGCTTAGTTTCTGACAAGGGTGACTTGACAAACCCAGCTGGAGGGAGGGTAGTAGAAATGTAGTGATAGAGCAATCAAAGAAGCCCTGAACTCTGAGAATATTTTTAACTGCAGAAAGGTTATAAACAGAAATTGTTCATTTCTATATTAACTTAGAAAATATCAGAAAAGAACAGTGTACATAATTCAAAGCAAAACACAGTGTTAGGTACAAACATGGAAAAAGGGTACAGACAAAGAGTGGAGTATGGAATTTTAATTAGTTGTATGGTCAAACCGGCCTCAATGAATTTGTTAGGGAACATTCAGAAAGGGTCAGGCTATCCAAAGAATTGCACACGACAGATAATTATTGTGTACAAATGGCTAGGGATTGTTTTAAGCATTTTTAGAAATTTGAGATATATACAAAAATTAAAATATAAAATTAGGTTAAAGGTCTAGTTGCACTCTATATAACTGGCCAATGGAGATATTTTGGAATTTCAATCACTTAGGAACTATTAACTGACATGGATCCTTACTAATCAATACTCAAAAGCATTTTTGTCTGCTGAAGCTACTTTACCTTACTGGAAATGGATCCAGAGCAGAAAAATTCACCAACTTTCGCAATAAGCTTCAACTCCACGAAGTATACCCAACTCCATTATACCTCAACATCACAAAACAAAAATAAATAAGCCACTTGATTCATTTTATTGCACTGGTAAATCTATTTGGAAGCACCCATATTTTAACTGAAAGGAGGCATTGCAAATCTCAAGCAACAATCCAGTTTTCTCTACCATAAATTGATTTGAACAAGTTCATACATACTGCAGAGCTTGCAAAATTCACTATACTGCAATATGTGAAATGCAATCACAACAGTGTACACAAATAAAGAGTTTTAATTTAAAATCAAAATGACAAGAATCAAGGGTTCCTTATGTATGCTATACATTTATTAGCTTTTAACACCATTTTAAAATCATTTTTTTAATACAAATTATACTTGTAAACTTCCTCAGATAAAAAGAAAGCACAGCCAATATTGTACACTATGCCCCAGGTGGATACATTGGAATGCATTACTGAACATCAATTAGTAGATTAAAAAACCTAACACTCTATAAGTATAATGGATCTGAGAAATATCACCAGCACAAGTGCACAGCCTGAAGTCACGTTGAAAAGATTTGAGCAAATTAAGCTTAGTGTCTCAGTTTTAAGTTTCTCAAATCTCTCTCTAATTCTCCATTTCCAACCATCTAAAATCCTCTGACTTTGACACACCTCTAATTATGGACTCTTACACATCCATTATTTTAAATTATGCACGAGTTTTGGAGTTCCGTCTATAAATATCTTTGCCACTCCATCTTTCTGCTCATTTCTAATACTGATAAAGCAGCCAACATTTAGTCATCTGCCCTACTATCTCTTTAATTGGCTTAAAGATGAATTTTGTTTTGATGACTGTGAGCCAATTTACTACGCCAGCTGCTTGATATGAGCACATGATCCTGTTACAAATAGTAATGTTCATATCACCGAAACACTGGCTTGTGTATTGAAACATTGCCCCATATAATGTTACTGTTTGCAAACTAAGAAATGAGCTGCACTAGCACAGGAAACAATTTTTTTAAACCATGCTACGTCTGTTCTGGGGAAAAGGCACAGATATAAAGGCTTTTCGCAATCCCAATAATAAAATATCAGCTCTGGACTGACTGCTCTATTTGATATTCACACATGACTTGCACAGAAAAAGTAGTACAACAAGAGCCATGCTGATCACAGGTGATTAGTGACCCAATTCTATATTGCAGCATTTCTTGTACCTTTGACAAAATTTGGCAAGAGTTAAAATGAATGATCAAATTAGTGTAATTTAATAGCAAATATTCTAGATTATTACTCGTTGTGATACCCATAAAGGACTGACTATGTGCACAGGTCCTAGTATCTCAACTTCAATTAAATGTACCCTAGAAGCTAAAAACATTTCTGGATACTAAATCACAAGAAAGTTACTTTGAAGTATCTACC
Source organism: Hemitrygon akajei (assembly GCF_048418815.1). Classification (NCBI taxonomy): domain Eukaryota; kingdom Metazoa; phylum Chordata; class Chondrichthyes; order Myliobatiformes; family Dasyatidae; genus Hemitrygon; species Hemitrygon akajei. Next base: position 24,489,862 of record NC_133144.1, read on the forward strand.
ACAAATTCCTTTGCAAGAGAATTTTTTAAATAATTAGTTAGAAAGCTAGATCAGTCTGTAAAGAGAATGGCTTGCTCTAACTGCACTTCTTAATTGTTTATGGAAAGGAAAATAATGACCTTCCTACTGTTTTTAAAGCATGAATTAATTGCTAGTCACATCACACTGCAGCAGTTAATAAGGAGCAGACTGAGTTTTTGTAAACTTGCAAGATTAATGCAAAGTCAAGTTGCTCTGCAACTTCTGTGTGCAAAATGACTCAGCTCAATGACCTAACAGAAATACATCTAAACTAACATCCAACACCAATCGATGTTCAAAGTAAATTTATTATCAAATTACATATGCATCACCATATACAACCCTGAAATTCATTTACTTGCAATCACAGTAAATACAAGAAACACAATAGAATCAATGAAAGACTGCACCCAACAAAGTGGACAAATGTGCAAAAAAACTGTGCAAACACAAAAAAAGAAAAAAAGTAACAAAAGTAAATAGCAACAAATATTGAGATCATGAGATTAAGAGTCCTTGAAAGTGAGTCCATAGGCTGTTGGAACATTACAGTGATGGGACAAGTAAAGTTCAGTGAAGTTATCTCCTCTGGTTATCGCCTGATGACTGAGGGGTAATAACTGTTCGCTAACCTGGTGTAATTCCTGTATCTTCTTCCTGATGGCAGCAACAAGAAGAGAGCATGGTCTGGATGGTGGGGACCCTTGATGATAGGACAGTGTTCCAGGTAGATGTGCTCAATGGTGGGTGCTTTCTCTGAAGTATTGGGCCATAACCACTATTTTTTGTAGGCTTTTTCTATACAAGGGTATTGGCGTTTCTATACCAGGCGTGTGGGTAAAAGAGAAGCCTGATGCCAGAAATCACTGGATTTTGGAGCACAAATTTGAGCTCAGCAAAGAATGCAGACATATTGCCAAGCAAAATCCAACCCATTGTACCTAAACAACATCCACACACTCCCCATTAACAATGTGGAAACAAAGACAGTGTGATGAGCAATACTGAAAAGTGCCAGAATCCCTCATCTGGTCAAGGCGGCTCTGTAGTGAAAGATGTTTCACATCTATTGTCTTTCATTAAAGCTAGCACTTTGCATATTATAAATAGGTTTGAAACACTATTAAGGCAGCATAAACATGAGAAAATTTGCAGATGCTGGAAATCCAAACCAACACACACAAAATGCTGGAAGAACTCAGCAGGCCAGACGCAAAACAGACGATTTTCACTTTTCCATAGATGCTGCCTGGCCTGTTGAGTTCCTCCAGCATTTTGTATATGTTGCTAAAAGGCAGCACAAAAAGGGTTGGTCAAAAGGAGGTCATTGTGGGTTGAAGATATATGGTAAGAGACAATACCAGTAATATGGATGGGAACCAACTTATTCATGTTTACTGATGATACAAAGCTGGATGGCAATATTTTTATCAGTCAGATAGAGGTTTTAAGGGCATGTAGAGAGGCTGTGTGAAATGGCAAGGTCATAGCAAATGGAACATGTGGGAAGATGTCATCCAGTGATGGGAAAGTAAATTAGAAATGCAGAGCACTTTCCAAAATGAAGAGAGTGACAGGCATTAATTGTTGAGGGAACCTGCATGTCTTTGCAAACAAATCACAATGTTATTATGCAGGTACAGGAAGTACGCAATTAGAAAAGCAGTATTTTTTTTACTGCAAAAGTACCAAATACAAGATGTCGCACTACAATTTTTCAAGGCCCTGGTATTTGTGCACACCAGCTTGATATTGCTACAGAAAGAAATCTGAATGTGTGATAAAAGGAATGGAACCAGATTGATTCCTAGGATAGAAAGTATGTATTATGTGCTTAGTATAACAGATGATCTCAATGAAATGGGATGTGACAGGGCTGATTCAGAATTGATGCTTCCCCGGCTAGGGTGTCTGACCTCAAAATAAAAGATCAGCTTTAAAACACTTATTTGGGTGTGGAATTATTGGATTTTCTTTTATCCAAGTCAACCCTGGAGGCTCAGACATGAGGAGGAGATATGATTTTTAAATAGTAAAGGAATTAAGGGATCAGGATTAATGAAGGCAAGAGGCATTGAAGTAAAACATCAGCCAGGACCATATTGAATTACTAGGCAGTTTCAGGATATTGAATGGCTCACTCACCTTCCCATCTCATGTTATATAATTTTAAACTGGTATCATGTCTCAAGCCTAATACTCAAAAATATCTTAACCACAATAGACTGACATGGATCTTATCTGTCAAATCCAGTTCCCGACTCATTTGAGTTAACTGCAGTAACAAATATCAGCTAAAATAAATGACCTGATTTCATAGAGAAAGTGAGCAACGATGAAAAGGAGAAAAAAATCCATCCAAATTATCTGACCTGATTGTAGCTCAGGCATCCTTGCAGAGAGTCAACTGTATCCTAGTTATTTATTTTACAACTCCCAATTATGTAGGGAGCAAGAAAACTAAATATTCAAAAGGACTATGTGTAACAAGAACCTAAATAACCCATCAGGATGGGGAAAAATGGGGACCAGAGAAGGAAGGAAGAGTACAGTTTGTCCAGAAGACAAGTTGTGGCTGCTTCTCAAAGGATGCAATTTCTAGCGCATTTACAAAGATTGTCCTACATCCATCCTGTGCCAATCTGACAACAGCACATAAAGGTGACACTGGCAACAAAAAGGTTATTCCAACTTGTTTGCATTAGCATTAAATTATGCTTTGCAGCACAATAAAAAAATCCAACTGCTCACTTCAATGACATTAATGAGAATTAGCAGTAAATCTGGGAATGTAATGCACCAATTTGCATACCTACAAGCTTCTTTGGTAGAGATACACCAATAACATGCAAATATCCAATTTGATAATATTAAATCAAACAAAAACAATGCTTAATAGTGATGGTCTGATTTTCTAACAAGAACGTAAGCATATTTAGTCCCTGTTAAGGATATAAGGGAATAGCCTGCAAATGAGAATGATAAGTATTTTGAATATAGGGGATTCCAGTTCATTTGTGCTTTTGTTATGTTATCCATTTGAGTTGATAGAGGCTGATTCAAAAAGCTGTAACTTTTGATAAGTTTGTCTTTTATAGATTCCAAAATAAATTCAGACCCTTACCAAGATGCCAGGAAATTTACTGCTGGATTACTGCACTAGTTCATGCAGGAAGGCAATAAAGGCAGTTCATTATCTGCACTAGATTTCTGCACTGAGTTGGTTCATTTTCAGTCAAAAACCATGGCAATGTATATAATGGATGAATTCTTCTGTCAGTAACTATTAGGAAGTAATAGTTTTATAGTACAGTAGCAGTATTGGTAGTGTTCTAATTTGTTCTGTACTTCATTTAATTACACAATTTGTTACTCAGTTAAATGGTAGTGTATCTTTTTTTATATAAATTTTAACTTTTCCATGAAACTTCAGCTAATTGGGGCAGCCGTTTAATTGGGTCAAAACGTACTGGTCTTGATGTGTCCCAAATAACAGAATCCACTATACATCCAACACACCACCACCCAATAAGGAAAATTCTGTTTGAAATTGCACTAGTTTTTTGTGAACTTAATTGCCACTCTGACTTTTTTGTCCTAGATTCTTTACTCAATGGACGTTTTAACAATCTGACGTAACAAGACATTAAAAAAAAATCACAAAAAGCACAAAGATCTATGCAACTGTGCTCTTGGTTAGTACTAAGCAGTCCAGTTTCTTTGTCTGTCCATGCAGACGCGACTAAATCAGACTTCCAATGAACTCAATTAAAAGCTACCTTCAAACATGGTACAACAGGAATTAAAGATTCCACAAATTCCATTTTCTTCACAAACTCTTTCAAGGAGGACATTTCCCCCAGTTTTCTCCCAAAAAGCTGTCTTTCCAGGTAAGGCCTAAGCACAAGTGCATCAAAACCAATTTTGCCAACTAATTACTTTTAAAATGCTGTCATTGATATAACACAAATTATGGCAGCCAACTTTGCACCAGTAAGCTTTCACAATAGCATCATCATGGCCAAACCTTTGACTTTTTTGGAGTAAAAATTGACCTATTTTCCACACAAAACTAAAGGTAACATTAAGCTTCAGTTAGATTTGCATGTCTCAAATGAGATTTGCATTCACAACATTAAGTACTTCCATGAGCAACAGTTGATAATTGTAACTTACTGAACAATGTGCTAAATTCTGTATATGTGAAACACTAGTGAATATCCTCTGATTGCTAGAAATTAAATCCCTTTTGGGTAGTGACACCAAGGATGCCACTTTGTCCAATGTGCTTCTTTGCAATTTGTTTCAGGTTACTAATAAACCCTTTCACAAGTGTGAATTCTCTTTAATGGTAGCTCTTAAAATTATTGCACATTATTGCCCTTTTAAGGTAACAGTAAGCACTAGAAGCACACTTCTGGTACTAACTAGTACTCAGTGCCAGAGACAAATGCCTGAAACATGAGGTAGATCTGAAGTGACAAACACCAGGTTTGACATACTAAAATTAGATAATGTGGAATTCATCAAACAAACTACAGGATTAGCTCCAAGAATCTCTGACTGTGTCCAAGTAAACTGCCAGTTAGAACAATCCATTATCGCCTTTTTGCACAAATATGGATTTAAGTTCATAACCCTTGTTGACAAACAGGATTGATGTGAATTATTTTTTATTGTTCCATAAACAAAACATGAAAGACTCTGGAGATCTTGTATGTAATGGAAGTTACTGAAAATACTCAATAAATCAGGCAGCATCTGAGGAGAAAGTAATGGTGTGAAGATTTCAGGTTAAAGATATCTCATCAAAACCATGAAAGACTGAAAAAACATGAAGGAGATAGAAGCTGAGAAAACAAAAATGTGAGAACTTGAGGTGGGTAGGAAAGATTAAAATGACAAATGGGCTGAAATAAAAAGAGAAGCATATTGGCACAGCTAGTAGAGATGCTGCCACAACTCCAGCCAATCTGGAATAAAAACCTGACCTCTGATACTGTATCTGTGGAGTGTGCATGTTCCTCTTGTGACCAGTTGGACTTCATTCAATGCTCCGGCTTCCTCTCACATTGCAAAATAATGCAAACTGGAAGCCTAAATACATACTGTAAATTATCTTTCTTGTAAAGGTGTGTGGATGTACTTTGAGAGTACTACTGAGAATGTGGAGAGAATAAAATGGGTTGAGGTTAGCTATATGGGAATGACAAAATGAGTAAATGATGATCAACATAGAATCAAAAGCAAATCATTTATTTTCATGCTATATCACTCCATGACTATATAATGAAATGAAAGTGAGATATAAAGGTAGTGAAGAAAAGTATGTTTAGAAAAAAAATGAACAGAACACTAATGATTACTGAAACAGAACAGATATACAAATGCTGGAAAGGTGACACATCTAGACTTTCAAAATTTCAGCTGAAATCTCCATCTCCAACTTACCACAACATGCCAATGCAAGGCAATGAACAAACCCACATTTTCAAATAATGCACATTACTGCTTTCAAGACTCAAAATTAAGTTGACAATTAGTTATCCACAATTTCAGCCATAGCACCTGTCATTTCTGTCATTCACAAAGCTATCTTTTTAACCCCGTTTTGGTATTTCAGATCATTATCTTGCACCTTCTGGCTACAACACCTCCTGACCTATCTTGTCATTCACTAAAGGTCATTATTCCTCTTTCATCCTATATCACATTATTAATTTTTCCTGTGACCTCACTGCTATCACATCTGTATGTTCTAACTTCCTCTTCCTCCCTTCCCTGCAACTTTTATATCTTCCATTTCACATCTGTGATAAAGGATCATTAACCTGATATATTGTGTCTTACTTTATAAAAAGCTGATTCATTTCAGAATTATTTCCTTTCATGAAATTATCTTGCTAGATCTTTCAGATTATCTTTACTTGCAAAAGACTTAAAATCACTCAACTAAAACATCAGATACACTCAACTTTGAAAACAAAATTTGTGGAGAAAGTCAAAAATAGATGAGCTCTTTTCAAAAATTATGAAGATCCAGAATGTCAAAAGAAAATGTTAATTATATAATACAAATGTTAACATAGTGCAAATTTAATAAATTCAAATACTAACAATTATACAATTTTCTGCAATATGATCTAATGGGCCTATGCTATTTTAGACATTTCCAAACAAGCCTTTGCAACTTTCCCAAAGAAAGGAATGCAAATTATAAATCTTACATCAGCTAAAATTTCTAAAATTTCCATACAAGAGTTTTACAGAACACTAGATTTTAGGAAATTCTGTTGGAACTATAATCCAGATACAATTTATGTTTTTTAGTGCCATTTCACCAATAAACTGCAGCTACTTCAATGGACAAGAGTTGTTTTGAAACATTCAAGAGGAGACTTGGGCCATATGTTAAAATGGTTGAAGCCATATCTTTAGACTAGACACAGTAGCAACTTTTCCATCTGAGTTAGCCAAAGTCAATCAGAACGTTAGACTAAAGTTGATTTTGATACAGATGAAACATGGATTGTTTTGGAAACTAAATGTTTCTTTATGAAAAATATTTTGCCTCATGTTTCATGGTTGTGAAAGACCAACTGACCCATCTCAACTGTAGTAATGAAGTGGAAATTTTAGAGTAAAGCCAATATTTTACTTAACCCTGAACTCCTGAGTGCTCAAGGTAGCAGTGTTATGTTGCTATAATCAATGTGCATTAGTTACTTCAGTGCTTTTTGAGGACTGGCTCACAATTATTTTGTGCACAAAGTATAATGTTGGCTGGCAATTAGGAACTTGACACACGATGCCTTACTCATCCTTAATAAAGTGTCTGAGCTGCAGGCTGCATTCCCCACTGAGGTGTTTATTTCCCCTGCCTCAGAACACCTTGTCACACCTCCAGCTCCTTGACCAAGGTGCCAAAGCACCAGAGTATTAAAATACAAAAAGTTTAATGATGAAATAAGTCAATTGGGGCTTATTTCAATACACAGTGGAAAATGGCAGTGAACAATTTTGGTGTCCTGCTGAAAACTGCACAGCTGGATCATTGTGAACAAAAGGAATCTGACACCTTCAGACCATGAAGTTTCTAGTCTCATGTTACTGAGATTAATGAAGAGCAGAAGGAACTGATGAGATCAGTGAGGTGGTGGTGACAAGGTGACCTCAATGAACACACTTGAGGGTGCACTGGCTCCTTATAAGGAAATTTACAAACTCATGGAAAACTCATCCAAACAACCATCACTTTTCCTTTGTGTTTTTTTCCCCAAGCACCAGCTCTGTTCTACGCTCCCTAGATGAACCTAAGGAGTTTTGATTTCAACAGTACCAGAAGCATCAAATTTTTATCATCAACCTGAATATAGGTTCATTGGAAGTTTAAATGTCATTATTTTTTAAAAACAGCTGAATGTATTGGATGAATCAGAGATCACCTCCTAAGCCTGGAAGCTAAATGCACATTTGTCATGTATGCTTGCCATGCTTTCACATTAATAAGATGGGTTTTTCCCCATCAACTTAAGCATTGCATAAGTGATGTCCTAAATGCAAATGGCCATATTCAAAACCAACCATACGTGAATTCTGATATTCATTTTAAAATAGTTTAGAGAGATAAGCGGGAATTGAAAGCTGTCTTATGGGAAAATGGCTTCCTTCAATGTCATATGGAAACATAGGGAAAAGATAAATTTTGTGTGAGATTACTCCTTCTCAAAACATTTCTACAATATTTGTAAGCATGTCTATAAAAACAAAACTATCCTGAAAAGAAATTAAGTTAAATAGGTTGTTAATAGCGTTATTTGAAGAATGCACAGAAAATCTGTGGCAAACATCAGAATAAACATTCTCAGTACATACATCTTGTACAGGCTGTCTGCTTTAAAAACACAAATCTAGTTTGGGGGAAAAAACATTTAGTTTCCCATCTCCAACCTCTCTTTCTTCTCCAATATACTTCCAATTTGTGCCCAAACATATATTCACTCTTTTCCACTGACTGAAATTATCTCTAATCAAAGTTATTAAACATTCTATGTTAATAAAGGAATTCTACACCTACTTAACACCATCCACTAAAGCTCACCTCAATCTCGATGAATGGGACTGACTATATTCTACTGGAACTGAATGGTAAGTGTTAACACCAGGACATTTAGACACAAACATGCAGTTTTCTGGAAGGAAAACTAATTTCTATATTAAAATCCTGCTGCATTATTAGTAAAGGAAAATGTAATTGAGATTCTGGATTGGATCAAACCTGTAACAGGAAGTACCAGAAAGGGCATTTGCATTTAACATGGCCAAATTACCTGGTCTGAATGGAATTTAACTTAAAGAGCCGAAGAAAGAATGGAAGAAAAATTGCGAAGGCCCTGGCAATAAACTTCAGAATCTCTGTATAATTAGGGATGGTCCTTGAGGACTGTTTTCACTAATGGAGGAGAAAGTTTGAGTTAAAAACATAGAATTAACACCAAAAAGGAAAAAAAAGGGGAAGTGCTAAATAAATGGAGAAAAAAAATGCAAGAAATACTTAAAGGTCAGGCAACACAGGTATAAAGAGTAACAGAACCTTTCATAGCTCTGATAAAAGTTTATATCTCTGATAAAATCCAAAAGTTTAACTCTGTTTCTCTCTTTAGATCTTGCCGGCTCTCTGAGTGTCTTCAGTACTTTATATTTTAGAATAAATATCCACTTGAAAAATGTGAATTGACAAAAATAAATTATTAAAAATAAAACATTTTTAGTCAGATTGTTTTTTTTGATGAAGCAACAGGGAAGATCAATGAGGAAAAAACTCAATTGATGTGACGTATATTGACTTACAAAAACGATGTAACACGAATGTCTTGTCATTAATGTTAAATGCAATGGAATAGAAGCAGCGAAAGCAGTACAGACTGAAAATTGACTGAATCACAAAATAAATGGTGATTGTGAAAGGTTGTTTTTCATACTGGAGGTAAGCATACTGTGGAGTCCCCCCAGTTGGAATCACTGTTTTCTTAATACAGCGGAATCTGGTTATCTGGGCAATCAGTTAATTGGGCAGTTTCTTATTTTGGGACAACTCTTGAAGAACAAAAACTAATTGAGAAAAGAACAAAGATTCCCTTGGTTTATTTGGGACAGGAGACTGTTGCTGAAGTTTCTAACGCAACGGTCTCATGCACTTGTGTGGCCGTTAAACACCATGCTTAGAGTGAAGTTTATAAATAGTGTCAGTTACATGTGTTTGTGCTCAAAAATCAGAAATTTTTGTTACTGACAATTGGAGAGAAACAAGCTACAAGGCAATACAGAACTCTTCTGTTCACTAGTCTCATGTATTCAGGCTTGGAGATGCAAGAAACTGCTGGGAGTGAACATGAAACAATTTCACTACTTCAAGTTAGGAGTTATCAACAATCATTGAAAGCATTGTTTAAAGGCAGTCCATTATCTACACTAGGTGTCTGCGCTGATTTTGTTCATATACAGTTAATCAAAAGAACTCAGCAGCGTACACTATATGAATTCCTCCATCGATAACTATTAAGAACTACAATTTTATAGTACTATGGTAGCATTGTGAAGTGTTTTAATTACATTTAAATATATAATCTGTGACTTAGTTAAACAGTAGTCTTTTTTAAAAATACATTTTTAACTATTTCCATGAAACTTCAACTGAGTCAAAATACACTGGTCTTGAGGTGTCCCAATTAAACAGATTCCACCATATATATTAACAATCTGGACATGGATTTGCAAAATTTGCTTCAAGATTTATGGACAAAACTTAGAGCTAAATTGATCTGTGTGGAAGACAATAATAGATGAAGCAGAAATGGGCAGTTGGATGGACTAAAGTTGACATTTAATGCTAAGAAATATGATGCTCTATTTATTGATAGGGAGAATGAGAAGAGGCAATATAAACTAATGGGCATCTTCTTAAAAGGAGTATGGGGAAAGATATCTGGGGGAATTACATGTGATGTTCATTAAAGGCAGCAAGGTAAATTGAGTTATTAAAACCATATGGAATATGAACTTTATGAATAAGCCATCAAATACAATTGCATGGAAATCTTGATGAACATTAATAAAATAATGGTTTCAGCCAAAACTGGAGTACTGTGTTCAATCTGGGCACAAGACTTATTCTGGTAGTAGAAACAAAAACTGAAAATGTATTCACATCTCAGAAGCAATCCTGAACTATTAACTGGGTTGCTAGATAACACTGAGCTATTCTGATGTACTCTCATTTAAGATAAAAGGGGAAAAAAGTTGCTATGTTTGATTGAAAATTCTACTAATCCATATTTGCAACTATCACTGAGATATGCCACATGTAATAAGGTAGTATTGAGAAATCAAGATTGTCTTTTATTGAAATAATTACCAAAACTGTTTAAAAATTGCATAATTTAAAATAATCAGAAGTAGCAACCATGTGGCCACGAACTGCATGGAAACTATTGTAAAATAAACTTGCAAGCAACAGTGTTGCACAATTAATTTGCCACTTGGTATTCTATCTCTTGCTTAGTAAGAACTTAGAAGTTTCACATTACCCAACGACACACTGTGATCAACCAGTATTTGCTTTGTTAGCACAGAAAGGAAATGGAGGAACTGAAGTAAATATTTCATAGGACACTGGAGCTCACAGCATATCCTTCACATTTCCTTCCCCTATTTATTTACTGGCTACGGCGCAATGATGTCTGAAGAATACAATGTTAGAATTACAAATACAAAATTACAAAGCCTTCAGGGCATTTGCAGGGAGTTTTGTAGCAGAATTTCAGGACAGCCTTCATTTTGTAACACAATAACAAATTTATTTCAATCACTTGGGAGTTAAAACGTTTTTTGTGTATTAATTCTATTTTTAGAAATTTTCAAGCTGTTGCAGCAGATGCCAGATCCAATCTCTCAAATAACACCAAAACCTGGCATCATATTCATGCAGGAGCATGTCCAGATTTTACAATTTAAATCTAAAAGGAGTGCAGGAAATTTGATAAAGGTTGAATTATCCAATAATTAAATATTTAAAGAACTACATTTGTATTGTCTGCAAAGCCACCTATTTCCAAATTGCTCTGCATTGCTGTTCTGTAGGCCCTGCTTACTTAAATACTCATCTGGATCTAAGCTACATAGAGCAGTTGGAAAAGCTAAAAATACACTAAACATCAAGATTCATCCATAATGTCTCATGAAAGTACAAGTAACTCAGATCCAGTCAGAATTGTACATTAAATATACATAAGGTAATATCACTTAACAGGGAGGATATAAGCTCAAACTCTTGACTGAAGCAACACTGTATCTATTAAAGCACTTAAATTAATTCCAAAGCCTTCTTAGCTACTGAAATCCTGCATAAAAGTCAAATAGTTTTATGCTTTGATAAAGCACAATAATGCCATTTCCTTTTAAATATTTTGCATTCCACTATTTTGGAGGAAACACGGTTCCATTTCTAAGCACTGCATAAACCTTAAAGGCCTGAAGCACACTTTTGGCCATTTACAATGCTGAATGGGAAATGATTAAATGCAATCAATTAAAAACTTAAACAACTGCTTAATATAAAAAGTAAATGCTATGTTATGTTTGCGAGCAAAGCTCAGACTTTCCTTAATAATTGTGTATGTGTGGTGTTTAATCTCTAAGCACTTGAAAATAGTAATCAAATTTTCAGGATTATGTTTATTATGGCAGAGTAACATTTTAGAATAAGCTTCTTTGGCAATGCAACATGGGATTTCAATTTTTCTCTCATGATGCATCTCATGGAATCATTATTGATTTGCTATTTAAGTGTGTATTACTATCCTACCAATATCTGTACAACCAGTTTTTAAATTTGCACACCCAAATTCAGAAGTTATTATTCCATAAATCTTGCATTCTATATTTTACAACTACAATTCTAACATGTATTAATTCAATGAACATTGTTGAGACCAAGAAACTCAAATGGAGAACCTGACCAACAAACACATCATTAGGCAAACTGGGCAACAGATGGAGAGGGAGAGAACTGGCAGAAGTTGCCAAGTCTTCTGTTTGCCACACAAAAATAACTCATGCTTGATAACCTCAGGATTTAGCTTGTTCATTATTTTAAAGTAATTCACAGCAAAGTCATGTTCCACATTTTAGAGCACACCTATAATAAATAATAACTAAATGAACCTCCTCTTGCCAGAAGAAATTATGTGGTTTAATTTCTTCTGATTATCAATAGAAATTATGAAACAAGTCATTCTTAAATTTGCAGATTTACAACATCTCTATTCAATTTAATCATTCTTTCCTTCTCTATTTCCATCATTGCACTGGCTTGACATTGGATTCAACTACTCTATCTGGATCCAGTTCTTCCTTTAACATAATCCCTTCATGAGATGCCTTTTGCCCATCATTGAGATGGACCACAGATAGTCCACTGCCCTCACTTTGTGGTGAAGTTGTCATTTAAAAGTACTAGACCAAGTTATGAGGTAGTTCATTCAGAGAGAATACAGTTCAAAACATGAACTATACATTATGACACTCAGTTTTTATAATTCATATTAAAGTATGAATATTAAACTTGGGTCCCACTACTGATAATACAGAATACATAATTACAGCAGCCAAAAACACAAAACCACCAACTTATCCCTCTGTAAGAGAATTCAACTTGCAGAGTCCACATTTGATCAAACAAAACCATCACCTTTTTGAAATGCATTTTGATTCTAGAGCATGCCAAATACATGTTCTAAGATCAAAATGCTGGAGCTCAAAACAGAACAGCACAAGACAGGTGCACAGCAGAAATTCTAACAATAGTAATACATGTCGCTATAAAATGCACTATTATTCTGCAATGACTGCTACACTAGTTGGCTTCAGGAAAATTATTTCTTCGAAATGAAACAGTACCATCTTACTTAAAAGGTTAATATTGCATGAAACCATCAGTATCTCAAATTAGTAGCCACACATACAAATACACCCAAGAACATTCACATGTGTATGCACATGAATGGAAACATTACCATTAGTTAATTTCACTATCAAGACAAAATGATGAAAGGTGATTATTTTAGTGCAGAAGGATATGTGAACATACTACTGACTTAATGTACATTACTGTGTCTCCTAAAGTAAATGCCTGCATTTTGCAAAAGAAAACAGACATTTATTAAAGGTAACTATAAACGATAAAAACAATTGAACACAATTACAGTATATGGATGCCACAGCTATTAGGGAGTAGATTAAAATACTGCAATAATTTCAAAATGAATCAAGTTGAACACTGTCAATACTGTACCTGGTTGATAATTCTCAAAAATATTTACTACAAAGTATCAACTTGCATTGGTCAAATATTAAATCACATCTTTACGAAATATGAATGGTTAAAACAAAATTTTAATAGTTAACACATTAATTCTAAAAAAAACAGCCTTAATTCATTCTATTATAAATAACTACTGAATATTCTTGCAATATATAGAATGTAACTTTATTGCATATATCTGAACATTTCACCATGGTCCTTAGAATATCCAGTGGTGTATCAATTACTGTGTTTACATGGTATTCCATTTTTAGCACTTTAAATTTAATTTGAACATTGAAAATTCCTACTAGCACATTACAGTGGAGATTCAAACCTTTTCCACTGCATAACACAGCTCCCTTGGTGCACTATTTTGTACATACGTTTAAACACATGCAATGCACTTTAATTGTGTTGCTTTGCCACTAGCAGAAAACATTTCTGGCTCTCATCACCAAAACTAAGTGGGTTGTGATCAAAACAACAAAAAAAACACCTCAAAGACAATGGCACTTTTTGCATATCAGAGGCAGGGCTGTTAGTTGTGTAGCAAGTTTGCACTCCCAACAGCACAGGCAGCAATTATAATTAATCATTGGTTGCTGCTAAATTAGAGGGTCCCTTGCTGAAAAATTTGGTTGCTAAAACGCACCATAATTTAGACAGCACAAATAGCGTTTTAAAGCAGCAGCAATTTTAGCTTGACAGAAGAGAAGGAAAAGGACACGGACTAACTATAGAAACCACAATTTAAAAATACAGAATATTTAGGAAGCACTTAAGAGGCCAAGCAACATCTCTAGAAGTTAAAGAGAGTTAACATTTCAGGTTAAAAGCTCTTCAACCTGGACATTATGAAAATTCATATTTTTTATCCAATTATAGACAACATTGATTTATACTAACTGTTTGCTTGGTTTTATGCCACTAATATTTAAAATCTAAGTGACCATTTTCCATATACGGACCCTGCATGGACCAGTCAACTAAGATAGTGGAAGTTGCACACAATGCAAACTGGTTTCTACCCAGAAGCCACATAAACTGGGCTTCAAAAACAAGGCATCTTACCAGCTAATAACAGGTAATGAAAGGCAGAAAGCAATTGTAGAATTTCTCCTGGTTTACCAGATGAAATCTATCATCTTAATTCAAACTAATACCACAGCCTATAAAATGAATATACAATGGAAGATTGGTATTGCTTCCCTTGACCTTGCTACCATTTCACAAGCAACTGCTATAGCCTTTCTGATATATATATGTGCAAGAGAAATGTAAACTACCTGACACAGTTCACTTGCAACTGCTGTGCCAATTATGGCAAATCCAGGGAGGCAAAATTTGAAGACCAAACAGAGTTTAGTGAAAGCACCATGTAAACAGAGTAAGACACTCAGCACGCAAACAGAGTTTAAAAATGCAAACTTCAAGCAGTGATTGCAATTGATTAGATAAGAATCACAGTAAATTTGATTCAGTGTATATTGCCTTTTGCGTGCGGTTGCTCGGTACAGAGGAATGTTCAGGGATTTCCCTTCTCTCCACTGTGCACACTTAAGTCTCAGCAAATTGAGTTTTACATCTAACCTCTTCTACCCCAGTTCAGGAAAGCAACAAATGTCAAGGTCCAGATTCCTAGCACTTACCTGGGGATAACAGGCAAGATCACACTTGACTTAGCTGCAAAGTCATTCAACTAGAATGCAGCCATTAACCTGACAACTTATGCAGAAATGTTCAAAAACAAGTGACTAACACAGGGAGGAAATTGTAAAAGAATGATTAAAAGATTAATTCCTCATTGTACAGTAGCGTGAAGTAATTTTGATCGGCTGCAAATGCATTTTTTCTCTTTTTTACAATGGGATAAAAATCTAATGATGCCTTACAAGGGAACAAATACAATCACATGTGAAAGGTGAATACCAGATTTTCCAAAATCATAGGGTAAATGCAGACGCTTAGGAATAGACAATTATTTCAATGTAATGGTAATTTGTGGCACAACACCTTGGAGGACACATTCAACATCATAACACAGACAGCAAAGATTTGTTAGGGTTAGAAGTGATGTCTCTCTCATTATATATCTGAGCAACTAAACATGGGAAAATTGGAAGCAGTAACATGTCAACTGCAACCTGAATAGTACTTCCTGTACTGTGAAAAAAGTTTCAAATTCTTTTTTTTTAAAATTCAAGATTCACATCCCATCCTGATCTTTAAACATTGACAATCTTATATTCAATGGCAATAAGACAAAAATAATTGACTGCAGACTTCAGGAAGGGGAAGTCAAAATAACATACACCAGTCCTCACTGAGGGATCAGAACTAGAAAGGGTGAGCAGATTCAGATTTCTGGATGTCATCATCTCTGCGGATCTACCCTGGGCACAGCATATTGATGCAATTACAAAGAAGGCATGACACTGGCTATATTTCATTAGGAGTCTAAGGAGATTTGGTATGTCACCAAAGACACTCTTGAATTTCTACAGATGTACCATGGAGAGCATCCAAAATAGTTACATCACCACCTGATATGGAGAGGCCACTACACAGGATCAGAAAAAGCTTCAGAAAATTGCAAACTCAGCCAGCTCCATCATGGGCATTAGCATCCCCTGCATCCAAGACAGCTTCAAAAGGTGAAGCCTCAGAAGGTGGCATCTCTCATCACTCCAGACATGCACTCTTCTCATTCCTCCCATCAAGGACGCATACACATATATATACACACACACACACACAATGTATTGCTGCTGCAAAACAACAGATTTCACGACATATGTCAGTGATATTAAACCTGATTTTGAATCATTCTTCAACGTTACATACTTCTTTCCCTTTAAGAAACTGCTCAGGAGCAAGAGATTCCCTAGCAGTCTTGTAAACAGAAATAAACTACATTCTACAATTCTTTTATCTCAAGCAAGATAGGCACAAACAGTGCACTTATAATATGCAATCTGACAGTCAATGTTTTCAAAGTTGAGCTTAATGATAGGATTCCTGCATCCAAAAAACTCAAAGCAGCATGTAAAGAAATCTACTTCACATCCAAAGAAACTGAACCACTTTTAATACATTATAAAACAGAAACATAAAGTTGGTCCTAAATAAGAACAGAAACTGCTGGTTTAAAAAAAAAACACAAATTAGGCCGTATCTATGGACAGGTAAACAGGTTAATGATTTCAGATCAGAGACCTTTCATCAGGAAAATTCAGAAAACAAATATGTTTTATGATGCAGAGAAGAGAGATGGATGAAAAGAACAAAGAATAAATCTCTTTAATAAGCACCAGCTGAATATTTCTAACAATTTGTGTTTTTATTTCAGATTTCCAAATTTTGCTTGTCAATATAGACATACTGAATAATAAATAAAAACCTCAGAAAAACAGGTTGGAATTTTGCTTACATGTTTAATACTGGTCTCACCAAAATCTCAAAAAATTATGTTGGCATCTGAATTCATAGAAAAGTTCCTAAAATTGTAATAAATTGTGAAGCTTATGTATATCTTTGGTGAGAGTTGATTCAGACATTAAGATACTTGTTACAGTTTTTAGATTCTACTTGCTTTTTTAAAATCTGCAACTTTTGCAATTAGACACTTTACAAGATTCAGTCTTTTCTCAAATCAGTTTGAGCAGAAATTAATGTTGCAATACTTCCAAAACATTGCTGTTTAAGAGGATTTCTGCCTATTTATTGCTTAGTTTCACCCCTTCAATGTCACTGATAGTTTTCCATGAAGTACTTTGAGACAGTAGGAATACATTTTTAATATTTAATCATGAATGAAGTGGAATATATTATCAAATAACTGGCATCCTACCACATTTACACTAAATTGCTTACAAAACCAATGCCAACGTGATAGGATCTTTTAAGAGACTTTTGAATAGGTACACGGAGCTTAGAAAAATAAGAGGGCTATAGGTAAGCCTAGTAATTTTCTAAGGTAGGTACATGTTTGGCACAACTTTGTGGGCTGAAGGGCTTGTATTGTGCTGTAGGTTTTCTATGTTTCTATAATATGGCAATGGAAAAAAAAACTTCATAAGGACTGCAGTGATTCAAGACTGAAAGCTTATTATCAGCACCTCAACTAGATAAGCAATGAATTCTATCCTTGCCAACATTGAGTATTTCTCAAAAATAGGAAAAACAGAACTTAAAGGGTTAATATACAAAATCCTAACATGCAGAATACACCTCCATTCACAATTAGGCCTACTTTATAAGCACCAGATCGACGCAATTCAGGTTTCAATGACAGAGCATTATGCAGATTTCTAACAGTCTTGGTAGTGTTGGTGGGACCATACATAGCATGCTTCCATTATTTTCCCATAATAATTGCGCAAATGCATTAACTTCTCAGAAATAACACTGAGACAACAATTTAACAGGACAAAAGGAGCACAGTTGTAATAAGGATGCTTCTTTACCATCAATCGGTACAATGACATCTCAATCTACTTTTGACAGAACAAAATTCTGAATCTGCCACTGATAATGAATGAATATGGAACACACTTCAGGCAGTTATGACAATTCTGTACAATGATATCAAATGCATTTGCTACAGCCTTAAACTACAGAAAAGCAGTCTACTGAGAACCAAGGATGTTAAATTTCCAGCACAAGCTTTGGTATTCTAGTTTTTCATTTTGCTTACATTTTGTGACCTAAATTGTAAAGGGGAATGTCAAAAATAAATTAATGACATTGCACTGCGGTACTGTTCACCATATGCATTGTATTCTGCAGAACTCCTCTCACTTTAATGTGCTGCAATATCAAAATTATTAGTTGAAACTGCTATTTCATTTTGACCCTTCACACGCAATTGGCTCACATACAATAACAAAATGGGAAAACAACTGAAACATTGAAGGTACGTTGTCAAATAAAGGGAAAGGGAATTTAAGTGTACTGAGTTTGCATTTGTTTGCGTTGACAATTATAAATACACAACAATACATGCAGGTGATGAACCACAGCTGGTCAAAATAAAGCATCTAGATACAGAAATTTAAAAGCAATCTTGGGTATTTGAGCTAAACCACCAGGTCATCAGTCATTCAGAAAAGGGCAATCTATCCTTCACAGATCCTGACATAGTCCACCAAATGCCCAATACCACCAGTCCCCATTTCGCTTTTCTTATCTCACTGATTGGGTGCCCAATCTTCTCTTCTCTTTATCTCTCCCATCTCCCCACCAAATCGGGACACAGCCCCGTCAGCCCTCTCCCCAACACCCACTAGCGTCACCAAACCTCTAACATAACAATATGATCACATTATACATCCCTGCGCTTCCCTTGATCTCTTCTGGCAGCCTCAAATTCACCACTAGTTCTCTTCTCTGGGCTGCCCATCCTCCCTTTCACTGGTATTCAACTCCCCTAGTTTCTCCTGAACTCTCCTCTTCCCTAACAGGCTCTCAGGCATTCTCCTCTCCCACCCTCACAGATCCTGCTACCCACCATTCATCCTGACACCACAGTCATCCACAATGGGCCTGCTACCCTCCTATCTCCAATGGGCCCTCCTGTCCCCGTCCCCAATGGCCCTCCTACCCCCTCTTCCCCATCCCCAAAGGGTCCTCCTGCCCCCCTTCGCCCGTCCCCAAAGGTCCCCCTGCCCCGATTCCCCCGTCCCCAAGGGTCCCCCTGCCCCCGTCCCCAAAGAGTCCTCCTGCCTTCTCTTCCCTATCCCCAAAGGGTAGTCCTACTACCCCTCCCCCGTCCCTAAAGGGTCCTTCTGCCGAACCCCGTCCGTGTCCCCCAATGTTCCTCTTGTTCCTTCCCGTACCTGTTCCTCCTCCACCCTCCCGCTCCTACTGGTCCATCCTCAACTCAACTGGCTCCCCTCCCCACTCCCTTCTCTATCTCCTCCAGCCCGGTGCCCGTCCTCGCCACTCTCCGGCGGCCCCGGGGCCAGGCCGCGGCACTCACCGCTCTGCCCGCGGGCCGGCTGCAGCCTCAGTGAGAGCGAGAGCAGCGCGCACACAGCGGCGCCTAGCCGACCGGGACCGCGAGCCGTTGCCATGGTGCCGCAAGATCCGCCGGAGCCGACTGTGACGCCGCTTGTCAGGCTTCGGTCCGTGGGACTGCGGCACCGCGGGGCTAGTATCGCGAGAGGCAGCGGCTGGCCGCGAGATCTGACGCCCCACGTGAGGAAGGGAGGTGGAGTGGGCGGAGCGTCCAAGGAGACGTAAGTTCCACGCCCCACCTCCGATGGAGCTGACTCAGCCACACCTTGCCAAAGGGGGCGCTGTGACACGATCTTACACACCGCCAAAGGGGGCGCGCTATCAAACGGGATATAAGATTCTGCTTGGTATTGACTTATTGTTGTAAATGAATTGGTTTATTATTGTAAATGTAATTGTGCCTACCAGTCCGAGGGTCAATTGGTAAAATGTTAAAATCGATTAACTGGTTTATTATGCAACACACACTAAATGCTGGAGGAACTCAGCAGGCCAGTCAGCATCTATGAAAAAAAGTACAGTCAACATTTAGGGCAGAAACCCTTTAGCAAGGACTTTTTTCCATGGGTGCTGCCTGGCCTGCAGAGTTCCTCCAGCATTTTGTGTGTGTTGCTCGGATTTCCAGCATCTGCAGATTTTCTCTTATATACTGAACTGAATATATTTCTCTTATATAAACTGAACTGGTTTATTGACACTGCAGAGGGAGAATAAGGTGCAAAGGTCACATCAAGAGATTTTTAGGTCAAGAATACATTTTGCTGTACTAGTTCAATAGTCTTTTTGCAGTGTTATGAAAGCTCAGAATCAGGTTTATATATCATGACAGTTGTTTTGCAGCAGCAGTGAAGTGCAATAAATATAGGTTATAAATTAAAATAAGAATATATAAAAATAGTACAAAGACAGAGCAAACTAGTGAGGTAATGTCCACGGGTCCATGGGCTGTTCAGAAATCTGATGACAGAGAGGAAGAAGCTATTATAGGGACTCTTTAATTTCATTAGACAGAATGCACCTAGACTGTTAAGGGTTAAGTTCACTATGTATGTAACACGTTGCATTGTATGTTATTACATTTTGGGGGCATGGTTTTTCTGATATACATACGACGTCACCATTTGTTTGCGGAGGGAATGAAGTATACATTAGAAGTAATTACACTCGTGTTGATTTACCTCAACAATCCTACATTGTTCCTAAAACATTCAGTTTGTGTATTCAGGTTCCTATACCTACTCCCTAATGGTAGTAATGAGAGAAGGCATCTCCTGGATAGTGAGAGTCCTTCATGATGGAGGCTGCTTTCTTTAGGTATTATCTTTTGAAGATGTCCTCAATGGTGGGGCATCTCATGCTCATAATGGAGCTGGCTGAGTTTGCAACTCTGCAGCTTTTTCCATTCTGTACATTTGTGTCTCCAGTCAAGACAGGGGCGCAACCAGGTAGAATGCTCTCCACAGTACATCTGCAGAAACTTTCTAGTCCCCAAACTCTAATGAAGTAGAGACGCAGACATTCTTTTTTCTTCGTTGCATTAATGTTGGGCCTAGGATAGATATACAGAGATTGATGCCTAGGAACTTGAAACTGCTCACCTTTTCCATTGATGACCCCTTGACGAAGATTGATCTGTGTTCTCTCGAATTCCCTTTCCTGAAGTCGACAATCAGTTCTTTGGTCTTACTGATGTTGAGTAGAAGATTGTTGTGATCTATCTTACTCCTCGTCATCACCATCAGAGATTATGGCAGGAGCAGTTGTATCATAAGTTGTTGTTGAGGCTGATGATACATGTTTTCAGGCTTTTGCATCGAATGCCCAGTGGGGTGGGGTGGGAAAGAAGAGAGACTGTCCATGGCAGGCATTCTGCTTACCAAGGCAACAAGAAGTGTCAACAGACCCATGGAGGGGGAGCTGGATCCACAAGCTCTCTGCAGTTTCTTACAGTCTTGTGTTGTGCAACTGTCATACTAATTTGCTTCAAGGGTCCAGGACTGACCACTTCTCTCCACAGATGTTGAGTTCTTCCAGTGCTTGTTGGTATGGTTCCAGATTCCAGTGTCTAGCTCCTTGGATATTTTTGAAGCTGTAGTCATTCAGGAAAGTAGAGTGTGTTGCATCACACTCCTGACTTGAGCCTTTGGATGGTGGACAGTCTTTGGTAGTTAGGAGATGAAGTACTCACCATAGGATTCCTTACCTCCATGTATCTGGCTTTTCAGGTTTTCAGTTTCGGGTCAAAGGCAATCCCTGGATTGTGGTGGGGTGGGGTTTGGTAATGGTAATGCCCTTAAATATTGGGGGGGGGATGATTGCTGGATTTTCTCTGCTACTCACTGATGTGTATTATTATTCTGCTACAGTTTTGACAAATGATTTTCATCCTGAAAACTCTGTTCCATAGAGGCTGCTGGGCCTGTTGCGTGTTCCCAGTGCTTCCTGTATTTATTCCTGCCATAGGAAATGTTACACTTCTCTTCCATAAGACGCAAGATCAGAATTAGGCCATTTGGTCCATTGAGTCTGCTCTGCATTTGATCAAGGCTAATTTATTTTCTGTCTCAACCCTATTCTCCTGCCTTTTCCTGGTAATCTTTAACACTGTTACTCATCAAGAACCTTTCAAGATTCACTTTAAATATACCCAATGGCTTGGCTTTCACAGCTGTCTGTGGCAATGAGCTTCATAGATTCACCACCCTCAGGCTAAAGAACTTTCTCCTCTGTGATCCTCAGGGACATCCTTCTACTCTGAGGTTGCACCCTCTGGTCCTAGACGCTCCCACTATTTGAAACAACCTCTCCATATCCACTCTATCCAAGCCTTTCAATATTCAGCAGGTGTCATTAAGATCCTCCCTCAATCTTCTAAACTCCAGCAAGTACTGGCCCAGAGCCATCAAACGTCCTCATATGTTAACCCTTTCATTCCCAGGAACATTCTTGTAAACCTCCTCTGGTTCCTCTTGAATGCCAGCACATTCTTTCTTAGATATGGGACCCAAAACTGCTCACAATACTCCAAGTGCAGTCTGACCAATGCTTTACAAAGTCTCAACATTTCATCCTAGCTTTTATATTCTAGTCTTCTCAAAGTGAATGATAACATTGCATTTGCCTTTCTTGCTACTGACATTCTGTGCTCTGCCATAGTCACTGTGCTGTTCCACCTTGCCACAAGAGGTGTTCTTTTTTTTTAAAAAAAAAACTTTATTATTTACTATATTCACTTTTTTTGCCTGAAACTATAGCTTCTCTCCCACTGTTACAAGACTTTTGAATAATCCCTTAGTATAAAATGGGCACTGCATGCCAAATGTCAGCCAAGCCAGTGGATTCATGTCATTGTGTTGGGGGCTGTTCTGGCAACATGACAGCAGGAGGTGATTCCTGCTGGTACAGAGGAAGTATTAGTAAATGAACTTTTCATGCACCTGACTATATTTGAAGCCTATTCCTTGAATATACTTACCATAAAAATACAATCTTATTTAAATTTGTGCACTTGTTACGCTGTAAACATTCTTCTGTCCCTCCAGAGGATTACAAAGTACTACATTTGCACCATCTGCAAGAGCAGGTAACTACTTGTTTAAATGAACCACTTCCATTAAAAATGCAGAGATAATATTTATACAAGTAAGTTCTGAATATATAACCAACATGTACACTGGCACAGTATACTCTTTTTCCTGTTATGTCAATAATTTAGACCAATTCTAATGGCGTTTAACCATCTTTCCCCTGAAGTCTGTACAGTGTGTCAAAAATCCGGGCTGTTCACCTGGTAGATGTAAGGTCAAGGTTCACCAATGCAGTTTGTGAGCCTGCTTGTGATGAAGAAAAGCAGTGAAGTACTGATTCTTTTGTTATGTGCTGTGTTATATGACGTGGGTAATCATGCTCTTTCCATGACTATCATTGTTCTTGGCAAATTTTTCTACTGATATGGCTTGCCACTTCCTTCCACTTTACAAGACGGGTGCCACCAGCCATTACGAATGCTCTTCAGAGATTGTCTGCCTGGCGTCAGTGGTCGCATAACCAGGACGTGTGAGATGCACCAGCTGCTCATACGACCATCCGCCACCTGCTCCCATGGCTTTGCGTGACCCTGATTGGGGAACTAAGCAGGTGCTACACCTTGCCCAAGGGTGGCCTGGAGGCTAACGGAGGGAAGGAAGGCATTACACCTCCTTTGGTAGAGATGTATCTCCACCCTGGCACCCACTAACAGCTGGTATCAGTTCTGAAGTGTGAATGTAAAGCTGCTGTGATTCTCCAGCTGCAGTTTCATCAGGCAATAAACAATCTGTGGAGGAATGGAGGAATTTGGCAGGTCAAACAGCATTTTGGAGGAAAAAGATCTGTCAAAGTATCAGGTTGACATCACAGGGCATCTAAAACATCGACAGTTTCCCCCCACAGATGCTGCTCGGCCCACAGAGTTCCAGCACGTGCAGCCTTTTGTGCCTAATTATATAGCTTCTGTTCTGTAACACATTCTTCATTCTATCATACTACATCCTCATTCTGGCTGACTTACTAACCTCCAGTGCACGTCCTCATGACATAGAAACATAGAAAACCTACAGCACAATACAGGCCCTTCAGCCCACAAAGTTGTGCCGAACATGTCCCTAACTTAGAAATTACTAGGGTTACCCATAGCCCTCTATTTTTCTAAGCTCCATGTACCTATCCAAAAGTCTCCTAAAAGACCCTATCGTATCCACCTCCATCACCATTGCCAGCAGACCATTCCACGCACTCACCACTCTCTGAGTAAAAAAACTTACCCCTGACATCTCCTCTGTACCTACTCCCCAGCACCTTAAACCTGTGTCTTCCTGTGGCAACCATTTCAGCCCAGGGAAAAAGCCTCTGACTATCCACACAATCAATGCCTCTCATCATCTTATACACCTCTATCAGGTCACCGCTCATCCTTAATCACTCCAAGGAGAAAAGGCCGAGTTCACTCAATCTATTTTCATAAGGCATGCTCCCCAATCCAGGCAACATCCTTGTAAATCTCCTCTGCACCCTTTCTATGGCTTCCACATCCTTCCTGTAGTGAGGTGACCAGAACTGAGCACAGTACTCCAAGTGGGGTCTGACCAGGGTCCTATATAGCTGCAAAATTACCTCTGGACTCCTAAATTCAATTCCACGATTGATGAAGGCCAATACACCGTACGCCTTCTTAACCACAGAGTCAACCTGCGCAGCTGCTTTGAGCATCCTATGGACTTGGACCCCAAGATCTCTCTGATTCTCCACACTGCCAAGAGTCTTACCATTAATTCTATATTCTGCCATCATATTTGACCTACCAAAATGAACCACTTCACACTTATCTGGGTTGAACTCCATCTGCCACTTCTCAGCCCAGTTTTGCATCCTATCAATGTCTCACTGTAACCTCCGACAGCCCTCCTCACTATCCACAACATCCCCAACCTTTGTGTCATCAGCAAACTTACTAACCCATGTATTCCTGGGAATGCTGGTAAACATGGTGTACCCCTCCAGAGTCCTCAGCCATGGTGTCTGTCTATCAAGTTACCTCTCACCCCCCACTTTGCTCCAAAGTGAAAACCTTGCCCTGCTCAGCCTTCCTCATAAGACCTGTTCTCTAATCCAGCCGGCATCCTTGAAAATCTCTTCTGCACCCTCTCTAAAGTGAGGCAAGGAGAGCTGAACAGAATGATGTTGAATGTGTGGAGGTTGTATGTAACTGATGCATTGGAAAATGAAGTGTAATTTCTTTCCCAATAGCTCTGGTAATTTGGTTCACGGGTGGATTGTTGTGTCCTACAGTAAACAGAACTGAGCTTCCATATCCAGTGCAGCATTCACCTGATTCCTGTCCTGCAAAAACTGGGGCGAGTCTTAACACTGCCCTAGAAATTCACTCAGTTGGAAAAGAATACATTACATTCACAAGGATGATTCCAGGAATGAAAGGGTTATCATACAAGGAATGTTTGATAGTTCTGGGTCAGTACTTGCTGGAGTATCGAAGATGAGGGGGGGATCTCATTGAAACTTTTCGAATATTGTTAGGCCTAGACAGTAGATGTGGAAAGAATGTTACCCATGGTGGGCGAGTCTAGGACAAGAGGCCACAGCCTCAGGATAGAGGAGCGTCCATTTAAAACAGAGATGCGGAGAAATTTCTTTACCCAAGGGTGGGGAATTTGTGGAATTTGTATTCACAAGCAGCTGTGGAGGCCAGGTTGTTGGGTGTGTTTAAGGCACAGATTGGTAGGTTCTTGATTGGACATGGCATCAAATGTTATGGGGAGGCCAGTGAGTGGGGCTGAGGAGGGGAAAAAGAATCAGCCAGAGTAGACTCAATGGGCTTAAGAAGAGGGACGCCTCACGTCTTAATAAGCTGGTAAGGAAGGCGGGCTCTGTCGTGGGCAAAGTACTGGAGAGTATAACATCGGTAGCAGAGCGAAGGGCGCTGAGTAGGCTACGGTCAATTATGGAAAACCCTGAACATCCTCTACATAGCACCATCCAGAGACAGAGAAGCAGTTTCAGCGACAGGTTGCTATCGATGCAATGCTCCTCAGACAGGATGAAAAGATCAATACTCCCCAATGCCATTCGGCTTTACAATTCAAACCGCCAGGAGTAAGATATGTTAAAGTGCCGGGGTTAGGATTCAATGTATTTAAGTAAACTACTTAAGAACTTTTTAAAAGCTATTATTACTGCTTTTTGAGAGGGTGTTTTTAGATGCATATCATATTTTTACTGAGTTAAGTATTGTATGTAATTAGTTTTGCTACAATAAGTGTATGGGACATTGGAAAAAATGTTGAATTTCCCCATGGGGATGAATAAAGTATCTATCTATCTATCTATCTATCTATCTATCTATCTATCTATCTATCTATCTATCTATCTATCTATCTATCTATCTAGTGGCCTAGTTCTGCTCGTATGTCTTATAGTCTTATTACTGCTCACCTTTGTCACAAGATCAGCGGAGATATAACAAGACAACTGTCACCTCAGTGGTCTTACGTTGTATTTTCTGGCAAAAAATTGCAAAATTAGGAATAGAGAACATAGAGTACTATGCAAAAGTCTTAGGCACATATATATAGTCAGGATGCCTAAGACATTTGCACAATACTGTAGTAATTTTATGTAATGCATACTACTGCTGCCACAAAAAAAACCAAATGTCATAACATATGTGAGTGATGATAAACCTGATTCTGAAATGGGTCTCTGTTGTGGACTGAGAGTGGGAAGGGGGCAGGGAGAGGGAAATCATGGTTGGGAAATGGTGAAGGGAGAGGGGAGGGAGTGGGAAGCAGCAGAGGTACATTCTGTAATGATCAATAAACCAATTGCTTGGATCGAATAACCTTGCCTGGTGTATCAGGGCTGGGTGTATCTGTATTGGGAGGTATCTGGGAGTACCTCCACCACTGCCACCTATCCCACACCTCCCTCACGGTGCTCCATCCTCACCATTCCAAATACCCTTTTCTCCTGCCAGGATTACAAACTTGCTCTCCGCTCCGCATTGACAAATTGCGCAAAAGTCTGAGGCACCCTAATTATGTATATGTGCCTAAGACTGTTACACTGCGCTGTATAACTTTGAATACTCTCAATGCTTTTAATGAATTAGAGGGAGATTGTTCAACCATCCTGTCTGCTCTGGCTCTCCAAGCTCTTCAATCAGTCCCATTTAGTTCCTTGTCTTCCATTCTCTCTCTCATGCCCAGCAATATCTATCATCAAGGATCCCCACTCTCCAGCCCATGCAATCTTTTCACAGCTACCATTAGGCAGGAGGTTCAGAAGCCTGAAGTTCCACACCACCAGGTTCAAGAATAACTATTTCCTTTCAACCATTTGGTTGACCCAACTAAACAAAGCCCTACTCTTGAGGTCAATAGGACGATGCTCTCCAAATCAGAATCAGGTTTATTATCACTGACATATGTCATGCAATTTGTTGTTCTATTATAGCAGTACAGTGCAGAACATAAAAATCACTATTACCTACTAACAAGTAAATAGATATACATGTATAGTGCTAAAGAGGAAACGCGAGTTCAAATTCACACGTTTGTATATTGTAGCTTTTTCTGGCCAACATCTTCCTCCTCTTGATCCAAAGATATTTATCTTAGGATCACTATCCTCCTCTATTATATTGACTACTCACAGGATTGCTATTAACACCCAGTGTGTGTGCAACATTTACATTATACAAAGATAAAGGTGCCATTTACTTAGGGAATTCATACCATCTGTATATAGACAATCGTCTTCTCTGTATTGCAAAACCATCACCCTCTTACTTTTGCACAACTTCAACCTTTCACCTTCTAAGGTGCACTAAACAATACCATTATCAGCATACATAAAATTGATATTACCACAGCATATGATACTATCCACACCCATGGATGTACAAACGTACTTGAACATTTGATCCCCAATTCCAAAACTTATCCCAAGAGTCTGAGTCACTCAATACTTCATTTGCTTTATCAGCATGTCTTAATAACTTTAGTCTGTTTAGTCCATTGATGGATTATCTCATTTGCCTCCTCCACAACTTGTCCAGTCCACAGTCAAGTACGGATTCGGTGGTAACTTGGTAGTCACATAATCCCACTAATATCGATCCATATCAGTGCATCGGGTTTTGAAGTTCTCCTTCATTACTGTGTCTCTTGCTGACTGAGGTGAAGTAGGCAAATCTAAAGCCACGCTCCCTATTGTAAGATTATGACTTTCCAAATGACACTCTTTCCATCCCTTGGTACAACTCGTTGCTGCTGTTGCTATATAATACGTCTGTCCCACCAATACATATTGGAAGAAGAACTCAGTTAGTTACAGGCAGAACACAAATAAACAGTTCTCATAAGTTTTTCTATGTCATCTCTTCTGGACAAGCCCAGTGGTTTACCCCTTTTATGACATCTTGATAAATCTATCCCTTTCCCAGGATTATTCATAACAATAGTATATGTTGTGGGTTACTTAAGAATACTAGTTTCCTCATGATATTTGCCCACATTGTGAACTCTTTCCAAAGAGTAGGTTAAATTATTTGCATGTCAGGGAATATGAAATACCACAGAGACATAAAACCTTCCTTTACTGTAATGACAGGTACCCAGTTGGTTAGTTAGTGTTTAGACTTCTACTGTGACACAAGGCTACTTTCCCCCAACCCCTTGTTTTAGTTGCTCATGTACTCGATGTGCATCAAGTTGTAATAAGTTTGTGTCAATCATGGTGAGCAACCAACTAGTATAGGGAGCACAGATCTTAGCATTATACATTCCCTCAGATACAAGGTCTATGCGGTCAGTTATCAAATTTGTGGCATCTTGAAGGGGTTTCATAAACTTAACTGAATTCAGAGTTACCTGTGATGCACTCCAACCAATTTAATTAGTCTGTATCTGATTCCAATAATTTTCTCCAGTAATATTCCACCTTTTCTGTCGAAGGGATGATATCTGG
Organism: Hemitrygon akajei; assembly: GCF_048418815.1. Lineage (NCBI taxonomy): Eukaryota > Metazoa > Chordata > Chondrichthyes > Myliobatiformes > Dasyatidae > Hemitrygon > Hemitrygon akajei. Next base: position 24,518,786 of record NC_133144.1, read on the forward strand.
TTTCCTAACTCTGTTGTATCTAAAGTATTGACCATTTCAAACCTTGATGCATCACAGGCTTTCACTAATTCCAACAGTCCTCTCCTTTTCTATTTTTGACTGACTTAAACTCACTCTTGCTTAGTCGTCTCCCAAGAAAATGAGTAAATAACGTCTTGTTGACGGGCACCATTCAGACACCAGTATTCAGTTAGATTATAAATTACCTGCACTTGATGGTACCCTTGTACCAAAGTGTCAAATTCCCCTTTATCTTCTAACACTGATCCTACCCTTTTATATTACACTGGCTGTCACTACACTTAGACTCTGGTGTAGTAGCAGCTACTTAAGGTTGTAGGTCATCAATTGTACATTATTCTCATCATATTGAAGTAAACCTGTAACACACAGTGTAATTTGTGCTTTTATTTCCAGTTTTAAGTTTCAATCCTAAATCATTTTAAGTCTATATTTTCTATCTGCTTTCGAGCCTGTCCAATTCAGGCTCCCAATTGTCTTTGGACTCAAGCCATCCATCTTTTTTCCCCTTTTCTGCATCCAATTTCATTTCAGGATAGGGAAGGCAGGAATCAACATGTTTTCCTCTTTATTTTCTTGACAAACTCCCCCGACTGAGAGATTGGAAAAAGTCCTCCTTGGCTGCCATCTACTTGGAACAGCTGTTCTAACCCCAAATCTTTCAAATCAGGATTACCAGATCCATCGATGGTCAAGTCTCCAAAATTGGGACCTGTTCCTGTTTCCTCCCCACCCAATTCAATTGGGTGATGTGGTACCATCAACTTCTATCTGGGAGAGATCAATACCCTGTATACTGATGGACTTGCTTTGCCTATAATTTCATAGGTCCCGACAAACCTTGGATTTAAAAATGAGGTAGGTTAATGAATTCTGGTCATCACTTTCTCCTGAACTTAATTCTATGAGACTGACTTTTGAGTCAACGTGGGCTTTACTCTGTTGCCTTTTCTTTCCTAATGGATGGGCTTTCATGTAATTGGCCTCTTTCACTATTTCTACCAATTATTCTATTCACTCTTCTGACACAATTCAGGTTCTGACAAGTCTAATCTTAACAACTCCTCCAATGCACTTGAGTCGCTTCCAGTCATGAGTCTATAAGGGGTGTAACCCATTGATGATGCCACTGTATTTCTATTATCATCAGTACATAAGGCAAAACTTCCTGCTCTGTTGTTCCATGTTGTTGCACCATTTTGGCCATCATATTTTTTTAATGTTTGGTTCATCCTTTCCACAGACTATGATCTATAAGGTAAATGCCGTGTCTGCTCGGTCCCTAAATGTGACATGACATCTTGCACTATCTGGGCTGTACACTGTGTGCCTTAATCTAATTCTGTGCTCCAAGGTCATTCCCAGGGAGTTAAAAATTTTGCATAAGATTTTTGCAGTAGTCTTTGGCCATGTTTGTCATCATCAGGAAAGCTTTCACCCACTTGGTCAAAGTATCTACCATGACAAGAATATAGTTGTACCCTCCTGAGGTGGGTGGCAAAGGTCCAACATAACATATCCGCAAACTAGTCCAAGGCCCTTCCACTGGTCTGATATGTCAGAGGGCCCATTCTTATGTTTCTATCAGGGTTATATTGTGCAGAAATCAAACAATTCTTGACATAGTGTTCCACGTTGTCCTTCATCTTTGGCCACCAACATACTTCCTTTATCTTTCCCAGGGTGCTATCAACTTCCTGGTATCCTCATGTATCATAGAAACAGTGAATCATCTGATTTCTTCCTCCCTCAGGGATCACAAACTTCCCTTCTTACAGGGCTACTTCATCCTTAACATGTACACCTTTGTGATCTTTGTACATTTCTGATCCCACTCCTTCTATTAATTTTTTTAAATTCTTTATCTTTCTTCTGCTCTTCTGTTAAATCCATAACCTTAACCTGTTGTTCCTTCTGCTTTCCCATCTCCACAATTTGCAGCTGCCATTCCTGCCCATTTAAAGCACCTTGATCTGCTAATTCATCAGCTTTCCTATTCCCCTCAGGGCGTAAGTTAGAGTGGGCCCTGACTTTTATAACTTGGTATTTTTTCCTCTTTGCTTCTTCAAATATATACCAAAACTGAGCAGCAGATGGGAGGGGCATTCCTTCAGCTGAAACAAGCCCTCTTACTTTCCAAGGCGGCAGATGTTCTGAAAGGCTGTTACAAACATACATACAGTCATATATCAGAATACATGACTGATCGGGGCAGAAAACATCCTTAGTGGCTAAACACATACCACAGTTGCCTCACCTGCTACCTGTGCACTTTACTTTACCTTCTTGGCCATCTTCATCCTCTACATATATACTGCACCCAGTTCTCCTCTCGCCCATCTGTACTGATGAGGAGCCATCTACAAAAATTTTAAAAAGGGGTTTTTTCCTTTGTACTTTCCCTTTGTTTGTGTCTTTGTTCTTGGGTATTGCTCTTTAATCTTCTTCTGCCTCTCCACCTTATTATTTTGATACAAATGGTCCCTTGGGATCATTTGCTATTGTATCCTGAAGCCCATGAGGTTCTCCTGTACAATAAAGATTATCTGCAAGGAAGGTAAAAACTTTGATATCCTTTACAGCTACATCTCAACCCTGCAGTGCCAAGGCTGCATGACCAAGATATTTTAATTCAAACATCCAGTGGTAGCTAGATAAATGCTGAAATGCTGTTTGGACCAGTCCAATATTTAAATTGAACTTCCATTTGCACTTTACATAACAAAACACTGGTTGCCTCAAACCTATTTCTCCAAGGGATCTCAAAATCAAAATCAATATGTCAAAAGTCTTGAGCAACATTTTTTATATTCTTTAAGATAAAGCTGTTTTGTTAGTACAGCAACTTTTAGAACTGCTCCCCAAATCTCCCAAAAATTTAAATTCAAATTCTAAATTGAACTGTCCACCAATGAGCAATTTCCCTGAAAGGCATTTCCCTCAGAAATGTGGGCATCTCATATCTGAAATAGAGATGCGCAAATTTCAGTCCAACCTAGATTATACATGACCAGTGTGGAATCTGGGTTCTCCTAAAATCAATTCCACTGGAAAACAAAAAAAAACCACAAACCAAGAACTCAAACAAGACAAAACACAAAACTCCATGCTCGTACTGTTCTTCCTTCAAAATCTTCCTGCAAGTAACTGCAAAACTTAGCACAAGCAGTTAATTCCCACCATGAAAAACTTCTACACATTTTCCAAAGACCCAAAGAGGGAAAAAAAAACTGCTAGTTGTGGTCTCTGACACATTAACACATTGATGCAACCTCTTAAAGGCACAGCCTCTTAAAACAATGTTTGCACTCTCAATCACACACTCTCTCAAGTGAACTCACATGTGGCCACAATATACACAATTAAAACATACAAACCATACATACTTTAAACCATTCAGAAAATCGCTTGTTCCTAAGGGTTAAATCATTGCTAAAATATTCAGTAACAATCCAATAACTTTGAGGAAATGCGTTACTCTGAAATGAAGAAATGTTGGAAGTGATTCATCATGAACAAGTTAGCAACATTCAACAAGTTTAAAGCATGAAATCCCTCCATTAACTGAAATTCTGCCATATTCTGACCTTACTGTAACTCCAATCTCTGATTTTTGTAAGGATTTAAATTACATGAATTATCCACTGTGCAGTTCTGGGTATAATGACCCATATGAGCACGTCTGAAAGAGCAGATTTGAATCTCTACTGCCCCCAGCAACAGCTTCCCTGATTGAGCGAAGGCGCTGTGTTACATCCCTTCTGCAATCCCTCCTTTTCGAGTCTATCCTGCTCTACTTTATTTTTTTTACTGATATTCCAGCATTTCCTGTTAGAAGACCAAAAGACATAGGAGCAGAATTATGCCATTCAGCGCATCGAGTCTGTTCTGCTTTTACATCATGGCTGATCGCATATCCCACTCAACCCCATAACACCTGCCTTCTCGCCATATCCTCTGATGACCTGACCAATCAGGAAACTATCTGATGCACCATCAATAACTCACTCTGAGACGTAAAGGCGAGATATCGGCTTTTATTGACTGGAAGAAGGAACAAGCAGTGAGTGACCACCGTACTACATCCTGGAGACTGAGAGGCCGGGCTCAGACCTCCATCACCTTTATACAGGGGTCTGTGGGAGGAGCCACAGGAGCAGTCAGCGGGGGGGGGGGGGGGGCGTGTCCAGACAGGAATATGTAGTTCACCACACTATCAACTCCTGGTTTAATAATCCCAAGGACTTGGCCTCCACCACAGTCTGTGGCAGAGCATTCCACAGATTCAGAACTTTCAGGCTAAAAAAATTCTTCCTTACCTCTGTTCTAAAAGGTCACCCATCAACTTTGAGGCTGTGCCTTCTAGTTCTGGATACCTCTACCACAGGAAACATCCACACCATATCCACCTTATCTAGAGCTTTCCACATTCAGTAGTTTCAATAAGATCCCCCCGCAATCCTCTAAAGTCCAGTGAGTACAGGCCCAAAGCTGCCAGGCACTCTTCATATGTTAACCCCTTCATTTCTGAAATCATTCTCGTGAACCTCCTCTGGACCCTCTCCAATGACAACACATCCTTTTTGAGATATGGGACCCAAAACTGTTGACAATACTCCAAGCGCAGACTGACTGGTGTCTTATAAAGCCTCAGAATCGTCCCCTTGTTTTTATATTCTATTTCCCTTGAAATATCTGCCAACATTTCAGTTGCCTTCTTTACCACAGACTCAACCTGTAAATTAACTTTCTGGGAGTCTTGCACGAGGACTCCTAAGTCGCTCTGAACCTCTGATGTTTGAAATTTCTCCCAATTTAGAGAATAGTCTGCACTATTGTTCCTTTTATCAAAATGTGTTATCATACATTTCTTAACACTGTATTCCATCTGCCACTTTTTTTGCCCATTTTTCCAATTTGTCTAAGTCCTGCTGCAATTGCATTGCTTCTTCAGCACTACCTACCCCTCCACCTATCTTCATATCATCAGTAAACTTTGCCACAAAGCCATCATTTCCAGTTTCTAAATCGTTGACAAACAATGTGAAAAGCAACGGTTCAAATACGGACCCCTGAGGAACATCACTAGTCACTGGCAGCCAACCTTTATTCCCACTCGCTGCCTCCTGCCTGTCAGCCATTCCTCTATCCATACCAGTATCTCTCCCGTAATGCCATAAGGATTTTAACCTTGTTAAGCAGCCTCATGCGTGCCACCTTATCAAATGCCTTCTGAAAATCCAAGTAAATAACATTCACTGCCTCTCCTTTGTCCACCTTGCTTGTTACTTTCTCAAAGAACTCTGACAGATTTGTCAGGCAAGATTTCCCTTCACGGAAACCATGCTGACTTTTATTATTAGTTTCCAGGTACCCCAAAATCTCATCCTTAATAATAGACTCCAACACTTTGCAACCACTGAGGTTAGTCTAACTGACCTATAATTTCCTTTCTTTTGCCTTCCTTCCTTCTTAAAGAGTGGAGTGGCATTTACAATTTTCCAGTCATCTGGGACCATGCCAGAATCAAGTGATTCTTGAAAGATCATGACCAATGCTTCTGTTATCTTTTCAGCAACCTCTTTTAGGTCTCTGGGATGTAGTCCATCTGGTGCAGGTGACTTAACTACCTAAGACCTATGAGTTTGCCTTGCACTTTTACCCTTGTAATAGCAATGGCACTCACTCCTGCTGCCTGACTCTGATGGACCCCTGACACACTGCTAGTGTCTTCTACAGTGAAGACAGATGCAAAGTTCATCTGCCTTTTTTCGTCCCCCATTACTACCTCACCAGCATCATTTTACAGTTGTCCAATATGAACTCTCACCTCCCTTTTATTCTTCATATAACTGAAATATCTTTTAGTTCCCAGCTTTATATTATTGGCTAGTTTGCCCTCATAATTCATCCTATCCCTTCTTATAGCTTTTTCAGTAGTCTTTTGTTAGATTTTAAAAGTTTCATCCAACTTCCCACTCACTTTTGCTACCTTTTATGCCATATCCTTCGCTTTAACTTCGGTTGTTAGCTATAGTTGCCTACCCCTGCCATTTGAGAACTTCTTCTTCTATGGGACATATCTGTCCTGCACCTTGCAAACTATTCCCAGAAACTTCAGCCACCTCTGCTCTGCAGTGAACCCTGCCAGCATCTTCCTCCAATCCACCTGGGCAAGTTCCTCTCTCATGCCCCTGAAATTTATTCTATTGCGATACTGATACATGAGACTTATGCTTCTCACTCTCAAATTGCAGAATGATCACCGCCTCCTAAGAGTTCTTTTACGTTAAGCTCCCTAATAAAATCTGGGTTATTACAAAACATCCAATCTAAGTTAGCCTTTCCTTGAGTAGGCTCAAGCGCAAGCTGCTCTAAAAAGCCATCTCATAGGCATTCAACAAATTCCCTCTCTTGCAATCTGGCACAAACCTAATTTTCCCAATCCCCTTGAATAATGAAGTCCCCCATTACAATTGTGGCATTTTGTTGCATGCTTTTTCCAGCTCTGTTTGCAATTTCAACCCCACATCTTGGCTACTATTTGGAGGCTTATATATGATTTCCATTTGGATTTTTCACCCCCAGTTTCTTAACTCCACTCCCAAAGATTTAACATTCTCTGACCCTCTGTTACCTCTTTCTAAAGATGTAATTCCATCTCTTACCAACAGAGGCACACCACCTCCCTGCCTGTCCTTTCAATACAAAGTATATCCTTTGATGTTAAGCTCCCAACTATGGCCTTCTTGTGACCAATCTCACTCAGCATAAGCTTTTTGCTGATATCCTTTTAAATCCTCAATGAGACGGGCAGCTGCTGCTGGATTCACCAGCTGCTTACAATTCCTTGTCTGACAATTTCCCTTTGGCAATTTTGAAAAGAGCTTCATCATCCTCACCGCTGGAGTGTCCAGCGTACTCCCCGTATTGTGTACATTTCCCAAGAACGTAATTCTAGAGGAATCTCCTCCAATCAAAATAATCCACGTCCTCTGGACTTCCAGAATTCCCTGATTCTTCATCCTGGGTCTGCACTAACTATCCAACACCCTAATCTCTCTATTTCTCATCCATGTGGTCCGATTCGAGTCTCCCACTGACAAAGAGATTTATTCTTGGGCCCAATTCTGGGACACTAATTCTGTTATAAGAATCGCCCGTTGTAATAATGATCAGGGAGGTACAGAGAGAGCCTGTAATTGCCGATAAGTACCTTGTGTTGTCTCAACAGAAGAACACATGAATTTACACACTGATTTACTCCTGTGTGCACACCTACTAAGTTTTCCCTGACTTTCCATGAACAGTTAAAGAATGGAAGAGTTAAAGAACAACCAGTTGTAAAGGAGTTTCTGTGCTGGCCATATGTTCCTCATAGTACCATTTTGAATCGCCACGTATCCATGGGGTCTCCCTCATTAGCAATGGTTGTTCTCCTACAGAGTTACATCTGCCAGCACACTTGAAGCGTCTGCTTTTACATTCATTTCTTACCAATTCAAATGTTGCATTCCAGTGTGATTGGGTGTAGGTCATGTGTCTGACCTTTAACAGCTTTTTATTGACTCTGCTCCAGACCAGTATCCACTTATTGCCCTCTTGCCAGCAAGTGACAATGGGTACTTTATGATTCTTTGTTTTCAATCAGCAACCAGCTTGAATCACACGGAACAGTGTCAGACCCCAACAGTCAAAAACCTTTATGTTATATCCAACTAAAGAACACCTCACAAATAACTCCTTGCTTGGAAATAATCTCGAGTCCCGCAGATTACCTGAGGCATTATTGTATCTACTTTAAAACACTGATCAAGCCAAGCGATTGACTCAGAAAATGGAGGACACAGTCTCTTCATAAAATGGCAGGCTCCCTCTCCTCCCTCATGGCGAGAACAAAGGCAAGTGGTCTGCCTGCTTCCATAGAACATAGAACATAGAACATAGAAATCTACAACACATTACAGGCCCTTTGGCCCACAATGTTGTACTGACCATGTAACCTACTCTCGAAACTGCCTAGAATTTCCCTAACACATAGCCCTCTATTTTCACAAGTACTGTTTACCTATCTAAGAGGCTCTTAAAAGACCCTATTGGATCCACTTCCACCACCACCACTGACAGTGCATTCTATGAACCCACCGCACTCTGTGTGAAAAACTTACCCCTGACATCCCCTCAGTACCTATTTCCAAGCACCTTAAAACTATGCCCCCTCATGTTAGCCATATTGTCCAGTGTCTTTTTGTACCACATTTTTAATTTAACTTATATAGATGAGTTCTTATTACAGGTTGAGTGCACAGAGAGCTGGGAAGGTTCCCAGTTGATGACCAGGTGTCTGTGAACCATAGGCAATTCTGAGAAGTGACCTCCCATATGGAGTGAACAGATGTCAATGAAAAATTGAAAAACACATAAAGCAATAAATGAAGAAATTGATCGTGTATTGAGAGAATGGATTCATCAGCGTCGGAGTGAACATATGCCGCTTAACGGTATGTTGATCAGGAAACAAGCAGAGATAGAACCATAGAACCATAGAACACTACAGCACAGTACAGGCCCTTCAGCCCTCCATGTTGTGCCTACCCATATAATCCTTTAAAAAAAAGTACTAAACCCACACTACCCCATAACCCTCCATTTTTCTTTCATCAATAGATCCATCATAACAAACTGGAAATCGAAGGTAATTGTGAATATTCAGCAAGCTGGTCACAGAAATTTAAGAAAAGGCAAGGCAATAAATTTTGAAGGATTTAAAAAATTTTAAAGACAGAGTCTGCTGATCATGAAGTAGCGGAGAAATTCACTGATAAGTTAGTGAAGATCATTGCTGATAAACTCTAACACCAAAACAAGTCTACGATGTTGTTTGTTTACATACCTTGCATAAAATCTGAAAAAAGTAAAATATAGGCACAGTGTGCTGTAATGGCAGCGTAGGTAGAGGCTGAAAGGCTGTTGTTGTTCAACTGCTGATTCGGGTATTCTCCCGAAGCTGCTGCGCTTCTTTTGTTACCCTGCACACGTTATATCTTCATTATATTAATGGTATGTAATAATTTTTACTGTTAAGTACATACAGTAGGTGTGATGAACAAGTGTAAAACAAAGACTGCTTACCGGTAGCATGTAAATTCAGAGTCGGAAATGATTGCGATCCCAAACTATATATATCATTATATATACCAAGATCCAAGAATATCCGAAATCTGAAACACTTCCCACCCTAAACATTTTGATAAGCAGTACTGAACCTGTAGTATGTATTCCACTGTACTGCTGCTGCAAAACAACAAATTTCACAACATATGCCAATGGTTTAAACCTGATTCTGATTCTGGGCACTGATACTTTGTTCAGATTTGCATATGATTTGATTATATTTAGAGCTATGCATTCCTAATTCCAGTCCTGAATTCTTGTCAACTCCCTCCTCTTCAGTTGTGATCGCAACCCCTGTGATTTTTCCTTCATCTCAGCATAACTCAGCCATCTCATCTTAAAAACATAGAAATAAAGACCATGAGGCAAACGAACAGAATTAGGCTATTCAGCTCAGCATTCGATCATGGTTAACATATCATCCCTTCAACCCCATTCTCCTGCCTTCTCTCCATAACCTTTGATGCCCTTATTAACTAAGAACCTATCCACCTTTGCTTTAAATATACCCAATGGCTTGGCCTCCGGAGCTGTCTGTGGCAAGCAGTTCTACAGATTCACTACCTTCTGGCTAAAAATATCCCTCCTCATCTGTTCTAAAGGGACGTCCTTCTATTCTGAGGCTGTGCCCTCTAGTCCTAGACTCTCCCACTATTGGAAACATCCTCTTCATATCCCCTCTGTATAGGCTTTCAATATTAGATAGGTTTCAATGAGATCTCCGCTAATTCTTCTAAGCTCCAGCAAGCCGCTCAGTCCAACAAGTCTGTACTGACCATCAACCCATCCATTTACACAAACCCTGTATTAGTTTGATGTTTACTTCCTATTCTATAAATAAGAGTTCTTATATCAGAATTGTCACCAAAATTTCTCTCCAAAGCTGTTGTCCTGCCTGGTTCTGGAGTGATTGAAGCAAATGGTTGGATTGCTATGTTGTCCTGTTACTGCCGTGGATTAATAGCAGTATTCCTGCTTTTGATTTATGGAAGCTATGAGTCCAGCCCCATACTAGGCCCTTGAGCACCAAGCCATGGCTCACACAGCATTACAATCATGAGGAAATGCTGGAGATATGACACCTCAGGTTGGATGTCAAGTCAACTTTCTCGTTTTCCGGTTAATGTAAAAGATTCCCTGCCCTTTCCAAAGAGAGCAAGATGTTTTCCGATGGGATCCTTGTCATGGTTACCCTTCGACCAACATTTTAGGCCAGCTTGCAGTGAGCTTGCAGTGAACAGATTAGAGACCATGTTTCATACCTTACCACAAAGACTCTGCTTCAAAGGGAATTCATGGACTTTAAAGAGTTTTGGCAGCTCCTGAGGTGAATGGAAAAGTTTCCACTCTGTACTTCCTTGCTTTCTCATAACAATTATAAATTTCTGAATCCCCTTCTTTTTTCAGACCACATTTATTCCTGATTAAAACTATATATGCACAAGAAATAAAGCAGAGCAAATGTTATGCATTCATGGTCATTACATTCAGAAGTGTTAATTTATTTTGTTATAAACATAGCACCATTGCCCTCATGTGGCTTCTTAGGGAGATACTAATTTTCGTTGTTTGAGGGACAACCCCGGTCCAACACAGACCTTCCATGACCTCAAAAACTTCTATAGTTGTACCGTGGAGAGCATTCTGACAGGCTGCATCACTGTCTGGTATGGAGGGGCTACTGCACAGGACCGAAAGAAGCTGCGGAAGGTTGTAAATCTAGTCAGCTCCATCTTGGGTACTAGCCTACAAAGTACCCAGAACACTTTTAGGGAGCGATGTCTCAGAAAGGCAGCGTCCATTATTAAGGACCTCCAGCACCCAGGGCATGCCCTTTTCTCACTGTTACCATCAGGCAGGAGATACAGAAGCCTGAAGGCACACACTCAGTGATTCTGGAACAGCTTCTTCCCCTCTGCCATCCGATTGCTAAATGGACTTGAATCTTTGGACACAACCTCCCTTATTTTAATATACAGTATTTCTGTTTTTGCACATTTTTTAATAATCTATTCAATATATGTAATTGATTTACTTGTTTATTTATTATTATGTTTTACTTTATTTATTATTATTATTTTCTCTCTCTGCTAGATTATGTACTGCATTGAACTGCTGCTGCTAAGTTAACAAATTTCGCGTCACATGCGGTGATAATAAACCTGATTCTGATTCTGAAATGGTAGGTTGTGGTCTTTCCCCTCAGAGCATCTTCCAGAGTGTCTCTTAGCTTGTATTCCTGAAGTCCGGAATGTGCCAGTCAATAAGACCATAAAACATAGGAGCAGAATTAGGTTATTTGGCCCATGGATTCTGCTCTGCCATTCCATCGCAGCTGATTTATTATCCCTCTCAAGCCCATTTTCCTGCCTTTTCCCTGTAGTCTTTGATGCCCTGACTAATCAAGAACTTATCAACCTCCGCTTTAAATATAAGCCCAACTTGGCTTCCACAGGCATCTGTGGCAATGAATTCCACAGATTCCATGGCCTCCAAGTACCCTGAAATGTCATCATTAATAATGGACTCCAACATCACATTGAAGTCATGCTGACTAGTCTATAATTTCATATCTTTTGCCTCCTTCCCTTCTTGAAGAGTAGAGTAATATTTGAAATTTTCTAATACTCTAAGACAAAGACTGGAAATTGGAGGCCTGAAATCTATAAGTCTATATGTCCAGGCTAGAGAGTAGAAGCTGGAGGCCTGGAGGCAGCCTGTCCTGGAGGCCTGTGTGTGAGGGAGTTGGAGAGCGGTAAAGGGGCTTGTATTGCAGTTGTTGTTGTTCATTGTGTTATTCACAGCTGTGTGTTGTGTTGTTGTTACATTGTGTTGTGTTGGTGTTTTGGTGTATTGTTGTTTTGATGAGTTGTGTTCTGTTGCGTTGAACATCTTGACATGTTCTGCAGTTGCCAGAACGTATGGTGACACTTGTGGGATGCACTCAGCACCCCTTTGGGTGTGTTGGTTGATAATGCAAATGACACATTTCACTGTATGTTTCGATGTACATGAGATAAATTAATCTGAATCTGAATCTTTCACGCAGTTGATGACCTTCTAGCTGCAACTGTGAACAATCATGTTTTTACAAGCACTACTCCATGTTGAGAGGCGGTTTGGTTTTGGAGGCTTATGTGATAGAACCATAGAACCATAGAACATTACAGCACAGAAACAGGCGTTTTGGCCCTTCTTGGCTGTGCCGAACCATTTCTCTGCCTAGTCCCACTGACCTGCACCTGGACCATATCCCTCCATACACCTCTCATCCATGTACCTGTCCAAGTTTTTCTTAAATGTTAAAAGTGAGCCTGCATTTACCACTTCATCTGGTAGCTCATTCCACACTCCCACCACTCTCTGTGTGAAAAAGCCTCCCCTTTAAACTTTTCCCCCTTCACCCTTAACCTGATGCCATATGTATTTATATATTTATTGAGATACAGTGTGTAGGCCTTTCTGCCCCTTTGAGTCACGCTGCACAGCAAGCTACCAATTCAACCCTAGCCTAATCATGAGCCAATTTACAATGACCAATTAACCTACCCATTGGAATGCCAATGGACAGTGAGAGGAAACCGGAGCATCCGGAGGAAACCCATGCAGTCACGGGGAGAACATACAATCTCCTTACAGGCAGCATCGGGAATTGAACCCAGAATGCCTGTACTATAAAGCGTTGTGCTAACTGCTACACTACCATGCCACTCCTATGTCTGTGCAACGTTCAAAAAATGTTGGAGGAACTTAATAGGTTCATCAGCAGCTATGGAGGGGAATAAACAGTCGACATTTAAGGCTGAGACCCTTCATCATGACATATGTGCGAATTGGTGAGACCAGAGTTCAAGGACTAATGTTTGGGTTCCTGCCATTGGCGATTCAGCATTTTAAGACGTGGTGTTTGGTGATCAGCGTTTCCTGGGATTAATGCTGAGGATTGAGGCCCAATGACAATTCGGAAGTCTGGAGGTTGAGGCCCGTCTATGCACATCCACTGGGGAGGTCGACGCCTGGTGTCTGCAGGCCTGAGTCCATGTCCGTTGGAGGTAGAGGCTGAAGGCCTGTCATGGGGTTAAAGGAATGTGCTTGTGTGTGGGTGGGTGGGAGGAGCAGGGCTTGATTTTGCTGTTGCTGCTTGTTGCTTGTTGTAACCTGTGTTGTTCTGCCAAGCATTGCGGCCATGATATGTTGGCGCCGGAATGTGTGGCGATACTTGTGGGCTGCCCCCCAGTACATCGTTGGTGTGTTGGTTGTTAACTTCCACGATGCATTTCACTGTATGTTTCGATGTACACATGACAAATAAATTTGAATCTTGATGTCCAGGATGACGTTGCAAGTAAGTTTTTATTGCACATGTGAAGAATGTACTTGTGCATTTGGTAATAAACTTGACTCTAACTTTGGCTTTAAATACGTCAGTGAGGTTATCTTTTTATTGTGTTAATGCTTTATTGCAAGTGACTCTACTGTTTGATAAGGCAGCTTCGTTTGACGTGTTTCCATGAGAGATGATATTTTGATTCTTTATATGATAATATGCTTCCTTCACCATCAATTCAAGTCTGTAATCTCTGCCATCTCAAAGAACAATACAGCTGGTGGATGGGAATATTACCACCCCTCTCAGACACACACACACTATCATTACTCAAAAGTATAAAGTATAAATGCAGGAGTTCTCGAGCTAACAGATCATCAAAGGTGCCTGTTATGTTTTCTAACTTCAAAACATTAAACTAATTCAAAGGAAAATGCGGGGAGTCTGTAAACACGAGTGTAGTTTGAGTTTACTTTAAGTGAGGTGTGGACATATCACATGGTAGCGCGATGACGTATGCAATTAATGTATTTTTACATATAACCTGGAATTAATTATTTAAACAAACAAATAAGATTACTCAAATATAACTGAAATATTAAATACACAGCACTCGTCTTGCTTAGCTATAAACTCCAACTCAGTAAGAAAATGTATCTCAACTATATACACAGTATAATATATAGACTGTATGCAGACATGCACAGCGTAACACATTTAAATTATTCCATTCAAGCCAAAAGACTTAATCGCTGTGGAGGTTTTCTTATTCTTGTAGGATAATGTATTTCCTGATGAGGAAGGTCGCTCTGCTTGGCAGGTGAGACATGTGGCGGCTTAAACAATCTTAGGTTCTGGGGCCTCCTCCGTGGTGATTGTAGACGTTGACTCTGGGACTGCTGGACGATAGTTCTGGCAGCTCTAGGTACCTTTATTTTCTCCGTTTCTCTCTCTGGATCCAGTTCGATTCCTTTCTTTTTCTTTCTCTTATTTCTTTCTCTCCATCTCTTCCTCCTTTTTCTTCTTCTAGCTTGTGCATCTTGATCTTGGGAAGGTGCATTTAGTTCACCGGAGTATTCTCTCATCATTCCTTCTATTGCCCCCTTTACGGTCTTATCTCCCCTCTTGGCTTCCTCATTCACATTACCTGGCAAATCCTTTGTTTTTGTATCTCAATTGACTCCTTTTTGCCTTCTAGTCATCCAGCTGGGCGTTGGTGTTTCAAATTTTACCAGTAGCCTTTTGCCATCGATTTGCCATAGATTCTGGATCTTTACACCTACAAAAGCCTACTACTTGCAACTTTCCTGAAGCTCCTCCAATTCTCTCCCAATTTAAAACCAAGCCACATTCTACAAGTAACTACCTGATTAACATATCGGAAGCCTTCTCAGATATGTTGTCTACAAAAACTGTTGTAGTCGGACCACTGCTTTCGTCACTTTCATGATTCCTCTGAGCAGCATGGTCCTTCCTTGGTCCAATATGCTTTCCAACCAGAGGCACAGAGGTTGGCACCAAAACCTGTTTGTCCTCTGTTGGACAATAGTTCATGGTGTTTGGCATGCAGACAGTTGTGGCATCATCCAGCGTCTTCCTTAATTTGCTTTCATATGACTTCATTGCAGGGGATGTGGTGTGCAAATTGTGGATGAATCACCCATCAAGTTGTAGTTGTCTCAACCAATCACTGCCCCACAGTGCTGTTCCTTCTGATTTTTACCACATACAAGCTCAATGTGGCCTGTTGGTTGCTGTATTTCACTGTGACAGATGCTATTCCCACAGGAGTTATCTTTTCTCCAGTATAAGTTCTTAGTTGGAGATTTACAGGCTTCAGTTTAGTATCTTTGAAATGCCATTCAAACCCATTCTGTGGAATGACTGAAACAACTGAACCAATGTCTAATTCTATTAGAATTAGAATTAGAATTTGGCGTTCACTTCTGGTGTATGCTGTATTGCTTGTCTATTGTTGATCTTCACACTGTAAATATCAAGGCCACACAGTCCTGTGTCACTCTCATCATTATCAGACTTTTCATCAACAGCATGCAGATTATTGCTCTATTTTGAAACTGCAACTTGGCTTCTTATCTTTTTCTCTTCCTTGAGCATTTAAAGCATTTATTTTTGTCTGCCTGACATGCTCTTTGTATCTGTCCTAATTTGTTGCATTTTCTGCAAGTTTTACCTTTAAGTCTACATTTGTTTGGTGTATGTGAAACCCTGCCACAATGGTAACACAATTTGTTTGGCCAGGCCGGTTTCTGTTTAGGCACTGCAATTTTGTTCACGCTCACTTTCATTCCTGACTGCAATTCAATTGTGTCTCTGTCTGCAGTTTCCATTGAAATAGTGATTTCCTCTGCTTGTTTGAATATAATCTTTGCTTCAGTTAGGAGCCGTTTTTGAATGCTTTCTTTGAAGATTCCACAAACTAGATGATCTCTTAGTGTATCACTAGGCACATTACTGAATTGACAATGCTCAATCTTTTCAATTCCGCCACATATGCTGAAATGGATGTTCTGATTGCGTTTCTGAAACCTAAAGCATTCTGCAATCAACAATTGCTTTGGTTCTAAGTGTCCCTGCATCACATTTACAATAGCAGCTCAGCTCATTTCTGCAGGTTTGGTTGGAGTAGTCAAACTTTGAAGCAAACTGTTTGCCTTTAAACCTGATAAACTCAGCAAAATTGGCACTTGGTTCTCCCTGGCTATTTCATTTAGTTCAAAGTACTGTTCCAATATCTTTGTGTATGTGAATTAGTTATCTGTTGTGTAATAAAACTCATCAATCTTTCTGATGTAGCTAGCTATTTCTGATTTTTATAATGATTATTATCATCCGGTAATCACTCTTAATGAACCCTGAATTCTTCCGTTAAAAAAAATTGGTCGCGACTTCCCTTCCGAAGACCATTTCTGGACATGCTGGGTTGTTTTAACATTGCTCCCGCTCCATTTTATTTTACTTTGAACGTCTTGCTACACTTTAACAGATCAGTAGCCTTCTCAGATGCAATTTAAAATACCTTGTCATGAATGTTATGTTTTGTGACTTCAAAATATTAAACTAATTTAAAGTAAAATGCAGGGAGTCTGAAAATATGGGTGTGGTTTGAGTTTAAGCAATGCATGCACCTATCACATGGTAGTGTGATGATGTATGCAATTCATGTATTTTACATATGGCATCTAATTAATTATTTAAATAGACAAGAATGCTTAATCAACCAATAGAAACAAGGGTATTCAAATATAACTGAAGTATTAAATCCACAACAGTCTCCACTATCCATCCATGTTTTCTTCTTGCAGCTATCATCAGGTGAGAAGATGCAGAAGCCTGATGTCCCACGTCACTAGATTCAAAAACAGCTACTTCCCTCCTTCCCTTCAGCCCTTCTTGAACCAACCTGCACAATGCTAATCTCTACCTTAGAGTAGCTACACTATGACCACTTTGCTGTACAATAGTCTTCGTATTTTTTAGTTCTGAATATGTTCTTTCTTGTATAATTTTGTATAATTTATGCTTAACTTATGCTTTGTTAATGAATTTTACATACCTGATACCTTGTGCATGTGAAACTGCGTCAAGTCAGTTTTTCATTGTAGCTGTGTGCACATGTACTTGTGCATATGAGGTAAACTTGACTTTGACTTTGTGTGGGATTACAGCAGTAAGACCAATCCTCTCAAGAGTAATAAAAACCCTTAATGCTCATTGTCCAAATGATGAATAACTGAAGAAAATGCAAGAACTTCCTTGAGATTTTTTTTTCCCTCTTGTTATCATCTCATGGAAAAAAGAGGAAGCATTTTGTACATTGGGTGAATTTCCCTATACATCAGTAATTTGAAATCTATTCTTTGGCCTATGATAACGTAGAGAACACCATATTTACACAAGAGTTATAGGTTTAAAATGGACAGTGGCAATTATTTGTATTTATTGCTGGCCCAAGAGGCGAGGAGAGAAACCATCATGTGATGCGTTGCCTTCAGCCTCTGGGGGTGTACAAGCTGTTCTATTTTTGTTCTAGTGCCACCTCCACAGAGAGCACAGCCAAATGAAGTATGCAGTGAATATGCATGAAAATATTTATTGAATCGGAGTCCTAGCTCAGAATTTTTTTCTTCCCTTTCCAGTTCTTAGCTTGGTTCAAGTTATGAAGTAAGAAAAGATGGAGGGAGTACAGGAGAGAGAGAGAGAGAGAGACAGAGAGAGAGAGAGAGAGAGAGAGAGAGACAGAGAGAGAGAGAGAGAGAGAGAGAGAGAGAGAGAGAGAGAGAGAGACAGAGAGAGAGAGAGAGAGAGAGAGAGAGAGAGAGAGAGAGAGAGAGAGAGAGAGAGAAAACTAGAAACAGGGATATTGAAGGAGATTGAGAATCAGAAAAGAGGGAAAGAAAATGAGAAAGATGAAAAAGAGGGAGATTGAGAATGAGAGAAAGTTAGAAAGAGATAGGTATGAAAGAGATAAAGAGTTTCTGGAGATAAGAAAGAGAGCTATTGAGAAGGAATCATTCGGGGCAGCATGGCAGGGTAGTGGTTAGCATAACATCAGCCAGCTGATGGTGGGGAGGCATTACTGGAAGTTTAAGAAATCAATATTCATGCCATCAGGTTGGAGGCTACCCAAACAGAATATAAGATGTTATTCCTTCAATATAAGTGTGGCCTTATCATGACAGTGGAGGACGCCATGAATGGACATATTAGAATGGGAATGGGAAGTGAAATTAAAATGGATGGCCACTGGGAGATCCCTCTTGTTCTGACAGACAGAGCGTAGATGCTCGGTGAAGTGGTCTCCCAAATCTACGTTAGGTCTCACCGGTCTGCAGGAGGCCACACTGGGAGCCTACTGAGTTCCTCCAGCATTTTGTGTGTATTAAAGGATGCCCTCGCTTCGGGAGAGCCAGCAGAGAACTTAAAGGTTCTGATTGACAACTCCATCCATCTCGATAATCATCTGGCAAAACGAAAGTGGACCCACTTCTGGAGATCGAAGCGAGCCAGGTCTCTACTCAGTGTAGTACTGCACCCCAACCTTGGACCATGACCAGCCTGTCTCCTGCTCAAGTCCAGTCAAGCGCATGTATGTCGGTGCCACTGGACTACCCGCTGATGAGAGGTCCTGGCGTTGGAGCCAAGGTTGCTGCTTTTTCTGAGGGGAGCCAGGTTACCTGTGGGCTGAATGTCCAAAGCTGTTGCCACCTGTAGCACAGCTAAGACCGTCCAGTGTCAGGAGGACTGTGGTGATAGCAGCCACTATGCCCGATCCCATGGATTCTAGTTTTGTGCTGAAGGCAGAGCTCAGCTGGAGTAAGAAATTGAGACGGGTAGAGGATTTTGTGGACATGCGCAGCAGGGAATTTCCTGAATTTAAAAACCACCTGTCAGTTTGACATACCGCCATGAGAGTTGAGCCAGCCCCTACTCTGAATGGCCGCCCGCCAGATTCCGGGCAGATCTAGCATCAGACTGCGGTTTTGCAGATGAGGATAGGGGATCACATGGAAGACATTAGTTTCTACATTATTGACTCTCCACCCATACTCCTGATTCTCGGTACCCTTGGCTACCCCAGCATAACCCATCCATGGACAGAAGGAAGGGGAGAATCATTACTTGGTTCATTCATTGTAAGGGGGTTTGTTTGCGGCATGGTGTTCTGACACCCAGATTCTCCTTGTGGTTTTGACCAACAATCAATAAGGGGACTGCCATCAGTGCAAGGGAACCTAAGACCTTCTGGAGACCTAGTCCTCTCCTCAAGAGCAGACAAGCTGGTTCTGGCCAACGGGACTGGACGAGCCCTAACATTGTCTAATCGGGATCTCACAGGAACTAGAGAGGGAATCTTTAGTTCAGGAAGGGTCCAAGGAGATCCTGATTAGTCTGTGAAACTCACAGCTAAGCTTAGGGCTTCCAGCCACCAGGTCTCAAGAAAGGGAGGGACTCCTGTACGCAGATCTTTGAAGCCTGTTTGCTGTGGGTGGGGGCAAGAACACCTCGCTGCTGTTGCCTGTGGATACAGACAGGGAGTCAGACTCTGATTTGGCCATTGCTTCCACAGATTAACTTTGGGAGCTCAGAGAGAAGACTCTGAAGCTCCTTAGTCACCCGTCGCTAAAGAAGCCTCAGGAGTCATCCTTGAAGGAAGGTGCAGGGAAGATAGCAACTTCCAGCCTGTTGAAATCCCTTCTATCTAACAAGGACTTGGAAGAGGCTTTCAGCAAGGGAAAGGCCTCAACTCGCCCACAGTACCGACCCTACAACTGTGCTATAGACCGGCTGCCCAGAACTTGTCCCTCATGGAGTCGATTGTACACAGGCTTCATTCTACCCTTCAACTCACCCGTCGGTGCAGGCTTCTTCTTCGTACAAAGGAAAGATGGGAGCCTGCATCCATGCATTCGTTATAGGGGATTAAACGGCACATCAGCCAAGAATCACTACCCTCTTCAACTCATGAATAAAGCTTTTGAGATGCTCTAAGGAGCAAGGATATTCACAAAATTAGACCTACCGAGTGCATAAAATCTCATCCATGTTAGAGAAGGCGATGAATGGAAGGCCTCATCTTATACACCGACAGGGCTCTACAAGCCCTTGGTTATGCTCTTCAGCCTTGCAAATGCTCCAGCATTTTACAAGCCTTTATAAACGATGTGCCCCAGGATACTCTCCATAAGTGTGTCTTTGGCTACCTGGATGAAATCCTAATCTTCTCGAAGTGCATGAAGGAGCACATCACTTATGTTAGGGATATTTTAAAGTGGCTTCTAGACCATGGATTTTATCTCAAGTTGGAGAAGTCAGAGTTTCACGTGAACACTGTTTCATTTTTGGGTTTCATCATCTCCAATGGCAATCTTGAGATGGACCCTACCAAGACCCAGGCCGTCTGAGATTTGCCACCACAATCCTGTATCAAGCAAGTCCAGCAATTCCCGGCTTTGCTGACTTCTGCTGGAAGTTCATCAGGAACTTCAGCTCAGTGGCAGCTCCACTGATGGCGTTAACTAAGAAATCCATGGTCCCTTTTATCTGGACGATTGAAGCCAAGGCTGCTTTTACAGAGCTCAAGCAGCGGTTTACAACAGCTCCCATCTCGGCTTCTCCTAACTGGGACCTTCCCTTAACTGGGGAAGTAGACACTGGAGACATCGGAGTGGGTGTTGTCTTGTCCCAACGACCACCTTCGGATGGTAAACTGCACGCATGTGCATTCTTCTCCAGGTGACTAGCACCGGCAGAGAGGAACAATGACATTGGGAATACGGAGCTTCTTGCGGTTAAGTTGGCTTTGGAGGAATGGTGTCACTGGCTAGAGGGGGCCAAGAACCCTTTTATCAATTGGACTGACCACATGAACCTGGCTTATATTCAGGTGGCCACAAGGCTGAATTCCAACCGGGTGGGTTTTGTCCTTTAATTACATTGAATTCATCCTGACCTACCTAGCAGTGTTGAAAAAGCTGAATCCTGATGACTTGTCCCATCAGTTCAATGAACCAGAATGAGAAGAGCAGCCTACCATCATTTTGCCCCAGGCAGGGTGGTAGCACCTAATCATTGATGCTCTTGTTCACAAGGCTCAAGCACAAGGGAGATTCCTAGGAATGAACCTCCAGGTAGGCTGTTTGTCCCAAGTTTTGTCTGGTCCCAAGTATTCCAGTGGGGACATCCACCAAGAATGACCACATGCCCAGGGATAGTTAGGACCCTTGAGTTTACCAAGAAGGGGTATTGGTGGCCTGGAATGATGAAAGAGGCTCAGCGTTACACGCATGCATGCGAGGTGTCCACCCGGAACAACGAACCCCGTACCGAACTCAAGGGCTCCTCCTCTTTCTACATGTTCTGGAGAGATGTTGGGCAAACATCTCCATGGACTTTGTCGCAGATTTCCAGCCATCCAAGGGGAAGTAGGCCATCATGGTAGTTGTAGATCGGTTTTCGAAAGCCTGCAAGTTCATTGCCTTGGAGAAGCTACCATCCACTGTGGAGACAGCTGAGATTGTCCTGGATCAAGTCTTTCTTCGGTACCCATGGAATCCTGGTGGACATTGTCTTGGATCATGGTCCACAATCCACATCACATGTCTGGAGGGCATTCTGTAAACTGATAAGGGCAACTGCAGGCCTTTCCTCTGTGTTTCTCCCACAGTCCAATGGGCAGACAGAGTGGACCAACCAGGATTTAGAACGTACCCTAAGGTGCTTGACCTCGGAAAGACTGGATGAATAGTGTGACCGTCTGATGTGAGCAGAAGTCGCCTACAACACCTTACAGCATTTGGCATAGGTGATGTCACTGTTTGAGTGCCAGTTTAGTTATCTTCCTCCTTTCTTTACAGAACAAGAGGCGAAAGCTGGGGTCCTGGGGCTAAAGATCTCATCCAACACTGTAAGCAAAGATGGATTAGGATAAGAGAGATTGTGATGGACTGTACCCGGAAAGTGGAGACCAAGGCAAACCAAAAGAGAAGTCAGGGACCTGGTTTGCAGCCTGGGCAACAGGTCTGGCTATCCACTCATGATTTGCCTCTCTAAATGGAATCTAGAAAGTTGGCACCCAAGTTCATTGGACCCTTTGAAATCCTGAGGAAAGTGAACACCTTGAAGCTCCCCATGACCCTAAAGATCCATCCCACCTTCCACAATTCTGAATTAAAACCTGTCTGCACCAGCTCCTTGGCCCCATCACCATCAGTCCCACCTCCACACAGGTTTATTGAGAGGGATTGGGACTTCATGGTGAAAAGACTTTTGAACTTGCAAACCAGTTGAGGGGTTCACCAATACCTCATGGACTGGGAAACATTCAGACCTGAGGAAAGGGGCTGGATGTCTGATAGAGACATCTTGGATCGAGTTCTCACCTCCAATTACCATCCATGCCTCTTCCAGCAGCCAGAGCTGTCAAGAGTCAGCCGTAGTGGAGGGGCCATGTTTTGGGACGCCTCCAACTGCACCAGCTTCCGGGATTTAGATGCTCAAACTCCACGGAGTATGGTTAGCTGACACGGCCCCTTTAAGGGTTCAGGATGGTCCCACTAATTGGTAATCATGTTTGGAGCACCAAAAATCAAGTACTTAAGGACCACCTGAACTGTGGTTCGATGCTCAATTGAAGCATACTAGTGATATCATGTAGTGTTTGTTTTGTGCTCAGATCCAGTCCGATACCTTGTCTTGAGCCTTGCATCGGATACCCCAGCATTTGGGTCCAAACCATCCTCGTCAAGGACTCTTGTCACAATGTTGGTTTCGTCCCATTTCCAAAGGCAGGCAAGTCAGGGTTAGTAAGTTTTTGGCATGTTATGCTGGTGCTGGACTTGTGGGCTGCTCAGCGCGATCCTCGGTCGTTGATGCAAACAATGCATTTCACTGTATACTTTGATGCTTTGATGTACATGTGACAAATAAAAGCTAATCTCTTTGAAAGAGAGAGCGAGGGACAGAAATAGAGAGAGAGAAAAGAGAGAAGCAGAGGTGGGGAGTGAAAGTAAGAGAGAGGAAGATGTGGATAGAACAGTAGAGACCAGTCAAAGAGAGAGAAAGGGCATGTGAAAGAGATTAAGGTGGAAGAGAGAAAGAGGTAAAGGGAGTGAATGAGATGACATTTACAACACACGCTGCATCCGCGAAGCAAACAGCATTATGAAAGACCCCACGCACCCCTCATACAAACTCTTCTCCCTCCTGCCATCTGGGAAAAGGCTCCGAAGCATTCGGGCTCTCACGACCAGACTTTGTAACAGTTTCTTCCCCCAAGCTATCAGACTCCTCAATACCCAGAGTCTGGGCTGGCACCAACTTACTGCCCTCTACTGTGCCTATTGTCTTGTTTATTATTTATTGTAATGCCTGCACTGTTTTGTGCACTTTATGCAGTCCTGGGTAGGTCTGTAGTCTAGTGCAGTTTTTTGTATTGAAAAACATTGTCCCATTTTTATTGTGTACTGTACTAGCAGTTATGGTCAAAATGACAATAAAAAGTGACTTGACTTGACAGGGAAAAATGATGCAAAGACAGGATCAGGGAGTGATTCAGAGGGACAGGAGGATGGGAGAGGAAGATCAAGAGAAGATGGGTCCTATAATGGGGTAGAAAGAAAGAACTGGACATGGGAAATGAGGGAGGGAGGTAATGATGGATAGATTTAACAGATTGCTGATGGAATAAGAGGGTGAGAGATATTTTATGATATACACCAACAGATGGAGCCATTTCACAAAAAAGACGTGCAGGTTACATTAACTTCAAACAAGCAGGAAATACGTTTGCCACGCAGGCACTAGGTCTCCAACGTTCCCTTCAAAGAGACAAGATGGGGGTGAGAAAAATAAAATACCAAATTAGCTCCAAAACCCTGGCATGTCATAAGGGCACAAGATTGCCCAATGGAAATGTATGTTCTCCACTTTATGAAATGTTATAGTCATCAAAATATCCTTCACAGTGGGAAATTCTGTCATCCTTTCCAAATCTGATCTACACTTAACTCCAGACCCATAAATGTGATTACTTCTAACTCTATTCTGAAATGACCTAATGAGAAATTTGTTTCAAGGGGTAATTGGGGTTGGATCATAAAGACTGGCCTTGCCAGTGCCATCAATTTGTTGTGAATGATTTTTTAAAAATGTAGATAGTAAGGAAAAAAATTGCTATTCTGAGCAGTGATGAGTGAGGCTATTTGTCCACTGCTCCACGCCAAACTTCAGGAAGTAGTGAAGGAAGATATTAAGTGGTGGAGTTTAGAAACAAATATACTAAAACATGCTTTCCTTTGTCTTAAAATAAATGATGATCTACTAACAGTGGGATGATTCACACATTTCTTTAGCTGGGATTATGATTGTTCAGCCAAAGTTTTATTTTTTGTTTTGAAAGCTATTTTTTTTTTAAGAAGGACTGCACCCAGTTTGACTCAGCCATCATGAGACCAGTATAGTTGGTAAATTAGTGAGAGAAGGGGCAGTTTTCAGCCTTCAAGTCACACAAAAAAGGATCTGGAGTAGGCCACCAGGCCTCTTAAGTCTGTCCCACCAGTCAATACAATCAGAGATGATCTATCCCAGACTTCATCTCCTCTTTTGTACCAGTTTCCCAGTTCCCTTTTGCCCACAATTCACTGATTATTTTTTTAAAAAAAAGCCACTCTTCCCAATTCTGACAAAGAGTTTTTGAGCTGAAGCATTAACTTTGTTTGTTTTCCCACAATAGGATCTGACCTGCTGAGTACTTCTGGCATTTTCTATTTACATTTCAGATTTTCAACTTCTACGGTGTTTTCTTTTATTATTTTCTCAGCCAAGATTAACATGGTTTTTCACATCCCAACCCGGGGAAACATTTTGCATTCATCTTGTCAAACACCTGCAAGGAATTTGGATGTCAAGTTTGACTTAAAACAATAGAAAGTCATGAAATTATGCTGGCACACATCTTGTCGACATCTGCAAATTAAGTCAGGCTGATAGGTGGGAGATTTAAACTGTCCAGGTGTTTCCACAAGGCAATTGCTAATTGCCACAATTTTCAACTTATGAGGTTAGTCATCCTGTCTATATTCTAAAGAGCCTTTCAGGAGGCAGGCATAATTATTAGCAAGCTGTAGAGATTATTTTTGACATAGTCTCACATTTTAATTTAACTCTTTGTTCACCTCACCTCTAGATGAAATCCTGATAAGTATGTTCAATAATCCAGCAGTCAAGCTTTTAACTGAAATCATTGCTAATATTATATGGCAGGGTTTTGGTGGCTGCATCACCGTCTGGTATGGGGAGGTGGGGGGGTGGGGCTACTGCACAAGATCAAAGTAAGTTGCAGAAACTTGTAAAATTAGGCAGCTCTATCATAGGTATAAGCTTCCATAGTATCATTGACATCTTCAATGAGTAGTGCTTTAGGAAGGCAGTGTCTAAAATTTAGGACCAGCACCACCCAGGACATGCACATGCCCTCTTCACATTGTTACCATCTGGAAAGAGGTACAGAAGCCTGAAGGCACCACTCAGTGATTCAGGATCAGCTTCCTCCCCTTTGCAATCTGATTTCTAAATGTACATTGAACACATGAACCACTGCTTCTTTAATATAGTTATTTTTCGCTATATTTATTTATCATGTGTTGCCGTAAAGTTAACAAATTTCACAATGTACGCTGGCGATATTAAACCTGATTTTGCTTCTAATAATATTAACTTCATTGTCACAACCCAAGAGTTGAAAACTTACAATGTGCTCGTCATGGGAGGTAATTAGTTCCTTGGGGAAGTGTGGGATAGTGGCTGGGATGGGTCAAATGGCTGGAAAGACATTTGCATTTATAAAATAGCTTTCATTACCTCAGCTGGTTTGAGTTGAGTTTTTCAAATACTTTGACAAACTTCCATTGATGCACAGTGGGGAGTATCCTAACTGGTTATTTCACAGCCTGGCGTGGAAACACTAATTCCCAGGAATGGAAAAGGCTGTAGCAAGTGGTGCATAGAGCCCAGTCCATCACAGGCAAAGCCCTTCTAACCATATGTTTATATGCCGTGCAGCGATAAGAAAGCATCATCAAAGACCCCACCATCTAGGCCATGCTCCCTTCTCACTATTATCATCATGCAGAAGGTACAGAAGTCACACCACCATAACCCTGCAACTATTAGACTTCTGAACCAGCATGGATATCCTCAATCATCACTTCTGTGAACTAATCTACCAGCTACAGACTCCTTCAAGGGCACTTTACAACTCATGTTCTCGGTTTCATTTTTATTTGTACAGTTTGTCTTCCTTTGCACACTCATTGATTGTCAGTCTTTGTTTATGTGTAGTTTTTCATAAAATTCTATTGTATGCGCATCAAATTTCATCAACATCCTCTCACCCCATTTGGCCTTCATCTCTCCTCTCCACTCTCAGTCCTCACTCAGGGTTTCAACCCAAAGTAGTTCCCCCAGCAGGCTGTTTGTTGCTTCAGTCTAGCATCTTATTTAACTGCAGCTCCTCTGGCAGTATGTATTTACAAGACTAATTTCCGGTGCATGAGCATTGCCCGATGAGGAGCAACTCAGGAAGCTTGGCTGATGCTCAGTGGAATTTAAGAGGCTGAACTGTGATCTCATTAACTCTAAGAAGGACTGATTTTTGAGAAGGTGCCAAGAGAGTCAATTCAAAGACAAAGTAAGGAGTTACCTCCTATACCTAATGAAGTGGCCAGTGAGTGTATGTCCATGATCTGCTGCTGCTGTAGCCTATCCACTTCAAATTTCAATGTGTTGTGCATTCGGTCATGCTCCTCTGCACACCTACTGTTGTGTGGTTATTTGAGTTACTGTCACCTTCCTGTCAGCTTGAGTCAGTTTGGCCAGATCCCTCTGTCCTCTCTCATTAACAAGGTATTTTCTCCCATAGAACAGCTGTTCGCTGGATTTTTTTTTTGTTTTTTGCATTCTCTGTAAACTCTAGACATCGTTGTGCATGAAAATCCCAGGAGATCAGCAGTTTCCGAGATAGTCAAATCACCCCATCTGACAGCAACAATCATTGCATGGTCAAAGTCACTTAGATCACATTTATTTCCCCATTCTGATGTTTGGTCTTAACAACAACTGAACCTCTTGACCACGTTTGCATGCTTTTATGCATTGAGTTGCTTCTGCATGAACAACCGATTGGATATTTGCCCTCACAAGCAGGTGTACATAATAAGGTGGTCACTGAGTGTATACTACCTTGAGATTGATAACATTTAAGAGAAGGTTGGATAGTTACATAGATGGGAGTGGCTCGGTGGGATATGATCTGGGTGCAGATAGACGGATGATGCAGAAGAATGGCCTGGCATGGTCTGGACGTGCTGACGGGCCTGCTTCTGTGCTGTCCCACTCTATGTCTCTGTAACAGGTAGCTCATGGGTCAAAATGGACTGTGCAGTGATTTCACCTGGGGCTACCCACGTACGCCACACCCACTGTCCTGCAAAGTTTGCTTCCCTATGACCTGCCCACACCAAACGCTCGGCAAGGTCTTGATGCTTGTAAAGAGTACACCGTACAACATAGGAAGTCATAGCTGGACTAGATTATTTCTTGCTCGGTCCTGGTCCGTTATTGGTCAAATCCATCTGACCTGCTACCTCAGATGGGCATGTAAAAAATCAAGGTACAGGAATGGCCATGATTTTCTAATTCAATGGCAGAGCAGGCATGAAGAGACACAGTACTCAGTCCTGGTCCTAGTACTTACGTTGATATGAAAGTGTAGCAGTCTTTCCTACAGGAAAGATATCAAAAAGTCAGAAAGAGGGCAGTGAAAATTTATATTGCCTGGACTCAGGGACCTGATTTATAGGGAAAGGTAAAATAGGTTAGGGGTTTGTTACCCCAAGTATAGGAGAACGACAAGAGATCTCATAAAGGCATACAAAATTATGAGAGGTATAGAAAAGGTAGATATATACTTTTTGTCCTGAAGGCAGGTAAGACTGGAACTAGAGGCCATGAGTTAAGTGTGAAATGTGGAATATGTCTGAGTGGGATCTCTCACTCAGACGTGCAGCAAGTGTGGACTGAAATGCCAGTAGAAGTGGCAGATGTGGGTTTAAAAACATAATTTAAGAGAAGTTTGAATAGATACAGGGATGGGAGGACTAGGAGGGATATGGGACTAGCCTGGAGAGATCAAGTCAGCA
Source organism: Hemitrygon akajei (assembly GCF_048418815.1). Classification (NCBI taxonomy): domain Eukaryota; kingdom Metazoa; phylum Chordata; class Chondrichthyes; order Myliobatiformes; family Dasyatidae; genus Hemitrygon; species Hemitrygon akajei. The sequence continues at coordinate 24,547,028 of NC_133144.1, forward strand.
TAGGTCAAAGGGCTGGTTTCTGTGTTGTAAGACTCTATGACTCTAATGTGATGGGTTCCCAGCCAAGATTATTGTGCTGAAGTCCCTTGAGTGCAGCTTGATTCTATAACCTTATAAGTCAAATTTGAAAGTGATGCTCTGTGAGCCATTATTCACTAGACTTCAGAATCAGAATCATATTTATTATCACTGAGATAGATGACATAAAATTTGTTGTTTTGCAGCAGCAGTTGAGTGCATAGACATAAAATTGTTATGAATTGCAAAATTAAATAAACAGTGCCCAAAAGAAAGGAATAACAAGGTAGTGATCATGGATTCATGGACCATTTAGATATCTGATGATGGAGAAAAGAAAGTGGTTCTGAATCATTGAGTGTGTATATTCAGGCTCCTGTACCTCCCCACTGAGGGTAGTTATGAGAAGAGGACATGTCCCTGATGATGTAGGTCCTTAGTGACGGATTTGTTATTGGAATCCCCTCTTCCTTTCAACCTTCAAAGATCCCAGGCTACACTAAGTGTTCATAGCAACAAATGCAAAATGCTGGAGGAAGTCAGCAGGTCCGGCAGCTTCTATGGAGAGGAATAAACAGTCGATGATTTGGGCCAAGGCCCTCATCAGGACTGGAAAGGAAGTGGGAAGAAGCCAAAAGAAGAAGATGGGGGGAGGAGGGAAAGGAGTACAAGCTGGCAAGTGATAGGTGAGGGGGAGGAAGGTGTGTGTGGGAGGGAGGGGGATGAAGTGACAAGCTGGGAGGTGATAGGTGGAATAGGTAACATGCTGAAGAAGGAGGAATCTGATAGGAGTGGAGAGCAGATCATGAGAGAAAGGAAAGGAGGCGGGGCACCAGAGAGAGGAGTTGGGCAGGTGAAGAGATGAGAATGGGTAAGAGGGGAGCATTCCATCCAGGACTGGCACATAGTGGCTGCAATGTGTACCATTTACAAAATACAGTACATTACTCATCCAGGCCAATATGACAGAATATTCTAAATCCATAACCTCTACCATCAAAGGCAGCAGACCCATGTGAAGCAAGTTCCACACCATTGTAACTTATATGGTTGTTTTTTTTTCAGCAGCAACAGTCAAAGTTCAAATTTCAAAGTACATTTATTGTCAAAGTATGTATAGATCACCATATAATACCCTGACACGTGTTTTCTTGCAGGCAATTACAGGAAAATGAATACAATAGAATTTTTAAAAAACTATAAGACCATGAGACATGGGGAAGAATTAGGCCATTCAGCCCATCGAGTCATTCCATTATGGCTGATCCCAAATCCTACTCAACCCAATATACCTGCCTTTGATGCTCTGATTGATCAAGAAACTATAAACAACTAAGACTGACAAACAACCAATGTAAAAAGACAAATCATGCAAATAATAAAAAAGTAAGTAAATAATACTAAGTTGCAGAATCCTTGGAAGTGAGGCTATAGGAGTCTATAGTTATTTCAGCATTGAGGTGAGTGAAGTTATGCATGCTGGTACAGGAACATGATGGATATAGGGTAATAGCTGTTCCTGAACCTTGTGGTGTGGGACCTAAGGCTCCTGAACCTCCTGTCCGATGGTAGTAGCGAGGAGACAACATGGCCTGAATGATGATAGCCTTTGATGAAGGATGCCAATTTCTTGCACAAGCACTCCTTGTAAGTGCACGCAATGATGGAGAGGGTTTTGCCTGTGATGGACTGGACTGGAACTCCCACCCTAGAAGCTCTGTGGGAGCACCTTCACCAGAAAGACTGAAGCACTTCAAGAAAGTGACTCATCATCAGGAAATTGACCCAAAGGATAGTGTAGAATGGTTGGCCTAGGACCACTTAAGTAGAAGACGGTTGGAAAGTTGAGTGCATTCCCATCAGGAAGTCCATTCAGGATTCTGACTCCCAGGACAGCATTCTCCCTTTGAACCAAAAGTTGTGGGATTAAGCCACCTTTAAGGTGAAGGTTATTATTGTCATATGCATACATGAACAGGCTATGAACGCCAAGAAAATTAGCTTTTTGGCAGCAGCACCACCACCACCACAGTACAATACATTACAAGATCAGGACTAACAAAAGTTAACATAAAATTCAGATAAGTTATACATGAGCACAAATAGATCTTAAAATAAACAATAACAACAATACAAGCTCAAGGTTGGGAAAACAAAAATAATTGATCTAATCTGAGTTAGAGTCTAGGTCTCTCAGGTCATTTCAAGATCCCGATGGCAGTGGGGAAGAAGCTGCTGTTGAACTTTGAAGTATGGCTCTTCAAGCTTGTGTATCTGCTACCTGATGGCAGCATTGGGAAAAGCCCAGATGGTGGGGGTCCTTAATGACAGATGTCATCTTTGTGAGGCAATGCCTCTTGTAGATGTTCTCATTGGTGGGGGGAGCTGTACCCATGATAGAACTGGCTGAGTCCCTCCCTTTCTGTGAAATTAGGGATGGGGAAAAAATGGCGGCCTTTCTAGCCATACCCGCATCTCACATGATGCACAAAAAGGATTTGCAGATTTGCCCATTCAAGGCAGATACACCCATTTTGATATGATATTGTTCACTGAGTTCCCTGAAAATGGGACCAATAAACTTGAAAATGGAATTAGAACTAGTTTACTATTTTCACATAGACCAAGATGCAGTGAAAAGCTTGTCTTGCCTACTGTTCCAACAGATCATTACACAGTGCAGTGTGGTTTCAATGAGATCACCCCTCGTCCTTCTGAATTCCTGCAGCTCAGTACTCGCTCAAATTCAGAAGAATGGGGGGGGGGGTATCTCATTGAAACCTTTTGAATGTTGAAAGGTCTAGACAGAGTAGATGTGGAAAGGATGTTTCCAATGGTGGGAGAGTCTAGGACAAAAGGGCACAGCCTCAGGATAGAGGGGCACCCTTTCAAAACAGAGATGTGGAGAAATTTCTTTAGCCAAAGGGTGGTGAATTTGTGGAATTTGTTGCCACATGCAGCTGTGAAGGCCAGGTCGTTGGGTGTATTTAAGGCAGAGATTGATAGGTTCTTCATTGGATATGGCATCAACGGTTATGGGGAGAAGGCTGGGAATTGCAGTCGAAGAGGAGACAGAAAAAAATGATCAGCAATGATTGAATGGCAGAGCAGACTCAATGGGCCAGATGGCTTAATTCTGCTCCTATGTCTTATGGAGGTAGAACAAAGTAAAACAACAAAAGAATGAGGAATTAAGATTAACATCTACAAGGGACACAGTGCAGGTAAACAAGAAGGTCATAACAAGGTAGATTGTCAAGTCATGAGTTCATCTTAATTTACCAGGGAATTATTCAATAGTCTTATAACAATGGGGTAAAGCTGTGACTGAATCTGGCAAAATCTGTCTTCAGGTTTTTGTATCTTCTACCTGCTCAAAGAGGGGAGAAGAGAAAATGTGCAGCATAGCTGACATCTGTGAGTATACTGGTCACTTTACTGAGGCAGGAGGAAGTGTAGACTGAGACATGGACAGGAGGCTAGTTTCTGTAATGTGCTGAGCTGTGTCCACAACTCTCTGCAGCTTCTTGCAGTCATGGGCGGGAACGGTTGCCAGACACAAACTGAAGTGGTCACACTGACAAACTTAAATTGACAAGAAGATACTGTATGGGGGAAATGAAGAGAAACACTTGGTTTCCTGATAGTTTATCTAAATCACAGACATTTGCCAAGTACAGGGATTACTCCACACTTGAATTAGCTTAACAAGGAATTCTTCTTGACCCTGTTTGACAAGAAGAGCAGCTAGAACTTCCTTCAGCCACCTCTCTTTAATCCTAGAATGTAATTTCATTTCATATTTCCTGTATGCTTTGTGGACTTGGAGGTTTGGAAAGGACAATTCTAAGTCTGCTGCCTGATTGATGGGCAAATCCCCAAACAGTTTGCAGAGTTCAGATATTTGAATGGTGTCCAAGATGAAGGAAATATGGATTGAAGTTTTACAATTGACCTCTCAGAATTTCCAGGAGACCTCTGACCAGCCAATGAAGAGAAAAACAAGTTGACCTCACATCTTGGTTTTATTCATTCAACAGCTCCTCTAAACCAAAGCCCTGAATGATTAATCAACACTGTTCCTTAACATAAAACTTTTACAACATTGAAGATTAATTAAATTAATAAAGATTAACTGATGAAGATTAATTCAGTTCAGTTCTTTTATTAAATTTATTTTTCTTATTGAGGTTCATCATCAAACAAACATTTCCATAAGACGTATTTCAGACATTGTACATATATATCATATAAACATATATATCACAAATCTCCACAAAGTATTTATCTGAGGTATATACTTATAGAAAAGAGTGGAAAGAAAAAACAAGCAAAAGGAAAGAACTATGTACAAGTAGGAAGTGATTTTTTTTTACAATATATTCATTGATTTGTGAGAATAAAATCAGGCCTATGAGGCATTATGTAGTTAAACCATTTTTCCCAGTATGAATCAAATTGTTCCAGCTTATGATTAACAGATGCTGTTATCTTCTCCATTTTGTAAATGTCCACTGTAATTTCCATCCATGTATTTAAAGTTGGGCTCTCCTGTGATAACCATTTCGTAGTAAGAGTCTTTTTACCAGCCACCAACAGTATATTCATATTCAAATATGTATCTCTTTTCAACCATTCTTGAGGTATATATCCAAAATATATGGTCTTGCTCTCTAAGGGTATTTCACATTTAAAGATGTATTGTAGGGCATTGTGTATCCCCCTCCAATAGTTTTTGATAACAGGGCAGTCCCAAAAAATATGATAATGATTTGCATTTTGATTTCCATAATTTCTCCAGCAAACAGAAAGGTTAATATCAAAATGGGATTTCTGACAGGGTGTAATAAAATATCTTATCAAGTTTTTCCATCCAAACTCCCTCCATTTCTGTAAACTGGTACACTTCCATTGATACCTCCATATTATTGTCCATTCTTCCTCAGATATAATTATCCCTCCTTCCTTCTCCCATTTTGTTTTAATGTATGAAGTTGAATGTGTTTTAAGATTTGACAATCCCTTATACATGCTTGAAATGATTCTACTACCATTATCTGAATTATATGCTTTTCTAAATAGCCCTATCAAGCATGTACTTGCCTTGGTTACATTTTTAAGTGTCTTATTCACATATTGTTGCATCTGTAAATACCGATAAAAATCTTGTTTTTCTAATAAGTGTTTCTCTTTAAGTATTTCAAAACTGAACAGTGTTCCTTCTTTCATTATGTTGCAAAGAACTGTTATTCCTTTAGTTGTCCAGTCCTTAAATCTAGCATCCAATTTATTTGGTGTAAAATCTGAGTCATATGCACACCATTTAAGAATTGCAATTATCTCCCTCTAGATTATATTCTTTTATAGTAGTTTTCCATATTTTAAAAGTCAATTTCACCCATGGGTTATCAATAGTATTTATGTACCTTTGCAGGTTGTTATCAACCAAAATTGCTCATATGGGGATGGGAAGTAACCGCTCCTCAATGTTTTTCCATTGAGAGTCATATGATGGGTTGCACCAACATATCAGAGCTCTCAACTGTGCTGCAAAATAATAATCTCTAAGAGAAGGTAGGCCCTATCCCCCCTTTTCCTTTGCTAATTGCAAAGTTTTGAGATGAACTCTAGGCCTTTTACCCTGCCAAATATACCTTGATAACATCTTGTTCCATTCATTGAACTGATTTTGATTAATCTCTATTGGTAGGGTCTGAAAGAGATATAACAGTCTGGGCAGTATATTCATTTTAATAGACTCAATCCTTGAACTGAGACTGAAAAAAGGAGTCAGGTTCCATCTTGCCAAATCTTCCTTAATTTTTTTATACAAAGGCTGATAATTACATTCTGATAATTTTGCCGAATCTTTTGGCATAATGATGCCCAAATATTTGAAAGACTCTGTGTGCCATGCCCAGGGGTATCGACTTTCAATTTCTCTTGGTGGGCTATAGTAATATAAAAGTAATTGGGTTTTATCTATGTTGATCTTGTATCCTGATAATTGACCATATTGTTCAAAGGATTGCATCAATTTAGGTAAAGATTATATTGGTTGCCCTAGATAGATCAAAATGTCATCCGCATAACAAGCCAATTTATGCTCTGTCCCTTTACTAGTAATTCCCCTGATATCTTCATTTTGTCTGATATATTGAGCTAATGATTCCAGATATAACACAAAGAGTAGCGGTGACCATGCACAACCCTGTCTTGTGCCTCTTTCTAGGGTAAGACTATTTGATAAATATCCATTGATTTTAATCTTAGCAGTAGGATTGTCATAGAGTGTCTGTATAGTTTTAATAATTGTGTCTTGGAAACCAATTCTATGTAAAACGCTGTAAAGAAAATTCCAATTAACAGAATCAAATGCTTTTTCAGCATCCACACTTAACACTATTGCTTCGATTTTATTTTTTTGTATGTGATCCATAACGTGAAGTGTCCTTCGTATATTGTCTTGTGTCTGGCATTGTCGTATAAAACCTGTCTGATCGTTATGTATCAGTATAGGTAGAAATTCCTCGAATCGTTTGGCCATGATGGAGGTAAATAATCTATAATCTACATTAAGAACAGATATTGGTCTAAATGACCCGCATTCCATTTTATCCTTGCCTTCTTTCGGTATAGCTGAAGTTATCACTTCCTTCCAACTGGGTGGCATTTGTGCCTTTTTTAGAGTCCAGTTCAGTGTGGGGAGTAAAACAGGAATTAACTCATTTTTAAATTCTTTGTACCACTCTGCCGTATACCTATCTGATCCTGGTGACTTGCTTAATTTAAGCCTACTAATTGCAGCTTTTAATTCAACTTCAGTTATGTCAGCAGTCATCGTTCTATTTTGTTCTTCGCTTAAAGTGGGTAACTCTAGAGAATTCAAGAAGGTGTCAATTTGGGTTATGCTCCCCCCTGGAACTTTGGAATATAGAATTTTGTAAAAGCTTCAAAAGCTTCTTGAATTTCACTTAGCTTATTTTTTATCATTTTCGTTCTTGGGTCCCTAATTCTATGAATTGTACTTTCTGCTAACTTTTTTTTCAGTTTCCACACCAGTATTTTCATAGATTTCGATCCACTTTCATAATGTCTCTGTTTTAGGAACATTAAATTTTTCCTGATTTCTTGCGTAGCCAAACTATTAATTTCATTCCCAATTCTTTTAATTTCCCCTAATGTATCCGGTGCCAAATTCAATTTGTGTTTTTTTTCTCTAGTTCCTTCAGCCTATTTTGTAATTCCTCTGATGTTTTATTCCTTATTTTTTTCTTATATGAAGTTATCGCTATAATTTTCCCTCTTAAGACCGCCTTTAGAGTATCCCATAAAATGGGAGGTGAAACCTGTACATTATCATTAAATTCTAAGTAGAGACTAATTTCTTTTTAAATTTGTTCCTTAAAGTACGGATCATTGAGTAGATTTGAATTTAGTTTCCAAATAGTATTCTTTGGTTGTAGGTCAAAATCAACAGATAAATATATAGGTGCATGGTCACTTACATCTAGTGTCCCAATTCCACAGGTGTTTATTTTGTCTTTGTCTTTTCCAAATATTATGAAATAGTCTATTCTTGTATATACAGAATGGGGAGCAGAATAATGAGTGTAATCCCTTCTGTCGGGGGAAAGGTCCCTCCATATATCAATTAAACCAACATCCTCAAAAAGTGTATTAGTTTTCTTATGTAACGATTTTGTTTCATAGGTTTTTCTATAGTAAGAGTCTAAGTTTAGTTGTAATTGTAAATTTAAGTCTCCCCCACGTATCAGGAGACCTTCTGTTTCCGTTACCATAATATCAGTAATTTTCTGAAAGAAACCAATATCACTTCCCAGGGGTGCGTATATATTCAATAGAGTAACTGAATTTCCATCTATATTTCCCCTTACCAGAATATATCTGCCCTCTTTATCTCCCATTTCGAATACTTTTTTAACATTTAACTTACTTGAGGTAAGAATAGCAACTCCTCTCCTATGTCCTGATTTATATGAGGAGAAAAACAAATTAGTGAAGCCCATTCTCTTTAGTTTTTTATGCTCATTATCACTTAAATGAGTTTCCTGTAAATATACTACATGGGCTTGTTCTTTTTTCATTTTGGATAAAATTCTCTTACGTTTGATTGGATTTAATAGCCCATTGACATTAAAAGAAATGAACTTTACCTTGTCCTTAGCCATCTGTATTTGTCTGTCAATGTATCATTGAAATTAGAATAAAATTTAATCGAACTATTCCCTGAACAAATAAGAACCAAGAAACACAAATAATGACACAAATGGCAATGAACGTGTGATTCCAAGGCTGAGGTCTCTAGTAGATGACCTTGCGTTGAGCTAGAGGAAATGTCTAGCTATGGGGGATAACCCCTCCTACTTGTGAGTTGAGGGGCCCCATTACAGTATTCATAAAAGTCAATGAACAAATCCATTACACAGAAAAGATTTCCCTGTGTACTCCTCCTATATATACATGTATATATATATATGCACACACACACACACACACACACACACACACACATATATATTACATACATACACATAAATGCACACATATATATATTCTCATTTTGGTGGGGAGAAAGGAGTAAGTGAGCGAATAAAGAATAACAACTAAGTAATATAAAATCCACATTATAGTAAGTATTTCTCAAGATAGATATATCACCGTCTACTTTTGCTTCCGTTTAGCTTCTCAACATTTTTAAAGTTAGCCAAACCTTATAGCTCTTCTGAAGGGAGTGAGGAAACTCCCAGTCTCTTCCTGATATACTTCTCTCAGCCTCCTCCCGTCTCCTGCCTTCTCGATTCTCGCACTATTTCCCAAGCGGAGCGGGATAATTCCTCTGCCAGGCTTTCTCTCAGTTTGGTCACACTGACGGGTAACCCTCTGGCCTCCATGTCTGTAGTTGCCTCTTCCACTGTCTGGTACAACCGCGTCCCGTCATCATAAAACACTCGAAGTTTAGCAGGGTATGGAGTTTGAAATCTAATCTTTTTTTTGCTTTAGTACTCGCTTTACTTCAGAGTATTCTTTACGTTTCTGCAGGACTGCAGGGAGGTAATCTTGGTCGAAATATATTACTTTATCATCTAAAAACACTCTCTTCTTACCCCAAGCCCTTCGTAGAATCTCCGCCTTGGTGCTGTACCGAAGGAATTTAATTACGTATTATTGAGCATGGCTTATCTTATCTTATCTTATCTTATCTTATCTTATCTTATCAGGACTAACACGCGATGTGTCCTCTCGATTTCCAGCTCCATAGCCAAGAGAAACTCCAGCACGTCCCGCAGCAACTTTCCAACAAACTCCATCATAGACGAGCCCTCCGCTCCTTCGGGAATGTTGTAGATTCTAATATTTTTCCGCCGTAATCTTCCCTTCAGGTCAAGCAGTTTACCTTCTTGGTGATTTAACATTTTTATCATCTTACTCAGTATTCCTTCAACGTTTTGAACACGATCTTCCACCTTCTCAATTCGAGTCTCTGCCACCGCTATTTTTTGATTGACGTTGGCGAGCTCTGACTTAATATCACGTAGCTGCTGCTTTATTTCTTTCTGGAACTCCCTTATCTCTTTCAGAATTTTGATCATATTCGCCGCTTCGCCTAAACGAGGCTCAGCGCCCGCCTCGCTAGCACGCGGTCGGGTAGGAGAGCAACTCACTGCACTCCTCTCAGCTGCAGGCTCTGCAGTGTTGCTTTTTTTATTTCCATTCTTTTTCCCCATTCTTGCCCCTCTTTTCAGTTCAAATATTTTTTGAAAAATTCTATATTTGGTGGGTTAACGGGGTTTAATACATGTTTTTTCGGAGGAGCTAGTGACTTAAGCTGCCATTCTTGATGATGACGTCACCGGAAAAAAAAACAATTCAGTGCAGTTCTAACCAAAATTCGGTATGTTGAAAGGTCCAGATAAAATGGATGCAGGGAGGATGTTTCCTGTAGTGGTCAGAGTCTAGGATCAGAGGGCACAACCTCAGAATAGAAGGATGTCCCTTTAGAACAGAGATGAGGAGGAATTTCTTTAGCCAGAGGTTGGTGAATCTGTGGAATTCATTACCACAAACAGCTGTCAAAGCCAAGTTATTGGGTATATTTAAGCGGAGGTTCTTGTGAGGGCCTAAAAGTGTATGGGGAGAAGGCAGGGGAGGGATAAGAGGAAAGGCTGAAAGGGATAATAAAACAGCCATGATGTAATGGTAGAGCAGACTTGATGGGTCAAATGACCTAATTCTTCTCATGTATCTATGGTCTTATAGTTTTATAGTTCTAACCATTTCCACAAGGTGCCTAGAATGTCAGGAATTGTTATGTCACCATAGTGGGGTTCAGTCTTATTTTATAGGATGTGGGTATCACTTTTATGAACCGTCTCTAAGTGACATTGAGTACATGTGATGAGCTGCCTCTTAATTTTGAGATACAATACTGAGCACATCCTTCCAGCCCTTTGAGCTGTACTGCCCAGAAGCCCATCGATTTTAACACAAGCTTAATCACAGGACCAGTTACAATGACCAATTAACCTACTAACTGGTTTGTCTTTGGACTGTGGGAGGAAATCTGAGCACCCAGAGGAAACCCACATGCTCATGGGAAGAGTTTATACACTCATGTGCAAACTTGCTTAGAGAGGATGCTGAAATTGAACCCAAACTCCAACGCCCCAAGCTGTAATAACGTCACACTTACCACTGCGCTACCGTGATACCCAATAAATCACAACTGAAATTACTGCTTCATCAATATATCTTGAAGATGCAGTAAGTTTTCCTGCATTATCGCACAGTCAGATGCCTGCATCAGTGATGATGAAGGAATATCAGTGTATCTCTGAGCAGGATAGCAACTGCCATAGAGAGAATGCTGTGGGTGATGGAATTTTCACACCCCAGCTGCCATGGCCTTCTAGGTGATAGAAGCTGCAGATTGGAGAAGTTCAAAAGGTTCTCGAATCTGGTTTCAAAATGTTTTTTACTTTAATACCTTAAAATCTTCTGGTTTTAAGAAATATTGCAGAGTATCAATGCTCAATTACTGTTGATAGTAATACCAGAGAATGAAGAGGGTGGTCTATTTGACACTTCATACTGATACTAAAATAATGGGGATCTCATGTGAACTGTTGAGGCACAAGAGACTGCAGAAGCTGCATGGTGGATCAACAGACAATCTCTGCTGGTGTGGAGGTGGAAGGAATTGGGTTCTGATGCTAGATTTCAACCTGAAGTATTCACAGTTACTTTCTAACCCACAGATGCTGACCCACTGAGCTCCTCCAGTGGATTGCTTGTTGCTCTGTTCTCATTTCAACCCCCTTCCCCACTCACCTGCCTTCTCCCTCACCTTGACTTTCCTATCACTGGCCAGCTTGTACTCCTTACCCTCCTCCACCTTCTTATTCTGGCTTCTTCTCCATTCCTTTCCAGTTTTGATGAAGGGACTTGGCTCAAAGCATCGACTCTTTAAATCTATCTATAGATGCTGCCTGACTTGCTGAGTTCCTCCAGCATTTTGCTTCTGTTGTTCTTCAGCATCTGCACAATCTGTTGCTCTCTGTTCTTCATGTTCGAGCTTGCTTTTCCTTCCAATTACTTTCAGAGCTGTGTGGTGCTGGTGAGTAATTTCACCAATGGGTTTCAGTATGGACAATTCTGCTGGAATGTTGTTTTAACAAAGAAACTCTGTGAAAGAGAGAAAATATTCCAGAGTCAGTCATCTCTTCAAAAATATTCAGAAAATCTAGTTTGATGTGAAGATAGCAAATTATGTCTGAGTTTAGTTCAACCATAAATCTGATTGCATATTTACTTTGGCTCTGTTGCTGCAGCTCTTGTCCATAATAGCACAATCTAGACCTGTGGTTCCCAAACTTTTTTTAAACTACCACCCTCTTAGCTCCCAAACCACATCCCGCGTCCTCTCTCCTTTTTCGGCCATTACATAAAAAACTATAAAGAATTTTGATTTATGATGCATTTTAAAAATAGGAATTGCAAATTCAAAGCAGTGTCAAATAATTGCAAAATTCCTTTGAACGCATTTAAAGTTACAAATAAAATGAAATAAAATTAAAGATACAAATAAAACAATTTTCATTAAAAATTTTAGATTGTACCTTAGTCACTCAATTTTCAGTATTTCATTTCTCCTCACCTTTCGTCCTTCCTGTTAATTCCTCACTACAAGTGCTCAGGAATAAAATAATACCCAATCTGGAATCTGGATTGAGAGAAGACCCCGAAATCTCTCTAACATGTATTTATGCAGCTCACCCAAATGAGAACAATATACTGGAAGATCATATGGTATTTTATTCTCTTCCAACTCAGAGAGGCTCAATTGGAAAAGGTTGTGGCAGCCAATGCTGCATTTAAATTGGGTTAACTTGGACAGAAATATAGAGGTAACTGATTTGGCTTTGATAAGATTCACATCATTTCCTTGCAATTGAAGAATGATTTCATTAAATTTCATGAACTATTCTGATAAATAAGCAAAGCCATGTATTATATTCTTGCAAACACAAGGAAATCTGCAGATGCTGGAAATTCAAGCAACACGCACAAAATGCTGGTGGAAAGCAGCAGGCCAGGCAGCATCTATAGGAAGAAGCACCGTCGACATTTCGGGCTGAGACCCTTCGACAGGTCCTGACGAAGGGTCTTGGCCCGAAAAGTCAACAGTGCTTCTTCTTATATTCTTGAGATGATTACTGAATGAAGCGTCTGAGTCTTCAAAGAATTTTATCACAGTTTCAAAAAAGCACATAGAAGCATCCCAGGCAGTTTCCTTTTGACCTCTGTGTGCAACAGCAAGTTTCAAACTGTTCATCATTTTTAATACAAAGATTTCAAAACAGCCGAGAACTGAGAGCATGGGACTTGATTTCATTTACCACTGTGATAACAGTATTTAATGATTTGTGCAGCCGATCATTTTGTTATTTTTTAATTAAATGATAAGATGCTGTCTGTGAGTTACACAGTGAATTTTAGATATGGTAGATACAACCTTTTTTTTCCAGAAAGTAATCACCCCACGGTGACATCCAATCATTGATGGGGCCCAGTCTGTTGCATAAGCAAGAATGTTGGTATGTGGAACGTCCTTCTCTTTGAAAAATCTCTTCAATTCATGAAGTCAAATTAATTTAAATTATCAAGCTATGAATAGATTGCACAAGTAGACAAAATGGAGGGAAATTGGTTTCATTGCAGGCAAATGTGTTATTTGCCATTGTATGAATAAAGGCTAAAACAATGTTTTCTGAATGGTAGAAATCTAAAGCTAAGAGCTTCCAAAGAAACAGATCTATGATTAATTTACTAAAATATTGTGGTTTGAATACAGGCAATTGTCACGGCACTGGAGCAGGGAACCAATCGCAGACCCAGTACTGTGCACACAGTGATATTAATTGAGTAACAAATCCCGAGGTGCAAACAAAGTCAACATCAAAGTTCAGGCAGAGATCAAAACATCCAGAGAAATCCAAAAACCAGAATCAGGAAACCGGCCGAGTTGATATTCAGACTTATAGAGTACAGATATGAATTCTGGAAAGGCTCAGGAAAACTCACTGACACAATCTGGCCACAAACAGGTGAAAACACAGGACTGAAATACACTGAGCAATAAACAGAGGCAGATGCAGCTGGCAGCAATACAGGTAATAATGAGAAACAGATGAGAGATGGAGTACTCAGTGATACAGGGGCCGGAGTAGAGCAGGAGCGGGGACAGGAGCACATGGCAACACAAAACCACAGACTAACAGCTGGGGGAAACACAAAAAGGCAGTTCAACTCAGGTACTGATAGGACCCCCCCACATTCTACAGACAGCAGGTAGACCTGGGTGCTGACGATGAAAGTCCCTGATGAGAGAGGGGTCCAGGATGTCACAAGCAGGGACCCAACACCTCTTCTCAGGACCATAGGCCTCCCAGTCCACAAGGTACTGGAGGCCACAGCCCCGGTGATGGGTCAGAGCACTGTGAAGGCCTCTGACCCATCAGTGCACCGTGGGGGGTGGGGGTGGTGGAGGGGGTTTGGGGATAGGACAAAGGGGGTGACTCGTGAAAGGCTTGATGCAGGACACATGGAAGGTGGGATGAATGCGGTCTCTTGGGGATAGACAGGGATCGTAACAGACCAGCGGGTGACTGTTTAGAGTTCTTGCCTTGAGCACAGACCGAGCAGGCTGAGACACAGTTGCGGATGTCATCTCCCATGGAGGGCCACCAGAACCAATGACTGATGAAGTCCTGAGTACACTTGGTTCCAGGGTGACAGGATAACCGGGAAGAAAGACCCCACTGCAATACCTGTGAGCAGATAGAGCTGGGAACATAAACACGATTAGTGGGGCATTGACTGGGGGCTGCCTCGGTATGTTGAAGCCATGGTGCAAGCTGCTCAATGTTCCACTGTGCTGCACCCCAAGACAGTGAGCAGGGAGGGTGACATCGGGTACCTCAGGGGTCTCAGAGGAGGGAAATCTTCGGGAGTGGGTATCAGGTTTTCCATTCTTGGAACAGGGGTGGAAGGTGAAATTGAATCTTGAGAAAAACAAGGACCAACGAGCTTGAGGGGAGTTGAGATGCTTGGCCGTACGGACAATGTCTCCCATCCACTCCATAATGTACTGGTTGGGCACAGGAGTACATTCAGCCAGAGACTCATTCCACCGAGATGTAACACTGAGCGTCATAGGAAGTCATTCCTGCCCGTGGCCATCAAACTTTACAACTCCTCCCTCGGAGTGTCAGATACCCTGAGCCAATAGGCTGGTCCTGGACTGGTTTCCACTTGGCATAATTTGATTATTTATGGTTTTATATTGCTATATTTCTCCACTGTTCTTCGTTGGTGCGACTGTAACGAAACCCAGTTTCCCTCAGGATCAATAAAGTATGTCTGTCTGTCTGTCTGTATGGATATATTCCAGATACTTGTGATCAGTCCAGACTAAGAATGGCACCTTTGCTCCCTCCAGCCGAGCCTCCAGTCCTCCAGAGCTAGCGTCACAGCCAGCAGCTCCCGGTTTCCGACATCGTAATTCCACTCTGTGGGAGTGAGGCGGTGAGAGAAGGCGGCACAGGGGTGAACCTTCTCATCCTTGGCTGAGCGCTGAGAGAGAACAGCTCCTACGCCAATGTCAGACGCATCCACCTCCACAATGAGCTGCCGGTCGGTGTCGGCTTGATTCAGGATGGGGGCAGAGGTGAAACGTTCCTTCAGGTCAGAGAATGCTTTTTCAGCAGCAGGGGACCAGGAGAATCTGACAGCCGATGAGGCAAGAGCAGTGAGTGGTGCAGCCAGTGTACTGTAATTTCTGATGAAGCAGCGATAGAAATTAGCGAAGCCCAAGAAGCGTTGCAACTCCTGACAAGTCAAGGGTTGGGGCCTTGACCACCTCCTTGACCTTCTGTTGGTCCATCTGAATGGAACCGCCTGAAATTACATACCTCAGGAAGGAGACAGTATTGCAATGAAACTCATTTCTCAGCCTTCACAAAGAGCTGGTTCTCAGAAGGGGCTGGAGAACTCTACGGACGTGACCTGAGTGTTCAGCAAGGGACTTAGAAAAACATCAAAATGTTGTCGAGATACACTAAAACAAATTAGTTCAGCGTGTCCCTGAGAACATCATTTACCAGGGCTTGGAAGATGACGGGGGCATTGGTGAGACCGAATGGCACGACCAGATACTCGTATCGGACTGAGGTGGTGTTGAAGGCCGTCTTCCACTCGTCCCCTTTGCGGATGCAGACAAGATGGTAGGTGTTACAGAGATCAAGTTTGGTGAAAACTGAGGCTCCTTGCAGTCGTTCAGATGCCGAGGTCATGAGCGGAAGAGGGTAACGGTTCTTAACAGTGACTTCATTCAGTCCCCGATAATGAATACACGGACATAAGCAGCTGTCTTTCTTTTCAACAAAAAAAAAACGGCACCAGCCGGAAGACGGCCGGATGATGCCCGCAGCCAGAGACCCTCGAATGTACTTACTCATGGCTTCTGTTTCAGGTATGGACAGGGAATACAGGTGGCCCCTCGTGGGAGATATGCCAGGCAAGAGGTCAATGGCGCAATCATATGGATGATGAGGCAGTACAGAAGTGGCCCGGGACTTGCTGAACACTGCCCTGAGGTCCATGTATTAGGAAGGCTGCAGTAAGGTCCGGAAATTCCTCGGGGGTATCTGGGCTTGGAGGCAAGGGGATCTGAGCACGGCGGAGGCAATGGGAGTGACAGAATGGGCTCCAGCCTACAATCTTGCGACTGAGCCAGTCAATATGGAGGTTGTGTCTGACCAACCAGGACAATGGGAGCTTGAGGAGAGTCAATAACATAAAGGGTTAACTGTTCACATTGGTTGCCAGATAAAGTGAGACTCACCGGGGCTGTGACATGGCTGATAGTGGCTAGTCTCTGACTGTTCAAGGCGATGGCCACCAATAGTGACTGGAGAGCAGACGTGGGTAATCTCCACTGGGCAGTCAAGCTGGAATTGATAAAACACCCCTCCGCACCAGAATCGACCAAGACAGAGACTGCTCGCCATTGGATGCTCCACTCCAGAGAAGCAGGTATGAGAGTGCGTGGCGTCGAGGAGGGCCAGACAGGGGTCACACTCACTAGTACTCCTCATCCTACTGGTGACCGCTTGGCTTTTACTGGGCAGGTAGAGATGAAGTGGTCTGGTTGGCCACAATACAGACAGGAATGGGTGCTGATTCTCCTTTGTCTTTCAGTTGCCGTCAGTCGGGTACAGTCAACCTTCATAGCTTTGGTCTCTGGAACGGGAATTGTAGATGGGGGCAAACGGCAGGGCAATGTAGACTGACGAGGAGCTTGGAACTCACCCAAAGCCCCCAGGGACCCTCTGGAACCCCTCCCTCTGTGGCACTGCTGAAGGCAAACATCAATACTAATGGCCAAATCCACCAGGGATTCAAAGGTGGCAGGAAGGTCCTGGGTGACCAGCTCATCTTTGATGTCTTCGGAGAGGCCATTCAGGAAGGTGTCGTAGTGTGCCTCCGAGTTCCAGCCACTGGAGGTGGCTAGGGTCCGGAACTCTATGGCATAATCTGACACAGATCTGTGCCCCTGGTGCACATGCAGCATTTCATGGGCAGCCCCTCTCCCATGTTTGGAGTGATCAAACACTTTACTCACCTCCTCAGAAAATAACTGAAAACTGATGCAGAAAGGTGAGCCTGCATCCCAGACAGCCGTTCCCCATTCTCTCGCCTGACCAGACAGTTGAGTGATGACGTAGGCCACCTTGGCTTAATCAGTCAGAAAGGTTGTTCATTGCAATTCAAAAATGAGGGTGCACTGGGAAAGAAAAGAGCAGCAGATACTGGGCTCATCAGAGTACTTTTCTGGAGGAGGCAGACAGGACTCTTGGACGGGAGAAGCATGTGAGGAGGCAGAGGGTAGGGAGGAAGATGCAGTCACAGAATGTTGATGGGTGCTCTGGGACAGCTGGAGTGACTGAGTCTGGGCCACAAGATCAGCTATATTGGCAGAAAGCAACTCTACTGCCCTGAACGGTGAGTCCAGTTGGTTCCGGTGTCTCCACAGCACCACACTCTGTTGTTCCAGGACAACTCTCAGACAATCAGGGTCTGCTGGATCCATTCTGGCCAGATTGTACTGTCAGGACACTGGAGCAGGGAACCAATTGCAGACCCAGTACTGTGCACGCAGTGATATGAATTGAGTAACAAATCCCAAGGTGCAAACAAAGTCAGTGTCAAAGTTCAGACAGAGATCAAACCGTACAGAGAAATCCAAAATCCAGAATTGGTTTGACTTGACTTGACTTGATCTACAGAGAACTAGCAGTAACTCAATGGGCTGAAAAGCCTCCTCTCACATCAAAGCAATTGCATGATTCTATGGTCTGTAGAACATAATTTACAATTTGGCCTTGGCACTGCTAAAAGGCCTCTGGAATTGGGATTACCTCACCAAACTCACTCTGACTGATGGGCTTTTAAACTAGACTCTGTGCTAACCCAGCATCAATAAGTTATTCTGAGATTCAATATGATTCACACTCAGAACATGTTGTGCCAAGATTCCCTCTCTGTCACCCTAGTATTTGTTGCCTTTATCTTGCATCATTTTAATGCTATTTGTGCTAGAAGTATTTTATGTAATAATATCACTATGTTCCATTGGATAAGCTGGTTGCCTTTCTTAAACTTGTCTATGATGCAGTAATAGTACTTACAGGTGTGATGCACCATCAATAACTCTCGGAGACGTGAGGCGAGATATAGGCTTTTATTGGCTGGAAGAAAGAACAAGCAGCAATTGACCACCACACTACATCCTGGAGACTGAGGCCGGGGCGGAGTCCCCAATCGCCTTTATACCGGGGTCAGTGGGAGGAGCCACGGTCAGTGGGAGGGGCCACAGGAGCAGTCAGCGGGGGGGGGGGGGGGGGCGTGTCCAGAGAGGTATATGTAGTTCACCACAAGGTGGTCCCCTGAAGTTTGCTCCCTTGTACAGAGGGCTCCCGTGGATGTATCAGCATTTTGGATATCTACAGAAGGCTGCCAGTATTTGCAGAATAATTCCACCTGAGTTTGTATTACAGCTCCTTCCAAGATTATGACAGGGTTCTGTTCTTCAGAACTGTTTGTAAGTCATTAATGAGGCTGCAGAGCAATTATATTCTAATAGTAACATTGAATCATGTTCACTGGGTACATTCAGTGTATGATCTAAGTGACCCCTATTCCTTCTCATTTCGTAGTCACACTTCCAGGGACACCTTGCATTAATTTGTACTTCTTGCAAACAGTGGCATGCTCCCACTAACTTTCTGCAAATACATATAAATTGCTGAGAATTACTGATCCATACAAGACATAACTACATTGATTTCTGGTTTAGTGGTGATTTTCTGAAGTGAGTTGGATAAATATTTTGCAGATTGTAACCAATTGGAGGGATCTGTTAAAGAATAGAAAGGCTTTGATGGACTTTGTTATAATCGAGGCGGTAGTGGGAATAAGAGCTTCCAATGGCATGTGCCTCAGATAGCCTCTGACAACTAAGTCTAGCTCCTGGCCTTCACGTGTGGCTTAGCTACTAAGCCTGGTGGAACTGCTTCTACCCACAGGAGAAGGGGAAAAGGGAGGGTTACTCACACGAGGAAATCTGCAGATGCTGGAAATTCAAACAACAACACACACAAAATGCTGGTGGAACACAGAAGGCCAGGCAGCATCTATAGGGAGAAGCGCTGTCGACGTTTTGGGCTGAGACCCTTCATCAGGACTAACTGAAAGGAAAGATAGTAAGAGATTTGAAAGTAGTGGGGGGGAGGGGGAAATGCGAAATGATAGGAGAAGACCGGAGGGGGTGGGATGAAGCTAAGAGCTGGAAAGGTGATTGGCGAAAGTGATACAGAGCTGGAGAAGGGAAAGGATCATGGGACGGGAGGCCTCAGGAGAAAGAAAGGAGGTGGGGGGGAGCACCAGAGGGAGATGGAGAACAGGCAAACAACTAAATATGTCAGGGATGGGGTAAGAAGGGGAGGAGGGGCATTAACGGAAGTTAGAGAAGGGAGGGTTACTAATGCTTTAAAACCAGTCACTTCAGACAGGTGGGGCCCATCAGCCATGGGTAGCAGCTCATTGAGGAGAAGGAAAACTCTGATATCTGCCTTGTAGCTATACCTACTCATGGGGAAGGCTTTGGGAGTAAGCCCCAAGGGAAAACACGAAGCTAGAGTCCCTAAGACAGTCCTACATTAAGTTCAACACTGATAAGCAGCTCCTGTGATGTAGCTGGTACCAAACTGTATCTGTCTCTACTGTACCTTTGGGTTCATCAGAAGTGTGGGGAGGGAAAGCTTGCTACGTGGGCAACAGCTTGCTGTCCATATTGTACTGCTCAGTCTTGTATATCTGGACAGCTAGAAAGCAGCATCCATGGTCGACGGAGGGATCACTAATGGGGTGAATAGTCTCCTGGGTTGTATGTTTATATGCCAGCACATTCTGCATTATAAGCACTCTCAGAGCAAAGATGCTCCTTCTGAAATTGTGATTCTTGGTACAGATAGCAATAATAAAGTGACTTGTCTGAGCTATTTGCCTCCTCAAGCCTATTCTACATTCATTGAAATTTTATGCAGCTTCTTCCCCTTTGCCATCAGATTACTGAACGGTCCATGAAAATGACCTCATTATTTGGCTTTTGCACTATATATCAAGAGTAACCTGTTGCAAGCTGCTCGCCACGGACCCACTCATTACTTCTACGATAATTGTTCTACACTTTAAAATGCAAATTCTTTGTCTGCAATAAGTTGGACTATTGCCCTCGCAATCTACCTTGTTATAAACTTGCACCTTATTGTTTACCTGCACTGCACTTTCCTTGTAGCTGTTTCACTTAATTCTGCATTGTTATTGCTTTACCTTATTCTATCTCAATGCACTGAGTAATGATCTGATCCGTATGAATAGTATACAAAACAAGCTTTTCAATATATCTTGGTACGTGTGGCAAAAATAAACCAGTTTCATTTCCAATTCCAAATCTTTCATGCTAGCCAACTCATCTCTCTGTCATGGTCCTGTCTGTGAAGTCCACATTCCCCGTTCCCCCTTTCCACAACCTGCACCTGTCCATGTCCATCACCCAGCCCGGTGCTGGAGATTCCTTGTCCGAATCCTCGGCAGTTTACCTCAGCAACATCCCGGCCCTGCATCCAAGGAGGTGTCCCGGCTCTGGACCCAAGAGCCTACCCAAGCCGAGTCCAAGAGCCAAGCCAAATCTAGTCCAAGAGCCGCGTCCTGCCCAGGCCAAGGCTCTGTGTTTCCAGTCTCCCAAGACCTAGTCAAGGCTTCGTGTTCTCGTCCTGTCCAGGAGTTCCACGTCCAGTCCTATAGCCACGTCTTGTCCTCGCCTAGATCCGGAGCGAGCCCGAGTCAAGACCCACGTTCCGGGTCCCTGTCCAATCTCTGGCTTGGAGTCCTAGCCCTGGCCCTGTATCCTAGTCTCATCCAGGGCCAGTGTGTCAATGTCCAGCGTTGTTTCTTCCTTACTCACCTTGCTATCTCGTTAAACCTAGTCCTATTCCTAGTACTTCAGTGTCTGTGTCTTGCATTTGCGTCCACCATCAACGCCCACCTTGTATCACTCTCCTGATGTGGGATTTCGACCCAGAAATGTCAACAAATTCTCCCCTCCCACAGATTCTGCTCAACCCACCAGATTGTTGCTCCAAGTTCTGGAAATTCTCACAAAATGCTCGTGGAACACAGCAGGCCAGGCAGCATCTATAGTGAGAAGCACTGTCGACGTTTCCAAACTCACTCCTTCCGAACCCTCCCCCCCCCCCCCAATCCCATCTCTCATCCGTGCCGGATCTTTACTATTCCCTCCGACCTTCAACTCTCTGAGGCAGAGTGCTCGGTCCTCAGTAAGGGCCTCAGCTTTGTCCCCCTTTGCCCACACCTCAGTGAGTTCCGCGTACACCATGACGCTGAACTCTTCTTCCGCCATCTCCGTCTCCGAGCTTACTTCTTTGGCAAGGACTGTACTACACCCACCGATGACCCCTTCTCCCATCTTCAACCCTCCTCCTCTTCATGGACACCCCGCTCTGGTCTTCTGCCTGCTCTGGATCTCTTTATTGCTAATTGCCAACGGGACATCAACCGTCTTGACTTCACCACACCTTGTTCCAATTCCAACCTCACTCCTTCCGAACGCTCTGCTCTCTGCTCCCTCAGCACCAATCCCAACCTCACTATAAAACCCGCTGATAAGGGGGGAGCTGTTGTTGACTGGCATACTGACCTCTACCTGGCCGAGGCACAGTGACAACTCTCTGATACCTCCTCTTATTTACCCCTTGATCATGACCCCACCAAGGAGCACCAGGCCATTGTCTCCTATACCATCACCAACCTTATCAGCTCTGAGGATCTCCCTTCCACTGCCACCAACCTCATAGTTCCCACACCCCGCACTTCCCGTTTCTACCTCCTACCCAAGATCCACAAACCTGCCTGTCCAGGTAGACCTATTGTCTCAGCTTGCTCCTGCCCCACTGAACTCATTTATGCATACCTTGACACTGTTTTATCCCCCCCTTGTTCAATCTCTTCCCACCTATGTTCGTGACACTTCTCATGCTTTGAATTTTTTCAATGATTTTAAGTTCCCTGGCCCCCACCGTCTTATTTTCACCATGGACATCCAGTCCCTATATACCTCCATCCCCCACCGAGATGGTCTCGAACCTCTTTGCTTTTTTTGGATTCCAGACCTAACCAATTCCCCTCTACCACCACGCTCCTCCATCTAGCGGAATTAGTTCTTACTCTCAATAATTTCTTCTCTGGCTCCTCCCACTTCCTCCAAACCAAGGGTGTAGCCATGGGCACCCGTATGGGTCCCAGTTATGCCTGCCTTTTTGTTGGATTTGTGGAACAGTCCATGTTCCAAGTCTATACGGGTATCCATCCCCCCCTTTTCCTTCGCTACATCGACGACTGCATTGGCGCTGTCTCCTGCACGCATGCTGAGCTAGTCGACTTCATTAACTTTGCCTCCAACTTTCACCCTGCCCTCAAATTTACCTGGTGCATTTCCGACACCTCCCTCCCCTTTCTTGATCTTTCTGTTTCCATCTCTGGAGACGGCCTATCTACTGATATCTACTATAAGCCTACAGACTCTCACAGCTACCTGGACTATTCCTCTTCCCACCCTGTCTCTTGCAAAAATGCTATCTCCTTCTCACAATTCCTCCGTCTCCGCTGCATCTGCTCTCAGGATGAGGCTTTTCATTCCAGGACAAAGGAGATGTCTTCCTTTTTTAAACAAAGGGGCTTCCCTTCGTCCACCATCAACTCTGCTCTCAAACGCATCTCACCCATTTCCAGCACATCTGCCCTCACCCCATCCACCCGCCACCCCACCCGGGATAGGGTTTCCCTTGTCTTTACCTACCACCCCACCAGCCTCCAGGTCCAACGTATAATTCTCCGTAACTTCCACCACCTCCAACGGGATCCCACTACCAAGCACATTTTTCCCTCCCCCCCCACTTCTGCTTTTCGCAGGGATCGCTCCCTACGCGACTCCCTTGTCCACTCGTCCCCCCCATCCCTTCCCACCGATCTCCCTCCTGGCACTTATCCTTGTAAGAGGAACAAGTGCTACACCTGTCCATACACTTCCTCCCTCACCACCATTCAGGGCCCCAGACAGTCCTTCCAGGTGAGGCGACACTTCACCTGTGAGTCGGCTGGTGTGGTATACTGCGTCCGGTGCTCCCGGTGTGGCCTTTTATATATTGGTGAGACCCGACGCAGACTGGGAGATCGTTTCGCTAAACACCTACGCTCGGTTCGCCAGAAAACGCAGGATCTCCCAGTGGCCACACATTTAATTCCACGTCCCATTCCCATTCTTATATGTCTATCCATGGCCTCCTTTACTGTCAAAATTAATCCAAACTCAGGTTGGAGGAACAACACCTTATATACCGGCTGGGTAGCCTCCAACCTGATGGCATGAACATTGACTTCCCTAACTTCCTTTAATGCCCCTCATCCCCTTCTTACCCCATCCCTGACATATTTAGTTGTTTGCCTGTTCTCCACCTCCCTCTGGTGTTCTCCCCCTCCTTTCTTTCTCCTGAGGCCTCCCGTCCCATGATCCTTTCCCTTCTCCAGCTCTGTATCACTTTCGCCAATCACCTTTCCAGCTCTTAGCTTCATCCCACCCCCTCCGGTCTTCTCCTATCATTTCGCATTTTCCCCATCCCCCACTACTTTCAAATCTCTTACTATCTTTCCTTTCAGTTAGTCCTGACGAAAGGTCTCGGCCTGAAACGTCGACAGCGCTTCTCACTATAGATGCTGCCTGGCCTGCTGTGTTCCACCAGCATTTTGTGTGTGTTGTTGTTTGAATTTCCAGCATCTGCAGATTTCCTCGTGTTTGCTCTGGAAATTCTCTACAGGTTAGGAAATGGGACGGGTCTCAAAGGTGCTCAAAGCCTGTGCCCCCCAGCTATGTGGAGTACTTCACCATGTCTTCAACTTGAGTCAGAGTCTCCAGAGGATTCCTGTGCTGTGGAAGACATCCTGCCTCGTTCCTGTACTGAAGACACCGCGCCCCAGTGGCTCCAATGACTACAGACCGGTGGCATTGACCTCCCACATCATGAAGACCCTGGAGAGACTTGTTCTAGATAGAGCAGCTCCGGCCTATGGTTAGGCCATACTTAGACCCCTCCAGTTAGCCTATCAGCCCCGACTAGGTGTTGAGGATGCCATCATCTACCTGCTGAACTGTGTCTACGCCCACCTGGTCAAGCTGGCGAGCACTGAGAGGGTCATGTTTTTTGACTTCTCCAGTGCGTTCAACATCATCTGCCCTGCTCTGCTAGGTGAGAAGCTGACAGTGATGCAGGTGGATGCTTCCCTGGTGTCATGGATTATTGATTACCTGACTGGCAGACCACAGTACGTGCGCTTGCAACACTGTGTGTCAGACAGAGTGGTCAGCAGCACTAGGGCTCCACAGGGGACTGTCCTGTCTCCCTTTCTCTTCACCATCTACATCTCGAACTTCAACAACAACACAGAGTCTTGCCATCTTCAGAAGTTTTCTGATGACTCTGCCATAGTTGGATGCATCAGCAAGGGAGATGAGGCTGAGTACAGGGCTACGGTGGGAAACTTTGTCACATGGTGCAAGCAGAATCATCTGCAGCTTAATGTGAAAAAGACTAAGGAGCTGGTGGTGGATCTGAGGAGGGCTAAGGCACTGGTGACCCCTGTTTCCATCCAAGGGGTCAGTTTGGACATAGTGGAGGATTACAAATACCTGGGGATACGAATGGACAATAAACTGGACTGGTCAAAGAACACTGAGGCTGTCTACAAGAAGGGTCAGAGCCATCTCTATTTCCTGAGGAGACTGAGGTCCTTTAACATCTGCCGGACGATGCTGAGGATGTTCTACGAGGCCATGGTGGCCAGTGCTATCATGTTTGCTGTTGTGTGCTGGGGCAGCAGGCTGAGGGTAGCAGACACCAACAGACTCAACAAACTCATTCATAATGCCAGTGATGTTGTGGGAGTGGAACTGGACTCTCTGATGGTGGTGTCTGAAAAGAGGATTATGTCCAAGTTGCATGCCATCTTGGACAATGACTCCCATCCACTCCATAATGTACTGGTTAGGCACAGGAGTACATTCAGCCAGAGACTCATTCCACCGAGATGTAACGCTGAGCGTCATAGGAAGTCATTCCTACCTGTGGCCATCAAACTTTACAGCTCCTCCATCAGAGTGTCAGACACCCTGAGCCAATAGACTGGGCTTATTTCCACTTGGCATGATTAACTTATTATTATTTAATTATTTATGGTTTTTTATTGCTATATTTCTTCACTATTCTTGGTTGGTGCGGCTGTAACGAAACCCAATTTCCCTCGGGATCAATAAAGTATGTCTGTCTGTCTGTCTCAATCCTAGCCTGCCCAACCTCTCCCTACAACACATGCCCTCAAATTCTTAATAACCTCTACCTTCATCTGAGACAGTGACCTTTGTTCTAGACTCCTCAGCTAGGAAAAATATCTTCCTTGCCTTTACCCTGTTTAAGTCTTCTTTTTATAAATGTTCAGAAGTATTTGTCAAAAACATTTCCCTTAGAAATGCAAGTCCAGAGATTATAATGAAAATGAGAATGAGAATCCGTTTTATTATTGCCGACATGTTATTAAATTTGTTGCTTTGTGGCATCAGTACAGTGCAAGAAATTTTTAAAGAACTATAAGTTACTAAATAAATAGTGAGAAGGAAGAATAGCGAGGCTGGGTTTATGAACAGTTTGGAGATCCGATTGCAGAGGGGAACAAGCTGTTCCAAAAATATTGAGTATGGATCTTTGGGCTCCTGCACCTCTTCCCTGATGGTAGTAATGTGTTATGGTCTGGTCTGGCGCCCGCATTCCGGTTCTTGATCTGGTCCGCGGACTCTGGACTCCGGGTCTTGTAGCTGTCCCTCCTTTCACCCTTGAGCCCAAGTAGTCACACCTGTGGATCATCGTGGCTTGTTTGGACTCAAGGAGGGGCACCTGGTGCCCATTGGCTGGCGGTGTATATAGGGGGCTCTGGGACTGAGCGGAGTTGGGGGGTTGTCTTGGTTTGGAGTTTTTTTTGAGTAAGTCTGGTAGTCACCTGGGACCTAGTTCCCTTCCTATCCCTTGCCTCTGTTGGGCAAGCCTGGCCAGGCTGCTGTTGCCTGGTGGGGGACTCTGCCCCTTTCCATCCCTTGCTGCTGATGGGTTGTGCCCTGCAACCTACCCAGGTGCCCTGTGACCTGCATGGACCCCTGTGTTCCTGCCTGGGAGTTATGGAGCCTGCCCAGTGAACTCTGGGATCCTGCCTTGCCTGAACTCTAAGACTCTCCCAGAACCCCAGAATCACCTTGAATGTCATGTCCCTCATGCACACCATGGTCACCACATCTTGTCTATCATTTAGTTGTCCTGTCCTGCCCCTAGTACTTCAGTGCCCGTGTCCTGTGCTTGGGTCCTGCCTCCTGTTACCTTATGACATAATGAGCACAGAGCATGTCTTGGATAGTGAGTGACTTTACTGATGGATTCCACCTTCTGGATGCACTGTCTTTTGAAGATGTCCTGACGGTGGGAAGGTTTATGCCAGTCTTCATCTCTCTGCAGCTTCTTGCAATTCCATGCATTAGAGCCTCTATATGAGGTGGTGAGGCAAGATACCTGAATGCTATCTGTGGTCCATCTGTAGAAAGTTGCTAGACTCTTTGGTAACATACCAAATCTCCTCAAAATCTGAATGAAGTTGTATTTGTCATACTGTCAAGACATAGTCTTGACCAACTTGTGTCTTCAATTTTAATATTCAAATCACTTTCCCATTTTTGTCTTGACTTATGAATTCCTTGTTTAATTGCCTGTTTTTGAATCAAACTATACATACAAGAAATACATTTTTTAATTTTTCCTTTTTGAATTAAAGTTTCGATTTCATTAGGTTTTGGCAATAACATTGTTTGACCCAATTTATCTCTTAAATAAGCCCTTAATTGGAAATAACAAAACAGTGTTGTTTGATATTTTGTATTTATTCTTTAATTGATCAAATGACATTAATATACCTCCTTCAAAACAATCTTCTATATATCTAATCCATTTTTGAAACCAATTGTATAAAAGTTGGTTATCCATTGTAAAAGGAATAAGTTTATTTTGAATTAAAGGTCTCTTTGCTAATAAAGATTTCTTTATCTCATCATCAACATTTATCTTGTCCCATAAATCAATCAAATGTTTTAATATAGGAGATTCTTTTCCCTTATCCATTTAGATTCCCACTTATATATAAAATCTTCTGGTATATTTTCTCCTATTTTATCTAATTCTATTCTAATCCATGCTCATTTATTTTCATCAAAAAAAGATGCAATAAATCTAAGTTGATTTGCTTAATAATAATTAAAGTTTGGAAGTTGTAACCCTCCTAGGTCAAATTTCCATGTCAATTTTTCCAATGATATTCTTGACATCTTGCCTTTCCAAAGGAACTTCCTCACACATTTATTTAACTCTTGAAAAAACTTCTGCGGTAATTGTATTGGTACAACAAATGTCCGGTTAAGATTAGCGCAATATAATTTTTAACATCAATTATATATTACACCACAAAAAATAAATAAATTAAACCCAAATTTATCTGATCAATGTTTCCGATGTAATCAAGAAATTGGTACTTTTTTTACACTGTACTTGGTCTTGTTTTAAAATTCAACCTTTTTGGACAAATTTAAGAGTTTTATTGGAACAAATTATTGGAACACAACTTCCACATAATCCAACATTATTTTTACTAGACGATATTGAAGGGATAAAACCGAAATCCAAACTGAATAAATACCAGAAGGAATTCATAAAAATTGCATTGGCAGTAGCCAAAAAGGCTATTGCAGTTACATGGAAATCGGATTCATAGTTAAGTATAGATCGTTGGAAGAATGAAACCTTCAGCTGCATTCCACTTGAGAAAATTACTTATAACTTAAGAGATAAATATGAAATATTTCTGAAAATTTGGTGCCCTTATTTACAAAAGATAGGATTCAATATATAGGTGCTCCGAAGATAAAATTATTGGTTATTTGGGGAAAGAAATAAATATATATACTAAAGCTATTATGAACTCCGTGGAGCATGTGGGGATCTTCCGATATCCAGGCACTCCTTTCTTTCTTTCTTTTTTCTCTTTCTACAGGGATATGTTGGGGGGGGGGGGGGGGAAGGGTTGATATTTTTTTTTCCTTCTGTAATTATTTGAAAGTTCAATAAAAAAAATAAATCTGAATGAAGTGTAACTGCTTGCACCAATGTGTTGGGCCCAGGTAGATCTTCTGAGATGTTAATGATCAGGAGGAACATGAAGCTGTTCACTACTGTCACTTCAATGAGGACAAATACTGCCTTGATCCATGAGGGTTTAATGAGTTAATTGAAAAACACAGCAGGTATTGAGGATTATCTATCATAAAAATGGAAATTGCTGGAAATGTTTACTGGGTCAAGCAGCCCTTGCAGAAAGAGAAACAGAGTTAATGTCTTAGGGCAAACATTCTCCATTAGAACTAGGAAAAGAGAAAATAGCAATTGGTCTATGAGCCAAGACGTTGACTCCATTCTCTTTCAGCCACTGTAACTGGACCTGCTGTTTTATTTCAGATTTCCAGCAAATGCATCATCTTGGTTTTCAAGAGACATAATAAGTCAGTTTCAAGCTGCACGGAGAATGGGGTATGGATGGATGGGATAAAGAGAGTATCTGTGACAGGATGAGGCCAGGAATTTCATCAAGTCAAGTCATATACACAAGTACGGTGAAGTACAGATACAATGTAAACTTGCTTGCAGCAGCATCACTGGCATGTAGGCACAGGCATTGGAGAAAACAGAAATTATACAGTGAAGAAACAGATTGCAAGATGTCAGTGCAAAACACAAAACACCTGATTCTGCAAGAAGTGGTTGGTAGTGTTCATTGCTGAGTGAGGCATAAGGTTGTGCTGGTTGGTTCATGAACCCAATTATTGTTGAACCTGGTGGTGTGAAACTTCAAGCTTCTGTACCTCCTGCTTGATAGTAGCATTGAGAAGAAGGCATGACTTGGTTGGTGATGATCCTTGATAAAAGATGCCTCCTTCTGTTGATGCTTTCACAGAGTTTTATGGACATGTACCAGTGCATCACATTGTGACTCTGTGATGGATAACTCCTTGAATACAGCATCAATAAGTAATCATTGAGTCTCATCTAGCCCATGCCAAACCATTGATCAGCCTAGTCCCATTGACCTGCACCCAGATCATAGTCCTGCATACCCCTCCCATCTTTGTACCCATCCAAATTTCTCTTAAAGCCACCATTTCTGCTAGCAGCTTGTTCCACATACTCACCACCCTCTGAGTGAAGAAGCCCCCCCTTATGTTATTCTTAAGCATTTCAACTTTCACCCTTAACCAATGACTTCTTGTTATAGTCTCACCCAACCTTAGTGGAAAAAGCCTGCTTGCATTTACCCTATATATACCATTTATAATTTTCTATACCTCTATCAAATCTCCCCTCAATCTTCTATGCTCTAGGGAATAAAGTCCTAACCTATTCAACCTTTCCCTATACATCAGGTCCTTAAGTGCCAGCAAGATCCTTGTAAGTTTTCTCTGGACTCGTCCAAACTTATTTACTTCTTTCCTGTAATTTTAGTGATCAAAGTGGACACAATGCTTCAAATTAGGTCTCACCAACATCTTATGCAACTTCAACATAACATCCCAATATACTGATTTATGAAGGCCAAAGTGCCAAAATCTATCTTTGTGACCCTATCTACCTGTGATATCACTTTCAATGAATTCCTCAATGCCCTACTGCTCACCATTTTAGACCTATGCTGACTGGTTCCCCCCAGAAGTGCAAACCTCACTCTTTCATTAAATTCCATCAGCTGTTTTTCAGCCCATATTCCTAGCTGGTCCAGATCCCACAGCAAGCTTTGAGAACTTTTCCTCACTCCCTGTCTTGGTGCCATCTGGCAAGTTAGCTGATCCAGTTTACCACATTATCATCCAGTTCATTGATATAGATGACAAACAACAACAGACCCAGCACAGATTCCGATGACACCCAACTAGTCACAGGCCTCCAGTCAGAGAAGCAGCCATCTACTACCACTCTCTGTCTTCTCCTGAGAAGCCAATGTCTAATCCAATTTACTCCCTCATTTTGAATGCTAAGTGACTGAACCTTCTAGACTGACTTCCCATACAGGACCTTGTCAAAGGCCTTACTAAAGTCCATGTAGAAATATCCACTGCCTTGCCTTCATAGCTTTCCTGGTAAATTCCTTGAAACACTCTATAAGATTGGTTAGACGTGACATAAAGTGCACAAAGCCATGTTGACTATCCCTAATCAGTCCCTGTCTATCCAAATACTTAAGTATCTGGTTCATTAGAATATCTTCCAATAACTTTCCCATTACTGATGTCAAGCTTGCCTTCCAATAATTTCCCGGCTTATTCTTAGAGATCTATCTTCAACAATGGAACAATATTAGCTATCCTCCAACCCACACCACTTCACCCATGGCTAATGATTTTTTAAATATCTCTGCAAGGGCATTTTCTGCACTAGCCACATGCAGGGTTGGAAGGAACATCTTGTCAGGCCCTGGGGATTTATCCACCCTAATTTTCCTCTAGACAGCAAACACTTCCTCCTCAGTAATCTATATAGGGTACATAATCTCACTGCTGCTTAGCTTCAATTCTATAGACTCTGAGTCTGTCTCCTGAGTGAATACATCACTTTGTCTGCTAGATCAACCTCATGTCTTAGCCCTCCTGGGCTTTTTCTTAAGTACAAGAGCATTTATTATACTCCTCAAGTACATCATTTGGTCCTACCTACCTATAACTGCTATGTATCTCTTTCGTTCTCGTAACCAGGGCCTCAAAATCTCTTGAAAACCAAGGTTCCATAAACCTGCTATCCTTGCCTTTTATTCTGGCAGGAACACACAAACTCTCTACTCACACATTTCACTTCTGAAGGCTTCCAACCTACTAAAAAAAACCAACCTGTTTCAATCAACACTTTCCGTATCTGTTCAGGCACCCTCAAAAATTAACCTTCCTCCAATTTCCATATCTTAACCCGAGGACCAGACCTATTCTTTTCCATAATTACCTTGAAGCTAATGGCATTATGACCACTAGTGTTCCCCTTCTCTTGCTCTGTTTCATTCCTTAACAGGAGATCTAGTATCACATTCTTTCTAGATGGGACTTGTATGTATTGATCAATGAAACTTTCCTGAACACATTTGACAAACTCTTTCCCATTCAGCCCTTTTACAGTATTGGAGCACCAGTCAATATGTAGAAAGTTACAACACCTACTATCACTCCTGTGGACTGTTAGGTGATCTATAATATAATCCCATTAATATGGCCATACCTTTCTTGTTCCTCAGTTATACCCATAACACCTCAGTAGATGAGCTCTCCAATCTGTTCTGAGCACTGTTGTGACATTACCCATGACTAGTAATGCCACCCCTCTCCCTTTATTCACTCCCACTCTATCACGTCTAAAACAACGGAACCATGAAACATTGATTTCTGAGTCCTGTCCCTCCTGCAACCAAGTCCCACCAATAGCTACAATGCCATAAATGCACATGCTGATCCATTAAATACGCTCATCTGCCTTTCCTATAATACCCTTTGCATTGAAATATACGCAGCTCAGAATCTTAGTCCCAACATGCTCAACTATTTGCTTCCTGCCTTTATACAAGGGTCAATTGATAAGTTCGTGGCCTAAGGTAGATTTTTAGAAAACCTAGCACATTTATTTTTCCTACATTTACACACTTAGTTCAGTGGTCGTGGAGCATATGGATCCCTTCTTTGTAGAAGTCGGCATCTTGGACCTCCAGAAGTGGGCTACAGCAGGGGTGATTGTTAAGTTTGTGGCCCTAGGTTGGAGGAGATGAGTTATTAACTTCAAAACTTTCTGCATTATCAAAGAGTTGAACTGCATGTGCATGTAATGAGAGCTGTATAACTCGTGCCCTTCTCCATAGGCCACAAGGTTATCAATCACTCCTGCTGTGGACCACCTGGAGGTTCAAGACGCTCTTGTTACATGCACGTGTAGTTCAACTCTTTGAGTGATAATGCAGAAAGTTTGAAGTTAATAACTCATCTTCTTCTACCTTAGGCCACAAACTTATCAATCACCTCTGCTGTGGACCACTTCTTCAAAGAAGGGATCCGTATGCTCAATGACCGCTGGACTAAGTGTGTAAATGTAGGAGGGGACTATGTTGAAAAATAAATGTGCTAGGTTTTCTAAAATTGACTCCTTCTACCTTAGGCCACAAACTTATCAATCACCCCTCATACATAAGCTTTACAATATCTTCCTCCACAACTGCTCCACTATCTGTTTTGGTGCTGTGGTTCCCATGATGCCACACTGCCCCCCCCCCCCCCACCCCACATACAGCACTAGTCATTCTAAAAAAAAATCAATAGGAAGAGTTCTGTGTTTTTATATATAAACACACTGTTTTAAGGTCATGAGACATTGAACACTGAAGTATTTGTAAGAATACAACACACAAAATGCTAGGGGAACTTGGTAGGTCAGGCAGCATCTGTGGAGGGATGTGGACAGTCAACATTTGCAGGTTGAGACCCTTCATCTAGACCGGAGAGAAAGAGGGTGAGTAGCCATATAAAAATGTGGAGCATGAGCTAGCAGGTGATGGGTAGATCCGGGTGAGCATGAATGATAGGCAGGTGAAAGAGAGCAGAAGAGTGGTAATGATTGAGGCAAATGACAAAGGGCTAAAGAAGACGGACAGTGGATCGTGGAATATACAGAAGGGGATGTAGAGAGAATCCTGAGGGAGGAAATTGTGGGTGATAGGCAAACCAAAAGAGTGAGTGTGAGGGGGGAAGAGATGGGGTGATGGGACTGGATGGATAATGGCAAAATAAGGGGTACAGAGGGGAGTAGTTATCAGAAGTTATATGTTATATAACATTATATGTTATATGCTTATATGAAGTTAGGGAAATTGATGTTGATGCCATCATGTTGGACACTACCAAGTGGGAATTGGAGATGTTGTTCCTCTATCTGCTTGTAACATAAACATCACAGTAAAAATACTCTGCATATTTAAAGGTTAAACATATACGGCATGACATCTAAAACTTTGACAAAATTCTCTAAGTGCGTAGAGAAGAGTATCCTGTGGTTGCATCTCAACCCAGTATGGAAACACCAATGCCCAAGAATGGAAAAACCTACAAAAAGTGGTGGATGCAGTCTAGGCCATCACAGGCAAAACCTTCCCCACCAGTGAGCACATCTGCAGTGATCTCTGCCACAAGAAAGCAGCATCCATCATCAATGATCCCCACCATCCAAGCCACACACTACTGCCATCAGGACGGAGGTACAGGAGCTTTGGGTTCGGGAAAAGTTGTTAACATTCAGCCATCAGGCTTCTGACCCAGGGTGGGTAACATCACTCATCTCAACTTCAAGCTGATCCCAAAAACTATAGACTCATTTTAAAGGGCTCCACAACTCATGTTTTCAGTACAATTTATTTTCAAATTTTTTTTTGTGTTTGTATTTTCTTTGTTTTACTGTGAATGCCTTCAAGGAAATGAATCTCAAGGTAGTAGAGTTTATGGTGACGTTATTAGTTTCAATATAAATTTACTTTGAACTTTGAAGTTACAGGTGTATGGAGGCAGTTCTGATAACTTGGAGGAAAGCAGCGATTGGTGAAATCTTGGGGTCATGTTGGGAAAAACAACTGCATTTAAAGACAGAGTCTGGTTCTTTTAGAAGCAGAGCTCAAGAGCTAGTTTAATTAACCCGCCAAACAAGTGATGTGTTGTCCTTGTGCTTGCTTATACTCACAGATTAAAAAGATCGAAGCAGAGACACCGTTACAACAGCAAAAAAAAATTTGGGGGTTGAGGTGGACGTGATAACTTAAAACTGTCAAGCTACCAGGATAGAAGTGATTCCCACACAGTAGGGTGTTTGATTCTGTAAGTTGTAGGTGGGATACTGGTGGAGGTGGAGTTAGTCTCCACGCTGGAAATGTTAGCAGGATAGAGGGAGCGTGATCTTGGCAAAAATCCCTCAGGGAACTCCCTCAAACGGTTTCACTGTAACCAATGAAGTGGCTGAGAGAAATTTTCGTCCGGTGTGCTGACATCAGCGGCAGGAAAGGGGATCTGAGAGGTTGTTCAGCGATCCACGTTGTTTGCACCAAGTTTTAATCCCTGCTTTTTTTTTGCATGTCCCTTACAGTGGCCGCCCCCCGCCCTGAGCGCACTGAGCCGCGGGTGCCTGGAGCTGGAAGACTTTTAGACAGAATCGCGATCAGATTCCTCTTTGACCCGGCGTTAACTGACGGGTGAGTAAGCTTTCTTCTTTGTCTCAATGAAAAGCCACTGAAGGGCTGAAGGAAAGTGGGAAGAGTTTGTGAGGCGGAAATGGCTGGACACAAAGGCAAAGTCCAGTTCATACAAGCAGTAGAAATTTAGCATTTGAGCTAAAATAAAATCTCTTCACACGACAATATGTACAGCTGCGTCTTAAAGGAATGAACTCTGAGTGAGTGAGTGTCATCGGTCACTGCGGTCCACGCGCTTAATTAATTGTCTTTTAGTTGCGGCTCGGAATTAGTTCTCGAAATCCTAAATAGCTCTTCTGTATGCCATGAACTCATTTTACCCTAGAGTGTTGGAGGAGCGGCAAGTGGTTGGGCCTAATCCTCAGTTTGCAGCACTTGGTCTGTATAACCAGGTTGATTGTAATAATGCCCAATGCTTCCCCTGTTACTTCGACTAAAAGACGAACTCCGTATCTCTCCATCTACCTCGTTATGGCCCTCGCACCGCACTTGTCTCCGTGCACTGTAACTGTGACACCATTTTCTGCCTTCTCTTCTTGCTACCTCAGTGTCCCACTTGGGAATGTTCAGTCTGAACAAAGTTCTTTACTGTATCTCTGTATATGTGACAATTATTATTACAGACCCTCAACATCTGGGACACACCCTCTTCTTATTTCTAACATTGGGGAGGAGGTACAGGAGCCTGAAGACCCGCACTCAACCTTTCAGGAACAGCTTCTTCCATTCTGCCTTCAGAACAGTATTTATTTATTTGTATCTTAGAGTAAATTTTATGTCTTGCCCTGATTTACTGCTGCAGAACCAAAAAAAATAATGACATGTCAATGGTAATAAGCCTGATTCTGATCTGCAATAATAAACTGATTTGGCCCATCAAACTTGCTGTGCATTTATGTATTAGAATCATTGGCAGCAGCTTCCTCTGAGCCATCGGATTTCTTAACTGTCCATGAACACTAAACTGTTATTAATTTTAGTTATTTATATATTGAGATATAGTGTGGAATAGGCCCTTACTGCCCTCTGGCCATACTGCCCAGCAATCCCCCAATTTAATCCCAGCCTACTCATGGGGTAATTTGTAATGACCAATTTACCTAGAAACTGGTACATCTTTGGACTGTGGGAGGAAACCGGACCACCCGGAGGAAACCCACTTAGTCACGGGGGGGGGGGGGGGTGAAACGTACAAACTCCTTCCAGACAGCAGTATATTGATTTATGGAACATATTAAATTTTATGTCTTTGCATTGTACTTGCTGCTGCAAAATAACAAATTTCATGACCTATGTCAGTAATAATAAACCTGATTCTGAACCTTACCCCACATGCCTGCCTTCCACCCTTAGTCCCATAGGTTTTCAAAATCTCGTGCAACAAAAATTACCAGTCGTAGTCATAGAAACACCACACATAAAGTGGCCCTTTGGCCCCCGCACTCTACACTGACCATCAGCCCCTTCGTGATGCTGGTGCTGGTAAGTTTTTGACTGCACTTGTGCATATGTCACTAACATTGGCCTATTTGCACTAATTGTACATTAATTCCGTTTTTATTCCTCCCCAATTCTCATCAGCTTTTCTCAGATTCTCCCACTTGCCTACGCACAAAAGAAAGTTTCAGACTGCTAGGAGTTAGCATCATGGTCCCAGAGCACATCCTGCACAGTTGCAAAATCTCATCAACACCTCTACTTCCTAAGGAAGATGAAGGGAGCTGGACTATGCACAACAAAATTCCTGACTTTCTATAAATGTGCAGTTGAGAGCATCCTAACATACTGCATCATTGTGTGGTATGGAAACTGCACTGTGGCAGACAGCACAGTTGCACACGGGCAATTAAACCTGCCCAATACATCTCTGGTACCAGTTACCCACCAACAAACGACATATTGTATATATGGAAAAAACTAGTATAAAGATGGCGGCGAGTAAGAAACTGTTCCTAAAAGGTTGCGTATTGGGCTTCAGAAAATATAATACGTTATATGTACTGTATTGTGTACTTTGGACTGGCGGTACATTGTTTCATTTGGCAGTATACATTTTTATGGTTGAATGACAATAAATTTGAGTTTGACATTTGAGCAATATCATTATAGATCTTACCCACCCTGCTCATGGACTGTTTGTCCCACTCTTAACATAGAAGAAGCCATGCAGCATCCAGGCCAGGACCACCAGACTCAAAAACAGTTACTTCTGCCAGACCATCTGGCTGATCAGCACCTCTACCCATTAACTCACCCCACCACATTGCCCACTACCATTACATTACCATTTACTGTCAGAGTCACCTTATGTACAGATACTCCTCTATCTAGCACCACTTTACACACATAAATCTCTTTGTGTGTGTAAACTAATGTTATATATTGATATTTATTGTGGTTTTTAATTGTTTTTTAATACTGCATTGTATCTGGAGTAACAATTATTTTGTTCTGCTTTACACTTGTGTACTGACAAATGACAATAAATAATCTAGAATCCTGACTTTGCAGTAGCAGATTAATCAACATTAATTGCCATTTAATTACAGCTCAGATTTTTGTATATTATTTACCAAATTCACTCTTGAAAACAAGGTGAGACTTCTCAGTAAACTTTTACAAGTGATTTTTTATTCTTTTGATTCCTCTCAATGCCTTTAGAAAGTTGTTATTGAGGTTAACTAAACATAACTTTGGATCACGTCAAGCCTGTGTGGTTCTGAGTGTTTTTGGAGGATATTTCAGTTAATGAATCCTTCCCTTGCTGATTTTGATCATTTTCTGGCCAATATTTCTCCTTTGACCAACATCACTAAGAGAATATTTACTTATCACCTTCGTAACACAACAACATGCTGGAGGAACTCAAAACAGCATCAATGGAAAGGAATAAAGAATTG
Organism: Hemitrygon akajei; assembly: GCF_048418815.1. Lineage (NCBI taxonomy): Eukaryota > Metazoa > Chordata > Chondrichthyes > Myliobatiformes > Dasyatidae > Hemitrygon > Hemitrygon akajei. The sequence goes on from NC_133144.1 coordinate 24,584,554, forward strand.
CCATTTTGGGCTGGGAATCGATGAAAGGTCTCAGCCTGAAACAGCAACTCTTTATTCCTTTCCATAGATGTGTGACCTGCTGAGTTCCTCTAGCATTTTGTTTGTGTAACTGGGATTTCCAGTATCTGCAGAATCTCTTTGGGAACATGGTGCACATAGCTCAGCAGCCATCTTTCCTGTATGATAACAGTGATTGCATTCCCAAAATAATACATTTGTTGTGTTGTCTTGTAGTTGTAGTGTGGCAGAGCTGATGGAAAAGTGGAACTGGCTTGGCAACTGAATGTCCCTGCCTATGTTATAATTGCAAGCTATTTCTTTGTATTTCTGACCAACTTGAGCTTGAAGGAGTTTAGAGACAATTTATGATGATATGCTGGGGCTTGAGGACCTGAGATACAGGGAAAGGTTGAACAGGGTGGGACTTTGTTTCCTGGAACGTAGGAGATTAAGGGAAGATCTTCCAGAGGTATCCAAAATTATGAGGGATATACACGTTTGTAGATTGGGTAATACATGCTGACTATTTTTCCCCTGAGGTTGGGTGAGACTAGAACCAGAAGTCATAGATTTGGGCCAAAAGCTGAAATATTTAAGGGGGACTCGAGTGGGAACTTTTTCACTCAGAGAATGATGTGGGTGTTGAATGAGCTGCCAGCAGAAGCGGTGGATATAGGTTCAATTGCAATGTTTAAGGAAAATCTGAATAGGTACATGAATGAGAGAGTTATGGAAGATTAGATGGGACTATGCAGGTCAATTTGATGTGGACTAGATGGGCCGAATGGCCTGTTTCTGAGCTGTAGACTCTATAACTTTATGACTGTTCATATATTGAATCTATGTATTTATTGTACATGCACAATTATCAACATTTGCAAGTTTGGCGAGAAACTTTCTTTCAGTAATGGAGTTAAATTCACTCAGGACTGCAGCACAAGTCTGTTCAGGGATGCGAGAGAGTTACAGGTGAAGCCAGTGGCTGACTAGTGTGTGGTGTCTGCGTTTATCACTGTGGATTGCTTTGGGCCAAAGATATCAAAGTTTTATTCCAAGGACTCATTGTTTCAGCCAGTGACAAAGGCATGTAGATTAAATCTTTATGTTCAATGCCAGCTTTGGTAGCATTGCTGTTCTGGATAATAGGATGAATATCACAGAGAAATTGTCTGAAATCAACAGCGTTTCTGTTTCATTCTGAGTGCTCTGAGGTGGATTCTAAAGCTGTACAAAGTTTGGCATGAAACCACATGACATCTAGTCTGTAAGGACAAAGAGTGCAATTAGTAAAAAAGTAATTACATTTCCCTAATATGCAACAGGGCAATTGTACAATATTTGTATGGCAAGAGCAGGAAGACCAGAAAGACCGGGAAAGGTTTTATTATTGACCCATGGTAAGTCTATCAATCAGACATGTGAAGAGATCACAATGTGGCGTCAGTGTCTGCTGCGATTGCATGAGGAAGTGAAAATTTTGCCAGAATATTTCTGTGTGTCGTCATCCCCAAAGCATATGTGAATAACAATATCTTCACCCAAGGCTGTGTCCCCACCCATAGACCTCTGCCAATTGCCCTACATTAGATTCCAGCCAAGCATTGCAGTCTTAAAGTTTGCATTCTGGTTTTAAATCCTTATCTCTGGAATTTCTCCTTCCCATTTCTTCGTGTTTGTGTATCGATCAGACAGTGAGGGCAGCAGGTTTTCTTCCCTGAAGAGTATTGGTGAACCAGGAGGCTTTTCAAAATTCGAAGTAAATTTATTTTCGAAGTATTTGTATGTTGGGCCAGCTGGTGGTGTAGTGGCTTCAGCACTGGACTTGAAGGCAGATGGTCCCGAGATCAAACCAGCCGGGTCCCAACCTGGGCAGCAGCAGTATCTGCACGGAAGAAAGGCCTGGCAATCTACTTCCCGTGTTTTGCCATGAAAACCTGTGGATTCTACGGTCCATGAGGTCACGAAGAGTCGGACTCAACTAAATGACTGAACAGCATCCTGAAATTTATTTTTGCAGGCATTACAGTAGAACAAAGTAGTACTATAGAATCAATGAAAAGCAATAATGCATGCCAAAAATGACAATCAATGTATAAAAGAAGACCAACTGTGCAAATACAAAATAATAATGATAAATAATTAATTAAATAAAGAATGCTATGAACATGATTCATAGAGTCCTTGAAAGCGAGTCCATAGATTCTGGAATCAGTTAAGAGTTGAGGTGGGTAAGATGATCTACACTGGCTTTTTATAGCAATCTAGGAGATTTGTGGTCTTTACCAATGACTAGACTTAAAAAAAAAATACAATTTCATCCTATGTATCTGATGACGATCACTACTGATTTCCTTCACTCCACTTTCTATTTCTTCAATTCCATAATGGATTGTTATTTTAAGAGTGAGGGAGGAGGTGTCGGGGCAGGTGTAGAACTTGTTTCACTTGCAAGGATAAGTGCCAGGAGGAAGATCAGTGGGAAGGGATGAATGGACAAGGGATTCACTTAGGGAATGATCCTTGTGTCATTGCTGATACAGATTGGGAACTACGAAGAATTTGAAGGTTTTTAACACTAATTTTGAATGTTACAATGAAAATGAAGATTTGGAGGATGCAGTCATCAATAGCATTGTGTGAAGGCAGTCTATTATCTACATTAGATGACGTGTTGAACTTTTGTTCATTTATAGTCAATCAAGAGAATGTGGCAGCGTACATGGCATACTCCATTAAGGCAGTTTAATTATACTGTAGTGGTACTGATAGTATTCTAATCTTTTCTGTATTTCATTTCATTTAAATACATAATTTGTTACTCAGGTGGTGGTTGTATTTCTGTACCTTTTTAACTACTAATTAAAGACAAAGGGACTTGGGAATCCACGCGCAGGATTCCCTGAAGGTTAAATTGCTGATTGAGTCAGTGGTAAGGAAGGCAAATGCAATGTTTGCATTGATTTCAAGAGGACTAGAATATCAAAGCAAGGATGTAACGCTGAGGATTTATAAGGTGTTGGCCAGACAGCACGTGGAGTATTGTGAGCAGTTTTGGGTCCCTGATCTGAGAAAAGATGTGCTGACATTATAGAGAGTCCAGAGGATGTTCAGAAGAATGCTTCTGGGAATGAAAGGGTTAATGTATGAGGAGTTTTGGCTCTGGGCCTGTACTTGCTGGAGTTCAGAAGAATGAAGGAGATATTACTGAAACAGCACACACAAAATGCAGGCCAGGCAGCATCTATGGAAAAGAGTACAGTCGACATTTCGGACCAAGACCTTTTGGCATGGGATATTATTGAAATCTATTGAATATTGAAAGGCCTAGATAGAGTGGATGTTGCGAGGATGTTTCCTGCAGTGGGGGAGTCTAGGACTAGAGGGCACCTCCTCAGAATAGAGGGACATCCAGTTAACACAGAGGTGAGGAATTATTTTTAGCCATAGTGTGGTGAATCTGTGGAGGCCATGTGATTGGGTAAATTTAAAATGGAAGTTGATAGGTTCTTGTTTAGTCACGGTGTCAAATGTTACAGGGAGATGCCGGAAGAATGGGGGTTGAGAGGGATAATAAATCAAAGTCCAAAGTAAATTTATTATCGAACTGCATATATGTCACCATATACCACCCCTAGATTCATTTTCTTGTGGGCATACACAGCAAATGCAGGAAACATAATAGAATCTTTGAAAAACTGCATCCAACAGGATGGGCAAACAACTGATATGCAAAAGACAACAAACTCTGCAAATACAAATAATAATAATAATAATAATAAATAAATAAACAATGGATATCAAGAATGAAGGGAGGGAGTCCATAGAGTGAGGCAACAATTCAGCAATGTATTGAGTGAAGCCATCCCTCTGGTTCAAGAGCCTGTTGGTCCTTGATGATGGAATCTGCTTTCCTGTGACAGTGGTCCATGTAGATTTGCTCACTGGTGGGAAGGGCTTTAACTGTGATGGACTGAGCCATGTCTTTTTGTTGGATTTTCCGTTTAAGGGTGCTTCTGTACCAGGCCATGATACAATCAGTCAATATACTCTGCACCAAACATCTACAGAACTTTGTCAAATTTTTGAATGTCATGCTGAATCTTTACAAACTTCTAAGGAAGTAGGGGTGCTGCGATGCTTTCTTTCTAATGGCGCTTACTTGCTGGGCCGAGTATAGATCCATTGAAATATTGAAACACTGAGGAATTTAAAGTTGCTGACCCTCTCCACCTCTGATCCACCAATGAGGACTGGTTCATGGACCTCTAGTTTCCTCCTCTTGAGGTCAAAATCTCATTGGTCTTGCTGATATTGACTGAGAGGTTGTTGTTGTGGCATCACTCAGCCAGATTTTCAGTCTCTCACCTGCCTAAGTGCTGATTGGGCCAATGACAGTGGCATTGTCAGCAGACTGAAATAGGGCTTTGGAGCTGTGCTTAGCATTGACAGTCACAAGTATAAAGTAAGTAGAGTAGAAAGCTAAGCACACAGCCTTCTGGTGCACCTTTACTGATGGAGATCATGGAGGAGATGTTGTTTCCAATCTAAACCTGGGGTCTGCAAGTGAGGAAATCAAGGATCCAACTGCATAAGGAGGTATTGATGCCAAGGTCTTGAAGTTTATTGATTAGTTTTGAGGGGATGATAGTATTGAATGCTGAGCTGTAGTCAATAAAGAGCATTTTGATGTATGCATCTTTGCTGTCCAGATGTTCCAGGGCTGAGGGAAGAGCTAATAAGATGGCATCTGCTGTTGACCTGTTGTGATGGTAGCCAAATTGGAGTGGATCCAAGTCTCTTCTCAGGCAACATTTGATATGTTTCATCACCAACCTCTCAAAGCACTTCATCACATTGGATGTAAGAGCTGCTGGACAATAGTTATTGAGGCAGGTTACCATGTTCTTCTTAGGCACTGGTATAATTGAATCCTGCTTGAAGGAAGTAGATACCTCAGATTGCCAAAGTGAGGGGTTGAAAATATCAGTGAACACTTGATCAGTTGATCAGCACAGGTCTTTAATACTCAGCCATATACCCCGTTGGGCTGGATGCCCCTCCTGAAGGATACAATGGTTTTGGTCTCAGAGACTGAAATCACATGGTCATCGGGGGCTGTGGGAGTTTGTGTAGGTTCCTCCTTGTTTTGACAGTCAAAACGAATATGGAAGACATTGAGCTCATATAGGAGCGAAGCCCTGTTGTCAGTATGTTGCTAGGTTTAACTTTTTAAGAGTTGATAGAATTCAAGCCCTGCCACAGCTGTTGAACATCCCCGAGTGGCTCAAGTTTGGCTCGGAATTGCCACTTTGCATGTGAGTTGGCTTTCCAGAGATCGTCCATGGACCTCTTGTATCTTACTTGGTTGTCAGAGCTGAATGCCACTGATCTGCCTTCAGAAGTCTATGGATCTCATGGTTCATCCAGAGCTTCTGATTGGGGAAGACTCTGAATGATTTTGTGGGGACGCTCATCTGATGAGTCCTACTCCACTGAATCGAAGCAATCCTGCAGCCGCTCCTTTGCCTCCCATGACCACCTCTTTGTTGTCCTTACCTCTGCAGTCTTGCTCTTTAGCCTCTGTCTGTATCCAGGTTGGAGAAGGGCAACCAAGTAATCACATTTCCCAAAATGCCGTCTAGCATGGAATGGTAAACATTCCTATTCATACTATAGCGATGGTCAAATCTTTTGGAACCTGTGGTGCTGCAGGTTATATGCTGATGATAATAGGACAGAGATTTCTAGAGACAAACCTGACTGAAGTCCGCAACCATGATTTGAAATGTGTCTGTGTGGGCAGTTTCTTTCTTGGAGATGGCAGCATTTAATACTTTGAGTACCTGATTAACATCTGGTTTTTGCGGTAAATTTTCCATCAGCCATGATAGAATGGCAGAGTAGACTTGCTGGGTCGAATGGCCTGATTCTGCTCCTATGTCTTCCAGGCTTATGGTCTAAAAAATCTCCTGGTACATACAAATGTACAGAACATGGGGAATAAAGATGATCATCCATTAATCAATCAATAACAATTTAATTTCCACAGCTCTTTTGGTGGGATTTGAATGTGGAACTGTGGATTGCTAGTTCTGCCTATTGGATTAGAAGTAGTCCAGTAATTTATCTGCTACATCTATAGGTTACTGTTAGCGGTGGAGAAAGCTCATGCTGGTTAAAAGCACAATGAACTGCTTGTAACTTCTGCCTGAAGTGTAAAGTCCATTTTCTCAGGAGGCTAAAGAAACTTGGCATGTCTCCTGTCGATCGTTGCCAATTTTTATAAATGTACCATAGGAAGCATTCTGCCTGGATACGTAACAGCTTGGTATGGCAACTGCTTTGCACATGCTAAGAGTAACTACAGAGACTTGTGGACACATCTCAGCACACCACAGAAACTGGCCTCCCATCCATGGACTCTGTCTATGCTTATGACCGCATAATGCCCCGCTACTGCTTTTGTTGGAGTAATGGGTAGGGAGGGGGTAAGTGGGAGGGGGAGTGGGTCTTTGGGGTTCTAACATTTTTCTGTCATTCATTCTTTGGGTTTTTTCCTCTCTGTTTTGTGCAAAGAGTAAGGTTTTCAGGTGGTATACTGTATACAGTCTGATACTAAATTGAACCACCAAACCATTGAAAAAAAAGACCAGGGGCATTGTTTCTTCTCTCTTTTTCCATTGAGTAGAAGATACAAAAGCCTGAAAGCCCATACCACCAGACTTGATCAATTTCTGTCCTGCTGTTATAAGAGCATTACATAGTTTTCCAGGACAAAATAGTTGGAACCTTGACCTCACAAAATACTCTGTTATGAACTTGCACCTTACTGATTAAATGTGCTGCACTTTTTCTTGTGGCTGTTACATTTTATTCTGTATTGATATTGCTTTACCTTCTATTTCAATACACTGTGAAATGATCTGATCTGTATGAAGAGTAAGCAAGATGAGTTTTTGACTGTATCCCGGTGCATGTGACAATGATCAACTAATTTCAGTTCCAAATTTGTTGTGCCAGTATCTGGTAGTGCTATTCACTGGCAGAAACTGGGCAATATCTGTAATCAGCTCCAGACTCAGCTTCCAACAGATGGCATAACTGATGCAGTAGATAAGGTTCCAGTAGGCTTTGTTAGGAACTAGTCACTAGTGGAGTCACACAGGACAAATAGGCCCTTCAACTCATCTAGTGCATGTCTGTCATCAAGCAGCCTGGTGATCCCATTTTATTCCCCCTACCTTCCCATTATCTCCTAACATGCTACCATGCACAGGGGCCAAATTTCAGTGGTCAAAATAACTTACCGACCACTGTGAGGTGAAACCAGGGCACCCGGGGGAACCCGCACAGTCTTGGAGAGAATGTGCAACCTCAAGAGAGCCAGGAGCAGAGGTCAGGATTGGATTGAGAATGTGAAGAGGGTAAGGGGTACGTTTAGAAGGGGTGGGCGAGGGGTAAGTGTAGCAAAATATGTAGACAGGACTAGGAAGAGGATACGTCATTGGGGAAGTGTAGTAGAACTGGGAAGAGGTAGCTAAAATAAGATTCCAGACAGCATGTAGCAATCACAAAGAAGAGGAACCTTGCGACCACAAACAATGTATTTGGCAAAGTATCTTGAGCTATATACCTATTTCGAGTGTTTTGCTTGCGTCCATACCTATTCCAAGTATTACGCTTGCGTCTATGCTTATTCCGAGTATTTCGTGTGCTTAGCTATGCAATAGCCAATCAATTCATGCATTCGAATCGGTAACCATATTTGCAAATGTATTACCCTGCTTTTGGGTATAAGTATGACCTTTGTAAACCAACAAACTGGGAGTTGGCTACCTTACGCCCGAAGTGCGTGGGGCTGCGAACTCCTCTCTGAATAAAAACCGTTTCAGAGGTAATTTCATGTCTCTGGTGTTTTTCCTCAACTGAGCAGGTTAATAAATTTAGGTTGACAGGATCAAGGTCACTGGAGCTGCGAGTTGCCAGACCCTCAGCTTGTCGCTATCTCAGCTAACACCAGCTAGAGGAGATGCACATCCCGTCTACACTTTTTTACACCTGCTCATTAATGCAAATATCTAGTCAGCCAACCGTGTGGCAGCAACTCCATGCATACAAGCAGGTAGACATGGTCAAGGGGTTCATTTGTTGTTCAGACCAAACAGCAGAATGGGGGAAAAGATGTGATCTAAGTGACTTTGACAGTGGAATGATTGTTCATGCCAGTCAGGGTGGTTTGCGTATCTCAGAAACTGCTGATTTCCTGGGGTTTTCACGCACAACAGTCTCTAGAGTTTATAGAGAATGGTGCACAAAAGCAAAAAGATCTAGTGAGTGGCAGCTGTGCCGGTGAAAATGGATAGGCTATAGTATTTGAAGACCACGAACATGTACTCAGTGGCCACTTTATTAGGTATAGGAGGATTCTAATAATGTGGCCATTGTGTGTTAGATATACCACACATCAGAACCCTTAGTTTAATCAAGGATTCTGCCATTAACGGCATTAATTTTCACTAATGTTACTTCAAATGTTCTGTTTACTTTTGCACAACTGCATTCAACTTGCCCTTTGGCTTGTGATGTAAGCTTATCTGACCATGGGAGATGCACTGATATTTGAGGAAGTGAGAGCATTTGCAAGTGAGAAGTTTCCTGGCATGGCTGATGCAATCTGTCTAGCCATTTGTTGCGTAAAACTGCCAGTTTTACAATGCAGAAGTGTTTGGACATCTTCACAATACTACATTGTATGTGGTGGAGTGTGAGATACTGTGTATAAGGGGCAGCTGTACAAACAGGGTACTATGGTAATAGAGTTGCAGAAAGACATTGCTGAAATGTGTGAATATAGTTGTAGCTTTGATAATTATATACTTAGCAATCTACATATGCGCAAGCATTTTCAATAGAATGTAATCTGTTAGAATTAGTATTCGAGGTTTACAGTTCTTCTCCATCTTGCAAGCACCTGGTTTATGTACACCAATACATACGAACAAGCATTGGCACAATTTGTGGGAATGATATTCCTGCTGCTTCAGGCTTCAGACATATCCTGCTGCCTGTGAACTGAGTTTGCAGCTGTATTTCTGACTTGCAAACTGTTCCGTGTATAAACCGGTCATGGAACGGAATCCAACTATAAAATGGGGACAAACAGTATAATTCTGCATTTTTGGTTGTTCAGCAGATTACCAAAGGCACAACTCATTGCTATTACAATGAAAGACATATTGTTTGGTGAATAGATCACAATACCAAGGCATTAAACTTAAATTAACTCCTGCAATGTATTACCTGTATGCTTTAGATTAAGATTCTGTTACTACAGTAATTCTACTGATTTTCAAAGAATAAGCCCCTGTTAAATTTGACGTATGTCAGTGATAACAATTTTTGTGCAATCTTGGAAGAGAATCTAAAGATGATCTGTATTTAAAAAAAGAGATTTCAATTTTCGCAAGAGAGGAAAAAAAAATCAGCATTTTGGAAAATGAAACGAACTGTTGCAAATTATGATATTTTTCTATCATGAAATGCTTGAAATACTCGGGCAGTATTAGAGAGAAGAAAAACGAGAATAACATTTCAGATCAGTGACCTCTCATCAGAGCAGAAAGTTTGCCAAATACTTTTTCCCAAAGTTGGTGGCTGACTTTGCATCTGATCTTTATGGTTGATTAGGGCACAATGTAGCTGAGGGATGGAGTCCAGAAGAGGTCTCAGACTCCATCCACATGGTCTGTACTGAGTTCATTGGCATCAGGAGTGAACACCTTTAAAGGATTCAAGAAATAAGTGTATGCATTTATATATCTTTCAAAATTTTAGGTCATTCCAAAGTACTTATTGGCAAACTAAATACTTTTGAAGCGTTATTAAAGTGTGAAATAAAACAGGAAAAATAATGTGAGCATTGATTGGGCAGGGCACCAGGAACAGCTGTGCTCTTCTGAAAAATATTGTCATGGATCATTTTGTTTCTGCTTGGTTTAAAGTTGTGTTTGAAAGAGAGCACAATATTCCTTCAATCTCAGACTTGGAGTGTCAGGCTGGATTTTTGTGCTTTAATCTGTGGAAACCACTGAATCATAATGTATCTCAGGGCACAAGAAACTGCAGATGCTGTGAATCTGGTGAAGCACACGTAAGTCTGGAGGAGCTTAGTGGTTCAGGCAATAGCTGTGGAGGTAAATTGGCATTCGATGATATGGGCTGAGACCCTTCATCAGTCCTGTATCGACCTGAAAAACTGTCGATTTCCCTCCAGGGACGCTACCTGATTGTCTTAATTCCTCCAATGATATGTGTGTTGATCATGATGTGTCTCTATTTCCTTCTGGTTTGAAAGCTGTTATGGGCTTGGATCTTCTGGACTAAAAGTCGGCAGTTATTCTGGGAAATGTAATCATAATCGGGCGAAACTTGAGGCCCCCAGTTGAGTACAGCAGACCTTGGACTTCTGTGCAGTCGATTGTCGATCTTGGAAAAAAGGTGCCTTGCCATTGTACTCCATGTGGAGTCCAGTAGAGGGGTGCAGTGGTCTGTAACTTCAGCTGGGCAATGTGCCAGTGTCCTCATTGACTTCAGTATGGGGAAATAGGTGCATTGAGAAGATTAAGTATGAGAAGATGTCATTTTTGATTTAAATATATTATCTCCTTTTATGTTTTAGAGATGCAAATCATGGATATAGGCTATTTGGCCCAACAAGTCCATGCTGACTATCAATCACCTATTAATTGTACTTTCATCCCATTCCTACTTTCCTTGCATTTTCATCAACTCCAGATTCTACCACTCACTAATTCACAAGGGGCAATGTGTGGTGGCCAATTAACCTAACAAACCTTGTGTGGAATGTGCGTTGATATGGGAGCACCTGGAGGAAACCCAAATGGTTACAAGAACATACAAACTCCACACAGACAGCACCCAGCGTTATGATTGAACCCAGGTCTTCAACAGCGGCACCATTGTGCCACCCATTCTACATTATAATTTTAAAAATACATCCAGTATTTCAATCAGGTTTGTTATCATCGACTTGTTGTTTTGCAGCAACAATACAGTGCAAGACAGAAAATTACTGTAATTTACAAAAATAAAAAGAGTAAAAACAAAAGGATTAATGAGGTAGTGTTCATGGGTTCATGAACCATTCAGAAGTCTGTTAGTGGAAGGGAAGATGATGTTTCAACTTTGTTCAGTGTTGATCTTCAGGTTCCTGTACCACCTCTCTGTTGGTGGTAATGCGAAGAGAGAGTCAGGGATGTTCACTATCACCCAGTCCCCTTGAGTGATTTGACACATGGCCATAGTTGGAAGGTTAAGCCTTTTGCCCAAGGAAGTGTGACCAGGGGTGGGGCTTTTGAGGTCTGGCAGCTGGCAAGGTCAGGCAACTGTCTTGATGGTGGACAGTCATGCCATTAACTTTCCTCAAGATACAGGACACTAAAGGGTGGATTTAGGGAGGGTGTCACTCTCGGTTGCGGGGTCTAGAACCAGGAGTCACCCATGCAGCTGTGGACTGCTGCCTCTTAGCACCCAAGACCCAGAGTCACTCCTGGAATCTTCTCATTCTCCCTGTGATGAAGTGAGTTTCCAGCTTATCTCACTGTCCCCCTCACTATGGACCTCCAAGTTTTTTTTCTTTTTTTCCATCTCCCTTTTCATATTTATGTTTCATAACAATGTAGAAGGACATCATCTTTATCCATCGAGTCTATGCCAGCACTCGGGCCAATCTCATCCCTGCCTCTCCCACCTAATTCCTTCTAACTTGTTCTCTCTCATGTTCCCATAAACATCCCATTGATCCCAAACTGGGAGTGATGTACAGCAGCTGAATAACATACCAACCTTCATGAGTTTGGGATGTCGGAGGAAACCGGAGTAGAGAGAACATGCAAACTCCACACAGTATTAGAGGCCAGGATCGAGCAGAAGGTGTTGGGGCTGTGAGGTAACTATACTGCCAACGTGCTGCTTGCTATGTTAAACAGTAGAGCTGTCTCCTTCTGCACTGCTCCGGACCCTAACAGCTAGCTTACATGAAATGATTTTCCTTAGAAAAAGAATTTCTTTGAGAGAAAAAGATTGGGACTTCCATGATGCCTCTTGCAGTTCAGTACTTTAGTGAAATTTACCAGTGGATATTTGGCTCAGTGGACATTTGCAAAACAGCACTGGATCTGATTTTGGCAAAAAAAAAGCTGCTGATGCCATTAAATTTCTGAACCATACCAGATCGATAGTGAGAACTGGCAGGTGTGTGTGCATGTTTTCATTTTGGTGGGCCTGGTTCATAGCTCCCACACTGTTAAGTTGCCGAGCATGTACTGTTACTAACATGACTCCCGTAAAAACATTTAATCATACTACTCTGTTGTTCTTGCTTCGTGCATATGTAACAATGTTGTGCAGAATCTAAGCTGGTCTTGTTTAGCCAGCACTTTTTTGAAGTTCTTCTGTATCTACTAAGTCATTGCAGTGTGGTCAATTTTTTTTTCATTTCTATTGGTCAGGAATTATAAGATGATAAGACCATAAGCCCATTGAGTCTGCTCCAACATTCAATTATGGCTGGTCCTTTCTTTTCCCTAACCTTTGATGCCGTGACCAATCAAGAACCTATCAATCTCCACCTTAAATACATCCAACCCACCTAGCCTCCAAGCTGCCTGTGGTAACAAATTCCACAAATTGACTACTCTCTGGCTGAAGAAATTTCTCTGCATCTCTGTTTTAAATGGACATCCCTCTATCCTGAGGCTGTACCCTCTTGTGCTAGATTCACCCCCCTATGGAAACATCCTTTCCACATTTTCTCTGTCTAGGCCTTTTAATATTCAAAGGTTTCAATAAGATCCCCCCCTTGTCCTTCTAAACTCCAGTGAGTACAGGCCCAGAGTCATCAAATGTTCCTCATGTGATAACCCTTTCATTCCCAGAATCATTCTTGTGAACCACCTCTGGACCCTCTCCAATGCCAGCACATCTTTTCTAAGATGGGGGGCCCAAAACTGTTCACAATACTCAAGGTGAGGCCTCACTAGTGCCTTATAAAGCCTCAGCATCACATCCCTGCTCTTATATTCTAGACTTCTTTGAATGAATGCCAACATTGCATTTGCCTTCCTCACTGATTCTACCTGCAAGTTAACCATTTGAGTGTTCTGCACAAGGACTCCTAAGTCCCTTTGTATCTCAGATTTTTGGATTTTCTCCCCATTTAGTCCATTAGTTCATTCTCCCCATTAGTCTGCATGTTTACCTCTACTACCAAAGTGCATGATTATGCATTTTCCAATATTGTATTTCATTTGCCACTCTCTTGCCCATTCTCCTAATCTGTCTAAGTCCTTCTGGAGCTTTCCTGTTTCCACAATACTACCTGCCCTTCCACTAACCTTGGTATCATCTGCAAACTTGGCAGCAAGGTCATCTATTCCATTACTTAAAACATTGATATACAGCCTAAAAACAAGCGGTGCCAACACCGATCCCTGTGGAACACCATTAGTCATTGGCAGCCAACCAGAAAAGGATCCTTTTATTCCTACTGGCTGCCTCTTACCAATTAGCCAAAGCTCTAACTATGCTAGTAACATCATGGGCTCTGAATTTGGTAAGCAGCCTCATGTGTGACACCTTATCAAAGGCCTTCTGAAAGTCCAAATATGCAACATCTACTGAATCCCCTTTATCTACCCTATTTGTCACCTCCTTAATGAATTCCAACAGGTTTGTCAGGTAAGATTTTCCCTGAAGGAAACCATGCTGACTTTGACCTACCTTGACCACTGTCACCAAGTGCTCCATTACCTCATCCTTAACAATTGACTGCTAAATCTTCCCAACCACTGAAGTCAGGCTAACTGGTCTATAATTTCCTTTCTGCTTACTCCCTCCTTTCTTAAAGAGTGGAGTGACCTTTGCAATTTTCCAGTCCTCCAGACCAATGCTAGAGTCCAGTGATTCTTGAGAGATCTTTACTGATGTCTGCACAATCTCTACCACTACCCTTTTCAGAACCCTGGGGTGTAGTTCATCTGGTCTGGGTGACTTATGTACCTTTAGGTCTTTCAGCATTTTGAGCACCTTCTCCCTTGTAATAGTAACTGCACTCATTTCTCTTCCCTCGCACCCTTTAAGGTCTGGCACCCTGCTAATGTTTGTAGACTGATGCAAAATACACGTTTAGTTCATCTTCCATCTCCTTGTCCCCTGTTATTATTTCTGCAGCCTCATTTTCTAGTAGCCCTAGATCCATTCTCAACTCTTTTTTATTTTTTACATACTTGAAAATGTTTTTTTTTCTATCCAACTTGATATTGTTTGCTACCTTGCTTTGATATTTCATCTTTTCCTTCCTAATGATTCTTTTAGTTGCTTGCTGTAGGTTTTTAAAAGCTTCCCAATCCCCTATCTTCCTGCTATTTTTTGCTTTGTTGTATGTCCTCTCTTTTGCTTTTTAATCAGCTTTGACTTCCCTTATCAGCCACAGTTGTACAATTTTGCCATTTGAGTATTTCTGTTTTTTGGGAATACATCTATCCTGCACTTTCCTCATTTTTCCCAGAAACTCAAGCCATTGCTGTTCTGCTGTCATCCCTGCCAGCATCTCCTTCCAAATTACTTTGGCCAACTCCTCTCTCATACCACTGTAATTTCCTTTATTCCCCTGGAATACTGCTACGTCCGACTTTACTTTCTCCCTGTCAAATTTCAGGTTGAACTCAATTATATAGTGACCAATACTCCTAAGGGTTCCTTTACCTTAAGCTCCCAAGTCACTCTGGTTCATTACATAACACCCAATCCAGTATAGCTGATACCCTAGTGGGCTCAGTGACAAACTGCTCTAAAAAGCCATCTCATAGGCAATCAACAAATTCACTCTTTTGTGATCCATTTCCAACCTGATTTTTCCAATTTACTTGCATGTTAAAATGTCCCATGACTACCATAGTATTGCCCTTTTGACACACTTTTTCTATTTCCTATTATAATATGTAGTCTACCTCCCAGCTACTGATGGGAGGCATGTATACAGTATAACTTCCATCATGGTCCTTTTACCCTTGCAGTTTCGTAACTCAATCCACAATGATTTAACATCTTCTGATCCTATGCCACATCTTTGTACAGATTTGACAGCATTCTTTACCAGCAGAACCACGGCATCCCCTCTGCCTACCTTCCTAACCCTCCAATACAATGTGTAACTTTGGACATTCAGCTCCCAATTACAACCAGCCTTCAGCCACGGTTCAGTGACGGTCACAACATCATACCTGACAATATGTAATAGTACAACAAGATCATCCACCTTATTTTTTATACTCTGTGCATTGAAATGTAACACTCTGAGTATTATATTTGCTATCCTTTTTGATTCTGCATCCCTAATGCACTGATACTCACCCTGCTGGCTGCAATTTTGTCCATTCATCTCCCTGCCCTGCCTGACAGTCTGAATGTACACTATCTTTGCTTTTTTACCATCTGTCCTATCCTGAGTCCCTTCACTCTGGTTCCCATCCCCCTGGCAAATTAGTTTAAACCCTCCCTAACAGCTCTGCCCAACCTTCCCACGAGAATATTGTTACCCCTCAGCTTCAGCTCACTTTTGTACAGATCATACCTCCCCCAGAAGAGATCCCAATGATCCAAGAACCTGAAGGCCTGTCTCCTGCACCAGCTGCTCAGCCACACATTCATCTGTTAACTTATCCTGTTTCTACCCTCACTGGCACATGGTACGGGTAGTAATCCAAAAACTATTACCCTGGAGGTCCTGCTTCTCAGCTTTCTGCCTAGCTCTCTAAATTTTCCTTCCTATGTCGTTGGAATCAATACGTACCAAAACATCTGGCTGCTCTCCCTCCCCCTCCAAAATGCTGTGGATGCGATCTGAGACGTCCCTGACCCTGGCACCTGGGTGGCAACATACCATCCGGGTGTCCCATTCACGTTCACAGAACCTCCTGTCTGTTCCCTATCATTACCGCTCCCCTCTTCTCCCTCTTTCCCTTCTGCACTAAGGTCCCATGCTCTGCTAAAATTATGAAGTCACAAGAACCAAATTCTTGCCGGCTACTGAATTTCCACTAAATTCAGGAGGCTCTCAGACTTTCAGCAATACTGACAGCATAGTTAACCTCTTGACCAATAGATAAATGTTCCTGGTCAGAATGGGTGCAATTGAAGGACAGAAAATAATTTCATCTTGTTACTTTTAGATATTACACTCAATGGCCACTTTATGGGGTACACCTGCTCATTAATGCAAATATCTAATCAACCAATCATGTGGCGGCAATCCCATGCATAAAAGCCTGCAGACATGGTCAAGAGGTTCAGTTGTTGTTCAGTCCAAACATCAGAATGGGGGAGAAATGTGACCTAAGTGACTTTGACTGTGGAATAATTGTTGGTGACAAACGGGGTGGTTTGAGTATCTCAGAAACTTCTGATCTCCTGGGATTTTCACACAAACCAGCCAGCGAGCCATAGCTCTGAGTGAAATCACCATTTTAGTGAGAGTAGTCACAGGAGGATGGCTGACAGGAAGGCCACAGTAACTCAAATAACCATGCGTTACAACAACAATGTGCAGAAAAGCATCTCTGAATGTACAGCATTTTGAACCTTGAAGTGTTGGGGCTACATCAGCGGAAGACAACAAATATATAAACATGTGGCCAGCAGAGGTACCAAATAAAGTGGCCACTGAATGCATTTTTGGAAACTATTTTCTCAGCTCATTTCCTGAGAATCCATTATTGTATCTCTCCATGAGCTTTAAGGATGTGCAGAAGAGGTGGTATTGAGAAATGTTGCCAAGATAAGAAAATTATTGATGTGAGGAAAGCTAGAGTTATTTTCTTTGGAACAGAGAGACTGAGGAAAGACTTAATTGAGATACATAAGATTATGAAACAGATCCATCCAGTTTTTTTCATGTACCGGAGGCATCAATAACCAGGGCCATGATTTTCAAGTAATTGGTGTAAGGATGTGTGAGCAGATCAAAGGAAGGTTCTTCACCCAGAAGGTGGTAGAGGTCTGGAACATGCCCCTTCAGAGCAGAAACTGCCTTCCTTCCTTGCCCTATTGAGACCTTCCCTTTTGTTCTACACATTCAGCATCTTTTCTCTCATTCAGCAGAAAGTAAGCACTGAAGGAAAAGTGTGTCCGGGCAGCATATAGAAATTTGAACCCTGTAGAATTTTCTCTATTTCTGCATAAGTATGACCTAAAATGATCCAATATTACATGTACATATTGGAAAAAGTATGTGAACCTTTGTTTTCAGTAACTGGTGTGACCTCCTTGTAGAGCAATAACTTCAACCAAGCATTTCTGGTAGCTTATAATCAGGCCTGCACATTGACTTGGAGGGTTATTAGGCCATTCCTCCTTACAGAAATGCTTCAACTCTGGGATGTTGGTGGGATTCCTTGCATGAACTGCTTGCTTCAGGTTCTTCCACAACATTTCTGTAAGATTA
This sequence comes from Hemitrygon akajei, assembly GCF_048418815.1. Classification (NCBI taxonomy): domain Eukaryota; kingdom Metazoa; phylum Chordata; class Chondrichthyes; order Myliobatiformes; family Dasyatidae; genus Hemitrygon; species Hemitrygon akajei. Next base: position 24,602,075 of record NC_133144.1, read on the forward strand.
AGGTCAGGACTTTGACTTGGGCATTCCAGTTTTTCTTCTTTTTACACCATTCTATTGTTGATTTATTTTTGTCTTTTGGATCATTGTCTTGTTGCATTATCCAACTTCTATTGTGCTGCTACTCTGACATTCTCCTGTAAAATGTCTTGATACAATTTTAAATTCCTTGTTCCCTCAATGATTGCAAGTTGCCCAGGCCCTGAAGCAGCAAAGCAGCCCCAAACCATGATGCTCCTTCCTCCGTGCTTCACAGTTGGGATGAGGTGTTGGTGTTGGTGTGCACTGCCCTTTTTTCCTCCAAACATAGAAATGTACATTTCTGCCAAAAAGTTCAAATTTTGTCTCATCTGTCCAAGGAATATTGTCCCAGAAGCATTGTAAAACATCCAGGTGGTCTTTTGCAAACTTGAGATCTGCAGCTGTGCTTTTCTTGGAAAGCAGTAGTTTCCTTTGTGGTGTCATTCCATGAACACCATTTTTGTTCAGTGTTTTTCTTATAGTGGACACATGAACAGAAACTTTAGCAAGTTGAGATTTCTGCAGGTCTTTTGCTGTTACCCTTGGGTTCTTTTTCACCTTCTTCAGCATTTCACTTTGTGCTCTTGGTGTGATCTTTGCAGGATGCCTACTCCCAGAGAGAGTAGCAGTAGTACTGGGTTTCCTCCATTTGGAGATAATTCTGGCAAAGGCATAAAAAAGGTGTAACTAAGGGATGACAGGGTAACCAGGATGATGAATGGAAAAGGAGAGAATGAGGGAGAGGCTGAAATTACCAGAAGGAGTTCAACACAGATAAGTGTGAAGTTGTTCACTTTGGTAGATCAAATATGATGGCAGAATACAGAATTAATGGTAAGACTCTTGGCAGTGTGGAGGATCAGAGGGATCTTGGGGTCTGAGTCCATAGGACACTCAAATTAGTTGTGCAGGTTGACTCTGTGGGTAAGAAGGCGTATGGTGTATTGGCCTTCATCAATCATAGAATTTAATTTAGGAGCTGAGAGGTAATGTTGCAGCTATATAGGACCCTGGTCAAACCCCACTTGGAGTACTGTGCTCAGTTTTGGTCTCCTCACTACAGTAAGGATGTGGAAGCCATAGAAAGGATGCAGAGGAGATTTACAAGGATGTTGCCTGGATTGGGAGCATGCCTTATGAGAATAGGTTGAGTGAACTCTGCCTTTTCTCCTTTGAGCGATGGAGGATAAGAGGTGATCTGATAGAGGTGTATAAGAAGATGAGAGGCATTGATCGTGTGGATAGTCAGAGGCTTATTCCCAGGGCTGAAATGGTTGCCACAAGAGGACACATGTTTAAGGTGCTGGGGAGTAGGTACAGAGGAGATGTCAGGGGTAATTTTTTAACAGAGTGGTGAGTGCGTGGAATGGGCTGCCAGCACTGGTGGTGGAGGCGGATATGATAGAGTCTTTTAAGAGACTTTTAGATAGGTACATGGAGCTTAGTAAAATAGAGGGCTATAGGTAAGCCTAGTAATTTCTAAGGTAGGGACATGTTTGGCACAATTTTGTAGGCTGAAGGGCCTGTATTGTGCTGTAGGTTTTCTATGTTTCTATGTTACCCTGAGATTTGTTTTCTTGCAGACATTCACTATTGAACAAGAAATAAAACCGAGTCAGTGAAAAATTACACACAAAGACAGTTAATCAACCAATGTGCAAAAGACAAACTGTGCAAATACAAATAATAATAAATAAATAAATGACACTGAGAACATGTATTGTAGAGTCCTTGAAAGGGAGTTCATGGGTTGTGGAATCAGTTCATTGTTGAAGTGAGTTAAGTAATCCACTCACCTTGTGTTTTCATCTGCACCCCCACACACATACATACATACTTTTCAGTCAAAGTTACTTGATGGAGAACAGTCATTGAGTTGATTATGTTATTTATGTCCTTTTAGCCAAGGTCATTGAGTAAAAACAAACTTTCAGTTATGGAGCACATTTGATCTCCAATGCCCTGCTCACTCATTGGCTACTTTTAGAATTGTTGTCCCCTGATATGAAGGCAAGGATCAGTGGCTCAGTGGTTATAACACAGGACCAGTGATTCTGAGGCCTGGACAAATAATCCAGAGATGCATGGTTGAATCCTACCATGGGAACTATGGAATTTAAAATAGGGTAATAATCTGGAATTTGTGATTTAGTCATAGGGAGATTCAGCACAGGTTAGGAGGTCAGTCATCTGTCTTGTTCATAGTCATACAGCTTGTAAACAGGCCACTTTGGCCCAACTGGACCATGTTAGACACTTGTGCTGAAGTTGTGCTTCAGGCAGTGATGGTTGTGTCACAAGGGGACAGGAGGCTTGACCCAAGTGCAGGATGCAGGCACTGAAGTACCAGGGGCAGGACAGGAACAACTAAACAAGAGACAAGACATGGAGATCGTGGTGTGCATGAGGGACGTGACATTCAAGGTGATGCTGGGGTTCCGAGAGAGTCTTAGAGTTCAGGCAAGGCAGGAGGATATCAGAGTTTGGGCAGGGTCTAGGAGTTCACTGGGCAGGCCACATAACTCCTGGGCAGGGCCCAGACCTCCCAGACAGGAACACAGGGGCCTGAGCAGGTCACAGGGCACCTGGGTAGGTTGCAGGGCACAACCCATCAGCAGCAAGGGATAGGTAGGGGTAGAGACCTCCAGGCAGGCTGTATAACTCCTAGGCAGGGCCTGGACCTCCCAGGCAGGAACACAGGGGCCTGAGCAGGGCACAGGGCACCTGGGTAGGTTGCAGGGCACAATCCATCAGCAGCAAGGGATGGAAGATGGAAAGGGGCAGAGTCCTCCACCAGGCAACAGCAGTCTGGCCAGGCTTGCCCAACAGAGGCAAGGGATAGGAAGGGAACTAGGTCCCATGTGACTGCCAGACTTACTCAAAGAGCCCATCTTTAACCAAGACAACCCCCCACTCCACTCAGTCCCAGAGCCCCCTATATACATCGCCAGCCGATGGGTATCAGGTGCCCCTCCTTGAGCCGCAACAAGCCACGATGATCCACAGGTGTGACTAACAGGGCTCAAGGGCGAAAGGAGGGATGGCTACAAGACCCGGAGTCCGGAGTCCGCGGACTGGATCAAGACCTGGAGTGCAAGCTCTGGACCGGACAATAACAGGTTGCCTTAGGAATTCTCAAATAACCTGCAGGACTTGCTGCTCCATATGGCACCTCGCTGCAGAAGTTCGAGTTGGTTAATGTCTCTATCAGTGTGATTACTCTGCATGACCCTTCGGTTCACATGGAAGGACCTCATGTGGACTTTTGGGTCTTGAGGTTCACCCATGCTGCTCTCGGCCTATTTCTCACGCAGAGAGCAGCAGGATAGGCAGTCAGGAGGACATACTGTCTGGAGTGGACCACTGCTACAAAAACATGGTGCTGGAGGAACTCAATATCTGTGGAGGGAAATAATCGGTCAATGTTTTGGGTCAAGCCCCTTTATCTGGACAGCCCAGCACTTCTCCTTTTTGCCTCAGATTCCAGCATCTGCAGTCTCTTGTGCCTCCATTTTGTCACTGACGCATCAGGATAAGAGTGATGTGGTGGGGACGGAATGTGAGTTATCAATGTGTAACATCCAATTTTATATCATTTCCTCAGAACCTTCTCCCTCTTGGACTGTTCCATTTTGACCTCCACTGCATTTTATAAACTATATGTCAAACTCTCATTATCATGGCACATGTTACAGTGAGCCAGGATGTACCTAGGACATGTCTCATTTGCAGCCACTGTCTCTCACCCTAGCTGCTGTTTGTCCCATGACTCAGTCCTGTGCACCGACCCTATAACCCTCAACCAGCCAGGGGAGCATAAGTCAGGGCATTATTTTTACATTCAAATTATCCATCAGCTGTGGCTCTGTGCAATCTCCTTTGTCTCTGAACAAGATGCGTTTGGGTTGAAAGCCCACCAGAGGCATGCACATCGCAATCAGACTGAGCTCTGGTTGCTGCACTGTGGGCTGGGCCTCCGTTGGTGGAGATATCAAACTACTTGTCCTCCCAAAGCAATGCAAGAGGATCCGCGAAGTAACTTTGGAATAGGAGTGTTCCTTCTACTTCCTGGTTAATATTTATCCTTTGTTGACAGAACAGACAGAGTATCTTTGTCACCTTAATGTTTGTGTGATCTTTCTGGTTGGGTGACTATAGACACAACTTTTCTCTTTGTACTGTCTTGATGTAATTGTTTGTGGATGGCTTATCAAATAAGTTTTTCACTAACTCTGTACATGTGACAATAATGCCCCAATATACAATGAAAAGAGCTACTTTAGAGGGATTATATCTGGGATCTCTGCTGCTTGTTATTATACACTCTGTGGCCACTTAAGTACACCTGTACACCTGCTCATTATTGCAGATATCTAAACAGCCAATCAAGTGACAGCAGCTCAGTACGTAAACACATGCTGACATGGTCAAGAAATTCTGAAGTTCAGACCAAACATCAGAATGGGCAAGAAACATGGGATCCAAGTGACTTTGACCATCGAATGATTGTTGGTGCCAGACAGGGTGATTTGAGCATCACTGATCTCCTGGGATTTTCACACACAACAGTCTCTAGAGCAGAGGTCACCAATCTGAGGTCCAGGCACCACTCGGTTAACGGTAGGAGTCCATGGCATAAAAAAGATTGAGAACCCCTGCTCTAGAGTTCGAATGGTGAGAAAAATGAAAAAAAGCATGCAGTCGGTGGCAGTACCATGGATGAAACTGATTTATTAATGAGAGAGGTCAGAGGGGAATGGCCAGACTGGTTCAAGCTGACAGGAAGAGGACAGTAACTCAAGTAACCACGCGTTACAACAGTGGCTTCAGGCTTCAGTGGCAGATAGGCTTCACCTAGCACCTTTCAGATAGCCTCCTTCTCCCTGCCCTGCTTTTTTGTTCTGGAATCTTCACTCTTCCTTTCAGTCCTGAAGAACAGTCTCAGCCCAAAATGTTGACTGTTTACTCTTTTCCATTGATGCTGCCTGACCTGCTGAGTTCCCCCAGCATTTTGTGTGTGTGTGTTGCTCTGGATTTCCAGCATCTGCAGACTTTCTCGTGTTTATAATTATACTTTACAATAAGTTAATTTATCCTTGCTTTAAACAAAATTGTTGGGATAGGGACCTGGTGAAGCTTTATTTACAAGAGTAAACAGATTTTAAGTTAAGTGATCACATCCCAAGCAAGGGCGTTCTAGAACAAGCAGCCGTCATAAGCATGTTTGTCCTCCTCACTCCGCATCTGCAATGGCTTGTTCACTTCAGCCGCATGGAGGACAGCTGGATCCCCAAAGGCGTAATGTATGGAGAGCTCCCCACTGGCATGAGCCCTACTGGAAGATCAGCCCTGCATTATAGAGATACCTGCAAACGCAACATGAAGGCAGGGAACTTCAACCAAACAACTTGGGAGGTCGTGGCAGCTGACCGCAGCAGCTGGAGTCAGACCATCAAAGCAGGTCAAAAGAGGAGCGAGCAGAGGAGACAAGCAGTGGGAAGCAAAGAAAGAGCGCAGATGGCAAAGGGTAGCATCGACATTAGCACCTCCACAGCAATGTACAGGATTCACTTGCAGAAACTTCAGCAAGTCCTGCCGCTCCAAAATTGGACTGTTAAGCCATAGTAGGTGTTGCAGCTCTACCATAGACTGACCCAGAGTGCACACGATATCATGACAGATGCCACTATCATGATATATATGTATATTAAATATGTATTACGAAAGAGAGGAAGAAAATACACCAAGATAAGTATTAATGGGTTCATTGTCCATTCAGAAATCTGATTGCGGAGATGAAGAATCTTTTTTCCTGAAACATTGAGTGATTGTGAGTCTTCAGTCTCCTGTACTTCTTCCTTGATGGTAACAATGAGAAGAGGTCATGTCCTGGGTGATGGAGGTCCTCAATGATGGATGCCACCTTTTGAAGGATTCTGGGAGAAGGACCTTGTAGAATGCCTACAAGATGGCTCTTCAGAGCAGCTAGCGGTGAGCCTACTAGGAAAATTTGGTGTTGTAAAATGAACCCGGTTTGATTGGGAGCTTAAGGTAAAGGCACCTTCAGTAAGTAGTGATCACAAAATAATAGAATTCAGCCTTCATTTTGAGAAGGAAAGTTTAATATCAGTTGTGTCAGTATTACAGTTGAGTAAATGTTGCATATGTGAGGAGTCGATTGGAAACAGACACGAGCATGGATCAGAGTAGAGCTGCTCTGGCAGGAATTTCTGGCGGTAATTTGGAAGATGCAGGATCATTTCATCCTAAGGAAGAAGCATCATTCTTAAGGAAGCGTGAGGTAACTTTGGCTGATAAGGGAGGTCAATAACAGGCAAGAGTGGACTTTGGACTGTTGGAAAATGACACTGGAAAGGACTTGAATATTTATTTATTTATTGAGATACAGTGCGGAATGGGCTCCTCCGACCTTCTGAGCTGTGCCGCCAGCAATCCCCCGATTTAATCCGAGCCTTAATCACGGAGCAATTTAGAATGAACAATTAACCCATAAAATGGTGTGTTTTTGGGGGGAAATCAGAGCTTCTGGAGGAAACCCATGTGGTCATGGGGAGAATGTATTAATTCCTTACAGGCAGTGGCGAGAATTAAACCCAATCCCTGTACTGTAAAGCATTGTCCTAATCACTACACTACCATGCTATTGCAATAGAAAAGCAAGAATGTAATGTTGAGGCTTTTTAATGCATTGATCAGACCACATTTGGAATACCGTGGGCAGTTTTGGGCCCCATATATTAGGAAGGATGTGCTGGCATTGGAGAGAATCCAGAGGAGGTTTATGGGAATGATCCTGGGGATGAAAGGGTTAACAGAAGGGGAATATTTAATGGGATTGGGCCTATCCTTGCTGGATGAGGAAGGATTTCATTGAATGCTACTGACTATTGAAAGGCTTGGATGGAGTTGATGCAGAGAGGATGTTTCCCTTAGTGGGAAAATCTAGGACCAGTGGGTACAGGCTCAGAATCAAAAGACATCCCTTTATAAGAGAAATGAGAAGGAACTTCTGGAGCCAGAGAGTGATGAATTTGTGAAATTCTTTGCCCTAGATAGCTGCGGAGGCCAAGTCATTCGGCACATTTAAAGCGGAGGTTGATAGGTTCTCGATTAGTAAGGGTGTCAAAGATTATGGGGAGAAGTCAGGGGAATGGAGTTGAGAGTAATAATAAATTAGCTGTGATCCAATGGTGGAGCAGACTCAATGGGGCAAATGGTTTGATTATGTTCCTATGTCTAGCACACTTTAGAACAGAATTGCCGAGATATACACCCTAGTCAGTAGCAACAAATGGACTTAAGACATATTCATCCCTGTAAATCTAGCTCCATTCAACTTCAAAGGGGTTTGCTTATCCTGTAGTAAGTGGTATTAGTTTATTATTGCTTTATTATTGTTGTATTTTTAAAGGTCAAGTGACAGACTTAAATTTGCAAGACATCCAGACATATCATTTCAAATCATAAGTTATTTGAGGTTACACAAGGGCAAAGCAACGACAGAATGAAGATTACTGTGTTATAGTTACAGAGCCGGTAGACAATAAGGTGCAAGGGTCATGTTGAGGTGGATTGAGAAGTCAAGAGTTTATCTTTCACCTCAAGAGGTCCATTCCAGATAAATACAGCAGTATAGAAACTGTTATTGTAGTGAGACTGGGGATGAATTTATAAACACATGTTTTGAGGTAAAGAGCTTACAGTTCAAATAAATATTAATTTCCTGTCACGTCAAAGAAAAAGTTTGCTGCTCAAGCAGTAACTCAGTGCAAACGGACGTTAATAATCTGCGCTGCTTGTGGGATGCTGGCCATGAAATGCTGAAGTACGCTTCTGAAGCGACTTGCTGTGTCAGATGCTTTGAGCTATTTTGATGCAGTGAGGCAAGATGCAGAAGCTGGTGTTCGTCTTTATTGGGATCACTGCAGCAGCCGACTAAGGGCTGTGATTCATAGAGCACTTTTCTCAATGGGGGGGACCAAATGAAGTCCTTCTGTGAGACAAGCCTCATGTCAGTGATACAGTGTTGAATAATGTGCGCCATTAAAGAATCAAGTGTAGCCTTTAATGTGTACATGTAGCAGTTATGAAAGCATATTTTAACTCTGTAGAAAATGGATGAGACTTTGCATTTAATTGGCCTGTTTGCAAAGCCAGATATCAGGAGTGAGTGAGTGAGTGAGTTTGTGTGTGTGTGTGTGTGTGTGTGTGTGTGTGTGTGTGTGTGTGTGTGTGTGTGTGTGTGTGTGTGTGTGTGTGTGTGTGTGTGTGTGTGTGTGTGTGTGTGTGTGTGTAAATCTCACGCAGTCTGTTCAGTCATTAGAAACAACTGGTTTAAAGTTTTGTTTTAACCTTGCTTGATTTTAAAAATCACTACTGAGTGTACTATGGCATTGTATATGACTTTGTGGTGTGATTTTTGCCTTTGTAGTTTGCTATGATTTCCTGTTCTGCCTGCTGTTCCTCGGTTTACACAGTAAGTAAATTGCAATGTCCTGCACTTTCTGACCACAGTCTAGAAAAAGCCAATAAATGGAAATGGTTAAATTGGACTCTTTGGTGTGGTGCGAGATGCTTTTTAATCTTGATTCTGTCATTACCAGTATTTCCAAGCACTGTCGTCAAAGTCATGGGAAAATCTCACGAATGATGTAGAAGTATGAACCCAAACCAACTTGCAATGTGCGTAATAGCAACACAATATTCTGCATTCCGCTTTCCTCTTCACTACCTTAGTGTTATATATGGGGCACGATCTGCCTGGGTGGCATGCAAAACAAAAAGCTTTTCACGGTATCTTGGTACATGTGACAATAATAAACCAATATTCATGATTAAACTGGGTGGCCACCCACTTTAATTCTGCTTCTGATTCCCATTCCTACTTGTTGATCCATGGTCTTCTCTACTGCCATGATGAGGTCACACTCAGGTTGGAGGAGCAACACCTCATGTTCCATCCGGGTACCCTTTAGGAGGACGGCATGAACATTGAGTTCTCAAACTTTTGGTAATGTCACCCTGCTCACCATTTCCTCTTTTTCCATTCTCCATTCTGGCTTCCCTTCTACCCTTTCTCTTCTCTTCACTTTCCGATTACCTCCCTCTGCGAACTCCTTCTACCCTTTCTCCCATGGTTCACTCTCCTCCCCTTCAGCCCTTTACCTTTTCCACCTATCCTCTCCCAGCTTCCCACTTCTTCCCACCTCCCCTCCCTCACTCACTTTCCACCTCACCTGGCCTCACCTAACACCTGCCAGCTTGTACTCCGTCCCCTCCCACGCACCTTCATATTCTGGCTCCCCCCCCTTCCAGTCCTGATGAAACGTCTCGGTCCAAAACATCAACTGTTTATTCATTTACACAGATGCTGCCTGACCAGCATTTTGCACGTGTTGCTCTGGTTTTCCCACATCTTCACCATCTCTTGTGTCTGTGATAACAATATTCCAATTTGCTGTTCTGTTCCTTTCAAATCCACTGTGCCAGAGGATAGACCTGGAATTTCTGATTCAGGCCGGATCGACTGCCGCCTGGTTCAGAGGAACCACTTCCACCTTCACCAGCACAGTCAAGAATATATAGGACCCAGAAAGTAATAAAACCACCCACAAAGGAACATCTGTCACACGAGGGTGGGCATTTACATACTGCACCTAGGGCACTGTTGCAATAAAAATAGTTCTTTTACTGCTTCTTTCCCACAGCTTTGTTCCTGATTTCAGTCTTTCCATCTGCAGCTCGTTATTAGATAACAAGAGCCAGGATTTTCCAGACTCACAGAGACCAGGTCCTGCTGTTCAGTATTGGGTGACATGAGTTGGGGGTGAGTGGTACCAAAAACAGGCAGTATCCAATTTATGGCAACCCCTATATAGGAAGGAACTCCCAAATTATTATTAAATTTAGAAGTCTGACAAATGTATATGCATTAATTCCTACAAAAGGCAGAACAAGTTTTCTCCATCGCGTTCTGTCTCTCTCCACTATTACTAATTGCTATTTCCTGTCAGGTTGTTAGACTGCTCCAGGCTTTGTGTCTGTGAGCCTCATGGTGCTCACTGTGTGATAAACTGAGCCTGAGGCTTTGGGCCTGCTCCATCTGCTTTGGGCTTCATGTCTTTGAACTCAATTTGGTTCTGAATGCTGTTGCTTGATTTTATTGTTTGCATGACTTGTGTTTTTTTTTCCTGTCTGTACATTGGGTGTTAGTCTTTTTTATAAATTGGATTTGTTTGGGTTTCTTATTTTGTGACTAGCTATAAGCAGACGAATCTCAAGTTTGTATAATTTATACATACTTTGATAATAAATATACTTTGAACTTTGAACTTTTTTGCTCATGATGCTATTCGGTACAATATTATGGAGGTATAGTTACTGTATGTAATGACCTGGTTAAAATTTTATTGCTAATGTTGTAGGATATTTCATTTGATGGTTTTCTTTAGAAGCAGTGTGTTCTGCTGGCAGTGTTTGGTTTTCTGTTAAAGGTGAGGGGTTGTGATGTTCAGCTTAGGAATGCTGTGTCATCCAATCAGGATGTTGGAATTGGGGGAAGGTTCTAGAGAACACTGGGCGGAGAGGTTTTGTGCTGGGCACTGGGGTTGGTCGAGGTCTTTTATCAGCGGGAGATGGAGAAGGACAAAGCCCGAGAGAACCGGCTGTAGGATTCGATCCAACTGGAATGCGTGATTCGATGGACTATGAGAAGGGGAATTCTACCAGTGATCGGTGAATAGGAGTTGGCACCGTGAGTTCACCGGATACATCAGCTTTGGAAGATTTGAAATCTGAACGTGGACATTTGACTGATTTAATTATAATGGGCCCTTTTGTTTTATTCTTTTCTTTCTGTTTTAATAATGATTTGGTTAAGTTAACATTTATAAATATACTTTCTTTATAATTGTATGCCGTGTACGATCTGTTATTTCTTGTCGACGGCAAACTGCATGGGGGCGGTAGTTACACAGTATTCACACTGATTGGGGTTTGGGTGGGTAATACATCCCAGTTTCTGATTTTGGTGAGACCAAGTCATAGATGTATAGAGTCTGAGAAAGGTGGCTTTCTCACTGCTGAGTCCATTGGCCGTCAGTGAGGGCCATATTTCTAGAAACGCCCAGTAAAAAGGGAGTTTCACATATTTGTGTGAATTTTCTGACTCTCCTTCCTCACAGGCAGACATCAAAAAGTGAGATATAATGGTTATCTGAGCACCAACAGGCAAATATCAACTCGAGCACCACAGGGCTTGGTTATCTCACTAGATGTGTTCACACTGTACACAGACGACTGCAGAAGCTCATGCCAAGGCATGCATCAAGCACTCAGATAACATGGTTGTCATTGATACTACCAACACTGATAACTGCATCAGTGAAGAAATCAATAGATTTGCTGGATGGTGCACAAACAACTATCTGGACCTGAACCCCAGTAAAAGTAAGGAAATGGTAGTGGACTTTAGAAAACAACAGTACACTGTCCCAACCCTGGAACTAAGTGGCCAGTCAATAGAGTGTGTTGCAGAATACAAGTACATCAGCACAGCTACAGATAACAAAATCACCTTTAAGACCAATGGTGAGTTGATACTCTCCAAGTGCCAACAACAGCTAGTTTTTCTTTAGAAGATGTGGAAACTTCAGGTCCAGCCATCGATTCTCCCGGCATTTTATAAATACTTCATTGAATCAATATCAACCTGCAACATCATGGCATAGTTCAGAGCAATGAGCAACTATCAACCTCAGCCTACTCAACAGAATGGTCAGAATAAGTAGCAAAATCATTGGCCAGGAACGCGAATCACTCAGCAGCCTCCATAAGAGACGGACAATAAAGAAGGCTCAACGTATAGTAGAGGACGTTACACATACATCTCACACTCTCATGCCATCTGGACGCTGCTACAGGTCCCTGCCCATCAGCACCAGAAGAGCCTTATTCAGTTTTGTGCCTCTATTTGCCACCTTAACACCCAATTTTGAATATATGGTATGCAAGCACCTTTGACAGTAAAAACAGTTTTATTATGTGTATTTGTATTTTAAATCACTTCATTAATTCTTAGTATTTATTATCAATTGTGAGTATTTTATATTGTGTTTAGCTATATGTAGTTTGGTGTTGTGTCTCTTAAGTTCTGTGACATTGTCCTTACCACTGCACAGATGAAGTTCCTCACGGAAAATAAAGTGAATTGTAATTGAAACTGAAATTGAAATTATGGACATCTGTCAACGTGGAACCTATTTATTACCTGGAAACAGCCCGTGGTGCAGCTGTTGGTATTGCACGTTCACAGTTCCAGTAATGTGGGTTCGGACCTGGCTCTGATGCTCTTTATGTGGAGTCTACAAGCTCCTCCTTGAAGGTGTAGCTTCCCCATGGGTACTTTGGCTTCCTGCACACTCCCAGAGGACATGCAAGTTGGTTGGTTAATTGGCTACTGTAAAAATTGCCCCTTGCATTATAGTGAGAGGCAGAATCTGGGGGGACCTGATGAGAACATAGGGGAATAATGTATGATGAGTGATTGATGGCTAGCACAGATATGGTGGGCAGAATGGCCTGCTTCCATGCTCTATGGCTGTACTAAGACAATAGTACATACAAAAGCACTGGCATCATGGAATGAAAAAAGAACTGCATAGAAGGATCCCAGTTGGCCCATTGCTCCAGAGACATCTCTCTAAAGAGCTATCGGATGAATCTCACTCTTTTGTTCGTTCCCCACATTCTTGCAAAATTCTCTCATTGCATTTTTGCTAGATAAAGCAGTCAATGTGGTTGGCTGCTGGTTTCTCTCAGAGACTGGATCTCAAAGATCTGTTGCAAGTTTGGGTAGATGTTACTTTCATTCTGTCGAGAAGGATGACTGACTCGAAGAGTCATCAGCGAGGCTACTTGTTTGTTTATGATGTAGGTGCAATAATGACATCTCTGACCGTTGTGCCTTTTCGCATGCATGTGAGTCTTCTCCCACTGGTAGGATAATACTAAACAGGTCACTCATAGACGGTTTACAAGTCAATTTAATTTCCAATGCTTTATGGTCAAATGAGGAGTGACGATCAAAGTGATTAAAGCTTATCATTGATTTTCACACACACATCAAAACCTACAGTGAAATGTGTTGTTTGCATCAACAGTCAGCACAGTCTGCTGATGTATTGGGGGCAGCCCACAAGTGTCGCCATGATTTTGTGCCAACATAGCATGGCCACAACTTTTCACCAGTACTTCTTTGGAATGCAGGAGGCAACCAGAGCACCTGGAGGAAAACCGCACAGTCACAGTACAAACTCTTTACAGAGATTGGCGAGAGTTGAATCCGATCGCCAGTGGTATACACTAACTGCTACGCTACCGTGATTGAAGTACCCAGAATCTCATCAGAAGGTGATTTTGTAATTTCTGTCTCTGAAGTGCAGATTCACTCCACGTGCGGCTGATTTAAGCTTACTGGCTCTTGGTGTATTGAGAAGACCTCTTGGCACGTTGCCATAATGGTTCTATTGTTTCAATGGCAACTCCTGTTACTTTAGATATCCTGTCAATGACCAATACAAGCCACACTCTGACAAATTGTAAGACTTAGCACTGAATTTTATAAGAAGGATGTATCCCCATCCATTTCAGGACAGCCAATGGATATGTTTGATGTTTTATTACTGTTGTGAAATGTGCCAGTTGATTGAAGCCTGGGAGGAATTCAAGATGTCAATATGATGACAAATGGATATATGATTTTAGCTGAGGACTGGGGCAGTAGGGATATCTCTCCTGCTCTGATATACTGCCTTGAGACCTGTGCAAGGGGGGTGGGGGGCTCACTTGGAACTAGCACCTCTGAAAAATGTGTAGTGTCCTCAGTGCCAACTAGCTTTAATGCTTGAATATCTGATATGGAATTAGAGCTCTTGGAACCAGCCTTCCTCCATTGATTCTTTCTACTACCCTCCTACTGCCTTGGGAAAGTAGCCAAAATAATCAAGGTCCCCTCCCACCACAGTCATTCTCTATTCCCTTCTCCTGACATGAGGCAGAAGATGCAAACGAATGGAATTATGTACCTCCAGGCTCAAGGACAACATCTATCCCATTCTCATTAGTTATCAGACTACTGAACAGAACTCCTGGACACCAAAGGTGAACTCTTGAACTATCTGTCTGCCTTATAATGGTCCTTGTACCTGTCTATTTGTTCAGTCACTATTCCTGTGATAGTATATTCTGATTTGTGTACTATCTCAATATACAAAAACATTTAACTACCTTAGTGCATGTGACAGTCATAAATAAATTAGCTGTATGTTATAGACTACTAGGTAAAGACAAAACAAATAAAGTGCAGAAGGAACACAGCAGACCGGGCAGCGGCTATGGAGGGGAGTAAACAGACTGAGACCCTTCATCAGGACAAAAAAAGCCAGAATAAGAAGGTGGTGGGGGGGGGGGGGGGGGGGCGGGAGGGTAAGGGGAAGGAGTAAAAGCTGGCAGGTGACAGGTGAACCCAGGTGAGAGGGAAGGTGGGTGGGTGGGGGAGAGGTGATGAAATGAGAAGCTGGAAGGCGATAGGCGTAGTAAAAGGCAAAAGAAGAAGGAATTTGATAGGAGAGGAGGGTTGACCATGGGAGAAATGGAAGGAGAAGGGGCACCAGATGGAGGTGATGGGCAGGTGAGGAGAAGGAAGGGGGGTAAGAAGAGCCAGAATGAGGAATGGAAAAAGAGAGGAGAAGGAGGGGGAAGAAATCACTAGGTCGGAGAATTCAGTGTTCATGCCATCAGATGGAATAAAAGGTGTTGCACTTCCAATCTGAGAGTGATATCATTATGGCAGTGCAGGAGGTCAAAGACTGATATGTTGGAATGGGAATGGGAAGTAGAATTAAAGCAGGAGATGACTGGGAAAGCCAGCCTGTTGTGGTGGTTGGAGTAAAGGTGCTTGATTAGATGAGAGGACAAATTACTGGAAGGGCAGCTCTGGAAAATCTCTTACAACAGGGGTCACTTTAGTTTAAATCCTGTACCTATATTTTGGTGCATGGTATCCTGAGGATTCGATTGGGAGAAGTGCACAGACGCAATAGCTGGTCAATGCGGAAGGCCACTGAGAAGATTTAAAAAGTGAGGAGTTTCTTTCAGCGGGAGATTCAATTGGGAGAAGTGTGCAGACGCAGTGGCTCATCATTGCGCAAGGCCGCTGAAAAGGTTCCAGGATAAAAGGGAGACACTGCCTAGCAGAGTGGTCATCGGAGTAGTGTCAGACAGAGTAGTAGGGCTTTGGCAAGGACGGGCCTAGGCGAGGTAAGGAGGAAAATTACTTTCATATCTTTTTCTTCCCCTCTAACTTAAGAGTAGTGGGTATGGCTCCAATGGCAGGTTTCTGCTCTGGGTGTCAGATGTGGGATATCTGGGAGGTTTCCAGGCTTCCTGGTGGCCATTTCTGCACCAGGTGCATCGAGTTTCAGCTCCTCAGAGACCGAGTTAGGGAACTAGAGCTGCAGCTCGATGACCTTCAGCTTGTTAGGGGAAGTGAGGAGGTGATTGGTAGGAGCTACAGGCAGGTAGTCACGCTGGGAGCCACAGGAGACAAGATAAGTGAGTGATTGTCAGGAGAGGGAAGGGAGAGCATCAGGTAGTGGAGAGCGCCCCTGTGGTTGTCCCCCTTAATAAGTACTCCATTTTGAGTATTGTTGTGGGGGGGGGGGGGGAACCTACTCAGGGGAAGCAACAGTGGCTGTGCCTCTGGCACTGAGCCTGGCCCTGTGGCTCAGAAGGGGAGGGAATGGAAGGGGATGACAGCAGTAATAGGGGGCTCTATAGTCAGGAGGTGATTCTGTGGGCGTGAAAGAGAAACTCAGATGGTAGTTTGCCTCCCAGGTGCCAGGGTCCGTAATATTTCTGAGCACGTCTATAATTATCCTGAAATGGGAGAGTGGGAGCCAGAGGTCATGGTACATACAGTATTGATACCAACGACATAAAAAAGGGAGGAGAAAGCAGAATTCTGGCAGTTAGGAAGGAAGCTGAGAAGCAGGACCTCAAGGGTAGTAATCTCGGGATTGCTGCCTGTGCCACACAAAAGTGAGTGTAGGAGTAGAGTGAAGTGGCGGATCAATGTGTGGCTGAAGGATTGGAGCAGGGGGGCAGGGATTCAGATTTCTGGATAATTCAGACCTCTTCTGGGGCAGGTGTGACCTGTACAAAAAGGATGGGTTGCACTTCAGTCCAAGGGGGACCAATATCTTGGCGGGGAGATTTGGTAATACTATTGGGGAAGGTTTAAATTAGATTTGTAGGGGGTTGGGAACTGAAGTAAAGAGACAGAGGGATGGGAGTGGCTGCCGATTTTCAGCGCTGAGCATCCCAACCTGAGGGGCACTTCAGGACTTGAAGTCTTTTCTGACTACAGGTCACATTACAGCTGATGAATTACATTTGAAGTTAGGGCCAGTTCAAGATCGTTTAGTGTCATTTCCACTACACAAGAGGAGAGTGAAATGATTGTTACCCTGGATCTGATGCTACATAAATAAAAACAAGGTGGCACTGGTGATTGTCGGCAACGTACTGTGAGATGCAGAAATTAGATAAAGAATGCAATAATAAAATAAACTCAATAAACAAATATATAAGGTAGCTTAAATGCATAGATAGACTGTATGTATGAATGCTAACTGCAGGAGTATCTATATGTAAGGTGACTCTGACAGGCAATGGTAATAAAGTAGTGGTGTGGGGGTTAGAGTTATGTAATATATCAATACATAATGTACCAAGCAAGCAGCAAACGAGTGACCTAGAAGTTTGGTGAAGTTACAGTCCTGTGTTATAATATATAGCAGTTAGGATTTGCAATGGGACGTAGTGGGCATATGTTCAGTCACAGTTTTCATGATTAAGTAGTTGAATGAAAAGCAATAATTGGACAATGGGGAGTGTGAATTTTTGGATTGTACTTGCACAGAACTATCATGGACTTTCTGGGAAGAATAGCTATTTCCTACTGCTTTAGTAATTCAGACTCTTTTAACTATCCTTATTTCTTCCCAGGCTCTTGGCATTCTCACAGATTTCTTTTAAGAGCTTTGCACTTTGGAGTGAAGGAGGGTCAGAGACGACTTGATAGAGGCATATAAGATGGTAAGAGGCACAGACAGAGTGGAGAACCAGTACCCTTTTCCTAGTGTGGCAATGGCTAATACCATTACCTTCCAGGTGATCAGAAGGGAGTATGGGGGGATATCAGAGGCAGGGTTTCTTACACAGAGTGATCTGTGGCTGGACGGCACTGCCAGGTGCGGGTAGAGGCAGATATGTTAGGAATGTTTAGAGACTCTTAGATAGACACATACAGTAGATTGAAGAAAAGTAGAGGGCTATAGAGGAGGGAAGAGTTAGACTGATCTTGGAGTAAGTTAAAAGGTCAGCACAAGATCTTGAGTCGATAGGCCTGTATTGTGCTGTTTTTTCTGTCTTCTGTGCTCTTAACAACATACATTGATACTGTGCGAAGGCAGTGTTTCATTGGCACCCACCTGGAATTGCCCTTAGCCACCTCATCCCATTTCCCCTGTCACACACATCCAGCAAGGGCAATTTACAGAGGCCGATTAACCAACTGAAGGGCACATCTTTGGGAAGTGGTGGGCCGGGGATGGGGTCCTGAGCACCCGAGGGAAGATGGCATTTTCACAGAGGGAACCTGCAGTCTCCATAGTGACAACACCCAAGGTCAGGATTGAAACTGGGTCTCTGAAGCTGTGAGGCAGCAGTGTTGACTGTTTTACCCTTGTCAGTTTTCAGCCAGAGAAACCTCTGTATCTACCCACTCTACATTTATCAAACAATTTCAGCTTTGGAAATCGTTAACCCTGCCTCACGCCACCCTCCCAGGCCACGCTCTCTTCTCGTTGCTGCCATCAGGAAGGAGATACTACCTTTAACTATCAGGCTCTGGAACCAGCTTCACCTACCTCAACACCGAGCTGACTCACAACCAATGGACTCGCTTTGAAGGACTCTACAACTCATGTTCGCAGTATTATTTATTTACTTATTTATTTGTTATTATTATTGACATTTTTGTATTTGCACTGTTTGTCTTCTTTTATAGATTGGTTGTTTGTCAGACTTGGTGTGCAGTTATTCATTGTGCCTGCAAGAAAATGAATCTCAGGATAGTATATGCTGACATGTATGTACTTTGATAATACTTTTACGTTGAGCTTTGACACTGGCTTTCGAAACGGCTTGTTAGTACATTCCTACCGATTGCCTCCAGCCTTTTCCTCCTTTGATGTCTAACTGACCAATAATATCCTGTTTTCTCCCTCTTGTCTTTGAGCTTAGCACAGCTCCATCTGTTCCCTTTCAATAGAACTTAAGCTCCAAACTGTATGTTTGCTGAAAATTATTTTGTCTGTATTTTTAAATTTAGGCCAAAAGGATGAAAGGCTACGGCAATGAATTAAGAAATTTGAAATGGGTGTGTGACATGTTTATATTTTCACACAGCATGTTACACCGTTAAAACCCTTGTAGTTCTTTCAAAGAGAAACTGACAACATAGATTCACTTGTATTTTTAATTTTTTTTTTACTTTTCCCTATGATGAGGGAGGAGGCTATTCTGCCCTTTTAGCTCATGCTGCCTCACAGTGCAAAGCCTTTCCCCCCATATACTGTACATGGGTGATTCCACAATCCACAGTGCCATGTTTGCAGATACCATAGCAGATGTACCTTGCTCAAACTACACCTTTTTATTTGGCTGCAGGGAAGGGGATTGAAAACCTAGAGGGCATTGGTGAGCAGGGAGAGTTTCAAATGAAACCTGAGGGGCAAATTCTTCACAGAGAGGGCGGGGTCGTAACTGGTTGAGCTAGCAGAGGAAGTAGTCGAGGAAGGTACTACAACAGCATTTAAAAGACATTTTGATATGTATGTGGATAGAAAAGGCTGAGAGGTATATGGGGGAAAATGTGGGCAAATGAGATTAGCTTAGAAAGGCATCGTGGTTGTCATGTGTGAGTTGGGCCAAAAGGCCTGTTTTCTTGCTCTATGACTCTAAGTGTAGACTTGAACCATCACTTCCAGAAGGAGTGATAAAATTGCTGCATTTCCTTTTCTCTGTTTTTTTTTGCCTGTGGTATTCCTGTTATTGCAACTCACATCCACAATATTTATTTAAATTCTTCCATTCGATCCTCATTTCCACACCTCTGGAAAGAGCTGATGAGTGGAGAAAGAGCTGGCTAATTTGTGAGAGGTTACGTGGAAGGGAGCTGGAATGAGGTGGTGGTTGAATTCCTTGGATTCATACAGCCCAGATGTTGGTTCAATGACGATGGACACACAAGCAAGAGCCAAGGTGAATTAAGGTTACCTCAGACTCCTGGCAAAATTCCTCGTATCTGCTCAAGTTATTTTGAACTCGCTACTGGATTGAGTGAAATGTACAACTCTGATTTCCACTTGGGACATCGGATGAAGGTAGGGAGTGTCAGCAGGCTTTCTGCCACAGTGAAATTGTATCTGACAGTCAGAATTTGCAGGATGCAGTCTGCATTGACTGGTGAACAATGGTAATCTGAGGGGTTTGATTTGTGTAGGTATTTCACATGACCTGTATCATTTGAAAAGGACTTCTCAAGTACAAAGGCACAGGCTTGAAACTCAGAATGTGCGTCTCAATTGGAATGGAACCTCTTTTGTCTCTGAGTCAGAATGAAAGGCCTTAAAAATATTTTCAAAATATTTAGTTCCCCACAATCTGGATGTTGCTGGCAAGTCAGGCAGTCATTGCTTTGTCCAATAATACTCTTGAAAGTGCTGCTGGGTCCCCATCGTGACCTCTGCCAATTTTCTGCTGAAGATGCTCTCATAGAATTTACTTACAATTTAGAATTTATTTATTTAAATCTTACATCTATTGTGCAATGTGAGGGAATAAAAATCTTTATCTTTTGACTCCCGTCACAATGTACAGACATATGAATTTAGAAGTCTAATGGCTTGTAGAAAGAAGCTGCCCTGTAGCCTCCTGGTCCTGGCTTTAATGCTGTGGTACTGTTTGCCAGACTGAAGTAGCTGAAGCAGATTATGGTTGGGGTGATGATCTTCCAGGCCTTCTTTCTGCACCTGCTGTTATAAATGTCTCAACGGAGGGAAGTTCACGTCCACAGATACGCTGGGCTGTTTGTACCACTCTCTGCAGTGCCCAGCGATCAAGGTTGGTGCAGTTCCCATACCAGGCGGTGACACAGCCAGTCAAGGATGTTCTCAATGGTGCCCCTGTAAAAGGTCTTGAGGATTTAGGGGCCCATACTGAACTTCTTCAGTCGCCTGAGGTGGAAGAGACACTGCTGTGCTTTATTTGCCACAAACCCAGTGTGTACACTCCAGGTGAGATGTGTATATCGAGGAGCTTGAAACTACTTAACCTCTCAAATGCAGACCCATTGATGTTGATCAGGGCAAGCCTGTCTCCGTTCCTCCTGTAATCCACAATAAGCTCTTTTGTTTTTTGGACATTGAGGGCAGAGGTGAGGGGACCCATACTTACCACCTGTTGCTGATCCAATCAGAAGTCCAGGATCCAGCTGCACAAGGTGGGGTACAGGCTGAGGTCTCTGAGCTTCCTGTCAAGTCTGGAGGGAATTGTGGTGTTGAATACTGAACTGTAGTCCAGGAACCGCATTCTAACATACGTATCCCTCTTGTCCAGGTCTCCAGGTGAGTGAGGACAGTGTGTAGTGCTGTGGCTGTGGCATCATTGGTGGACCGGTTCGGTCGGTAGGCGAATTGTAGTGGGGTCCAGTGTGGGTGATAGCATGCAGCAGATGTGGCCTTTAACCAGCCTCTCAAAACATTTGCTCATAATTGAGGTGAGAGTGACAGGGCATCAATCGTTCAGACATGCTACCTAGGTTTTCTTAGGTACAGGGACAATAATGGACAATTTGAAACAGGAGGGCATCACAAACTGGGAGAAGGAGAGATTAAAAATGTCCATATACACACCAGCCAGCTGTTCAGCACACACTTTGAGGACTTGCCCTGGGATGCCGTATGGCCGCGCTGCCTTGCAGCTGTTAAGACGCTGGAATGTTCTATGCACCTCAGCCTCGGAGATGACCAAGATGCAGGACTTGTTGGCGGCTCCCCTCAGGGATTCAGTCTTGTCAACCTCGGGTTGAGTGTAAAAAACATTTAGCCCGTCCGGGAGTGAGGTGGCAATGTTGGCTGTACTGCTGTGTTTCCTCTTGAAGTCCACGATAGTGTGCATGAATGCTATTGGGGAGGATTTTCCAACAATAGTGAAGCACCAGTGGTGTATTTCCAGGTTAGAGCAATGCTCGGCCTGGAGAGGAACCTGAAGGGGTGGAGTTTTTATGTGGCTGAATGCCTCATCTTTCTTGATGGCAATTTGTGGGTTTTGGAAGTCAAGTGGTTAGATGAGAGGTTGAAATGCATATGCAAATGGTTTACACAGGAGCCATGAAGCTTCGATGGTGGAGAGGGTGGATGGTGGTTCGGGTGACAGGCGAGCGGACTATTTGCCCTGACTAGTGTTGAGCTTCAGATTCAGATTTATTCATCATGTGTACATCAAAACATACAGTGAAATGTGTCACTTGCATTAACAACCAACAAACCCAAGCTTATGCTGGGGGCAGCCCACAAGTGTCGCCGCACATTCTGCCGCCAACGTAGCATGCCCACAATGCTCAGCAGAACAACACAGAACAACACCTGCCACGTGACAAAGCAGAACAAGCCCGTTCCTCCACCCACTCATGCACATACACAGTCCTCTAACCCCAGGACATCCATTTCCTCCGGTCTCCAGCCTCCAACAGACCGGTGGATTCGCAGATATTGGATCTTTGACCTCCCCAACAGACTCGCGGAGATTTTCAGACATGGCTTCCAGCCACTGGCTCTCGATGTCTGCACTTTAGATCAATCTTCGCTATCGACCCAGAACCCACCTTAATTCATCCAGTCAAATGGAGAGTGTTCCATCAAACTCCCAAATCATATCTTGTAGATATTGAGTTATAAAGCACCACAGCATACAAGCAGGCCCTTCAACCCATCTAGTCTGTGCTAGCCCCGTTTCCTGCCTTGTCGCTCGGCAGATGATTAGTACAATTTGTGCCAATCATCTATATGTTGTGATCTACACAGGTCATTTACTTCAAGTGATCTGAACAATTTGAAACCAACTTCTCAAGTACAGAGATATGGGACCTGAAATTCAAAATGTGTTTTTGAGATGTTGCTTAGTTTGAGTGGACCCTCCCTTGTCCTTGAGCCCTTTCAACACAATTATCTTTACACACTTTGGTCATTGCTAGTAAGCATACGAGTTATTGTTTATCCAGGAAAAGGTGGGGTAGAGTCTCTATGCCTTGGAAAAGCTGAGAAGTTTTGGGTGTTGTTGTTCAGCACACATTGCCCAGCCTCTGTGTGTTTGTTAGTTACTACCTATTATGCCGCTGGCTTTTAGGGCAGCAATGAAGACCCGCCATCTCTGTCTGTCCTTGGTATTTTCTCTACTGCACCCCAGGTGTGGGTCAGCATCCTCATTTTTGCCTCTGCAGTAAGTTGTTTTTGGTCTCCAGTGTTTCCACCATCCTTCAGGGGTCTAATGAAGTGGTTCTTTGAGGGTGTAGTTGACCTCTCTTCTCATCACATGCCCTATCCATCTCTCAACGTTTTCTCATGATGATTGTGGCCATGCTCTCTTGGTGACACTGAAGGAGTGGGGCGTGGTTGGAGATTTTCTTGGCTGGAAGATACGGTGGATCTTCCGGAGGCTCCTGATGTGGAATGATGACAGCTTGGCAAGGTTGTTGTCAGTTATGCACCGGCATTCTGACCTGTACAAGAGTGTGGACAGAACACAGCTCTGGTACAACTTCGCCTTGGTGTGGCTGCTGACTTGGCTGATCCCCACGTGTTGCTCATTGATCTGAAGATATTTCTAAGCTTTGCTGAGTTTGTACTGGATGTTGTGTAAAAAAAAGTGTGTGTGTGTGTGTGTGTGTGTGTTAAAATACTCATGTGGGCTTTGAGATGGAATCAGCCATTTGGCCCATCAAGTCAGCTCTGCCTTTTGATCATGGCTGATTTATTTCCCCTCAAACCTTATTCTCCTGTCTTCCAATCAAGAACCTATCAGCATCTGCTTCAAAAATACCCAATGACTTGGGTGTATATTTTGGGACAAATGCAAGATGCCCTTTCATTTGTGTTCAGTTATTTCTATTCTAGTGTGTGTGTTTTTACTTTCTTCATCACTCATCAGACATGATCAAAGACCGGAAAGCAACAAAATACTTTGATTACGTAGGAAAACACCAGGACAACTGGAGAATTTTGGCAAGCAAGAATATTTTTCCTTAAATCTGATGCTCCTAACTATGAACGCAGATGTCAATATTGTGATGTGGCACTGAAGTAGGTCCATCGCAGCCTAAGTAGAGCTCCAAAGGTCTCTGTTTTCAGCCAGCAGTGACAATTCCCGGTAAACCAGCCAACATTCCTTAAGGATGATCTGTTTTCCTGGTTAAGGATGTAACGCTATTGTGGCTGCTGGCAGAAATCCTGGCTCTTCACTGATGAAGTGCCTTGGCAATGCTGCACTCCCTTAGTATTGTTCTGTGTGGCAAATGCAGGTACAGTCCTCAGCCTGTGGACCACAGGAGGAAGAAACCAGAGGTCCATGAGCCAGTCCTTATTAGGGGAGGGGGTCAATTCTTTGGCAGTACCATAAAGGAGGATCTGTCCTGGGATCAGCATGTACGTGTCATCACAAAGAAGGTAGATTGCACCTTTAGTTTTTTGTATACGTGGATTTGGCATATTACTAAAATCTTTGAGAAACATCTACAGATGCACAACGCAGAGTATCTTGACTGGTCGCATCACAGCCTGGTATGGAAACACCAATGCCCAGGAATGGAAAAGGCTACAGAAAGTGGTGGATATAGCCCAGTCCATCACAGGCGAAACCTTCCCCACAGTCGAATACGTTTACATGCAGCACTGCCACAGGAAAGCAGCCTCCGTCATTAAATACCACCACCATCTCAGGCACGCGCTTCTTGCTAATACCTGTGGGCAGAAGTAGAGAATCCTGAAGTCCCACACCATCAACTTCAGGAACAGTTATAACCTTGCAATCATCAGGCTCCAGAACCAGTGAGGCTAACTTCATTCATCACAACTTTGAATTGATTCTACAACCTCACACTCACTTTCGCGGACTGTTTACAACTTCTGTTCTCAGTGTTACTTTTATTTGCACAGTTCATCTTCTGAACATCTGTTTGTTTATGTGTAAGTTTTTTTTTTGTAAAATTCTATTGTATTTTCTGTTTTGTGACTCCAAAACTTAAACACCAATTAAAAGAAAAACACAGAGCCAGGAGTTAACTCGCGTATGTTTAGTTAAGTTTTTACTTTCAGCAAAGCACACGCGTATGATGTGGTGGCGTGTTGACATATGCTAATCATGTACTATTCCATATAATCCATAATGAATTACGTAAACAACCAAAGAATGCTTAATCAAACAATATATTTACAATATTACTCAAAGATCACTGAAATGTTAAATACACAGCTCTCCCTCCCTACTTAGCAATAAACTCCAACTCAATATAGAATGCATCTCAACTATATACATGGTATCCTATATAATACAACAACTATGTACACATCCACAGGCATAGCAGATTTTAAAATGTCCAATTCAGGTCTAAAGATTTAATTGAAGTTGAGGATTTCTTACTTTTATGGGACAATGTCATTCCTAACCTGCAGGGGTGGGGGGGGGGGGGTCACTCTGCTTGGCAGGTGAGACATAGCTGTGAAACAGTCAGGTTCTGGGGCCTTCTCTGCAGCTATTGTAGGAGTTGACTCTTGGACAGCTGGCAGTGGTTGTGACAGCTCTGGAGACCCTGCTGTCGATTGAAAATGGACAGTAGTGGTTGATGAACAGTAATGAGGGTAAACTCCACATACAAGAACTGGTTGAAATGTTTTACACCCCAAACCAGACTCAAGGCCTCTCTATCAACCTGTGCGTAACTCTTCTCTACAGCGGTAAGGGAAGGAAAAGCAAAGCCTATGAGGCGTTCACTTCCATCACTCATATCACGTGACATGACTGACAGGCAAGCTTCACTGTACGATGTGGATCGTAATGTGTGAGCACAGTGTCTGATGTCACTATTTCCGCTGTGTTTTGGAAAAGCACCTCACACTGTTTTGTCCATTGCCATTTCCTCTCCAACTGTAGCAATGTGTTCAAGGGTGGAACACAGTAGCCAGGTTTGACCAGAATCTGTTATAGTAATTGACAAATCTTAATAAGGACTGCAACTGTGACACGTCATTTGGCCTTGTGGCATTTACCACTGAATTGTGTGAACTTGTGCGTAAATGGTGTGACCACAGTAAGTCATGCCTGGTCAGTAGGTCAGGCCACATCCGTCGGAAGTGAAGTGTAGCTGGTGTTTCTATTTGGAGAGTGTTCAGCAGAACTGAGAAAGAGAAGACTTCTGGACCTGAAATGTTAGCTCTGTTAAAGCTAGTTGTTATTAGAAACTTATTTCACTTACTAGATCAGCCTCAGCTCAGTGGTCAGTGTATTGGGAACCTCCTCTACCTAATAAAGATGTCACTGAGTGTATGTTCATGGTCTTCTGCTGCTGTAACCCATCCACTTCATGACTTGATGTGTTGTTTGTTCTGCACACCACTGTTATAAGGCCTGATTACAGATTATTTGATTTACTGTTGTCTTCCTGTCAGCTTGAACCAGTCTGCTCTGACCTCTCACATTACCAAGGCATCTTCACCCATTCTTTGTAAACTCTGGAGACTCCTGTGTGCAAAAGTCCCAGGGGATCAGCGGTTTCTGAGGTACTCTAACTACCCCATCTGGCACAAACAACCATTCCATGGTCGAAGTCACTTAGATCACATTTCTTCCTCATTCTGATGTTTGGTCTGAACAACAACTGAAGCTCTTGACCATGTCTGCATGGTTTTATGCATTGAGCTATTGCAGATGATTGATAAATTAGATATTGGTATTGATGAGCTGGTGTACAAGCATACCTAGTAAAGTGGCCACTGAGTGTAAGTCTGTTATTCACTCATGAATTAACAGGAGAGAAAAGGTAACATCCATTGATATAAGTGACATAAAATTCCTAATCAATCCCACAAATGATCCCCTCAGCATGATTTTAACCAAACGTACTGTGCAGAAATAACATCCCATCAGCTTTACTACCTGATCAATGATGCCTGAGTTGTGCAGCAGAGAAGAAACTTGGAAATTAAAGGTGTGAAACAATCAGTCGCACCAGTTTTACAGTTCTGAAGAAGGGCTTTTGCTCGAATCATCGACTGTTTATTCATTTCCATAGAAGCTGTCCTACCTGCTGGAGTTCCTCCAGTATTTTGTGTGTGTAATTTTGCAATGACCTGGTTGAAGTAAATTAACTCTGCACTGTATCATCTTTCTCACCCTCAGTAAAAGTTAATCCATCATTTATATGGCCCTCATGGTTTTATAAACCTTTATAAGGTCTCCTCTCAGCCTGGGGAAAGCAGTTTAAGTCTATCTGGTCTATCCTCATAACTTAAACCCTTCAGACTTGCAACATTCTTGTGAATCATTTCTATACACCCTCTATCTTAATGACATCCTACCTGTAGTATGGCAAATAAAACTACTAATATTCCAGATGCATTTTAACCATTGTCTTGCTCAGGTGCAATATGAGGTTTATCACTATCACTGATATACGTCATGAAATTTGTTGTTTAGTGGCAATAGTACAGTGCAAGGAGTAAAATTACTATAGTTGGTCCCCTCCATGGATGCTGCCTGACCTGCTGAGCTCCTCCACCATTTTCTGTGTTGCTCAAGATTTCTAGCAACTGAAGAATACCTTATGTATCTTTCCCCTCACCTGATCTCACCTATCACCTACCAGCTTGTCCTCCTTCCCCCCACCCCCACCACCACCACTTATCTGGCTTTGTCTCCTTCCCTTTCCAGTCCTGATGAAGGGTCTTGTCCTGAAACATCAGCTGTGTATTCCCGTCCATAGATGCTAAGCAACACACTCAAAATACTGGAGGAACTCAGCAGGCCAGGCAGCATCCATGGAAAAGAATAAGTTGTCAACGTTTCAGGCCAAAACCCTTCTTCAGAGGACTGATGAAAATGCTGCCTGACTTGCTGAGTTCCTCCAGCATTTTGTGTATGTTGCTGATGGCCCAGAATTTGTTATTTTGCAGCACAGTACAGTGCAAAGATATAAAGTTATTATAAAGTACAAAAATGAATAGAAGTTTTCATGGAACATCCAGAAATGTGAAGGCAGAGAAATCTGAATCATTAGGTGTTTGTCTTCAGGCTCCTGTACCTTTACCATAATGGTGGTTGACCATTTCCAAACATCTTGTAGATCATGATGTCTT
This sequence comes from Hemitrygon akajei, assembly GCF_048418815.1. Lineage (NCBI taxonomy): Eukaryota > Metazoa > Chordata > Chondrichthyes > Myliobatiformes > Dasyatidae > Hemitrygon > Hemitrygon akajei. The sequence continues at coordinate 24,629,644 of NC_133144.1, forward strand.
TTGAGATTTATCATTTTATTTTAGGTTCATTAACTTATCAGGTAATATTTCTTTACAAATACTTCCAACTAGTATTTTTCTATTTACACCGGACTTTTGATGTCCTATTATTTCTTGAAGTTTTGTTTTGTTTCTTCTGTGAAGACGGGAGAAAAACATTGCTTATTTCCTCTTCCTTTTCCTTATTCCCAATCTCTCTCCCACTGTAAATGATCTCTATTTTGCCTCATAATCTCTATTTTGCCTCATAACTTTTTCCCTTTTTTCAGACAGATAAAAACTCTGCAAGGGGACTCACACATTCTATCTTCCCTTTACTAATTTATCAGAAACCTTTGTTGAGTTCTAAAATGCTCCCAAACATCAAACTTGCTGTTTTTTCTGGCAACATAGTAAGTCATTTCCTTAAATTTTGTTCTCTTTAGTTTCTGCTGCATTCCACAGTTGGAACACTTGCTAACTGAACTTCAGTGTCTTAAAAGGAATGTATATGAGAGCACGGAGAGTTTTGGAGGCCAAGTCATCTCCGCATCCCCACAGACACTGTTCAAAGCTCTGTGTTCCTCCAGCTGACTGTTGGTTTGTCCATATTTGGGCATCTGCAGTCTCCTGTGTCTCCACTGTTCCTACAGATCTCCTGAGTCCACCTATAAAGACAAATGGCTCCTCAGTTTGATGCCTTAACCAAAAGCTATTTACAATCGGCCCTCCTTATCCAAGGGGAATTGATTCCGAGACCCCCGCGGATACCAAAAAATGTGGATGCTCAGGTCCCTTATTTATCCTGTCTCAGTGCAATAGACAGTAGGACCCAGCGGTGCAGCTCTGAATCTGCAGTGTTTCTGTTCACGAAAATAATCACGATCACGATTGAAAATAAGGTGGAAGTAATAAAGCGATCGGAAGAAGATGAAACGCCATCATCGGTCATTGGAAAAGCGTTAGGCTACAGTTGGTCAATGATTGGAACAATTTTAATGTAGCATGTGAAAGGCCCTGCCCCGATGAAAGCTACAGTTATTACTAAGCAACGCAGTGGTTTAATTATTAAAATACGTATGTTTTTAAAGTGTTTTATATGCATAGAAAGGTAAAATATGTACTATATACTAAGAAAAACATTTGACTAACTGACGCTAAATAATACTGATGTACTTGTTCTGTCTTCAAATCTGACTTAAAGACGGACTCAGGAATGGAACTCGTTCATAACCCAGGGACTGCCTGTACTTTTAAGTCATTTCTAGATTACTTACAGTACCTAATACAATGTAAATGCTATGTAAATAGTTGTTATACTGTATTGTTTAGGGAATAATGACAAGAAAAAATAGTCTGTACATGCTCAAACAACGAGTGCTGGAGAGAAAACTTACGGGTTTTCCTGATCCGTGGTTGGTTGAATCCGCGCATGCAGAATCGGCGGATAAGGAGCGCCGACTGTATTTATTTAGAGATACAGCTCGGGATAGGAACTTCTGGCCCTCTGAGCCGCCAGAAACTCCTGATTTAACCCTAGCCTAATCATGGGACAATTTGCATTGACCACTTAACTTACTAATCAGTACATCTTTGGACTGTGGGAGGGAACGAGAGAGTGGATTGCACCGTGTGTGTCACACCTGCAAACTGTTCAGGAGATCAGCAAAGATTAAAGGGCATCTATAGCATAGGGGCAGAGAGACAATGTCTGGTTTAGTCTTTATCAGCATTAATATATGCCATTGCCTTCCTCCTGAAGTACTTCATGGTGGTAGGTGATAGAACACTGGGTTATCTTGTTTTTCACCCACCACCCTCTGTGTAGAAAATGATACATCTTGTTGCCATTCATTTTTTCCTCTCTCATATTAAACCTGTACCCTTTAGTTCTAAACATCACAATGATACTGCCTTGAGTTCTCAGCTTTTCAACTTACAATGGCCATCAAGAATCTCCCCATAACCAATGATACTAGACTGTCAATCAGTGAACAGGGCTTTGATATTTCCTTATATATATATAAAAGAGAGAGAGAGAGAGAGAGAGGGAGAGAGAGAGAGAGAGATATATAAAACACTGTTGGGGAAACAATAGTTTTTGTTGACTGCAGATCATGGTCTCTCTTTGGGAGCTTTGCTGTTGTTTGGTGGGTGGTGGGCGTTGAAGCTTTCTGCTGAAATTTGTGGTGGAGGGGGAGGTTAATGCTTTGCTGCTGCTTGTGTGAGGAGGGAGGATAGAGGGCTTTGGGGTTCTAATATTTTTCTGTCGTTCATTCTTTTGTGGTTCTGCTTTTTGTGGATGTCTGTGAAGAGTTAGAATTTCAGGTTGTATACTGTATACATTTTCTGATAATAAATGGAACCATTTGAACTATTTGAACCGTTGACCTTTCGGACCAAGACCCTTCATTAGGGCTGGAAAGGAAGGGGGAAGATGCCAGAATAAGAAGGTGGGGGGGGGTGGGAGAAGTACAAGCTAGTAGGTGATAGGTGAAGCTAGGTGGGTGGGGGGAAGGGGGGGGGAATGTTCATGCCATCAGGTTGGCTACCTAGACAGAATATGGGGAGTTGCTCTTCCAACCTGAGAGTGGCCTCATCGTGGCAGTAGAGGAGGCCATAGACTGATATATTGGAATGGGAATAGGGAGTGGAATTAAATTGGTTGTCGGCCAGGAAATCCTAACTTTTGTGCATAGAACAAAGGTGGTCAAAAAAGTATTCCCCCAATCTATATCCAGTCCCATGAGGGCTGCAATGATAACCAGTAATCAGTTTTGGGGAAGGGACTATTAGCCCAGATGCTAGAGAAAAATGGAATTCTAAAACAAAGCCCTAAAATGCTGGACCACCTCAACAGGTCAGGCAGAATCTGTGGCCAGAGAAGCAAACTTAATGCTTCAGGTCCTTTCGAGAGAACAGGGAAAGAGAACAACTTAGTTCTGTCTTTCACTGACGTGTGGTAGGGATGGATGGGACTGTTGGATATTTCTGAACGGGTGAAACCAGGGGTTATCTTGGTGATAAAGTTGTTGATAAAATCATCTGATACTAGAATGACTTGAAATAGTCGAGTGGGAAATTTACTCCCTACTTGCACCTGCAGATGTCTCCCTAGTTTGCTACTTCTTGGAGAGGACAGAACCAACAGCAGCATGGCAGGGCTGCAGTGGAGTGTCCATTTTGTGATTAAGTCTCTGGAGAGGGGCTTGAAGAGACAATTTTCTGATTGCATCTGGCGTTGCTGCCTCTGGGATTCTGAGATATTTGGTGCGGTTCATGCGTCTGGACTGCGATGCATTTTCGACCTTAATGAACAGGTACGACAGTTAGTGACAAGGCAGTGTCCTGTAATTGAACAACCAAAGTTTTAAGAGCATGGTCTGGAGACGCTTGCAGGTAATGTGGCAAAGTGGCACAAACAGTAGAGCTGCTGCCTCGCGGTTCCAGGGAGCCAAGGTTGGTCTTGATCGCCAGTACTCTTGGAGTTTGCATGCTGTCCTTCTGACTTTGTGGTTCCTTCCAAAATCTCAAAGGAGTGTTGGTTGGTAGGTTAAACGGAGTCAGTAAATTGCCCTTATATATAGGTGAGTGGTGGAACTGATGGAAATGTGGGAGAGCAGTGGGTTACAGGGAAGATTATTGTGTAATGGATTGCTTTCTGAGCCAATATTGACTAGACACTTCCTCCTCCTATGTTATAAGGAAATAGGGAATGAGGGAAAAGCCTGGCAGGTGTTCCTCTGGCTGGGTTTCATAGGATGCACCAGGCTGTTGCTTGTTCCTGCACCGATGGGGAATGGTTTCTAATGACTTTAATTTTCTGATGGAAATTTTCAGGGGCAGCTTCTCAGGATGAGAACTGGCAACTTTTGTTGTGAACCCTTCAAATGAAAGAAAAGCTGTTAATTTCACCAAGATTTCCAGAATGCTGGCAGGAAGAAGCCTATTGTTTGGTTCAACCTCCTCTGCACTCTTGCGTAGTTTTAAGCAAGTGTCATTTATAGCCATGTAGTCTGTCAGGAGAGCAAAAGGACCTGACTAAAAAAATACAGAAGGCAGTTTCTCTTCCAATCTTCTAAAAAAGATTGATAACACTGGTACTTCTTTGCAGTCAGTAACAATTCAAATTTATGTAACTTTCAATACAGTAAAATGTCCTATGACTCACAAAATGATTTATTCTATAAATGACTCCAAAGCACATAAGATATTAGGACGAATAGTCATGGTTTGTTCAGAATAAATGGTTTTTGAGGCATATACTTTTGTTGACAGGGAGTTCAGAATTTTCGAGAGATTTAGGGAAGGAATTCCAGAATTTGTGGCAGTAGGTATTTGCGAGAGGTTGGGAGTGAAGGAGCACAGATATTTCAGCTGGTTTTGGTAATAGTGAAGAGAAAAAGAAAGGGGGTGTCTAGTTGTGATCTGGGAAAGATGGTAATCCATTTGTGCACAGCAAGATCCCACCAACAGTTCTCTGTTATCCATGTGTAACAATGCCCAAGTGGTAATATTTTGGTAGCTCATTTGGGGAACTTTCCCACATTTTTTCCCCAACTGGTGATCTTCACAGAGTGGCGGACCAAGGAGGGGTGAAGGGTGGCGGGCAGGTTGAGTGAGGGAGACGGGTGGAACTGGGAGACAGAGGCAGGTGGGCAGTGGGTGGAGGTAGACAGAAGAAAGGCAGATGGAGTCAGGTGGGAGAAGAGGAGGGCGAAAGTGGAGACAGCAGCTGGAGGGTGTGAAACAGGAACACATGTACCGCCATTGCTAGAACAAGACACAGTTTGCTGGAGAAACTCTCCAAGTTGTGAGAGGGAAGGAACAGTCTATATTTCAAGTCAAAAACATGCATCAGTCTTACCGCTGTCACACAAATGCTTTGTAGCAGAGGGATCTGCTGCAAAGCATTCAAGTCTGGCAACCCAGGCCTGTAAGAGAAAACCAGGTATGATTTGCAGAGGGCTATTTCAAGGGCAAAGAGACAATTTTGAATAAGGTTGGAAGTGACATTGGATGCCTGGCAACTCTGGCAGGGTCTGTAAGACATTACTTCCTACAAAGCGAAACCCAATAGCATGAATGGCAGTGATGCTTCACTACCAGATGAACTCAACGTCTTCTTTGCATGCTTTGAAAGGGAGAACACAACTACAGTTGTGAAGATCTCTGCTGCACCTGATGACCCTGTGATCTTTGTCTCAGAGGCTGATGTTAGACTGTCTTTAAAGAGAGTGAACCCTCGCAATGCAGAAGGTCCTGATGGAATACCTTGTAAGGCTCTGAAAATCCGTGCCAACCAACTAGCGGGAGTTTTCAAGGACATTTTCAACCTCTCACTGCTACAGGCAGAAGTTCCCACTTGCTTCAAATAGGCAACAATTATACCGGTGCCTAAGACAAATAATGTGGGCTGCCTTAATGACCATCAGCCGGTAGCACTCATATCAACAGTGATGAAATGCTTTGAGAGGTTGGTTTTGACTAGACTGAACTCCTGCCTCAGCAAGGACCTGGACCCATTGCAATTTGCCTATCGCCACAATAGGTCAATGGCAGATGCAATCTCAATGGCTTTTCACATGGCTTTAGACCACCTAGACAACACAAACACCTACATCAGAATGCTGTTCATTGACTATAGCTCAGCATTTAATACCATCATTCCCATGATCCTGATTGAGAAGTTGCAGAACCTGGGCCTCTGTATCTCCCTCTGCAATTGGATCTTCGACTTCCTAACCGGAAGACCACAATCTGTGTGGATTGGTGATAACATATCTTCCTCGTTGATGACCAACACTGGCGCACCTCAGGTGTGTGTGCTTAGCCCTCTGCTCAACTCTCTGCATACAGATGACTGTGTGGCTAGGCATAGCTCAAATACCATCTACAGATTTGCGGATGATACAACCATTGTTGGTAGAATCTCAGGTGCTGACGAGGGGGCGTACAGGAGTGAGATATGCCAACTAGTGGAATGGTGCTGCAGCAACAAACTGGCACTTAACGTCAGGAAGATGAAAGATCTGATTGTGGACTTCAGGAAAGGTAAGACGAATGAGTACATACCAATCCTCAGAGAGGGATCAGAAGTAGAGAGAGTGAGCAGCTTCAAGTTCCTTGGTGTCAAGATCTCTTGAGGATTTAACCTGGTCCCAACATATCGATGTAGTTATAAAGAAGGCAAGACAGTGGCTATACTTTATTAGGAGTTTTAAGAAACTTGGCATGTCAAAACTAATATAGTTGTACTGTGGAAAGCATTCTGACAGGCTGCATCACTGTTTGGTATGGAGGGGCTATTGAACAGGACCGAAAGAAGCTGCAGAAAGTCGTAAATCTAGTCAGCTCCATCTTGGGCACTAGCCTACAAAGTACCCAGGACAACTTAAGGGAGCGGTGTCTCAGAAAGGCTCCCAGCACCTCCAGCACCCAGGGCATGCCCTTTTCTCACTGTTACCATCAGGTCAGAGATACAGAAGCCTGAAGGCAATTCAGCGATTCAGGAACAGCTTCTTCCCCTCTGCCATTCGATTCCTAAATGGACATTAAAGCTTTGGACACTACCTCATTTTTTTTAATATAGAGTATTTCTGTTTTTGCACATTTAAAAAAATCTATTCAATATACATAATTGACTTACTTGTTTATTTATTATTGTTTATTTTATTTATTATTATTATTTTCTCTCTCTCTGCTAGATTATGTATTGCATTGAACTGCTGCTGCTAAGTTAACAAATTTCACGTCACATGCCGATGATAATAAACCTGATTCTGATCTCACCAGTGATAAAAATGCATTTTCCTCTCTCTGTAGCAGAGCGATCTCACCAGCACTAAAGAGGCTATCTCCCCTCTCTGTAGCAGAAAGATCTCACCAGCGATTTTAAAAAAAAAGCAGTTTCCCCTCTCTAGCAGCAGAGCAATCCCCCAGCGATTAAAAAGGCAGGTAGCTAACATTTAAATCTCCCTCATCACTTTAATCGGCAAACAATGGAAGCTTTGATCGGTGAAATAGAGTGAACATTGGCTTGCAGCCTTTTCACCATGAGGTACCTGCACGCTGCCTCTGCCTCCTGGAATCCCCTCGGAGACTGCAGAGCGCTGAAACACCCAAACGATCTCCAAACTGCAAACCACCAGCTCCGACAGTTCTGGAACCCCATTCAAGATGAAATGCATGGTTTCATAATGTAACCAGAAGATGTCGACCAAAGGAGCATTGTACACAGGCGCCATCTTGACCGGAAGCTGCACCACTTTAAGGGATAAAGGGCAGAATTAAAGGAGGGATCCGTTTTAGTTAGCAAAACAAAGCACTCTACGAATGCACAATATGTCGAGCCATGAAGTGGATGGGCTACAGCAGCAGAAGACCATGAAGTGGTCAGTGACCACTTCAGCAGGTACAGGATCCACCTGACTATGTGGCGACAAAGTATATGTCAGCACAACATCATGGGCTGAAAGGCCTGTATTGTTCTATGTTTTATGTTCTGTATCCGTGTACGGTTTTGGTTCTGGCTTTTCGGGAGGGGTAATCTGCAGGTGACTAAACAGAACCTGTTTAGTCACGCTCCCTGCCAATCATGGTCACGTGAAGCCATGGGAGCAGGTGGTGGTCGGTCGTATGAGCAGCTGGTGCATCTCACAAGTCCTGGTTATGTGACCACTGATGCCAGGCAGACAATCTCTGAAGAGTTATAATGGCTGGGGTCACCTGTCTTGTAAAGACACTGCCCAGAAGAAAGTAATGGCAGGCCACTTCTATTGAAAAATTTGCCAAGAACAATCATGGTCATGGAACCATGATCGCCTATGTCATACAGTGATGATGAACCCTGCATTGGAAATGTCCAGATAAGGTTGATTCTGGATGAAGAGGCTGATTTAAGGAAAAGTCAAGGACACTAACCCTGTACATTTGGAGGAAAGCGTAAGTACAGAATTAGGCCATTCAGTTGATTGAGTCTGCTCTGCCATGTAATCATGGCTGATTTTTTTTAAACCCACTCTTCCACCTTTTTCCCCTAGCCCTTAACCTCTAACCAAGAACCTATGAATTTCTGCCTTAAATATACCCAATGGCTTGGACTCCACAGCCCTTTGTGGCAATAAATTCCACAGATTCATTACCCTTTGGCTGAAGAAATCATCCTTATCTCAGTCGTAAAGGGACGCTCCTTAGACTTAAGGAGTCTTTAGACTCTTGATTCTCCTACCAATGAAAACATCTACTTCACGCCCTCTATTCAGGCTTTTTGATATCTGGTATGTTTCAGTATCAGAATCCGGTTTATTATCACTGCCAAATGCTGTGAAATTTGTTGTCTTATTCTCTTTGTTTTCTTGTTTTACATCTCCCCTCCTCTTTCTGAGCTCCATCATGTACATCCAGGGACATCAGTCTTCATACGATACCTCAAGAATGAGGTAATATTATTGAATCACCAGATTCTCGGAGTCATTGACAAACAAGACGCTGAGGAAATATTTCTACTGGCGGTGGGATCTAGAATGGTGGGGGGTCGGGAATCTGTTTCAGAATAAGAGAATATCCATTTAAGATGGTGATGCGGGGAAGTTGTATCTTTTAGGGAGCTACATAACATTGCCGTTATTTATCTTTAATTGTTTTTGGAACAAGAACACCCAAATGTTAATGGCATGCCAGTCCTGATGAAGGGGCTTGAATGGAACATTGACTTTCTAATTCTCTTCATAGATGCTGCCTGACCTGCCAAGTTCTTCCAGCATGTTCTGTGTTGCTTCAAATGTTAGTAATATTCAAATTAACGCGTGGGTAATAATAACTTGTTGCCATGACTAAATACAAATCCAGTTTTGTGTGCTTAAAAAGAATCCTGTTCCTGTGAAAGTCAGCAATGTGATATATTTAGGATTGGAATGTACAAGTGCAATAATATCTCAAATGATAAGCTGATGCTTCAGTCTGACAACCATGGTGCTTTGGCAGAGGAGGGTGTAGTGTAATTATAGTATGTGATACAATTAACTAGAAAGTGATGTAATATTTTGCAGATGATTTATTAATGGTTTTCTGATGGTACCAATGTTTGATAATGATGAACAATCATTATCTTTAGAAAACACACATAGCTAGAAAGTCTTTGAGCTTTTCTATGACTGACTGATCTGTAGCAATGAACTCAACCCGAGCAACTCTCAGAATAAGAATCACTGTGTTCACTGACACAATGTTGTGAACTTTGTTGCATTGCTTTTGCAGTGCAGTGTAAGACTTACAAATTATTGTAAATTACAAAAAATACAAAGTGCAAAAGAGGAATAAATAAGATTGGATAAGAAAATCAGAAAAATGCAGGTGTTTAAGTATTTTGTGTCTTACTCTATAGCTTCTCTCAGACATGCCAAGTGTTCCCAGCTGTACTAGGCTGCTATTTCTACTCCTGCCACTTTCCTGGAATACTTTCCATGAGGTCTCCATTACAAAAACAAAAGAGGACTATTGGGTTATTGCCCCATTTTCAGTAGCCTGCTGTTGGGCTTGAAATTCTGCCCCGTGTTCATTTAGGAAGAGAGACAACCAACACCGGAATATTACAAAACTTGGGTTTATTGCAGAATCCGTAACTGGTACAGCGAATCGACGGAGTCGCTGGAGAAGGCGCGTTCCGACCTCCCCTTACAATCTACTCTTATTTATATCCATTTTCCCCCCAGCACAACCCCCCGCTACATATTAGGTAATATCGGGCACTTGTGTCCATCTTATTGGCCCGCAGCCATATGCTCACGAGTTACCTGTTTCTTTTGTTTACTGAATCGCGTGACACTGGTAGTTTCGATGTAGCGGGGTCCCTAGTTTCGCTCCCCCCTCCCTCTCATTACGTGAGCCACTCCTGACCTGTAATGGCAGTCTCGAATTAACCCTAACATTAACCCTAACACTCCCTCCCTTGGCCTCCCAGAGGCCACACCCCTTACAAGCTTTTCCGCGGCTGCCGGGATCAGGCAGGGAGGTGAGCGTCCCCCGGCACTCTTTGGCGTGTCCTCCCTATTTGCTTATCCTGATTTGTCTGACCTAGGGTCACAAAATATGGGTAGGGGTTCCCTAAACATCCGCAATTTTTACAAGTAGCATGCAACATTTCAGAAAACTTATTCAAGAACAAATTCACAATCCCCCCCTTGCCATGGTCCATTTCAGTCCATGTCCTCCCATAGCGCGTCCGCTTTCCGGGAGGGCCGTGTCCTCCCCTTCCACCGGGAACAAGGGTGCCTGGTACGCCGGTGCAGGTCCATCCTTTCCGGTCAAGGCTCGATCCATAGTCCCGCAACAACAACCACACGTGATAAAGATAGCAATTGAAATAGACAGTCCTAGAGCCGACTGTCCCAGAAACGCTCCCCACTTACCAAAGGTCTTATTCGGCCAGTAGAAAATGATGCCAGTTATTGTCCCCCTCCCTTCTTACCTTTTAATGCCCTGTTGGAGACCTCGGTGACAGGGTATGGACCATGCCACCGTTTTCCGTTCCAGGTGAGCTTCCCCGGGCCTTGGAGGAACACTTCCACTCCTACCTTGATGGTGTCCGACCCATGCGGCTGCTCACTGTTAGATTATTGAACTCGCACAGTTATCAATTTTACCATATTTCTAAAAACTCTCATATACTCTGTTACTCAACACACAAATGTCTGAGTTTTGGTAACTCGAAATTGAAGTGCTCCATGGCTCCCTAGTACACAGAGAGGATCAAATGTGGGACGGTCGCCTTTCAAAACCTGACCTTCGCGTGGGAGATTTCTCCTCTTAACAACCAGTCTAAGGTAGGCGCCGTCAATATCCCCGTGCACTAAGGTGTACCGCGGAACACTTTCTCTTCTCCTCCTCACTCCTGAGACTTTTATGCCCATCGTGGGCGGCGGGTACCCTCACTCAGAAGACTTTTCCACGGGTGGAGGATCTTCCTAAAAACAGATAAGAGTTAGTACTTACCAGTCACGATTCTGCACCGGGAATGATCTCTCCCAGGGTAATTTGGGGTTGGTGAGGATCCGTCAGCAGACAAGATCTAACTCAGTGATTTAACTATCTAGTGGAAGTCTTCGATATAACAGGCACTTCCTGACCTTAGTCGAGCTTGCGGCCGCAAGTTGTCTGCTGTCGGACCCGCGAGCCTGTGTTGTCTCTCCCTCCCCACGTCGGGGTCACCAAATGTTGGGCTTGAAATTCTGCCCTGTGTTCGTTTAGGAAGAGAGACAACCAACACCGGAATATTACAAAACTTGGGTTTATTGCAGAATCCGTAACTGGTACAGCGAATCGACGGAGTCGCTGGAGAAGGCGCGTTCCGACCTCCCCTTACAATCTGCTCTTATTTATATCCATTTTCCCCCCAGCACAACCCCCCGCTACATATTAGGTAATATCGGGCACTTGTGTCCATCTTATTGGCCCGCAGCCATATGCTCACGAGTTACCTGTTTCTTTTGTTTACTGAATCGCGTGACACTGGTAGTTTCGATGTAGCGGGGTCCCTAGTTTCGCTCCCCCCTCCCTCTCATTACGTGAGCCACTCCTGACCTGTAATGGCAGTCTCGAATTAACCCTAACATTAACCCTAACACTGCTCAGAATTGGTTTCATTTGCTCCCCTTGCCTCTTTCATTAAGGTAATCTGTCTACCTCCCAGGAATGTTTTGGGAATTTTTTTCTGCTTTGAAGGCATTCAGTCTAAGTTATATCTGAATTTTGATTTCTTTGACAATACAATATTGCATGGTGTTTCCACTTCTATGTATTGCACTGGGTGTAAACTGCTTTGTGATGTTTTGGGGTTTGAAAGGGGAGCTATATAAATGCAGAGCAGCACACAAAACAAAGCAGGTCAGGCAGCATCTGTGAAGAGAAAAGGACCTTTGAGGGCTCGAGTCAAGACTTTTCATCTGGACTGGGCTGGAATTGTGAGAATTCTTCTTGCCAATCTTGACCTGAAGTGCTGACTGCCCATTTCTGTCCACAGATACTGCCTGACCTGCTGAGTTCCAGGGTTAAGCATGATGTTGCAAATTTAAAGCAGCTGCAGTCTCTTGTGTCAATCTATAAATGTATTTTTCCCTCTCTCCGTCTTTCTGTCTCCCTTTTCAATACAAGAGTATGTTTGATGGTCTTCCTGCAAACTACAGCCATTAGGAATGGTCATGAATGAACAGCTGGCTCTCCACATGGATCAATAGCAAGGGAGAAATTACTTCACAAAGCGCTTAGGTGCAATCCTGATTGACAAGGTTGAAAGAACAGTGGTGTCAGAATCCTTAGGAAGCATCACAGGGTTTTTGGGTATATGCTTGAAGGGAAACAAGTGACTAGGGGTAAACAGGGGCTTGCTAGTAAAGTCCAGAGGTCTTTCAAAGAACTGGCATTTTAGACTCTACTTGATTCTTTGCAGTTAATGTCTTTAGTAACTTACTGAAATACAGTGAGGTCTGCACATTTTGTTCCTTTTCCCCAAAGGTTGTTGGCATTGTGTAGGTAGTGTGAAAGATTGCCAAAGGATAGAGAGAGAAATAGATCAGATATGTTGTGAGAAATGGCAGAGGGAAATTAACCTGTCAAAGGAAAGTACACAGTTGGCAGCAGGAGCCTTGATATACAGGGGGACCCTAAGGTACAAGCCAACAACTCCCTGAAAGTGGCCGCACGAGTTGATGGGGTAGTGAACAAGCCACATGGCATGCTTGCCTTTACTAGTTGAGACAGTGAGTTTAAGGGTCGGGAAATTATATTGCAGCTTTATAAAATGCTGGTTTGGCTGCACCTGGTGTATTGCATTCTATTCTGGTTGCTCCATTAAAGAAAGGATGGCATGCTTTTGGAAAGGGTGCAGAAGAGGTTCTCTTGATTTGAGGAGGGTATCTGCTGAAAGGAGATTGGACAAATTTGGGTTGTTTTCTCTGGAGAGTCGGATGTTGAGGGGAGACCTGACAAATGTTTGTAAGATTATGAGACGCCTCGGGTAAACATGTCAAATGCCAGAGGACATGAGTTTAAGGTGAGAGAGGAAAGTGTAAAGGAGATGTACAGGGCAATGATTTTACATGTAGAGTTGTGAATGCTTGGACCAGGCTGCCGCAGAAGGGGTGGAGGCAGAAATGAGAGTGGTGTTTAAGAGGCTTTAGACAGACATATGAATATGCAGAGAGATAATGGATCATGCGCAGGCAGAAGAGATTTAGTTTAATTCAGCGTCATATTCACTGTAGACATTGTGGGCCAAAGGGTCTCTCCAGCTATACTGTCCTCAGTCCAATATCCTTTCCATAGAAGCTGCTTGACTGCTTTCTGATTTGGTGCAAAAGCTGATCTCCTGGTTTTTGGCTGTGTGTTTCACATGTAACCCAATAATGTCTGCCCCTCTTAGCACATACTGTGCATATGCATCAATTTCAGACTGTTTGCTGTTCAGCCCTGCCCATCCCAGGGACGTTTCAGTCAACAAATTGGCAAGCAACCAGAAACCACAGCAGCTGCATCGTAATGATAGTTGTGTAGTCTCAACGCTACCACGCAATGTCTCACATTCTGCGGTGATCTAAATAGCAGGTTATTTTGCTGTGTTGGATTTATTTGAAAAATAACTGATGGCCAGGGCATTGACTTTGACTTTAAACTAGTGTGCCATTTAAAAGTCGAGGTTGAGTTCATTGTCTTATGCATAAGTGCATCTATGTATAGCTGCAATGTAAAACCAAGCAGAGGCATCACAGGTACATAGCATCAGAAATACATTAACAACATAAAGTATACAAAATTATATGAGAAAGAATAGAATTAGAACAAAAAATGTCTATTCTGCAAAGTAGTTACGGCGCTGCAGGTGGAGGGGTGGAGATACGTCTCCACCAAGGAAGGTGTAAGGCAATCCTTCCCTTCGCTAGCCTGCAGATCACCCTCGGGCAAAGTATAACACCTGGTTAGCTCCCCCAACCCCCTCCAGTCAGGGTCGCATTAAGCCATGGGAACAGTTGGTAGGTGGTTGTTTTATACAACTATTGACACCTGGCAGACAATCTCTGAAGAGTATTGATAATGGCTGGGGTCACCCGTCTTGTAAAGACACCGCCCAGAAGAAGGCAATGCAAACCACGTCTGTAGAATTTGCCAAGAAAAATCATGGTCATAGACTGTGATCTCCCATGTCAAACAACATGGCACAAAGTGGCGAAGAATCCTGATGAAGGGTCTCGGCCCGAAATGTCGACCATACTCTTTTCCATGCTGCCTGGCCTGCTGAGTTCCTCCAGCATTTTGTGTGTGTTGCTTGGATTTCCAGCATCTGCAGGTTTTCTCTTGTTTGTGATTGGACGTAGGGATGATGTTGAGTTATGGTATTGGTAAACCGAGGTAGTGATTAGGGTTGTATAGCTTGGTTTTAGGAATGGAATGGTTGAAGGGAAGTAATGGTTCTTGTATCTAGATGAGTGGGATTTTGGGCTTCAAGCTCCAAAGCCTGGGCCTCTGCACCTTCCTCTGCAGCTGGATCCTTGACTTCCTCACCGGGTGGCCACAGTCTGTGGATGTGAAATAACATCTCCTCCTTGCTGACAATAATTACTGGTGTACCTCAAGATGCGTGCTTAGCCTTTTGCTGTACTCTCTTTTCACCCACAATTGTGTGGCTAAGCATTGCTCAAACACCATCTATAAATTTGCCAACAACAGAACTATTGTTGGCAGAATTCTAGGTGGTGATGGGGAGGTGTACAGGAGTGAGATAGCTGGTTGAGTGGCGTTGCAGCAACAACCTTGCACTCAACGTCAGTAGACCAAGGAATTGATTGCAGACTTCAGCAAGGGGAAGACATAGAAACATAGACCAGTGCTTGTCAAGGGATCAGAACTGGAAAGGGTGAGCAATTTCAAGTTCCTGGGTGTCAACATCTCTGAGGATGTATCCTGGGCCCAACATATTATTGGAGTTATAAAGAAGGTGTGAAAGAAGCTGTATTTGGTTGGGAGTTTGAGGAAAATTTTTATGTCACTAAAGGCACTCACAAATTTATACATGTACCGTGGAGAGCATTCTAACTGGTTGCATCACCGTGTGGTATGAAGGGGCCACTGCACAGGATTGGAAACAGCTGCAGGAAGTTGTCAACTCAGCCTGCTTCATCATGGGCACTAGGATACCCAACATCCAGGACACATTCGAAAGACATTGATTCAGATAGATGACGTCCATCATTAAGACTCCCGTCACATAGGATATGCCTTCTTCTTATTGCTACAATCAAGGAAGGAGGTACAGGAGCCTGAAGACACACACTCAACATTTCTGGAACAGCTTCTTCCCCTCTGCCATCAGATTTCTGAATGGACAACGAACCCATGAACGCTGCCTCAGGTTTTTTTCCTCTCTTTTTGCACTACTTACTTAATTTAATTTTCTTTTGTTATATAACATTCTTATTGCAATTTATAATGTTTATTGTTATGTATTGCAGTGTACTGCTTCCACAAAACAGCTAATTTCACAACATATGCCAGTGATATTAAAGCTGTTTCTGATTCTGTTTCTCCTCCTGCTGGCAGCTGTGAGAAGATGGCAAAGACCAGATGGCGGGGATCTTCGATGAAAGATGTTGCCTTCTTCAGGCAGTGCCTCCAGTAGATACTACAGATGATGGGCAGGGATGTGCCTGTGATATATTAGGCTAAATCCCTCAGTATTTCATTTGTAAGATACCACCTTCACTAATGGAGTTTAGCACTGAAGTCTGTGCCCATGTCCACAAGGAATGCTTGAATCCTGACTTGGTGTGGAGATTAAAATTGTAGTGCTGATTTCAGAGTTCAACGTTCAAGATAAATTTATTATCAAAGTACCGGTACATATATATGAACATTTTCTTGCGGGCATTCACATTAAGTACAAAGAAACACAATAGGATCAATGAAAAACCACACACAGTAAAGATGGACAGCCAATCAATGTATAAAAGAGAACAAACTGTGCAAATACAAAGAAAGAGAGAGAATAAACAAAGTAATAATAAAAAATGAATAAGCCATAACTTTCGAGAACATGAGTTGTAGAATCC
Organism: Hemitrygon akajei; assembly: GCF_048418815.1. Taxonomy (NCBI): domain Eukaryota; kingdom Metazoa; phylum Chordata; class Chondrichthyes; order Myliobatiformes; family Dasyatidae; genus Hemitrygon; species Hemitrygon akajei. The sequence goes on from NC_133144.1 coordinate 24,645,720, forward strand.
ATGAAAGTGAGTCCGTAGGTCCATATATTTGCTGTGATGACATACTTTTAAAGAGTCCTCATATTGTGTACTTATGTGAGGATATTCCAGCTCCATCTGCAATTGGTTGAAGGAGTCAGTCAGGGTGCAAGAAATAAAATAAAATTACTGTCAGTTACAGTAAAAAAGAAAAATAAATCTGTAAAAATTTATAGAAGTGGAACAGTGAGGTCATGTTCATGGACCTTTCAGGAATGTGATGGCTGATGGCAGAGGGGAAGAAGCTGTTCCTTAGACATTGAGCATGTGTCTGCAGACTCGCACCTCCTCCCTGGTAGTAGTAATGAGAAAAGTGGATGTCCCAGATGGTGAGTTCCAAAATGATGAATGGTACCTTCTTGGGGCACTGCCTTTTGAGGATGTCCTTGATAGTAGAATTGTATGTAGCCTAGGATTTTTAATATGTGGGGAATCCTCCAGCCACCCATTATCTTCAAGACTCTATACAGTATCCATGCAATTTCTAAAAGCTGAATTTTGCAGCCACCGTTGGTGGTTTTATTCAGAACAAATACTATGTCAGGGCTGTAATTTGCACACAAACCCCCTTGGTTTGTTTGGAAATTGCATTTCCTTTTCTGTGTGTAAAAGAGCAACCTTGTCACCAGTGTGATTCATCCCAGACTCAAATGGTGCTCATCTGGAATCAAAGAACCCAATTCAAACAATCATAATTGGAATTTATGTCTGTACCAATCATCTGCTCTCCATTGTCCTGGAGACTCATGAACTTTGTGACTCATGTAGTGTTGCGTGGGTGGATAGGAAATTTTTAAAGGAATATGGGTCAGACACAGACAAATGAGACTAGGTTCAGTGGCATCTTGGTTGGCATGAATGTGGTGGGCTGAAGAGCCAGTCCCATTCCCTATGACTCCATGAATGGTCAAATTAAAGTGTGGAGCTGGCTGTAGGGTGCGCTGAGGACAAAACACGTGAGGTTCACCCATCTCAGTGACTTAGTTCCACCTCATGGCACCAATTTGGGATTCATTCAGCCATTGTCATGGAAACCACTTCCTTAAGTCAGAGTTGGATATTTATGAGGATCCTTTTCTTTCCTGCCCTATTGCTGAAAGGAAATTTTCATCAGTGGCAGAATGTAATTGCAGAAGCACGAGAGACTGCTGATACTGATATCTGGAAAAAAAAATGAACGACTGGAGGAATTCAGTTGGTCAGGCAGCTTCTCTGGGGACAGAGTCTTCATCTAGGTTGAAAGAGTGGGGCAGGGGTGGTTCCATGCTCTCCCTTCCAATATCATGAGATTCTGTCATTGGTAGCACTATGTTGCCTCCACCCAGCCTCCGTTGCAATCTTCACTCTTCCTTCCCCACCTGGCTCCATTTGCCAATGAACCATTCCTCACCTGGATCCACCTATCGTTTGTCAGTTCTCTTACCTCCGTGACTTGATACCAGGTGAGGGATCTCGACTTAAGACATCAACTGACCATTTCCATCCATAGGATTCTGAGGATCCTGGATGTCTTGAGCTACACTTACAAAATGCTGGAGGTACTTAGCAAGTCAGGCAGCATCTATGGAGGGGAATAAACAGTCAATGTTTTCAGATGAAGACCTTTTATTGGGACTGGAAAGAGAGGGAGCCTAAGCCACAATAAGGGGGTAGGGGAGCAGTAGGAATACAAGCAGGCAAGGTAATAGGTGAGAAGGGAGAAGGTGGGTGGATGGGGAGAGTGAACAAAGTAAGAAGCTTGGATGTGATAGGTGGAAGAGGGAAAGAGCTGAAGATAAAGGAAGCTAATAGGAGTGGACAGTGGGACATGGAAGGAAGAGAAAGAGGAGGAGGTACAAGAGGGAGGAGATTGGCAGGAGAGGGTAAGAGAAGAAGTGAGAGGATAACCAGAATGAGAAATAGAAAAAAAGCAAGAAGGGAAGAATAATCACAAGAAGTTAGAGCAATCAATCTTCATGCTATCATGCTGAAGGCAACCCAGATGAAATATGATGTGTTGCTCCTTCAACCTGAGTTTGGTCTCATCATATCAGTAGAGGAGGCTGTGGATGTGAATGTCTGTGTGGGAATGGCAAGCTGAATTGAAATGGGTGACCACTAGAAGATCCTGCATTTTGTGGCGGACAGGGCGAAGTGCCATCCACAGATGCTGTAAGAGCTGCTGAATTCCTCCAGCAAATCAGATTAAGTATTGATTTATTATTGTTAAATGTACCAAGGTACACTGAAAAGCTTGTCTTGCATACTGTTCATACAGATAAGTTGTTCCATGTTCCTTGACATAAAACAATAACAATGCAGAATAAACTGTAAAAGTGACAGAGAAAGTGCAGTGCAAGTGAACGATAAAACACAAGCTCATAGTGCGGTAGACAGTAAGGTCACAAATCCATCTGATCATACAAGAGGTCCATTCAAGAGTCTGATAACAGTTGGATAGAAGATGTCCTTGAGCTTGCTGGTGCGTACTTCCAGGCTTCTATATCTTCTGTCCTGTGGGAGAAGGGAAAAGAGGGAATGTTCAGGCTCTGTGGGGTCTTTCCTTATGCAGGCTGCTTTACCAAGGCAGCAAGAAGTATAGGGTCATGAGTGGAGGTCCGTGGAGGCAGAGTCTGTGATGTGCTGAGGTATGTCCACGAGTCTCTGTGGTTTCTTTCAGTCGTGGGCAGAGCAGTTGCCATACCAAGCTGTGAGTCATCCAAGTACTTTCTATGGTGCATCAATAAAAATTGTTATGGGTTGACGTTAAATCAGGACAGGCATTCGGTGATTTATATTTTTAGAATAAAATCTTAGCATTACACTCAATGCCAAAAAGGATTCTTTGTTTAAGAGAATACAGTCTTATCAAAGGCTCATTTCTAATCAGCCAAAATGCAATTTGCTTTCCGTTGCCATGAATACGGTGTAGTTGAATATAAACCTAAAGTACGTGGATGGTAGGTAGCGTCCCACTGAGGAAGAGTTGCACGGCCACATCTACCCTCCTGGATGTGGTTTTCACTCTTACTGTCAGCTCAGTGCACATGAAAAACCAGCCTGCATTGTCTCACAGAAGAGCCGAAACTTTTGCCTGGTTGTCATGGGTTGAATTTGGAATTGGTTTATTATTTCACATGCACTTAGTGGCCAATTTATTAGGTACCTCCTGTACTTAACAAAGTGGCCACAGAATGTATGCTCGTGATCTTCCAGTCTTCCACTGCTGCAGCCCATGCACTTCCAGGTTTGACATACCGTGCATTCAGAGATGCTTTTCTATACACTATTGTTGTGGTGTGTGGTTAGTTTGAGTTACAGTTGCCTTCCTGTCAACCAATTTGGCCATTCTCCCCCCCCCCCCCCCGACCTCTCTCATAAACAAGGCAATTCCACCCACAGCACTCATGCTCACTGGATGTTTCTTTTTGTGTTTTGCACCATTCAGTGTAAGCTCTAGAGGCTGCTGTGCGTGAAAATCCCAGGAGGTTAGCAGTTTCTGAGACACTCAAACCTTCCTGTCTGGTAGCAACAGTCATTACAAGGTCAAAGTCACTTCAGTCACATTTCTTTCCCATTCTAATGTTTGGGCTGAACAACAACTGTACCTCTTGACTATGTCTGCATGTTTTTATACACTGAGTTGCTGCCTCGCTCAGGGTGTTTTACTATTCAAATATGAGCGCAAAGAACTCAGAGCAGGGATGTGTTGCATTTGGAACAACAATGCAAAGAGAGAAAGACTCTGGTGACTTCAGCGCAGTGATTTCCTATTAGATTGAGATCCAGCTTCAGTGGTGTCATGAGCAGAGTTGCTGCCTCACTATGCCAACCCAAGCACATCAGCTAGGTTTAGGACCTGTCATGAGAATATACTGGGCAAGGCATTGAAGTGCATACACTCAGCACGATGACGGCAGAATGGTGTGTGTGTGTGTGTGTGTGTGTGTGTGTGTGTGTGTGTGTGTGTGTGTGTGTGTGTGTGTGTGTGTGTGTGTGTGTGTGTGTGTGTGTGTGTGTGTGTGTGTGTGTGTGTGTGTGTGTGTGTGTGTGTGTAAGGAGTGCGTTTACTGTGTTTTCCATCATAGTACCTTTTCACGTAAACCTAAATTTAACTTCCCCGTCCTACCCTCCAAGCTGGGGCGTTCCCATTCAGATGGCTGGGGACTGACTCTCGGTCCATGTCTAGCTGATCTTGGTCCATCAATGGAGTGGAGTGCCAAGTGTTTTGGCACCTGTCGCTCAGTACCTCCCAACATCACAAGATTGGAAATGACCAAACTTAGCGCACTGAACGCCAGCTGTTCCTCTCTACCTGGGTGGCTACAGTCAACATGATCAGCACATTCAGTTTTATCTGCTTTCTCTACAAGCAGTCACACTTAAGCCTGTGTAAAACAGTGATAGAGTACTACAGCACAGAAACAGGCCTTTCAGCCCATCGAACCCTTACTGATCTGATCTTCAACCTAGTCCCATCTTCCTGCACCGGGACTATATCTCTGCAAACACTTCCCATCCAGCTACGATTTCCAACTTCTCTGAAATGTTACAATTGAACCCTCATCCACCACTTCCCCGGCAGATCTTTCCACACCTGCAGCTCTGAGTGAAGAATTGCACATCACAGTTGTCTCACTCTGCTATCACAACACAGTTTGAATTGAATTGACTTTACTTTTACATCCTTCACATACACATACGTGTCTACGCCCAGCTGGACAAGCCGGCGAGCACTGTGAGGGTCATGTTTTTTGACTTCTCCAGTGCGTTCAACATCATCCGCCCTGCTCTGCTGGGTGAGAAGCTGACAGTGATGCAGGTGGATGCTTCCCTGGTGTCATGGATTATTGATTACCTGACTGGCAGACCACAGTACGTGTGCTTGCAACACTGTGTGTCAGACAGAGTGGTCAGCAGCACTGGGGCTCCACAGGGGACTGTCCTGTCTCCCTTTCTCTTCACCATCTACACCTCGGACTTCAACTACTGCACAGAGTCTTGCTATCTTCAGAAGTTTTCTGATGACTCTGCCATAGTTGGATGCATCAGCAAGGGAGATGAGGCTGAGTACAGGGCCACGGTGGGAAAATTCGTCACATGGTGTGAGCAGAATCATCTGCAGCTTAATGTGAAAAAGACTAAGGAGCTGGTGGTGGACCTGAGGAGGGCTAAGGCACTGGTGACCCCTGTTTCCATCCAAGGGGTCAGTGTGGACATGGTGGATGATTACAAATACCTGGGGATAAGAATTGACAATAAACTGGACTGGTCAAAGAACACTGAGGCTGTCTACAAGAAGGGTCAGAGCTGTCTCTACTTCCTGAGGAGACTGAGGTCCTTTAACATCTGCCGGACGATGCTGAAGATGTTCTACGAGTCTGTGGTGGCCTTTGCTTTCATGTTTGGTGTTGTGTGCTGGGGTAGCAGGCTGAGGGTAGCAGACACCAACAGAATCAACAAACTCATTCATAATGCCAGTGATGTTGTGGGGGTGGAACTGGACTCTCTGACGGTGGTGTCTGAAAAGAGGATGCTGTCCAAGTTGCATGCCAACTTGGACAATGTCTCCCATCCACTCCATAATGTACTGGTTAGGCACAGGAGTACATTCAGCCAGAGACTCATTCCACCAAGATGCAACACTGAGCATCATAGGAAGTCATTCCTACCTGTGGCCATCAAACTTTACAACTCCTCCCTTGGAGTGTCAGACACCCTGAGCCAGTAGGCTGGTCCTGGACTTATTTCCACTTGGCATAATTTACTTATTATTATTTAATTACTTTTTTTTTATATTGCTTTATTTCTGCACTATTCTTGGTTGGTGTGACTGTAACGAAACCCAGTTTCCCTTGGGATCAATAAAGTATGTCTGTCTGTCTGAGGAGTAAAAATCTTATGTTACGTCTCCATCCAAATGTGCCATGTGCAATCATAGTAATTTATAATAATTTATAATAAATAGAACAGTCAATGTAATATAGAGTACGTGCAAATCAGCGTGAGTTCATCAGTCTGTTGGCCTGGTGGAAGAAGCTGTCCCGGAGACTGCCGGTCCTGGTTTTTGTGCTGCAGTATTGTTTCCCGGATGGTACAAGCTGGAATAGATTATGGTTGGGATGACTTGGGTCCCAACGATCCTACGGGCCCTTTTTACACACCTGTCCTTGCAAATGTCCTGAATCATGGGAAGTTCACAGCTACAGATGCGCTGGGCTGTCCGCACCACTCTCTGCAGAGTCCTGCGATTAAGGGAAGTACAGTTCCCATACCAGGCAGTGATGCAGCCAGTCAGGATGCTTTCAATTGTGCCCCTGTAGAAAGTTCTTAGGATTTGGGGCCCCATACCAAACTTCCTCAACCGTCTGAGGTGAAAGAGGCGCTGTTGTGCCTTTTTCACCACACAGCTGGTGTGTGCAGGCCACGTCAGGTTTTCGGTGATGTGGATGCCGAGGAACTTAAAGCTGTTTACCCTCTCAATTCCAGATTCATTGATATCAATCGGGGTTAGCCCGTCTCTATTCCTCCTGTAATCCACAACCAGCTCCTTTGTTTTTGCGACTTTGAGGGAGAGGTTGTTTTCTTGACACCACTGTGTCAGAGAGATGACTTCTTCCCTGTAGGCCACCTCGTTATTGTTTGAGTTAAGGCAAATCAATGTAGTGTCGTCGGCAAATTTAATTAGCAGATTGGAGCTGTGGGTGACAATACAGTCATGGGTATACAGGGAGTAAAGGAGGGGACTCAGTTTGCAGCCTGAAGGGCTCCTGTATTGAGAGTCAGAGGGTTGGAGGTGAGGGATCCCATTCTTACCACCTACTGGCGATCTGACAGGGAGTCCAGGATCCAGCTGCACAAGGCGGGGTCAAGGCTGAGGTCCCTGAGCTTCTTGTCGAGCCTGGATGGAACAATGGTGTTGATTGCTGAACTGTAGTGCCGTGCTGACAGTAATCATAATGCGGGAAGATGTCTACCATATTTCCTGTTATGTCCCTTCCTTTTCAAATGTGTGAACAGTGAGAATGATTCTGTTCTTAATATCCTGGCTCTGCATTGTTCTGGAGGGGTCCTTGACTTGCAACCAAGGTCAAAGGAATACTTGCCTCTCACCTCATTACCACCCCCAGCTATTGTTCCGTTGGTGCTTGAGTGTTGACAGATATTCCCTGAGTCTAACATGGGGAGGCAGTTCATATCTGCTTAACTGCTTCAGAAAGGTCACTATGGCAGAGGAGTTAACTTGGACAGGTTTGTAAGTAATTAGTCAGTGCTGTAATGCTACCCACCTCACAGCTGCAGTGATCTGGGTTCGAATCTGAACTTGGGTGCTGCCTTTGTTCTCTATTTCTTTGGGCTGCTCTGGATTTGTCCTGCATACTAATAATATGGAGGTTTTTAAGCTGACTGGTTTCTGTAAATCACACCTGTGTCAGAGATGAATAGGAGAATCTGGGGGCAATTGAGGGGAGGTTAAAAGTCAACTTTGAATTTATTATCATATGTACACTTTTGTACAGGTGTATTGAAAAACTTACAGTGGCATCACAGGGATGGAGGATCAGAGACAGTACATTCACAAGAAATCATAAATTAAAAATAAATCACACACAATTATACAAGAATGAACACAATTTGAACAAAAAAGTGCATTGTAACGCGAAGTGGCCATAGCGAGGCTATACTGAGGTAGTGATTGTGGTTGTGGAGGTTTGCTCAAGAAGGGAAGTAGCCGCTGGTGTAGGACTTAAAAGTTATAGGAATGGTGTAACAATGGGTGATTGGCTGTTTCCAGTCTATATTTCTCTGTAACTTACAATAAATGCCCCGTATATCCTGTTATTAAAACAATCTACACACTTATTCCATCCTTATCTCAAGGTATGAAAGTTGTCTTATTCTGGTCTCTACTTGTTAATTGGTGCTTTCCGTGCTTTACCCATCCCTGCTGTCTCTGCATTTAACACTTGTATCACCATGAAGGAAGATGGTTATTTTACACATAAAGCCCAGTAGATTAGGGAGTGCTATGGATCTCAAGGTGGTTCAATAAGCCGGTGTTTAGTTGTTGGAGGAAATGCTTGCTTCGCACACAATTTTCTTGTAAGCAGGCCTTGCACACTTTATTCACACAAGGCTTCTATTTTTTTAAAATTATCTACCGCCACAATAGAAGAGCTGGGAGAGAAGAGAGATGGTGGGTAGGGGACGGGTGGTAGTCAGTAGTGGTTGGTGAGGCATGGCTGGGGTAGGGAATGAATTGTTGATATTTTAGGTCGAAACCAATGCAAGGTTGGCCATTCCCTCCCTCTCATAGGCATTCCTCAACTCACTGCTTATTTGTAGTGAACTTCTGTTCCTTGTGCAACCTTGCTCGTATTTTACAAACGGTACAAAGGAACTGAAGAAGATTTACAAGGATGACATCAGTAGTGTGAGGATGCAGAGACTGGATCTCACGTTTTGTGAAAAATGGTTGAACAGCAATGTAATAGTGGTTTTAAAAATTCTGGAAGATTCTGTTAGAATGGACTCAGTGAGGATGTCCCCATGGATCTGGAGAGGGTGTTCCCAAGGATCTGGAGAGAATGTCCCCATGGATCCGGAGAGGGCATCCCCAAGGATCCAGAGAAGGCATCCCCAAGGATCCGGAGAGGGCATCCCCATGGATCCGGCGAGAGTGCTCCCATGGATCCGGCGAGAGTGTCCCCATGGATCTGGAGAGGGCATCCCCAAGGATCTGGAGAGAATGTCCCCATGGATCCGGAGAGAGTGTTCCCATGGATTCGAAGAGGGCATCCCCATTGTGAAAAAGACCATAACAAGGATTATACATGAAAGATATTTAACAAAAAAATTCTTCTTTATACAAAGGACAGTGACAATGTAGTGTTTGAATAGTATCACTATATTGTAATAGAACACAGAGGGAGGGAGAAGAGAATAGAACATAGTTCAGTATAGCACAGTATGAGCCCTCTGGCTCACGATGTGCCGACCTTTTAATCTACTCCAAGATCAATCTAATCCTTTCCTCCCATGTAAGCCCTCCATTTTTGTATCATCGATGTGCTCATCTGAAAGTTTCTTAGCTCTGTATAGTACATCTGCCTCTAAGACCACCCCCGACAGTACATACCGTGCACCTACTACTCTGTGTAGAAAAACCTACCTCTGATATCCCCCCTCTGCTTGAAACACCTTAAATTCATACTCCCTAGAGGATTGTTTTGATAGAGCTAGAGGAAGAAAGATAAGACAATATGATATAGGAGCCCAATGAAGGCATTCAGTGCATCAAGTGCTGCATTTGATCATGTCTGATTTACTTTCCTTCTCAACCCCATTCTCCTGTCTTCTGAGAGAATAGGATGAGGAGGAACTGGAGTATCAGTGCTGGCATTGGCTATTTCAGTTGAAAGTAATTTTTTAAAATGTAGATATGCTCTATCAGACTGTTCAGGAGAGGCAGTTTAAATTTTTTTATTTATTTAGAAATAGAGCGCGGAACAGGCCCTTGTGACCCTATGAGCCTCACTGGCCAGCAACGCACCGATTTAACCCTAGCCCAATCACAGGGTAATTTACAACGGTCAATTGACCTATCAGCTGGTATGTTGTTGGACTGTGGGAGGAAGTGGGAGCACCTGGGAGAAACCCATGCGTACTCAGGAAGGAAGGTACAGAGGATGCCGGAAATGAACACCGAACTCCGATGCCCCAAGCTGTAATAATGTTGCGCTAATCACCACAGTACCATGGGGCCTCACGGTATTGCTGTTGATTGATATGCAGAACAAGCATGCAGAGTCAGTGTAGATGAACCCACGATCTCAGTGAATGAGCATCAGCTTTGAAAGGCTGTTCAGTTTGCTTGAACTTATTACTGTATGATTCCATCACTTCTGTTCTCTGGAATCCTTGACCAAAGTTTATTGATTGTCACCCCTGCAGGCACACAGTTGGTTTTTTGTGAGAATCTTGAAAGGAAGTGTGTCATCAGACAAGGCAAAGCCTCTGAGCGAATTCCTCGTTCTCCCTTCACCTACCCACGACTCACAAAGATGATCATCACCATCTTGTCTGCATGCCTCGGACTGCATCTGCTGTTGGGACATTGTCGAGGTAAGAATCAGAATCAGAAACAGGTTTATTATCACTGACATATATCATTAATTTGTTGTTTTGTGGCAGCAACAAGACACAAATTACTATAAGTTACAAGAAAAATAAATAATAGTGCAAGGGAGGAATGGCAAGGCATTATTCATGGACATTCAGAAATTTGATGGTGGAGGAAAAGAAGCTGTTCTTAAAATGTTGAGTATTGGTTTTCCAGATACTATGCCTCCTTCCCAATGACAGTAATGAAGAGAGGCCATGTCCTGGATGGCAAGAGTCCTTAGTGATGGATGTCGCCTTCTTGAGGCACTGCTCCTTGAAGATGTCCTCAATGGTGGGGATAGTTGTGTCTATGATGTTGCCGGCTGAGTCTAGAACCCTCTGCAGTCTGTTTTGATCCTCTGTATTGGAGGCTCCATGCCTGTCGGTGATGCAACTGGTCAGAATGTTCTTCTTAGATCTGTAGAAATTTTGCTGGAGTCTTTGGTGATATATCAAAGACATGGACTTTGCAATAGCACGCTAAGCCTCAAAGGCACAACATGTGCTTCAGTTGTAAATGAGAGGAAGGTTGCAAGTAGCTCCAATGGGCATTGACAGAGTTTTGTGCTAATGGTCATACACTGACACTCCTGTGTGGAAAATGTTACCTCGTATAAAATAAGTTTTTGTGGATCTAAACAGTTGAAGAATATATATACTGAGGTGAGATTTTATAAAATCAGAAAAGGTCAATGTGGAATTGTATAGGATATTTGTAACACATCAAAAAATCTGTTAACATGCTTTGATTGTCATATTTTTCTGAATTTATACTGGTGGAACAACAAACATTTGGAGATCATAGGTGACATTGATTTACAAATTACCACTAAATTAGTTATATTAAATTGTGTGAAGTGGTAGATAATAGATTTATAAGAATGTAATTATATATTTTATGCATAAATGAACTAAAATATTATTGGAGATTGCAAATGCTGGAAACTGGCGCAACAAACAAAATGCTGGAAGAACTCAGTGGGTCAGTGAGTTTGTGGAGAGAAGTGGATAGTTGACATTTCATGTCAAAACCATATTTTTTTTTTAGTACCACAACATTTCCATGAGTCTGACAACAGAAGGGTCCTGATGAAGGGCTTAAACCCGGAACATTAACTGTTCATTCCACAGTTGCCTGATCTGTTGAATTCCTCCAGGATATTATTTGTTGATACATTGTTGGATATTATTACATTGATGCGATTATAGATTTATTCAAGGAGAAAGGAACTGAAGGATATGTAGATGAGGAGAAGTGAGAGAAGACTTCTGAGCTGTATAACATCCAATGCAGACCACTTCGGCTGAATTAAGTCAGTGAATATTTTGTCATGTGATACAGAATTGTATTAATTCATCTGTCTTATTGCTTTACAATTTATAGTTGGGTTTCCTGAACAAATATTCCCGTAATTTCTCTAATGCATTTAGGAAAAGGTCAAACAAGAACAGGCTGGCTTGTTAGTTTGCCTATTCTAGAGAGTTTTATGTATTGCACAAGACTCCCTGTGTTAGATTCCATGTGAACACAGGAGAGAGCTCGAGGCTAGGAAAAGAGATTGTGGAGCCCAAAACTGAGTAGAGCGAAAACGTCCTGGAAAGTAATTATGTAGACCATGGTACCTGTTTTTTGAATGACATGATCTGAACATGATCTTTCCTACCTTTTTTTTTAATAGTATATTGTGAATTAGCAGGCACTGCATAAGCCTCGGATGTTATTTAGGCTGGCCTCTTGGTAAAAGAGCCTGCAAAAGAACAATGGAGGCAGAGATATCCCAGCATGCACTGTGACTGTGAACATTCTCTATCATTTATACAGTTTTTAATATTTTTAGTTAGTCATGGTTGTGGAGAAAACAGGTGACTGTAGCCATCTGTGCTTAATTTCTAAGCCTGGATCTGTCTTGTGGTTTTATCATTTTGTTGACATTGATCTGTATCAAGAATATAAAAAGCACATTTATATAGCTGAAATGTTGTGAAGTAGATATCTCTCTATCTATTCTATATCCTTCCTTTTATCAAATAGATAAGCCTAAAGGGGGATGTTTGTGATTCCTAAGTGATTGCAGTAGTTTCAGGAGTTTCAGCGTGGTTATATCAGAACTGTTCTCCAGTGATTCTGGTTTGACTCTGTCCCCAACTCAAGGTCAAAGGTCAAAGCTGAGTTTATTATCGTATGCCCAGGTCCAATGTGAAACTTACTGGCAGCAGCATCACAGGCACAGAGTATCATGTAAGCAGCATTCACAAGTATTCTCACGATGGGATGCAGTATGAATGGACCTAACACAAATTCCCTACCATTGCATGTGTTTTCACCCAGGTTTCTCCCCCATTTCAGAGACATGTGGTAAAGTTTGTCGTACAACTTCACTCTTTCTTGGCATTTGACCACTGTAATATATTTAGGAAAGGTATCAATTTTTAAAAAAAATTTGTCTCATTCTCTGGGGCTTAATGCTTTTTGTGTTGTGTGGGCCTGTTCCTCTCTGCTTTTAAAACTCTTCTCAGAACATATCTTTTCAATTAGGTCCTAATTCAGGGTCTTGTCCTAAAATAACCACTGTTCACTGTAAGTGAGGGAGAGCGAGTGTGTAGGCGAATGAGTGTGAGTGTGCAAGTAGGGGAGAGAGAGTATTGCAGGTAAGGAGAGTGTATGTGTGAGAGAGGGAGAGTGATTGTGCAAGCAAAGGTGAGGGAGAGTGAACGTGTAAGTGAAGGAGAGGGAGAGTGAGGACGAGGAAACGAGAGGGAGAGGGAATGTGTATGATATATAGAACATATAGAACGTAGAATAGTACAGCACATTACAGGCCCTTTGGCCCACAATGTTGTGCCGACCCTCAAACCCCATATAACCCCCCACGTTAAATTCCTCCATATACCTGTCTAGTAGCCTCTTAAACTTCACTAGTGTATCTGCCTCCACCACTGACTCAGGCAGTGCATTCCATGCACCAACCACTCTCTGAGTGAAAAACCTTCCTCTAATATCCCCCTTGAACTTCCCTCCCGTTACCTTAAAGCCATGCCCTCTTGTACTGAGCAGTGGTGCCCTGGGGAAGAGGCGCTGGCTGTCCACTCTGTCTATTCCTCTTAATATCTTGTACATCTCTATCATGTCTCCTCTCATCCTCCTTCTCTCCAAAGAGTAAAGCCCTAGCTCCCTTAATCTCTGATCATAATCCATACTCTCTAAACCAGGCAGCATCCTGGTAAATCTCCTCTGTACCCTCTCCAATGCTTCCACATCCTTCCTGTACTGAGGTGACCAGAACTGGACGCAGTACTCCAAGTGTGGCCTAGCCAGAGTTTTATAGAGCTGCATCATTACATCGCGTCTCTTAAACTCTATCTCTCGACTTATGAAAGCTAACACCCCATAAGCTTTCTTAACTACCCTATCTACCTGTGAGGCAACTTTCAGGGATCTGTGGACATGTACCCCCAGATCCCGCTGCTCCTTCACACTCTCAAGTATCCTGCCATTTACTTTGTACTCTGCCTTGGAGATTGTCCTTCCAAAGTGTACCACCTCACACTTCTCCGGGTTGAACTCCATCTGCCACTTCTCAGCCCACTTCTGCATCCTATCAATGTCTTTTTGAAATCTTTGACAATCCTCTACACTATCTACAACACCACCAACCTTTGTGTCGTCTGCAAACTTGCCAACCCACCCTTCTACCCCCACATCCAGGTCGTTAATAGAAATCACAGAAAGTAGAGGTCCCAGAATAGATCCTTGTGGGACACCACTAATCACAACCCTCCAATCTGAATGTACTCCCTCCACCACAACCCTCTGCCTTCCGCGGGCAAGCCAATTCTGAATCCACCTGGCCAAACTTCCCTGGATCCCATGCCTTCTGACTTTCTGAATAAGTCTATCATGTGGAACCTTGTCAAATGCCTTACTAAAATCCATGTAGATCACATCCACTGCACTACCTTCATCTATATGCCTGGTCACCTCCTCAAAGAACTCTATCAGGCTTGTTAGACACAATCTGCCTTCACAAAGCCATGCTGACTGTCCTTGATCAGACCATGATTCTCTAAATGCCCATAGATCCTATCTCTAAGAATCTTTTCCAACAGCTTTCCCACCACAGACGTGAGGCTCACTGGTTTATAATTCCCTGGACTATCCCTACTACCTTTTTGGAACAAGGGGACAACATTCGCCTCTCTCCAATCCTCCGGTACCATTCCCGTGGACAACGAGGACATAAAGATCCTAGCCAGAGGCTCAGCAATCTCTTCCCTTGCCTCGTGGAGCAGCCTGGGGAATATTCCGTCAGGCCCCGGGGACTCCGTCCTAATGTATTTTAACAACTCCAACACCTCCTCTCCCTTAATATCAACATGCTCCAGAACATCAACCTCACTCATATTGTCCTCACCGTCATCAAGTTCCCTCTCATTGGTGAATACCGAAGAGAAGTATTCGTTAAGGACCTTGCTCACTTCCACAGCCTCCAGGCACATCTTCCCACTTTTATCTCTAATCGGTCCTACCTTCACTCCTGTCATCCTTTTGTTCTTCACATATGTTAGACACGATCTGCCGATCACGATATGGAGAGCAAGTGTGCAGCCGATGGAGTGCAAGAGTGCAAGAGAGTGAGAACGACAGCTAGTGTGCCAGTGAAGGAGTGGGGGAGTGAGTTTGAAGCAAGGAGAGGAAGAACATGTGTCGGGAGTGGAAGAGCAAGTATGGAAGAGAGGGAGAAGAAGAGTGAGTGTGCAAGTGAAGGAGAGGGAATGTGAGTGTGTGCAAGACAGGAAGTGTGTGTTCCACTGAGAGAGAGGGAGAGTGAGGGTGCAGGTGAGGGAAAGCAAATATGCAAGTGAAGGAGAGGGAGAGCGAATGTGTTGGAGGTAGAGCAAGTGTGCAAGCAAGGGTGAGGCAGAACAAGTGTGCAAGCGAAAGAGAGTGAGAGTCGGTGTGTAGGATAGGTAGAGCAAGTGTGCAAGTGAGAGTGAGAGTGAGAGTCGGTGTGTAGGATAGGTAGAGCAAGTGTGCAAGTGAAAGAGAGTGAGAGTCGGTGTGTAGGATAGGTAGAGCAAGTGTGCAAGTGAAAGAGAGTGAGAGTAGGTGTGTAGGATAGGTAGAGCAAGTGTGCAAGTGTAAGAGAGTGAGAGTAGGTGTGTAGGATAGGTAGAGCAAGTGTGCAAGTGAAAGAGAGTGAGAGTCGGTGTGTAGGATAGGTAGAGCAAGTGTGCAAGTGTAAGAGAGTGAGAGTAGGTGTGTAGGATAGGTAGAGCAAGTGTGCAAGTGAAAGAGTGTGAGAGTCGGTGTGTAGGATAGGTAGAGCAAGTGTGCAAGTGAGGGAGAGGAACTGCAAGAATGCAAGTGAGTGAGAGCAACAGTGAGTAGACCAGTGAGGGAGAGTGAGGTGCTTGTGAGGGAGGTTGAGTATTTAACTGAGTGAGGGTTAGTATGGAAGCGAAGGAGAAAGAGAGCAAGTGTGCAAGCAAGGGAGAGGAAGGACAAGGTGCAAGCAACAATGAGGGAGTGTGCCGGCAAGGGTGAGGGAGAGCCTGTGTGCAGGGGAAAAGTGAGTGTGCAAGAAAGGGAGAGGGTGAGTGAGAGTGTAAGTGATCGAGAGGGCAAGCAAGTGTGCAAGTGATGGAGAGAACAAGTGTAGGAGAGGGTGAGCGAGTCAAAGGGAAGGGGAGCGCGTGTGCTGGTGAGAGAGATGGAGGGTGAGCAAAGGAGGGGTTGTGAGATTAAGTATGCGAGGGAGAGTTTGTGCAAGTTAGGGAGAGAGAAAACAAAGGTCCAATGCAGAAGAGTTAGAGATTCAATGCTTGTGGAAGGTGAATGGTCTGCCCATACAACAAATGTCTTGGTGATACATCACATAGCAATTTCATCGGTCCTCCTCTGTCATAGCCTTGCGCCTGTCAAAAGTAAGAATGATACTGCGCTTCTGCAATGGCTTTTGAAAATGGTTCCCTTGCTGTTATTACATCTGGCTATTCATCATCCGCACAAGTAATCTTCAGCTATAATGTGCCATCACAGGAAGCCTGTGAATCCACAGTGCTTGTTGTCTTTTCTTTCCTGACCTTGGTCTTGAAACAATAATGTAAACTGTTCTGCAGAGAATATATAAAATAAAATATAGTCCTGACTAAAGGGAGAGTCAAGAGATGTAATTCTGTCTTGGCAATAATGCAAACTAGTTTTGTTCTTGTGGTTTCTGACTTTTTTTGAACTCCTCAGTTAAACATCTCCTAACTTACTTTCTATTGCTGTCAATAGTCATAGGTTTGCGGCAGTTCAATGGGAGTTCTGCCTTGGGGCGGAAGGTCACTAGTTCAAGTCCCACTCCAGCCCTAAGGGCCAATACTTTCTCTTTCCTAATTAGAGGTTCCGTCTTTTGAATGAGATATTAAACCTGCGATATTTGGATGAAGAGCACATTATCCACAGTGGAACTGGCCAACTCTTGTCCCTCATGGAAGATCATCAGGGACAAATGATAAACACAAAAGATTCAGAAGATGCTGGAAATCCAGAGTAACACACAGCAGCATTGAAAAGGAAAGGGGATGTGGCCAGAATAAGAGGATGGAGGTGGGAGAAGTAGGGAAAGGAGTACAAGCTGGAAAGTAACGTGTAAGACCAGGTGAGGGGGAAGTTGGATGGAAATGAGGAATAAAAGTGGGAGGTGATAGGTGGAAAAGGCAAAGAGCTGAAGAAAGTGAAATCTGATAGGGGAGGAGAGTGAACCATGGGAGAAAGGAAAGGAGGAGAGGCACCAGAGGAAGGTGGTGGGCAGGTGAGGAGAATTGAAGGGATAAGAGATAACAAGAATGGGGAATGGAAAAAGAGAGAAAGGGGAGGTGGGGAGACTTTACTGGGAACTAGAGAAATCGGTGTTCATGCTGTCATTGGAAGCAATCCAGATGGTACACGAGAAGTTGCTCTTGCAACGTGAGAGTGGCCTCATCAGGGCAGTAGAGGAGGCCATTGACCGACATGTCAGAATGGGAATGGGAAGCAGAATTAAAATGAGTGGCCACAGGGAAATGTGTCAGATGGAGTGAAGGTGCTTGAGCAAGCAGACCTCAGATCTCACCAATTTAGGGGAGGCCACACAGGGAGCACCAGGTACAGTAGATGACCCCGACTGACTTGGGAACCAATGGTCATTATCGCATTACTACTTTTGTGGGAGCTGTTATATTTCCTAATTATAGCAATGACTTACTGCAGGTGTTTGGAGTTGGGATACCTTGAATAAATTGTTACCTGCTCCACCCACTTGATTTGCTCATGGTGCATCCCAGTTTGGAAGGACGGGGAGTGATGCTCTCCTTTGGCAGGGTGTTCAGTAAGCAGGAGATACTGAATCCTGGGCAACAAATCTAGGGAGATGAATTGAGAAAATCCTTGTTTACACAATGGATTGAAGACTTGGAAGGCACAACCCTAAAAGGGAATTGGAACCAGATTCAGTATTATATTTCCAAGTGTTTAATTCTCAATTCTCTTTAGGAAGGAGAAATCTGTAGCACTGTGGAGAAGGGGTTTGATGAATTGTACGTATTTTTGCAATGGTTGAACTGCCTTCTACTTAGATGTATGAACCAACCAGTACGTAGGGTTCACTTACATTACAGCCTTGGCATCTGGTGAAGGTTATTATACTTAGCGCTACAGTAATTGGGTACATCAAACACTAACCATGTCTCTGTTTTGAGAGAGATTGTTTTCACAGTTTGAGGGCCTCTTTGAGTCCAGTCATTTTGGCAGCTGATTGGCTAAGTAACTGGCAGCATTTATAGTTAGATACCTTTGGATAGCACATCATCGTAAAAGTACACTGTTAGTGAGACAGTTATACCAGGGTATAATACTGACCTACTGTATGTTTCTTAAGATATGATGAGGTTAAAGACTTCAAAGAATTCCACTCCCTGTGCCTGCAAAGTCCAATGCCTGTACACTGCTGATCCTTTTAAAAAGGTGAAGAAGGATTAGCTTTATTTGTCACATGTACATGGAAAATGCATTGTTTACATCAACAGCAACGAAGTCCAAGGATGTGCTGGGAGCAGTACGCAAGTGTGGCTATTATTCTGGCACTAACATAGCATGCCCACAGTATACTAATCCTCACCTGTATGCCTTTGGGATGAGGAAGGAAACTGGAGAAACCCACATGGACACGGCAAGAACATAAAAGCTCCTTACGGTCAGCAGCGGGAATTGAACCCAGATCGCCTTTCTGCCCATTACAGTTCAGAAGTTTCTTTGATTTAAAAAGTTTGTGGATTCAATTGCACTCCTGTGATCTGAGCATAAAGTCTTCACTATCACACTCCACTGATGCACCGAGGGGGTGCTGCAGTGTTGGGGGTGCTGTTTTGAGATGAGATGTTGCACCAAGGATGCCCCTCCCTTTCAGGTGGCAGTCTTGAAGAAGAGAAGTTGATGTGGAAGGAGATGCTTGAGGTTGAGTTCAAAGGTCCTGGCCTTGGACTGTCAATGCCTCACAGACTGTGCTTGTGCTCAGGATGGACCAACTCAGCAGAGTCCCCATGGGAATACTCTTTGCATTGGTTTTCCACTGGGATGTGCTGTTGAAGACTTTCTGTTCATGTCACTGGGATAGAATTGAACCCATAGCCATTTTACTCAGAAAGCTGCTGAGTTGTAGCAGACTGAAGGGATCAGTGGTATTCAAAATTGAGGCATAAAGCAAGAAAGGGTAGTTACCACCAGTAATATGGCCAATGATTAAACATTAATGGACAGAATTATTGGGTTACTATCATTATTGTTTGGAGTCTTTGTTGCATAAGCACCAACAGTGACTTCATTTCAAAATTGTTTTATTGTGATGGGCGCAGAAATGTTGGGGAAATTCAACAGGTCAGATAGCATCTCTGTGGAGAGAGAAAGAGTTAGTGTTTCAGTTGATGACTTCACAACTGACGCTTACCACAGATACTGACTGGCCTGATGATCATTTTTAATAGTTTTTAACAGTTTCTTTTAATTTAGATCTCCAACTTCTTGCCGGGTTTTCCTTTGAGAATCTTATGCATACAGTTTGCATATAATTACCCAGGGAGGAGATAAATACATTAGAGAAAATACAGGGTTAGGATTTGGCTTAAATTGGCTTAAAAAGAACTGGAATTTTAGCTCTGTAAGTACTAGTAATTTTGTACTATATATGTTTTCCTAACAAAGCAGCAAGAAAATAACTTCCATAAACATTCTTAATTCTTCCTGTTTGCTTGAGATCGTGGAGAAATATATCACTGGAATTGAAGTGTTTCAAACAAGCTGAATTGTGTTGGATGCTGATGCTTTTATTATCCAGAGGTTCTTCAGAATTTGAGAATGAGGCATAAAACCCATTGCTAATGATCCTTTTATTAAGTGAAGCAGGAGTGAAAAACAACAAGAGGAGCCAAGAGATCAAAGAAAAGACAAAAGAAGAAACAGTTGTGACATCTCATACCCAGACTGGAGATAACACAATTCCAGAGATACACCACACGCCGCATCCGCAAAGCAAACAGAATTATGAAGGACCCCACGCACCCGTCATACAAACTCTTCTTTCTGCTGCCATCTGGCAAAAGGCCCCGAAGTATGCGGGCTCTCACAACCAGACTATGTAACAGTTTCTTCCCCCAAGCCATCAGACTCCTCAATATCCAGAATCTGGACTGACACCAACCTACTGCCCTATACTGCGTCTATTGTCTTGTTTATTATTTATTGTAATGCCTGCACTGTTTTGTGCACTTTATATAGTCCTGTGTAGGAATGTAGTCTAGTGTAGTTTTTTGTGTGGTTTTACGTAGTTCAGTGTAGTTTTTGTATTGTTTCATGCAGCACCATGGTCCTGAAAAACGTTGTCTTGTTCTTACTGTGTACTGTACCAGCAGTTATGGTGGAAATGACAATAAAAAGTGACTTGACTTGACGAATAATTAACCTATAATAACTAGATCAAGTGACATGGCACCTGCTGCTGTAAACTTAAGTACAGAATCAACTGTACTGTAATTATTGAAAATTCTCTGAAAAATTATACATATATCAGTGATTATATGTTGATATACAACATACACAGGAAATTTAAACTACAAGAAAAAATATTAATTCTACACCCCAATCCAACAATTGCTACCTTCTAGTGTCTGAGCACAACAAATCCATTGTGATAATGCTACTTCTGGTGGAGTCCTGTGCCTGTTGCATTCTCCTAAGATGTGTAACGATCAATCTCTGCTTGTCCTGGCTAATTTGTTTTTGACATGAACTTGTCCCTGAACACTGGCTCTGTTTTGCCGGCTTTCTCAGCGTTCACCCACTAGGGTGAGAAGAGGCAAGTAATTAAAGCCCCTCCTTTACCCCTTGCCCCCTGTAGTAGCTGGTATATCTGTTCTCTGCAGCTTTACTTTGTTCTGCATATAAAGCTGAACAAGTAGTGTTGGTCAGCTGTTTCATCCTATGTTCTCAGCCCAGGGAGTGAGGATTGAGAACATTATGATTTCCTTTTCTTTTCCCCACACAGTCTCTCTCCTTCCCTCCCTCTCATTCATGGCTTCAGCAGGGAATTGTTGGCTCAGCCCAGACCCAGGAGAAGGTCTGGACCTGCCATGTCAATGTGGAAGTTTTGCTTTAATTTTAGAGATAAACTATGGTAAGAATCCCTACCGGCCCAGTGATCCTGCACCACCCAATTACACCCATGTGATCAATTAATCTACTAACTTGTATGGCTTTGGAACGTGAATGGAAATGGAGGACCTGGAGAAAACCCGTGTGGTCATTGGGAAGACGTACAAACTCATTACAGACAATGGCGGGAAATGAACCCAGGTCACTCAGCGTTGAAATGGCATTGCACTAACCTCTAAACTGTTGGGGAGGGGCTGGCAGTAGTGGGGCACCTACTCACAAGTCAGTTATCTTTTAAACTCAAAAGTAGACTTCATTCATAACAAAGTGCATACACAAAACGCAGCAAAGGTACAGAACTCTTTAGCAGAATGCAAGAGGCGGAAGAAGCTCAGCGGTCAGGCAGCCTCTACAGAGAGAAATGGGCAGTGGATGTTTTAGGTCGAGAGCTTTCATCAGGACTGGAAACAGAGGGGGAGATAACCAGTGTCAAAAAGCTGGTGTAATAAAATGTCTAGTACTGTGCAAAAGTCTTAGGCACATACAGTACGAATAGCCTAAGACTTCTGCACAGTACTGTAGTAATTTAATGTATTGTACTGTACTGTTGCATCAAAAAAAAATCAAAATTCACGATATATGTGAGTGGTGATGAACCTGATTATGATATGGGTCTCCAGAAGTGGGCTGGGAGGGGGAAATCATGGATGGGGAGAGGAAAGGGGAGGGAGCAGGAAGCACCAGAGACACATTCTGTAATGATCCATAAACAAATTGTTTTGAATCAAATGATCTCGGCTGGTGTCACAGGGTTGGGTGTGTCTGCACTGGGCCACCCTCCCCCACCCTGCCCCTGCACTCCTCCGCCAACTGCCCCACAGCACTTCACCCTCCCCATTCCCAGCACTTTTTACTCCCACTGGGTTTTCAAACTCGTTCTCTGCTCCATATTGACAAATACAGTACTGTGCAAATGTCTTAGGCACCCTGTACCCAAGACTTCTACATGATACTGTATATCAGCACACTCCAGTGGTGTACTGAGGGAGTATGGTAGTGTTAGGAGTGCGGTCTTTGAGATGAGGTGTTACAGCAAGGATCTGCCTGCCAGCCCTGGTCCATGTAGAAGGTCCTGTGGCAATCTTGAAGTTCAAATTCAAGGTATTGCCTTCTGAGTGTACTTATATTTAGCCAAATGAAGCAATGTTCCTCCGGACCAGATGCACCCACAAGACATATATCACACACAGCACATAAAACAAAATATTACCGCAAATAAATTAATAAAATATAATTAAAAGTGCATGTATTGTGCAGCACAGGCAAACTGTAAGCAGTAAACAGTACAGTAAAAGTAAACAGATTTCTGTCCTAGTAATGAGACCACGGTGGTGGTAGGGTGACTATCAGTTTCACAGCGTGAGGGAAGAACCAAGTAAGGCAGCCTGTGGTGAACTACATATACCTGTCTGGACATGCCCCCTGCTGACTGCTCCTGTGGCCCCTCCCACTGACCGTGGCTCCTCCCACAGACCCCGGCATAAAGGCGATTGAGGCCTGAGCCCGGCTCTCAGTCTCCAGGATGTAGTATGGTGGTCAACTACTGCTTGTTCTTTCTTCCAGTCAATAAAAGCCGATATCTCGCCTTCACGTCTCAGAGAGACTTATTGATGGTGCATCACAGCCCTAATCCTGATGCCCTTGTACCTCCTTCCTGATTGAAGTAGGTCAAAGAGATTGTGGGAAAGGAATTGATGTGGAAGTAGATAGTTGAGGTTGAGTTCAAAGTTCATGGCCTTGGACTGTCAAAGGTCATGGGTTGTGCTCAGTGTGGTCCTGTGCTGAAGATGGGTCAGCCTGGGAACATGGTGTTCAAGATGGAGGTGTAATGCAAGTACGGGAAGTTATTCTATTACAGTAGTATTTAGTGTAATTTTGTCAATTATAACCATAGCACTATTGATGTAAGTGAACCCCCCCCATGCAAACTGTGGTGATACACCCTTTTGTTTTTAGAGAGACTTTCCTACCCATCTCAGTTCCTCCATGTCCTGTTGCAGAAGGAGCCTAAACAGCAGCCTATCCCCTCAGAGGTCTTGCATTGGCTGCATCAAGCTTTAGTGCATCCCTCAGCAGGTATTCCTGCAGCCTGGAATGTGTTCTTCAGCAGCACTCCCTTATGGCCATCTCATAGTTTTGGGAAGACCAACATGTTTTGGGTAGACCAAAGAGCATCTTTCACTGAGCAGAACTCGATGTTCATCTTTGTTTGTCCATGGGAGGACTCTGTAGATCGAAAGTCCTGTGTTATGCAGGTGCTCGGGATGAACTGAGATGAGGACCCTTGCATCCTTAAAGATAGAAAAGATAAAATTGGCTTTGTCTTATGTGTATTGAAATATTGAAACATACAGTGAAATGTTTGTGTCAATGACCGACACTGTCCAAGGATGTGCTGAAGGGGTAGCCCCACATGTGGTCAAGCTTCTGGCGATAATACAGTGTGTCCACAACTTACTAACCCTAACTCGTACGTGTTTGGAACATGAGAGCAAACCGGATCATTCAGATGAAACCTATGTTGTTGTGGACAGAATGTACAAACTCTGTACAGACAGTAGCGGGAGTTGAACCTTAATCACTGGCACTGCTTTATGCTAAGTGCTACACTCCCCTGCTGTGTGTTCCTTCTCCATGCGCTTTTAGTAAATCCAAAGACTGCCCACAGTTGGGTTGGCGGACGGGATGTGAAGAGGTGCAGAGTCAAGGGAATAAAGATTGGAGAGGGTGCAGCCTATAACCAGCCTTAAAACTGCAGTGACTGATGTTCATCGTGAATGTAGTTGGTCATCGAAGACCAGTTCTGAGATCCCATGTGATCTCATCTGACATCTGAGATGGATGGTTACCACCATCAGGCAGGAGATATAATATCCTGAAGATCCACACTCAATACTTTAAGACAAGGTTCTTCCCCTCTGCCATCAACTTTCTGAATGGTTCAGGAACAGATACAACCCCTCAACTATCAGATTCTTGAACCAAAGAGAATAACTTGACTCAGCTTTATTTGTCCCATCATTGAAATGTTCCCACAACAAATGGACTCACTTTCAAGGACTCTTCATCTCATGTTCTGGATATTTATTTCTTTATTATTATTTATTTTTGTATTTGCACAGCTTGTTGTCTTCTGCACTCTGGTTGAACACCCAAGTTGGGTGGTCTTTCATTGATTTGTAACGGGCATTATTCTTTGGAATTATTGAGTATGCCCAAAAGAAAACGAATCTCAGAGTTGTATGTATTGACATATATGTACTCAGATAATTAATTTACTTTGAACTTTGAACGTTGAATCCATAACACTACCTCTTTTGCTCTATTTCTTTATTTTTGTAACTTATAGTAATTCTTATATTGTACACTGGAATGTTGCCACATAACAATTTTCATGATATTCAGTATATCACTGATAATAAACCTGATTCTGATTTATGCCTTGTCCCTGCACCTTGTATCTGTGCCACTGTCAACTGGGAGAGGAAAGTTCGGCATGTTGCATAACAGGAGAGACTGGAACATCACTGGAATCTCAGGGAGTTGATGGGCAAGTTGGACTTTGCAGTCTGTGCCCCACATCCCTCCTCTAGCACACCTCTCCGGATTGCATTACTTTCCTTGAACTCCCTTAGTTTCTTGGCACTTGTGACTTACACCCTTGGCCTCTGCTGGGTCTCTTGAAGTTACTTAAACCATGCTTCACTTGGATAAGTGGATGATTAGACTCCACTGGAAACAGGCCAAGTTGTTATTCACAACAAAATTGATGTTCCCCTTCAGTTATATGCATATCAACCCATATGTTTATCAGACGTTGATTATAGAATTCTCTTCCTTGTGGAGAATTTGACCCTGACCTTTGGTTCTATTCTGCCAGTTTCTCCAGTGATTATCTCAGGGTGAGAGATGGGACTCGTAACTTAAAGCCCCTCTCCATCACCCAATCCCACCCTGAAAATAATACTGGGTGGTCTCCTTACAAGGGAGCTCTCAGTAGCTGGGCAGATGTGAGTCCAGATGCTCATTGTTGGCAAACTGTTCTATCACATGGTCATAACAGGCTGCCCCTGAGTAATGAGTGGATTTGTTTTTTTACAGACGTCCTTAAGTTGTAGTTTTTGTCCTTAAGTTAGAATCTACACAAAAATTACCTAATATTGTAAACAGACTTCCACAGTCAGGTAGAGAATGGCACTGAATGTAGATTAGAAAGAACAGTTACCAAAAGATGTGAGAGGGTCAGGGAGAGGGAGAGAGAGGGAGGGAAGGGGTTTGTTTTGCTGTTGTTTTGTTGTTTGTTGTGTTCTGTGTTGTACAGCTGAACATTGTGGCTGACTCTTGTGGGCTGCCCCCAGCACATCCTTAGTTTGTGTTGGCTGTGACACAAGCAACACATTCCACTGTCTACTTCCACATACATGTGATAAATAATTCCGACTCTGAATCGCATTTTGCGATTTGTAGGAATGAATGTCTGCATGTAGGTATATCAGGTTAATGAATTTAATAGTATCATAGGAGCTTGCTTGTATGCATTTGTGCCTGTAAATTGGGTGTTTGTATTCTGGGAATGAGCTGCACAGTGGAACATAATCCTGGATTTGAAGGTATAGAATACTTTTGGCTTTGTGAGTTAAAAGGGAAAAATATACAGACAGTGGCCAATGTTCCTGTGGAGTTGCACTTTAGTTTGTGGGACCTGATGCCACAAAGGGACGTAAAGATCTCCAAGACTAATGGGTTGTTAGGTATTGGGGTGGGACAGAGGCACTTGGTTCCTCTGCTCATTTTGTAATTTTATATAGTAATTTTATGTGTTGTACTACTACAAAAAAAATTCCATGACATACATAAGTAATGATAAACCTGATTCTTATCTGGGTCTCTATTCTGGACTGAGATTGGGAAGGGGGCAGGGAGAGGGGAATCATGGCTGGGAAAAGGGGAAGGGAAAAGGGAGAGAGCAGGAAGCTTTAGAGAGACATTCTGTAATGATCAATAGAAGAATTGTTTGGAATCAAATGACCTTGCCTGGTGTTTTAGGGCTGGCTGTGTCTGCACTTGGTACTCCTGACGCTCCTTCTCTGCCACCTGTCCTGCACCCCTCCCAAGGCTCACCACCTTTGCCATTCCCCCATCCTTTGCTCCTGTCAGATTTGCAAACTTGTTTTCTGCTCCATGCGGAGAAATAGGGTATTGAGCAAAAAGCTGGGGTAACCTAGCAATATAAATGCGTCTAAGACTTTTATACAGTATTGTGCAACACCACAAAGTTATACAATGCAGAATCAGACTTGTCCATGCCAACCAAAACATGTATCTAAGTTAGTCCCATTTGCTTGCATTTGGCCCATATACTCTAAACTTTTCCTCTCCATGTACCCATCCACAGTCTTTCAAATGTTGTCTCAACTACCGTAGATGTCGGATTATAAGCCGCTACTTTTTTCCCACATTTTGAACAGCTTTGAACTCTGCGGCCTTTACTACGGTGCGGCTAATGCATGGTTTTTTTTCATGCCGCCAAAAACATTTTGCCTCGTAACTGTAGACCAATAAAATTGATGAGTAGTTCACAGAGGTCCAATGAAATTGTACGATAAATCAAGCGCACTTTCACAATTAAATTATTGTAAATCAGTCATTTGTACTCACCCTCATCAACATGGAAAACACTCGAAGAAAAGCATTGTGCTGCCTTTATGGCAGTTATTTAGTTTATAATATTTTCGCTTAGTAATTCATTTGTTAGTTAAAGTTAGAAGTGTTTTAACTATATTTGTTTTCTGTACTACATCGCGGGATGCTATGACGTCACACCCGGTTTCGCCACGTCTTGTGGGAAAAATGCCAGTTTGCGATAAACGGGAAGGCGGGGGGGGGAGCGGCGGAGCGGCATTGGATCTGAGCGAACGCTGCTTTTAAGTTAAAGGCGATCAATAACTTTTCCTGGTAGGCTGCAGTATATATATTTTTTACCAGTCGTTAGGAGATATTGGAATGTTGTTCAGTAAAAAAGTATACGCAACGTATATTTAAAAGTAGCCGCGTTACAGGCACGGTTCGAAAAAAAGCATTTGCAATATGTATTTGTTTATGTTACCATATGGATTTAATTAAAAGTTAAAAAATCCTCACGTGTAATATCTTTCTGTGTAAATATCTCATATTACAACGTGGGACACCTGCGGCCGAAAATCCGGTGCGGCCGAAAATCCGGTGCGGCCTGTACAAGTACAAAATTGATTTTCTTTCTAAAATTAGAGCCAGCGGCTTTTAATCAGGTGCGCTCTGTAGTCCAGAATCTACGGTACTTCCTCTGGCAGCTCGTTCAAAACATGGACTTCCCTCTCAGTGAAGAAGTTTACACTTGGGTTCCTTTTAAACTGTCCTTCTGTCATCTTGAACCTGTGCCCTCTAGTTCTTGATTCCCTTTAATTGGGAAAATGACTGTGTGCCTTCACCATATCAATGCCCCTCATGATTGTGTATATCTCTAAGAGATCAGCTGTGTAATCTAAATTTGAGTAATTAATAAGAAGATGGAATTCAATAAAGTAGTCACTGTAATGCCAATTAAGTCACTGACTTGCATAGGTGGCCAACAGCAGCTCGCCAGAGTCCTCTGCCCTGGGCCAGTCATTTACATTGTGCCTAGGTGTAGCCCATCTTCAAAGGTCCTTCCTCTCCCAGGGATGAGGTCTTTGGAGCTTCTGTTGGCATTTCTGTAGCTCTGGTTTTTTATGGGATTGGGTTGATAGCCCCATGCCCAACCCTCCATCTTTCACAGGCACGTTTGGGACTGTCTGTGACAGAGTTTTGAAATTATTGGACTCTAGTAAAAACCCAAACGGCTCTCTTCATGTCCATTACCGTCATTACACTATCTGGCTTACTTGTGACCCCAGTGTCTGACTGTTAACCACCTCCTCAGCACAGAGGCAGTAATGTATAGACTGGAATTACAAGTGGCATCCACATCCAGTGACTAGGTTAGAAGAACATAAGACATAGGAGCCGAAACAGGCCATTCAGCCCATCACAGTAGTGTAGCGGTTGCATGACGTTGTTACAGCTCGGGGAGTTCTGCAGCTTGTTCAACTCCAGCACTGTTCTGTAAGGAGTCTCTGTACCTCCTTCCCATGGAATGCGTGGGTTTTCCGTGGGTCCTCCGGTTTCCTCCCACAGTCCAAAGACATACTGAGTAGATTAATTGGCTATTGTAAATTGTCCCGTGATAAGGATTTGTTGCAGATTGCTGGGGTGGTGTGGCTCGTAGGGCTGGAAGGTCCTATCTGTGCTGTATTGCAAATAAATGTGCTCCACCAGTCAATCATGGCTGATTTATTTTCCCTCTCAAATTCTTTCACTTGCCTTCTCCTCAGAACCTTTGACACCCTTACTAATCAAGAATATGTCAATCTCTGTTCTAAATATCCCCAGTGTCTTGGCCTGTACAACGGTCTGTGGCAATGAATTCCAAAGATTCACCACCATCTGGGTAAAAAGTTTCCTCCTCATTTCTGTTCTAATGGCACAAAGGTTTGTGTTCTCTTGTCCTAGATTCTAGAGTACACTCCATCTAGGCATTTCAATATCCGTTAGGTTTCACTGAGATCGCCAGTCATTGAGTACATCAGATGCTCCTTATATGTTAACCCTTTTATTCTTGGAATAATTCTCATGCTGATGATACGTTCTTGTTAATCACAGTAAAAGGGAAATGCTATTTTATTGTAGTGTCCTGTATTTAAGATTCTCCTCCTATTAAAGCAAGTTGGCTGGCTTGACCCTTTCAGATCTCCAAGTTCTCAGTAAATCCAGCTGAATATGAGAATTGAAGTGACCTTTGGTATGCGAAATGTGCAGTTTGAAAAATATCTGTACTTCTAGGTATGTCAGATTATAGAAAGAAAGCATAACTCTGTTGTGTATATAATATTTAAGTAATATTGCTAATATATTGTTTGATTAAGCATTCTTTGTGTACATAATTTGTTGTTTATTTAACGGGGTATATGTAAAAGTATGTGAATGGCAAACATCATTATGTCACTGCGTCACAAATGAGGGCCTCAGCAAAGTCAAATGAAGTAGACATGCATTTCCTGCTCCCTTGTATTTCTTTCAATCAGTTTCTGGAGTTACCAAAACATAACTGTGGCGGCAAGTAAGTTTTAAAATAAACCTGAGATGACTACCTACTTGTTGAAGCATAGCAAGATTTTATCTTTGCAAGGGGAGAAAGAAGGTTGAGTTTTAAAAAAAGGCAGACAATGCGTGAAATTCATGGGTTCTTAAACAGTGAGTACTGGGCAATAGTAATAATAATTTTTCAAGCAAGCAGACTATAACAGAAAGATAGACAAGTTCAATTGGACAACAGGTAGGTAGTGTCTACTGAACGAATTGAGCAGTATTTTAAAGCATTAGGAATACCCAATGAAAAGTGAGTACCAGTTTTACTGAGTGTAATAGGTGGAAAAGCATACAGGTTGCATAGGAGTTTGATTGCTCCAGTCAAACTAGCAGGAATGAGCTTTGCTGATATCACAAAAGAAAAGCAGGAACATTTAGAACTGAAACTACTGTTGATTACAGAATGCTTTAGGTTTCATAAGTGGAATCAAAAGGCAGTTAAGTCCATTTCAGTTTGCATGGCTGAATTGAAGAAATTGTCTAACCATTACCACTTCAGTGATGGGTTTAATAATGCACTGAGAGATTGTTTAGTTTGTGGAATCCTAGAAAAATACCATTCAACAATGGCCCTTAACTGAAGCACAACTCGCATTTCAAAGAGCAGTTGAAATTGTTGTATCAATGGAAACAGCAGCCAGAGATGCAATTGAGTTGCAGTCAGGAGTGAAAGTGGGCGTGAACAAAATTGCGATGTCTAAACAGAAGTCTGCCTAATTGAACAAGTTGTGCTACCGTTGTGGCAGGGTCTCACATACATCTGACCATTTCAGTTTAAAATTGAAACTTACAGAAAACAGAAGAGTTTGAATGTCATTTCAAAGATACTGAACTGAAGCCTGGAGATATCTACCAAAGCACTTATACAGGAGAAAAGAAAACTCCAATGGAAATCATATTCATAATAGTGAAATACAACAGCTGATAAGCCACATTGGGCTTGAATGGGGTAAAGGCAGAAGGACCAGCATTGTGAGGCCATGATTGGCTGAGACAACTACAACTTGATTGGAAATCCATACACCATCTGCATGTCACATTCCCTACAATAGAGTCAACTGAAAGCAAATTAAAGAAGGTATTGGATGACGTCACAGCAGTGTTCAAGGATAGCACTGGAAAACTCAAACATATCAAGGGTAAAATAGTTTTAAATGAAAATGCCACACTCAAGTTTTTCAAAGCTTGTCCGGTTCCTTACACCATATGATATAAAGTAGCCAGTGAGCTAGACTACAGTTCTGAAGGAATTCTTTTCAAAGTTGAGTGGAGTCCATGGGCAATGGTAATAATCCCAGTAGCCAACAAGAATGGGTCTGCCAGGATCTGTGGTGATGTTAAGGTCACCTGCAACCCAGTACGGAAAGTAGATCATACCCTCTGCCCAGGGTAGAGGGTACCTTTGCAAACCTTCCTGGAGGGATACACTTCAGTGAAGTGGACTTAGCTGAGGGCTACCTACAGATGGAAATGGAAGAAGTGTCCAAAGTGTTTCTCACCATAAGCCCTCACAAAGGGTTTTAGCACTATAATAGGCTTATCTTTGGAGTGGCATTTGCACCTGCACTCTGGCAGAAAGCTGCAGACTAGGTGCTGCAAGGCTGCCCAGGCGCTCAGTGTTACCTGGATGGCATCATTGTTACTGATAAAGACGACAAGGGACATCTCCAAAATCTCAAGACAGTTTAAAAAGATTGGATGATTATGGGCTCAGAGCATAATGCAATAAGGTGTGAATTCTTTGAACAAAGCATCACTACTGTGGTCACATCATTGATGCACAAGGATTATGCAGGTGTGCTGAGAAAATACAAGCAGTGGTGGATTCCAAAAGGCCAAAGTACTTGCCACAATTGTGATCCTTTGTAGGATTTATTAATTACTATAACAGGTTCCAGCCAAACCTGGCAAATATGTGCCACCCCTTGAACTTAGCAGGAACCTGTTATAGATTAGGAAGAAATGGCAATGGACAAAGTAGTGTGAGGAGGCTTTCAAAAAGATAAAGGAAATAGTGATGTCAGACAATGTACTCACAATTATGATCCACATCGCCCAGTGAAGCTTGCCTGTAATTCTTTGCCTTGTGGCATAGATGCAGTTATATCACATGTTATGAGTGATGGGAGTGGACACCCCATAGTCTTTGCATCCAAGCTGAGAGGAGCAAGTGTTGGAGGAGCTACATGCTGGTCATCTGTGCATGGTTAAAATGAAGGCCTCTCAAATCTTTGTCTGGGGGCCTGGGATAGATCAGCAGATCGAGCAGCTTTCATGCACTCTTCAGGATGCCAACACATAAGAATAACGGTGTCCAGAACTGTCAGAACTACTTCCTGCAGTCTCAGAGTCAACATCTGCAACCACCATGGAGGAGGCCCCAAAAATAGAGATTGTTTCAAAGCCACAAGCAGAGTGATTCCACTTGTCAGGAAAGACGTTATGCCACAAGAGTAAGAATCCTCCACAGCGATTATATCTTTAAGCCATTATGGAACAGTTTAAAATTTACTGTGCTCTGAATGTCTATGTAGTTGTGTTATATAGTATACTGTATGTGTGTGTATGTATATATAAGTTGAGATGCATTCATAATTGAGTTGGAGTTTTTTAGCTAAACAGGGAGGAGTCTTGTGTAGTTAATATTTTAGTAATATTGTATAAATATATTGTTTGATAAAGCATTATTTGTTGTTTACATAATTCATTACAGGTTATGTGTAAAAGTATGTAAATAGTATATGTCATTACACCACCACATCATAAGTAAGTGCCTCACTAAGTTAAAATGAAGTAGACTTGCATTTCCCAGCTCCTGTGTTATTTTTATTGATTAGTTTCTGGAATTACAAAACCTGATAGACTCACAGTGACTTCCTGTAACATTCATAAGTACAGGAGATTCTGCAGATATTGGAAATCTAGAGGAAAACACAAAATGCTGGAGGAGCTCAGCAGGTCAGGCTGCTTCTGTGGAAATGAATAAATAGTCGATGTTTCTGGTGAGTCCTAATGAAGGGTCTCATCCCAAAACATCGACTGTTTATTCCTCTCCATAGATGTTGCCTGAGCTCCTGAGTTCTCCAGTATTTTGTGTTTCCCTGCAGAATTGACACTTCAGTTTGTGGAACTTGAAACAGTAAAGCAGTACAATGATCTCCTGTGGCTAAAGAGTTGATGTCTGTGACAGAATAGCATGGCTGCTGCAGTCTGTTCCTTTCAGTTGTTAACTCAGATCATAAACTGTTCAGGTTTCTAAGAGATTATTTACAAATTTCAGGCTCTAGGCTAATCCCTTGATTTCCTGCACATTGATTATCTCTAACAGAATCACAGAGGCATAATATCTGGTGCATGGCAGATGTGCAAATAATGCATTTGTATTGAAATGATTGCGAGGTTTGAGCTTGTTGAATGCTTTGATAGCAAAATCTTTGCAATTCTCTCTTGATGGGGTGATGAGGGTGGCATAGTTGAGTTCCGAGCTACTGGCTGCAATGCCAGCTTGTACCAATGTGACAAGGACTGCCAAGGGAGATCTACAGAGGGCATTACTATGTTCCACTTCAAAGCCTGTATCATAGCTACCATTTAGTGTCTACTGTGTGCCAGCCAATTAGGATGTGCAAAATTCCACTTAAAATGAGAATGTCTCAGGAACAGCAGCGTCCTATTTAATTACCCACTTAAGCAGGTGGTGGGACGTTATGGTTGCCAATGGCCTGCAATAAAGCTGTTAATCAACAAATTACTTTAATGTATTTTAAGACATAAATATTTGACAGATTAAACGGGTAGTGCTTCAGATGGAGAGGTGGGATCTTGCTTTGGATTTCCGAAAGGAATCAATTTTTGTTGAAGGGGTTTGCCAGGCTATCAGTCCTGATGCATATGAAGTCTCAGTGAGTTACAATTCAGGAATTAAGTTAGTCAGCCATAGAGTAACACAGCATGGAATTAGGCCCTTCGGCCCAACTGGGCCATGCTGACCACTGCATCCTTCCTGTTGGTGCCAGTTGCCTGCGTTTGGCCTAGAACCCTCTACATACCTATCTGCATGCCTCTTGTAGATGCCATGTATCTATTTTCTGTCTGTCTATATTGTATTTTGTGTTGCTGGTTTATTATGGCTAAGTTGTCATATAGGGGTATGGTTGAAACAAAAACTACAGTTACATATTCACACTTTGTCATTGGTCAGTTTAGTCTAGTACAGCTGGGGGAGTAAGCCACAGCTTGATATTTTTTGTTGATTATTTAAATATACTTAAGAATGCTAATTGGAATGTTAACGCCAACAGTTAAGATTGATAACTTCATTATTTTGTTATATTGATAGTTTTGGTTTCATTAGGTTTTTTATCGTTACAAGATTGTTAGCCTTTGGTTTCTTAATAAAGGATCAAACATATTTTCTGGAATTTAGAACTTTGTTATTGCGGATAGCGCGTTATGCAGTGTCGATCCTTGTGCTTAGTCTTTGAGTGGTTTTGGTTTGTTTTCAAGTAACCGCTGTAGCTCTTAAACATTGTGATTGTAGATGCCGTGACCACGTCCCCTGGCAGCTCATTCCAGGTATTCACTATTCACTGTTCCCGGTTAATCCAATTGAAGTAGTCTTTGGAGTGTGGAATGTGCAGCTTGGAAAATGTTTGTACCTTTCTGGGTCTATCAGATAAAGAATCAATCATAACTCACAGTGAACAACACCCCCTTAGCATTTGCACTTGAATGCGTAAAGCTGTATAGGAGTACAAAGATGTCCTGTGGCTGAAAAGGAACTTGATGTCTGGAATAGAATAGTGTGGCTACTCCAGCCTGTTCCTTTAAGGTCTCTTTTAAATCTCTCCCCTCTAAACTTGTTTCTGTGCCATTTAGGTTTGGACTCCACAACCTGGGGAAAAAGTTTATGACCATCCAATTTGTTGACTCTTATAAACTTGTTCATCATTACCTCTCATTCTTCTGCTCTCCATGGTATCAAGGTCCAGCTTGGCCGACCTCTCTATATAATTCAGGTGTTCTGGTCCAGGCAGCATGGAATTCTGGAGCTTTTGTCACTGAGGAGAAAAAACCAGAGGACTTTTTGTTTTTGCTGGGATGTTTAGCATCTACTGAACAATCAATTGCCTTCTGATTGTTAGGGACTAGCGCAATGTTGTACTAACAGCTTCTGAAGAGCCAAACCCTGCTCCTAACACTAAGCCCTGAACTGAAGTCTCAACCTTCAACCACCACCCTCTCCAAGCCTCAAGAGTTCCAGCACTGGTGTGAATGGTTTTTTGGTCTCTCTCTGTCTGCCAGCACAAGAGTGATTTATTTCACCCCAGTTGCCAGCACAGGCATGGTAGATACTGTGGAACAGGCTCAAGTGGAGTTTCTATCCCACCATTGTCAGACTCTTGCACCTAAAAGATGAACTCTCAATTGACTTGTTGTGATCCTTGTACTTTATTTGTTTAGCTGCACTGCACTTCCTCTAAAACACTGTATTCTGCCTCCTGTTTTTCCTTTTGTACTGCCTGGCTGTGCAGGTCTGTGAACAATCTGTCTGGACGGCATGCCAACAATACATCTTCACTGTATCTTGTTACATGTGATAACTAGTCACTGGATCCTACGCCTGCTCTCGCTTGTCACACCCTGTGGAACTGTGGGCAAGCTGATGACAGGAGGGGGAAACTTGCTATCGGTTTATTTTTGTCACATATACGAAGATCCAGTGCAAATCTTCTCCAAGGATTGTCACCTTGTCGTGTTGGAGAGGTTTGTGCGATCCCGAGAGTGATGCCATCTGGATCTTAGCTACTGGTAGGGTCACCCATTTCAGTAAGGTCAAGGGGGAAGTTCCAGAGAAAGAGCGATCCAACCAAGACCTCAGTGGTGGAGCTGGCAGAAGATGATGACTCATCACAATGGCAGTGAAGACTGAGGAAGACTAGCAGTGAAGGATCCCCAGTCATTTTGTATTCTAAGCTGTTGGACCTCGACCCTGATCTGTCAAGGACAATGTGCTGGCTGCCCGTGGATTGGACTCCCCATATTAACAAAGTCATTCACAGGCGTTCTCAATTCAGGAAATACCCCATTATGAGAGCATTGTGCTTGATTCAAATGATCGCACAAGTGAAGAGCTTGTCTTGCGTACTGTTCCTATAGATCAAATCATTACAAGGAGCATTGATGTAAAGCAATATAAAACAAGAATAAAGTGTAACAACTATAGAGGAAGTGCAGTAGGGGGCCAACAGTGAAGTGTAAGATCGTAATGAGGCAGATTGTGAGGTCAAGAGTCCATATTATCCCACAAGAAGTTTATTCAGTTGTCTGATAGCAGTGGGATAGAAGCTGTCCTTGAGCCTGGTCACAAGTTCTTTCATGCTTTTGTATCTTTTGCCCGAGGGGAGAGGGGAGAAGAGAGAATATCTGGGGTGGGTGGGATCTTTAAATATGTTGGCTGCCATACTGAAGCAATGAGTCCATGGAGGCTGATGCTAGCTCCTACGATGTGCTGGGCTGCTCAGAGTGTAGCCAACGGGAAGCGATTGGATCTCCACACAATGTCGACCTTCAGTGGGATGAAGGTAGCTTTTTCAGTTTGGAAAGGAAAAAAAAATATCATGCGTGCATAAGGCTTGATTCACTTCTTAGTGATCTTTATCCGACATTTACCAATTTGTAAGCTTTGCCATGCTCCTGGTCTGCTCAGCAGCCCAGCAGTAACAGATGGAAGCTATCACACATCCTGGCAGCTCATTACTGGAGTAACAGACACCTTAATAGCACAAGGATTATCTGCTCTCTCCCTATGCAGTTACTTATGGATCTGTGTCCGACAACTTATCTTGCCTGAGATAGATAATATTAATAGCTTAATGACTGAATATAGAATGAACAATGATTGGTGGGGTGGGGTGGGGTGCAGAAAGATCGGGATCTTTGCAATGTATGCTATCTGTGTTAGAATGGTAAAATGTGGTTATCCATTAAGTTCAGCGCTGTGGCAGAGATTGTAATAACAGAAATTATAAATAGAATCATAGATCCAATGGAAGTGTATTAATTAGGATATGCAGTTCCGATCCAATAGATGGCTGGATCCAGCCCGTGATCTGTTGGAGCCTCTGTCTCACAGAGTCAGAGACAGGTTCAATCCTGACCTCTGGTGCTGTCGGTGTGGAGTCCGCATGTTCTCCCTGTGACCAAGTGGCTTCCCCAGTTGCCTCCCGTTATCCCACAGATGTAGTCTGGTTGCTACGAATTGCGCCATGTATGTACAGTACCGTGCAAAAGTCTTAGGCACATTTATATGATTGGGTGCCTAAGACTTTTGCACAGTACTGTTGTAATTTTATGCATTGCACTGTACTGCTGCCACAAAATAAAAACCCAACAAACTTCATGACACACATGAATGATGATGAACCTGATTCTGATATGGGTCTCTATTGTGGACTGAGAGTGGGAAGGGGACTGGGAGAAATGAATGGTGGTTGGGAAAAAGGAAATGGACAGTGGAGGAAGAGGGAAGCACCAGAGAGACATTTTGTAATGATTCATAAACCAATTGTTTGGAATTGAATGACCTTGCCTGGGATCTCAGGGCTGGGTATGTCTGCACCCATGCTACCCCCTGTCCTTGGCACTCCTTCTGTACCACCCATCCCACACCCCTCCTGCAGCGCCACATCCTCACCACTCCCAACATCCTTTGCTCCTGTCAGATTCGCAAACTCACTCTCCGCTCCACGTTAACAGATACAATACCGTGCAAAGGTCTTAGGCACCCTAGCTATATATATGTGTCTAAGACTTTTGCACAGTATTGTATATGAGGGGGCGATTGATGGGATTATGGGGAAACTAGCATTGTAGTGTAGTGGTGAGCATAACAGTATTATAGCACCAGCAATCTGGGTTCAATTCCTGCTGCTGCCTTGAAGGTGTTTGTAGTTGCTTCCCCGTGGCTTTCCTCTGGATGATCCAGTTCCCCCCCCTCCACATTTCAAAGATGTGCAGGTTAATTTGTCACTTTGGTGTAATTGGGTGGTACAGGATTGTTGGGCCAGCTAACTCCAAATTTTAAAAAATGGGCTTACCTTTCAATTGTTGTATTTAAGTCAGTGGTGCAGAAGGTCTGGTTCCCCGTGCTTCGCCTTCCTGATTCTCCATATCGCCCTCTGGTGGATGAGTGTGTGCAGTGCCCCTGCATCTCCTTAACGCTCGGTGAAGAGACACCAGACTTGCTGTAGCCTGGAGGCCTTGCCCCAGGAGCACCTTGACGACCCTTGGCACGCTGGGTAGGCCTTGCCTCCGGTCCACACTTGTGAAGATTTGTAAGAGTTGTAAAATGATTCTGATGCATTGGAACATTGGAAAGAAATTAGGATAACCAAAAAGGTAAAAATAATTAGCAATTTAAATAAAATATTAAGGAGGGTGTTTCACCAGCCATCTAACAGTTTCCTTGTATTTTCATTGTATTTCTTGCAATGCACAGGAAGGGCATTCAACCCATCAAGTACCCTTATAGCAATGGGATCAGTCCCATTTCACTATAACTTCTTCTCTCCCTCATGTCCATTAATAGCCTTCTTCCCAATTCCCCTAACACCCTTAATCTCGGGGCAATTGACAGTGGCCAGTTTACCTATGCGTACTGTTCTGAATGTGAACTAAATCACAGGGACACTGCAGCTGGGAAATAAAACACAGCAAACTTTCTGGAGAATCTCTTTTTCCTCCTACAACTTCCAACAGTACAGTGATGTTTTATACTTGTTAAACTCAAAGACAACAGTGAACGATTAACTACAGTTTCAATGGCTATAATTATCATCTTAACGTTAACATTTTCAGTGTTGACAGGTTAATTTATGTCAACTTGTGTTTGGCCTCGCCTTGTGATGTACTGTGCTGCTGCTGTAAAAAGCTAATTTTTGAGGCGTTTATATCATGTATGAATGGCTGTGATGACAATAAACTGGAACTAACTTTTGTAAAATTACACACAGTGCCTTGAAAAGGTATTCAGCCCCCACAACTATTTCCACATTTTACTATCTCATTTTCAAATTCCAAAACTTGTCAACAATTTACTAAAAATTAAAAACCAAATTATTAGATTGAGAAAGTATTCATTCCCTTTGTAATTACAATGCTAACTTTCCTCAGGTGCAGTTTACTTACCAACACACCCAACTTGTTGGAGGATCATCTGTGTTCAATGAATTCATAAGAATAAATAACCCCTTTCTTTGTACGGTCCAAAAGAATGGTAGATTTTCAAAAGACCATTTAAAATGAAGACCAAAGAACATTTAAGCGAAGTTGAGGAAAGATAGATAGATAGATAGATAGATAGATACTTTATTCATCCCCATGGGGAAATTCAACTTTTTTCCAATGTCCCATACACTTGTTGTAGCAAAACTGATTACATACAATACTTAACTCAGTAAAAAAAATATGATATGCATCTAAATCACTATCTCAAAAAGCATTAATAATAGCTTTTAAAAAGTTCTTAAGTCCTGGCGGTAGAATTGTAAAGCCTAATGGCATTGGGGAGTATTGACCTCTTCATCCTGTCTGAGGAGCATTGCATCGATAGTAACCTGTCGCTGAAACTGCTTCTCTGTCTCTGGATGGTGCTATGTAGAGGATGTTCAGAGTTATCCATAATTGACCGTAGCCTACTCAGCGCCCTTCGCTCAGCTACCGATGTTAAACTCTCCAGTACTTTGCCCACGACAGAGCCCGCCTTCCTTACCAGCTTATTAAGACGTGAGGCGTCCCTCTTCTTAATGCTTCCTCCCCAACACGCCACCACAAAGAAGAGGGCGCTCTCCACAACTGACCTATAGAACATCTTCAGCATCTCACTACAGACATTGAATGACGCCAACCTTCTTAGGAAGTACAGTCGACTCTGTGCCTTCCTGCACAAGGCATCTGTGTTGGCAGTCCAGTCTAGCTTCTCGTCTAACTGTACTCCCAGATACTTGTAGGTCTTAACCTGCTCCACACATTCTCCATTAATGATCACTGGCTCCATATGAGGCCTAGATCTCCTAAAGTCCACCACCATCTCCTTGGTCTTGGTGATATTGAGAACGCAGGTAGTTTGAGTTGCACCATATATATATGGTGATATATATATGATAATAAAAAAGCAAAAATCTGGGAAGGGTACAAGACCATCTCAAAGACAATGAACATGTATCAGAGCTCAGTGCAGTCCATCAAGAAAAAGTGGAAAAAATATGAAACCACTGCCACACTGCCTAGGTCGGGCCACCCCTCTCAACTTAGTCACTGGAGAAGAATGGCACTTGTAAGACAGGCCATTGTGATGCCACCAGTCATGCTGAGCTGCAGAAGTCAGTGAATGCAACTGGAGATGAATTTCATGACTCCACAATCTCTAGGGCTTTGTACAAAAGGGGTATTTAAGGAAGAAGTCCTGACTGAAAAAAAGCATATCATTGCCTCTAAAGACTTTGCAAATCCTCACTTAGAAGATACTGTAAAGATGTGAAAGAATTTCTTGTGGTTGGATGAGACTAAAATGGAACATTTTGGCCTCAACGTTAATTGGTTTTTGTGCCGTAAATCTAATACTGCACATCAGGCAGGAAAGACCATCCCGACTGTAAATTATGGTAGAGGTAGCTTCATGCTATAATGATGCTTTACAGCAGCAGAGACTGGACATCTGGTCAGGATTGATTGGAAGATGAATGCTGCTAAATACAGAGATCCTGGATAAATAACCTACTAGCCTCTGTGAGAAAGTTTAAACAGGATGAAGTTCGTCTTTCAGCAGGACAACAACCTAAAGCACACTGCCAGAGCAACTATGGAATGGCTTCAAATAAGGAAAATTGATACCCTGGTGATCCGGTCCGAGTCCTGCCATTAACCAATCGACCTTTTCTTGCAAAGCCTCAAGATTCCTGTCCACTGCTGCTCCCTAACTAACCTGGCATAGCTTGAGCAATTTTGTAATGACCAATGGACAAACCTTGCTCCATCACATTGTATTAATCTAATAGGGACTTATGCAAAAAGACCAGTAGCTACGAGAGGTGGTTCAACTAAGAACTGAGCAAAGGGGAATGAATACTTTTGAACTGTTGACATTTTGGTTTTTGAATGCTTTACAATTTTCCCTTTTTGGGTTCTACTGTGAAAAAAAGAGGATGTAATTCACAAAATAAAAACCATTAGTTGAATTGATCATAGTCCCTGGTTGTAATTACGTGAACAAAGGTTTGGGGGCTGATTACTTTTACAAGGCACTGTATTTACAATAGAAGCATATATGAAGTGACATGAACTTATGAACCCCTTTGAGTATTCAATTAGCAATAGCTGGTCTAAGGGGTTCTGAGCATAAACTCTAGATACCCAAAATATACCTTTATGTGACAGTGTTAAAGGATGATTCCCTGCATATACAATGAGCCAGGTGTACACTTTGTATTTTATAGTATATATTTCTGACTGAGAAACCTTGCAACGATAATTTCCTTTGGGATAAATAAAGCTTTATCTTATCTTACCTTAACTTAAGAACGTATTAATGCAGGAAATGGTGAATTAATGCTTCCCTGAACTCATCATGTTTCAGTGACCGCCAATTAGCCTGAAATACTGATTTTTTATTCCTCTCCATACATGCTGCCTGACCTGCTGAGTTCCTCCAGCAATTTCTTCATGTTGCTCAAGATGTCCAGCATCAGCAGAATCTCTTGTGAATATTGTTGTGTATTTAATATTTCAAATATATTTGAGTAATCTTGTGTGTGTGTGTGTGTGTGTGTGTGTGTGTGTGTGTGTGTGTATTATATATATATAAAATATTTTTAAACATTCTTGTTTATTTAGATACGTACAGGTTATATGTAAAAGTAAATTAGATGCATACGTCTTCACGCTACCACGTGATACGTGCATGCTTCGCTTAAAACAAAAGGCAATGTTACACCTGTATTCTTGAACTCCCTGCCTTCCTTTGAATAAATTTAATGTTTTGAAGTTACAAAACTTAACATTGGCAACGAAGTATTTTTAAAAATGAACCCAACGCGGCTACTGACCTGTTAAAGTGCGGCAAGACATTCAAAATAAAATAAAATGCAGAGGAACTGCGAGTTTAAAAGAAGCAGTCCAGCATGTGGAGACGGTCGAGTTTTAAGCAAACAGCAGCAAAGCACATATTCTTGGGGAGGGAAGACATGGACAATTTCAAAAGAAGTTAAGAAAATGGAAGAATTCATGGGTTTATAAAGAGAGGGTACAGGATGATAATCATTTGAAAATAACATAAGAAATAGCTGGCTAAATTGGAAAGATTGATGAGTTTGATTACACAGTGGGTAATTGGCTTTTGTATACTGAGCTACTGGAACAATATTTAAACCAAATGAAATAACCAATAACAAGCGAGTGCCGATTTTAAAGGCATACAGTTTGCTACAAAGTTTGACTGTTGTAACCGAACCATTAGAGATGATCTTTGCTGATATTGTGAAAGTAGTGCAGGAACATTTAGAACCAAAGCCACTACTAATTGATAAAGCTTTAGCTTTCGTAAGCGGAATCAAAAAAGAGAGTCCATTTCTGCACATGTGGCTGAATTGAGGAGATTGTCCGAGCATTGTCAGTTTGGTAATGGACTTAATGATACACTGAGAGATTGTTTAATTTGTGGAATCTTGCAAGAAAGCGTTAAAAAACAGCTCCTAATTGAAGCATAGCTGACATTCAAATGAGCAGTCGAAATTGCTGTTTCAATGGAAACCACAGCAGCATGTAAATTAATGCTTTTTTTGAGTTACGGTCAGAAACGAAAATGAGCGTGAAAAAAACTGCGTCGTCTAAACAGAAACCAGCCTGACCAAACAAATTGTGCTGCCGTTGTGGTAGTGGCATCACATGCCTCAAACAAATGCGAGTTTAAAGGTGAAACGTGCAGAAAATGCAACAAAGTAGGATACAGTACATACAGAGTATATGTCGGGCAGACAAAAATAAATGGACTGCTCAGGGAAGAGAAAAAGCTAAAAAGTCAAGCTGCGGTTTCAAAAAGAGCACTAATTTACATGCTGCTGAATAAAGATCTGATAATGATGAGAGTGACACAGGACTATGTAGCCTTGAGATTTATAGTGTGAAAAGTAACAATACACAACTAATATGGCATACATCAGAAGTGAACGGCAAATTAATTAAAATGGAATTGGACACTGACTCAGCTGTTTTAGCCATTCTACAAAATGAATTTGTGTGGTATTTTAAAAATACCAAACTGAAGTCTACAGATATCCAACCAAAAACTTATACTGGAAGAAAGATAACTCCTGTGGAAATGACATCCACAACAGTGAAATACAGCAACCAACAAGCCATATTGAGCTGGGGTCTGATAAAAACAGAAGGAACAGCATTGTGGGGATGTGATTGACTGAGACAAATACAACTTGATTGGAGATCCATCCACCATTTTCATGCCTTGTCCCCTGCTGTGAAGCCAACTGAAAGGAAATTAAGAAAGTTACTGTGTGATGCCGCAACTGGTTCCAAGCCAAATACCTTCACCTTTCCCCAATAGAGGGCAGACACTACATCTGTGCCTCTGGTTGGAAAGCTTAATGGACCAAGGAAGGACCATGCTGCTCAGAGGAATTGTGAAAGTGATGAAAGCAGTGGTCCAACTGGAAAAGTTTTTGTAGGCAACATATCTCAGAAAGCTTCTGATACATTACTCAAGCAATTACTTGTGAAATGTAGCTTGGTTTCAAGCTGGAAGAAAGTTCAAGAAGCTTCAGGAAAGTTGCAAGCATTTGGATTTTATGAGTATAAAGAACCAGAATCTACTCTGTGTGCATTAGGGTTACTGCATGAACTTCATGAGAGACAAAAAGCTGCTTGTAAAAGTAGATGCAAAAACCAAAGCCCAGCTGGATGAACAGAAGGCAAAAAAGTAAGGAGCCAATGAAGATACAAAAACAGAAGGTTCATCTAAGGATGTTGTGAATGAGGAAATGAAGAGGAGAGATCAGATCATAAAGGGAGCATTAGAAGAATTAATCAGAGAGTACTCCAGTGAACTAAATGCAACTTCCCAAGATCAAAATGGACAAACTAGAAGAAGAGAAAAGGGAAGAGACGGAGAGAAGGAATGTGAGAAAGGGAAGAGGAAAGGTGGCTACCGCTGCCAGAACCACTTTCTGCATTCTCAGAGTCAATTCCTGCAATCAGCATGGATGAGGTCCCAGAATCTGACATTGTTTCCATAGTCACAAGGCTCACATGCCAAGCAGATTGACCCCCCCCCCACCCACCCCTTGATAGGAAAGACGTTCTCCCACAAAAGTTAAATATCTTTAAAACAAATTGCGACAAATTAAAACAATTTACTATGCTGTGGATGTCTGTTTATAGTAGTTCTATTATACAGTGAGTCGGAGTTTATAACTAGGCAAGGAGCAGTGTTGTATATTTAATATTTCAATAATATTTGAGTAATCTTGTTTATGTATTGTCTGATTAAGCATTCTTACTCACTTAAATAATTAATTACAGGTTATATGTAAATGCATACGTCATCATATTACCATGTGATACTTACGCGCTCCACTTAAAGTAAAAGACAAAGTTACACCTGCGTTCTCAGATTCTCTGTCTTCCTTTGAATTAATTTAATGTTTTGAAGTTTGGAACAAACATAAACATCCA
Source organism: Hemitrygon akajei (assembly GCF_048418815.1). Taxonomy (NCBI): domain Eukaryota; kingdom Metazoa; phylum Chordata; class Chondrichthyes; order Myliobatiformes; family Dasyatidae; genus Hemitrygon; species Hemitrygon akajei. The sequence goes on from NC_133144.1 coordinate 24,689,557, forward strand.
TTGTCTTCAATGTACACAGGATGCTAGAGAATCTCAGCAAGCTAGGCAGCATCTATGGAGGGGAATGAAGTCGTCTTTTCAGGCCGAGACCCTTCATCAAGACTGGCTTGAAACGTTGACTGCTTATAACCCTCCACAGGCTGTGTCTGACATGTTGAGTTCTTTCAGCATTTCGTATGCGTTGCTCAATCTACACAATCGATTTGTCCCACACCTTGCATCAGGTTCAATGGCCTTAAAATAGCGATGGAATTGTGATCAGGTCATTGTTTGTGTGAAGACTGGTTGTCATTTTAATTAATAAGCGCTATCCATTTAATTTCATAACACTGGAGTAATACCTAACAAGCACGTCTTTAGGATGTGGGAGGAAATTGAAGCACTCACGTTCACAGGGACAACTTACAAACTTCATTACACACAGATAGCATCAGAAGCTGGGAGTGATCTTGAATCACTGAAGCAGTGAGGCAGTGACTCATCCAGCTCTGACTTTGTGCTTCCCTTCACATTCTGACCTGCTATTTTGAGATTTAAGGCATATCGGTTGCTTATCAGAAGCCACAGAAGCCATTAAGACAATGCTGTCCTTCGGTCTGGGATGTACTGACCTGAATGGTTACAGTACTTATTAAGATTGTCAGCCTTGGTGATCTCCACTTGGCTCATCAGCTTTTACTGAATCATTTGCTACTTATTTAATATATATATCTTATGTAATTTAGAGCATGTTTGATGTATCACATTGCACTGTGCTGCAAAACAACAAATTTCATGACGTGTCTGTGATTATCGACCTGATTTGACCGTTACACACACAAAACTCAGCAGGTCAGGCAGCATCTATGGAGAAGAGTATAGTCGACATTTTGGGCCGAGGCTCTTCTTCTGGACTGGGAAAAAAATGATGAGGAGTCAGAGTTAGAAGGTTCTGCAGGAAAAGAAGAGGCATCAAGGATAGAAATTAGCTACTTTCATAGATGAACGCGAAGGAGTTGCAATTTAACACCATCATACTCGGCACTCGTTGGAGCTTGTGGAACCCATGGGGTGTCTGGGGAAGTGTAATCTTGGGAACTCTATCCTCAAAGGTGGTAGAAGCAGAGACTATGATTTTTTTGTGGCAGAGATCCTGGACAAGTCATCAGACTACAATCAACTCAATGATTGAATACCCGGGCAGGCAAGAAGAGCTTACTGGTTTTGCTACTCTTTAAACAGATTTCTGTTTTTGAGGGAATCTTGTTTAAAAAAGATAAGGAAAGATTTACATTTCTTTGAAGCAGTTCATAACCCCTCAAATCGTTTGATGTTTAGCCACTGCAGAAATGTAGGTAATACAGCAGACAATCTGTGCACAGGAAGCAGACATCAACACAGATATGATAATAAGTGAATTCTCTGTTTTTTATGATGCTGGTTGAGCGGAAATCATTGGGATTGATGTGAGGGAAAACATCCTTCTTGTTTCTCTTCTAAAAAAAACACTTGACATGCTGACAGGGCTCTTGTCAAAAATCATGTGAAAAAGGAATCTTAGACTCTTGGGTCTAGATGTCTAATCTTTGTTGTTCCTTCCATCCCACCACTGTCCTCACCAGTCTCCCCAGCCAAGCCCTCCTCCTCACACTTACTCATAGTCACTCAAATTTTCTCCACAATTGGATGATTGATAATGTTAGAAAGACTCCAGCGGGTCTGGAAACTACAGAATGAGAAGCAATGGCTGTGTCTGCAAGAGATAGAGAGAGAGAGAGAGATGCAAGTTTCCATTGTGAAGGAAGGTAGGGGAGGGATGTGTACAACAAAGGGAATGTCTGCGATAGGATGGACCTACTGGGCCTGAACACCTCCTTCTGCAACTGGATCCTAGACTTCCTGACTGGGAGACCTCAGTCAGTCCGGATCGGGAGCAGCATCTCCAACATCATCACACTGAGCACGGGGGCTCCCCAGGGCTGTGTGTTCAGTCCACTGCTGTTCACTCTGCTGACCCATGACTGTGCTGCAACACACAGCTCGAACCACATCATCAAGTTCGCCGATGACATGACCGTGGTGGGTCTCATCAGCAAGAACGATGAGTCAGCTTACAGAGAGGAAGTACAGCGGCTAACGGACTGGTGCAGAGCCAACAATCTGTCTCTTAATGTGAACAAAACAAAAGAGATGGTTGTTGACTTCAGGAGGGCATGGAGCGACCACTCCCCGCTGAACATCGATGGCTCCTCGGTAGAGATTGTTAAGAGCACCAAATTTCTTGGTGTTCACCTTGGCAGAGAATCTCATGGTCCCTCAACACCCGCTCCATGGCAAAGAAAGCCCAGCAGCGTCTCTACTTTCTGCGAAGGCTGAGGAAAGTCCATCTCTCACGCCCCATCCTCATCACATTCTACAGGGGTTGTATTGAGAGCATCCTGAGCAGCTGCATCACTGCCTGGTTCGGAAATTGCACCATCTCGGATCACAAGACCCTGCAGCGGATAGTGAGGTCAGCTGAGAAGATCATCGGGGGTCTCTCTCCCTGCCATCATGGACATTTACACTACACGCTGCATCCGCAAAGGAAACAGCATTATGAAGCACCCCATGCACCCCTCATACAATCTCTTCTCCCTCCTGTCACCTGGGAAAAGGCTCCAAAGCTTTCGGGTTCTCACGGCCAGACTATGTAACAGTAGCTATGTAGCTTTCTCTGTAGAGGTGTCAATGTTTCTGGGGAAGGTTGAGTAATAATTGGAGAAAATTTACTGTTTGTGGCTTCATCCCACCTGCCCTCCTGAACTCTGTGCCCTCACGTTGGAGATCAGGACCCTGTCCTTGATTATTGGTTAAGTGAAAATCCTCCCCAAGTGCTAGTTTCTTTTACTCCGTGACGTGGACAAGGAGTTTGTAAAATAACAAGAGGGTTGTGGAAGTTGATGTGATCTGGTGGAAGCCGAATGAAAAGTTCATTCATGAATGAGAAAGTTGCGCCAGTAGAGCACAGATCTCAAATATTCTTCCATGCCTGAAAATCTGAAGGATTCCCGTATGGTCTGGATACTCATAACAGGTAGTATAAAGTGGATTTTCTTTCGAAAATGAGGCAGCACTCAAAGAAACATAGCAGTTTTATTGGTCAGATTACAATATTACTGCTTTGTTGTGGAGATTTAGTTCCAGTGTTTCATTTAACACAATTTTGTTAAAGAAGTTTGTCCAAATGTATTTTCATTCAGTTACCAAGGTAGGGTTGGTTCAGGAGTAGTGGTTAAATAGTCCCTTGCCAATTGCAGGGGGATGTACAGTAGATCCCTAGATAGCCCGTAGATTAAACTCCTTATGATGTATGGAAGGATAATTTTTGGCAGCTCCTCCCTTTATGGCCTCAGTGATGCCTTTTAAAGTCTCCTTAATTGGACAGTGCAATTTGAGATATCCTATTGTAAACAAGACAACAATAATAGAAATAAACCAAACTGCAGATGCTGTGAACCTGAACCATATAGGCAACAAGTTACGCAGCAGAGTGTCTTAATCAGATCCCATGTGCTATATGACTTCACTTTATCCCTTTGTTCTAGCCATCACCCTCCACAACCTTTGTTGGCTGTAACAGACTAACTTGTTTCTCTCTTTCTCTTACTCTATCCTACTTGATTATCTCCAGCTTGCTGGACAGATTACACAGACCAAAAATCTTCATGAGATGGTAAGTACTCCCATTAAGCCATTTGGACTCATCCTATCATTAACATTCTCCTTTAGCTATACTTCTCCCCTTCTCTCCCATTGAAAACTAACCCATAAACGGTCACAGACTTGAAACATTTGACTGTTTCTCTCACCATAGATGCTGCATGAACTGCTGAGTGCTTCGGATATTTTTCATTTATACTGTATAGATTAGTCTGTTTTGTTTGTTCTTCCACTGTTTCTGAGGACACTAAACTTTTATTTTCAGTGTACACTTTCAGGAAATCTGTAATATGTGGTAATTAAGTTACTGTAAAACTTAGTGTATAAGTAGTTTTCCCTCCAACTTGTCAAAAGACTACAGGACGATCAAAATGCACCAGATTTTGTTCACAGATTTGAAGTGTGTTAATGTTAAATTGCAATCAATATTGTCCCTGTGGCTCTAAGGTTCAAGAAACCACTTTCAGAGTGGAGCACACGTTTATTTATAATGTGAACTAGTGATCTAGTTCCATTATTTTAGATATTTTACTGAGTATGAATTATATAAAGTGTTTTGGAGCAGCTGCCACCAATAAAAACTGGGAATTACAGTTGAAATGTGTTACTGGAGTGTTATGTGAAATCATTTTAATTAATTATAGTTTGAAATTGTTTTCTTGCCGTGGGTTAGTTAAGTGAAAATTCTCCAACACTAATTTAATTGTCACAACTGTCTCTTCTGCAACTTGTTACAGTCCTTTCATAAATTGCCTATCCTTTTTTATGTCCGTAGTGTCTGTGATTCTGGATCCATTAGGGAATTTAATTGAGCGATTTGTGCCACTATCCAGTGAACAGTGTGTGTACAATAGAGGCACCACACATACTAGTGCTTTTGCTTTCTCTTTGTCAATAGAGGTTTAATCCAAGACTGTGGACCGATGAGAGCACAGACTGCTCAATGTGCATCTCGTGATTGTATTTTAAGTTGAAAGCTTTGATTCAGCCTGGATGCGTAAGTTCTGGCACTTCATAACAATCTTAAACATTAGAGGCTGAGGGGAAACGTGATAGTAGCTTATAAAATTATCATAGGTGATAAAATCATCACAGATGGAATATTTTACCCAGGGTATAAATGTTCAATACTAAAGGACATGGCTTTAAAGTGAGAGCGGGAAAGTTTAAAGTGGATGGTGTCGTAGATCAGTATAGCTTGGGCACAGGCCCTTCAGCCTACCAATTCCATACAAACCATGGTGTCCACCTAGCTAGTTCCAATGTCCTATGTTTGGCCTCTCCAAGCCGCATCTCTCCATGGACCTCTCATTGTGCTTCCTAAGTGATATTATTGCACCTGACTTAATGGCAGCCTGTTCCATACTCTCAACTCATTTTTGGTAAAAAAGCTGCTTCTTGGGTCCCTTTAAAATCCTAAACCAATGCTCCCTAGTTCTGGGCTCCCCTGCCTTGGGGAAATGACTGTTACCAACCAGCTTATCAATATCTCTCATAATTTTAAACAGTTCTATAAGCTTGTCACTCATTCTCCTCTGTCCCAAGAAATGAAGTTCACCTCCCCCTGTAGCCCAGGCCCTCTAGTCCTGGCAATGTCTCGTGTCGGGCGACCTTTTTGTTACACAGAGTGGTAGGTGCCTGGAACCCTCTTCCAGGTTAGTGTTGAAAGCTGATGCAATAGTGGTATTTAAGAAGCTTTTAGAATTGGTTGAAAGGTTGGGGTTCCCAATCTTTTAAATGTTGTGAGGCCTTACCATTAACAGAGGGGTCTGTGGATCCCTGGTTGGGAACCCCTGTTTTAGATAGACATGAAAGCAGAAGGAATGGAGGGATAGGGCTCATGTGTAAGCAGAAGAGATTAGTTTAATTTGGCATCATGCTCAGCACAGATCTTATGGGCTGAAAGGCCTTCTCCTATGCTGCACAATTATATTTTTCATTCAGCTTCACTTTGTATGGGCAGTCACTGAAGTCTGTACCCTGTTGGAACATTTACACGTAGAGCTTCAATAGGTAGGTGGGCGACATTTGAATGATCCACCTCCCACTGCCAAATAGACTGGGGGAGTGTGAATGTTTGTGATACAGCAGGAGGTCTTTCAGCCTCTGTGTCCGTGCCAGTGGAAATGGAGTTTTTTTATCTCTTGCAGCACACACAAGATGCTGGAGGAGCTCAGCAGGTCAGGCAGCATCTATGGAAATGGACAAATAATCGATATTTCAGGCCAAGACCCTTCTTCAGGACTGAGAAGGAAGGGGGAAGATGCCAGAGTAAAAAAGGTGGGGGGGAGGGGAAGGAGGCTAGCTGGAAGATTATAGATGAAGCCAGGTGGGTGGAAAAGTTCAAGGCCTAGAGAAGAAGGGATATCTGATAGGAGGGGAGAGTGAACCATACAAGAAAGGGAAGTTGGAGGGGACTTGGGGAAAGTGATAGGTAGGTGAGAAAAGGTGAAAGGTCAGAGTGGGGAATAAGGGAAGAGGGGAGGGGGAAAGAATTTTTTTTACCAGAAAGAGAAATTGATATTCAAGCCATTAGGTTGGGGGCTACCCAGATGAAATATAAGGTGCTCCTCCAACATGAGGGTGTCTTCACCCTCAGACAAACTCTTGTTTGTCATTCCATTGTTCTTTCAATGTTGCATGGTCTCTGGCTTCACTGCCCTTTCAGACACTGAGTCCCAGGTCTGCCATTCAGAATGTCAATTTTTTTTCTCATCTATTTTATCTGCCAATTAATCTGTATTTTCTCTTCTCATCCTCTGTGTGTCTGTGGGTTTGGAGGGAAATATCCAATTCAGTCCAGCTGGCCTATGTGCCAAATGTATACAGGAGGTTCTGTTATAAGATGATATGTACATTCCAAAGAAACCTTGCATTATGGCAAGTTCAAGGTAAATGTAATTTTGAAGTACACATATGTCACTATATACTACCATATTTTCATGCCGACCTTCACAGGAAATACAAAGAAACACAATAGAGTCGATGCAAAGCTGTATACAACAAAGACGGACAAATAACTAATGTGCAAAAGATAACAAACTGTGCAAATATTAAAAAAAACAATAATAAATAAACAATAACTATCGAGAACATGAGTTGGAGAGTCTTTGTGAGTGAGTCTGTAGGTTGTGGAAACAGTTAAGTGTTGGGGTGAGTGAAGTTATCCCGTCTGATTCAGGAGTCTATTGTTTGAGGGGAAATAACCATTCCTGAATGTGATGGTGTGGGACTTGAGGCTCCTGCACCTCCTTCCTGATAGCAACAGCAATAAAGGAGGATGGCCTGTTTAGTGGGGGTCCTTGATGATAGACGCTGCATTCCTGTGGCATCTCTCTGTGCAGGTGTGCTCATTGGCGGAAGGTCGATACTTGTGATTTACTGGGCTGAATCCACTTCATTTTGTAGTTTTTTTCTTTTCAAGGGCATTGGTGTTTCTGTACCAGGCTGCAATGCAACCAGTCAGAATACTCTCCGCGGCACAACTATAGAAGTTTGTCAAAGTTTTAGATGACATTCAGAATTTTTGCAAACTTCTAAGAAAGTAGAGCCGCCACCATGACCAGCAGTTATGTGCTTGGACCTAGGACAGATCCTCTGAAATTATAACACTGAGGAATTAAAATTTGCTAACCCTCTCTACTTCTTGATCCCTAAGGAGGACTGGCTCACGGACTTCTGGTTTCCTTCTCCTGAAGTCAATAATTAGCTCTTTGGTTTTGCTGACATTGAGTGCGAGGCTGTTGAGTGGAACCACTCAGCTAGGTTTTCAATCTCCCTCCTATGTGCTGATTCATCACCGCCTTTGATTCGGCCAACAGCAGTGGTGTTGTCAGCAAACTTAAATATGGCATTGGACTGTGCTTAGCCTCACAGACATAAGTGTAAAGAGATTAAAACAGGGCTGAGCCCACACCTAGTGGGGCACCTGTGCTGATGTGATTGTGCAGGTGATGTTGTTGCCAATCCAAACTGATTGTGGTCTTCAAGTGAAGAAATCGAGGATCCAGTTGCACAAAGAAATACTGAGGCCAAAGTCTTGGAGCTTATTGATTAATGTTGAGGGGAGGATAGTGCTGAATGTTGAGCTGTAATCAATGAAGAATATTCTGATGTATGCATCTTCACTGTCTAGATGTTCCACAGTTGAGAGAAGAGTCAATGAAATGGCATCTGCTGTTGACCTGTTGTGATGGTAGGCAAATTGGAGTGGATCCAAGTTGCGCCTCATGTGTCATTGTAAGCCTCGCAAAGCACTTCATCATTGTGGATGTATAGTAAATGCTACTGGATGCATTGAGGCAGATTACCACATTCTTTCTGGGCACCAGTAGAATTGAAGCAGATGGGTACTGCATACTGCCGAAGTGAGAGCTTAAAGACATAAGTGAACACTCCAGCCAGTTAACCAGCACAAGTCTTCAGTATGTATGGTATCCGTTAGTCTCACCAGACCATGGATCTGCGCCTGGAAAGTCTTCTCCAGGGCGCAGGCCTGGGCAAGGTTGTATGGAAGACAGGCTGTTGCCCATGCAGCAAGTCTCCCCTCTCCACAACACCGATGTTGTCCAAGGGAAGGGCAAGGGCCGATACAGCTTGGTACCAGTGTCGTCGCTGGAGTTGCCAGAACGAGGTTGAAGGCAACGTTGGACTGCCTTAGGGACTCCAGCTCCCGATTTGTCCTCAGAGTTTACTCCCAAAGCCTTTCCCATGAGTGGGTATGGCTGCAAGGCAGCGGAGGTTTGAAATCAGAGTTTTCCCTCTCTTACATGGACTGCCTTCCCAGGCTGACGAGCTCCATCTACCTGAAAGGTCTTCAGGTACCCTATCTGGGACAGATGATTTCTGTGGGTTCACCCTTCTGAATGATGCTTTATTGAATCATAAGTAATCGAGTATTGTGGGAGTTCATGAAGATGCCTCCATGTTTTGTCAGTTAAAGCGAGCATAAAAAGCATAAACGTCTGGGAGCAAAATTTGGCACATACGTCGTTTGGTTTTGCCTTGTAGAAGATGATAGCATTCAACCCCGGCCACTGCTGTCTAGAATCCTTCTGTGATTCAGATTTGGTTTGGAATTGCAACTTCACACATGAGATGGATTTCTAAAGGCTGTACGTGGACATCTTGTTCGCTGGATCTGAGTGCCACTGATCGCTCAGCAGATTGTGGATTTCTTCGTTCATCCAGGGCTTCTGTTTGGGGAAGACTCTGAATGATTTTCTGGAAAATCATGACTGATTTTATAAAGTCAGTGAGAATCATTGTCCATAGCTCTGGTGACTTATTCTTTTGCATTACATTGTAGCAGAACAAGCTGTAGTCGCCTTTAAAAACACCAGATTTTATTCACTTATTTTGATGTGTGTTAATGATAAATGGGAATCAGCATTGTCCTTTGTGGCTCTAAGGACTGGTTGCCTTCAAATCACAGATTTAAGCAAATTTAACCTAAAATTAAAATGTAAACCTGGCAAACCTGACTTCGGACTTCCCAAAACCAGGATTCAAGTTCAGCAGGCAGAGCAGAAAGGCAGTTTCCGTGACATCGTTTAAAATGTTTTGTCCCACAGCCCTGCTATCTGCATTACATAGCATAGCTGAAGAGCACAAGTCTCCCATTGTCACATTAACCTACTTCGGTCTTACCCTATAGGAGATATTCCAACTTTCTACCCATCTCTCCCCTATCTGCTATTGAAGGCCAAACTTGTTTTCTCTCCTTCCCAGATCTGACGAAGGGTTGACGGCCTATAATGTTACCTGTCTCTCCTCCCATTGGATCCTCTTTGATCTGCAGGATGTTTTCCAATGTTTTCTACTTCCATCATCTGCAGTTTTCCCCCCATATTTTAAATGCTTTGACAGATGGAGAGCAAAGGACGGAGGAAAGTGGGAGCGTGAACTTGCAGCAGAAATGAATAATGTAACCATGGGAGCAAGATTACTTATTATCATTCTTCTGTACACAAGTGTAAAGGAGAATGAAATGATTGTTAGTCTGGATCCGATGCAGCGTAACAAAAACTCAATAAGCAAAAAAAGCACAATAACTGTAAATATAAAACAACCTTTTAAATGCAACGTACAAGAAACTGCTCAGTGTGGCCATATATACATAAGATTAGCTTATATAGATAGACTGATTATATATACGGTACTGTGCAAAAGTCTTAGGCACGTATATGTAGCTCGAATGCCTAAGACTTTTGCCCAGTACTGTATTTGTCAATGTGGAGTGGAGAGCAAGTTTGTAAATCTGGGGGGAACAAAGGATGTTGGGAAGGACAAGGGTGGAGTGCCAGAGGAGGGGTGTGGGACAGGTGGCAGAGAAGGAGAGTGGGGACAGATGGTGCAGGTGCAGAAACACCCAGCCTGAGAAACCGGGCAAGTTCATTTGATTCCAAACAATTGGTTTATTGATCATTACATATTGTCTCTATGGTGCTTCCTGCTCCCTCGCCTCCCTCTTACCTTTTTTCTAATTGTGATTCCCCTCTCTCTGTCCCTTTTCCACTCTCAGTCCACAATAGAGACCCGTATCAGAATCAGGTTTATCATCACTCTCATACTGCATGAGATTTATTCTTTTTGTGGCACTAATACAGTGCAACAGTACTACAGTACTGTACTAAAGTCTTAGGCACACGAGTATCTGAACATAAGGTGACTCCCGACAGGAAGTGATGAAGTGACAAAGTGACTTTTGACAAGAGGATCTCTTCTAGATCACAACAGGGCAAGTGAAAACACAGTAGGACCGAAACTCAGTCAGTGTAGGCATGAGGTGTGGAGTGGCAGTGCATGGGAGGATGAAGGGTGCTAAGGGGTCGTGGAGAGGAGGGGCTGATGTGGATGTAGTGATGAGGGGTGGTGGGGTATTCATTCAAAATCATCTCTCACAGTGGTACTCCTATGGAGAATGGTGGGGCCAAGAAGGATCTGAAAGTGAAGGAGGACTGACCACGGCAGTTGTTACATCTAGTAACCTTGTTGAGTGTGTTGGAAAATGCAGTTGTATTCATTTATTTATAAAAACCTCCTCTCTCCATGCACGGTAGACTATATGTGACCACGCAGTCAATGTAGTTGAGAAAAGGAAAAAAGTAAAGCTGAGAAATCTAAAGCAAAAAAAAAAGAAAATGCTGAAAATATTGGTCAGTTCAGACCGCATTTGTGACAATAGAAATGTAGCCAATCCCTGAGTTATGAGGCAGAGTTTCATCCCTAAGTGTTGACAGTTCTGTTCGCCCAACAGATGCTGCTCGACTCCCTGAGTTCCTCCAGCAGATTGTGTGTTGCTCCAGCTTACAACGTCTGCAGTCTCTTGTGTCACCATTCCTTAGAAACGTTCATAACCAGAGCAGTTTTACATCAGAAATGAACAACCACATTGACTGTGGCCATCACATGTAAGTTGTGAAAATTTTGCACAGGGGAGTAAACAAGATGTTTCGGGCCTAGCGGCTTCAGTTCCTGCAGAATTGTGTGTGTGTTGCTCAGGATATCCAGTATCTGCTGAATCTCTTGTGTTTAAAATTACAAGGAGTTGTTCTGTGCCTAGTAGGGTATTAAACATTCAACATATGCATTTCCATCTGTATATTTTAGTCTGCAAATTCCTCACTGAATGTTCACCACACAATCAAACTGGTTCTGTGCATCCCTTATTAGACGGGAGCATAGATCAGTTGGACCAATGATATTGGTATTGGTTTATCATTCTCACATGCACCAGGCTATGGTGAAAAGCTTGTCTTGCATGCTGTTCATACAGATCCAATTATTGCATAGTGCATTGAGTTAGAATAAGGTGAAACAGTAACAATGCAGAATAAGTGTAAATGCTACCCAAAAAGGTACAGTGCAGGTAAACGATAAAGTGCAAGATCATAACAAGGTAGATTGTGAAGCCAAGAGTCCAGCTTATTGTACAAGAAGTCTGTTCAGGGGTTTGATACTAGTGGGGTAGAAGCTGTTAGTGAGCTGCTGGTATGTGCTTTTAGACTTTTCTATCTTCTGCCTAATGGGAAAAGGGAGAAAAGAGAACTTCTGGAGTGGGTGTGGTTTTTGATTAGGCTGGCTGCTTTACTGACAGACAGACATACTTTATTGATTCCGGGGGAAATTGGGTTTTGTTACAGCTGCACTAACCAAGAATAGTGTAGAAATATAGCAATATAAAACCATAAATAATTAAATAATAATAATAAGTTAATCATGCCAAGTGGAAATAAGTCCAGGACCAGCCTATTGGCTCAGGGTGTCTGACACTCTGAGGGAGGAGTTGTAAAGTTTGATGGCCACAGGCAGGAATGACTTCCTATACTGTTCAGTGTTACATCTCGGTGGAATGAGTCTCTGGCTGAATGTACTCCTGTGCCTAACCAGTACATTATGGAGTGGATCTGGGAGTCATTGTCCAAAATGGCATGCAACTTGGACAGCATCTCTTTTCAGACACCACCGTCAGAGAGTCCAGTTCCACCCCAACAACATCATTGGCCTTATAAATGAGTTTGTTGATTCTGTTGGTGTCTGCTGCCTAGCACACAACAGCAAACATGATAGCACTGGCCACCACAGACTCGTAGAACATCCTCAGCATCGTCCGGCAGATGTTAAAGTTCCTCAGTCTCCTCAGGAAATAGACACAGCTGAGGTAGCAAGAAGTAGAGACAGAGTCTATTGAGGGGAAGCCGGTTTCTATGATGTGCTGAGCTGTGTCCACAACTCTCTACAGATTCTTGCAGTCACGTGCGGAGTATTTGCCGTACCAAGTCGTTATGCATTGAAACAGAATGCTTTCTCTGGTGTATCGATAAAAATGGTAACAGACAACAAGGATATGTTGAACTTCTTTAACCTCCTAAGGAAGTGAAGGTGTTGGAGAGTTTTCGTGACTGAAACACTAAGAAAGGCTATTGGTAATGCTCATACCTAGGAACACGAAGTGTTTCCATTCCGTAAGACTAAATGGTCGGTTAATTGTCAAACTGCACCATGTGGGTGAGATTAGGGGAATGCCAGAAGCATAAATAGGACTTGATTCCATGGATATTTGATGGTGATTAAGGACTTATTGGGCCTATTTCCATGCTGTATGTTTTTATGACTTAATGAAATCGGTCTATCAGAAAGTGTCAGAGCTTGAGGCAGGTCTGCTGTCGGTTGAAGTGTAGGTTGATTTTGAGTCTAATGTCACACCCATGATATCAATACAAAAAGGCTATACCACTGTTGCACAACAGCAAAGGATAACTTACTCCAGATATTTGTGTGATTTTCTCCAGCTAGAGTGGTAACTCCACAAGCTTTGATGTGTAATTAATGAGATGAATAATTCAGGTTCACATTCCAGGAATGAATTAAGAGAATGTCCCTGGTTTATTCAGGGTATCATCTTGTAATTGTTGGATGTCCACTCCTTTGGGCTGCATGTGGAGAATCAGAATCAGTTTTTTTATTATTGTGGGCATATATCATGAAATTTGTTGTTTTGTGGCAGTTGTACAGTGCAAGATAAAAATGACTATGTTACAATAAATAAATAAATAGTAGTAGTAGTAGGCCATGAACTTGCACCTTGGAAAGTTTCCAGGGTGCAAGCCTGTTTTTTTTTTACGGAAGACCAGCAGTTGCCCAAGCTGCAAGTCTCCCCTCTCCACGCCACCAATGTTGTCCAAGGGAAGGACATTAGGACCCAAGCAGCTTGGCACCAGTGTCATCACAGAGCAATGTGTGGTTAAGTGCCGTGCTCAAGGACACACATGCAGCCTCAGCCAAGGCTCGAACTACCGACCTTCAGATAACCAGACGAACGCTGTAACCACTTGGCCATGTGTCAACACAAATAAATAAATAAATAGATAGATAGATAGATAGTGAAAAGAGGAATACAGAGATAGTGTTCATGTGTTCATGCACAGTTCAGAAATCTGATGGTGGAAGGGAAGAAACTTTTCCTAAAACATTGAGTGTGGGTCTTCAGGTCTCATACTTCTGCCCCTATGGTAGAAATAAGAAGTCCCGGATGGTAGGGACTGTTAATGGTGGATCTCACCTTCTTGAGGCATTGCCTTTAGAAGATGCCCTCAATGGAGGGAGGGTTGTGCCCTATGTAGTTTCTTTTAATCCTACACATGGGTGCCTCCATACCAGAGTGTGATGCAACCAGTCAGAATGCTCTCCATGGTATATCTGTAGAAATTTGCATGAGTCTTTGGTGACATACCAAATCTCCTCAAACTCATAATTAGCTATCACTGCTGGTGTGCCTCCTTCGTGATTCTGTCAGTGTGCTTTGGTTCAGAGTAGATCCTCTGTGATGTTGACACCCAGGAACTTGAAGCTTCTCACCCTATCCATGGTTTGGTGGGTCTTCTGCTGACTTCCCCTTCCTGACGTCCACAGTCAGTTCCTTGGTCTTGCTGATGTGGTGTGCAAGGTTGTTGTTGTAACACCACTCAACTAACCAATCTGTCTCACTCCTGTGCACCTCCTTATCATGATCTGAGATTCTGCCAATAATGTTGCCACTGGTGAATTAATAGATGGTCTTTCGGCAATGCCTAGCCACACAGAGATCAGTCGTAAACGTAGAGTGAGTAGAACAGTGGGCTATGCCCACAACCTTGAGGTGCACTGATATTGATTATCAGAGCAGAGGAGATGTTATTACTGATCTGCACTGACTGTGGTCACCTGATGACGATCCAGTTGCAAAGGAAGATAGAGAAGCCCAGGTTATGCAACTCATTGATTAGTACTGAGCGGATGGTTGTGTTGAAAGCCAAGCTGTAATTGATAAACAGCAGTTTGACATATGTATTGCTGTGTTCAGAGTCTCCAAGCCAAGTGGAGAGTCAGTGAGATCGTATCCGCCGTTGACCTGTTGAGGCAATAGGCAAATTGCGTTGGGTCCAGGTCCTTTCTCGGGCAGGAGGTAATTCTAGCCATGACTAATCTCTTGATACATTTTATCACAGTGGATGTTTGTGCTACTGGGTGATAGTAATTGAGGCAGCTCCTCCTGCTCTTCTTGGGTACTAGAATGGTTGATGCAATTTAGAAGCAACCTCAAATTGCAGCAGTGAGAAGTTGAAGGTGTCCTTGAACATTCCAGCCTGTTGGTTGAATCCGGTTTCTTGGCTTTGCCAAGCACACCATCAGACCCTGACACCATCTTGAGGGTTCATCTTCTTGATGTTGACTTCTGAGGCAGAAATCACAGGGTCATAAGATGCTGTGGGATTCACACAGGTGTAATGTTATTCTCCCTTTCAAAGTTTGCATAAGAGGCATTGAGCTCATCTGGGAGTGAAGCATCACGACCCTTTATTCTGTTGGAATTTGTGTTGTAGAAAATAACAACATGCAAACCCTTCCACAGCTGTCATGCATCCAATTTTTCTTTAATTTCACAGAGAATTGCTGTTTCTTTTACCAGGTTCGGATATGGCCCAAGTGCGGAGTAACAGACTTTGAGGCAGGTCGATAGTTCACAAACTTTAGTGCGAACAGTGTTAAAGGGAAAATAAACAATAAACGCTAGGCCAAATAGGGCCATTAATTACAGCTCTGAAGTGGAAAATGAGGCCTACACTGCAGCTGAAAAGAAAATCTAAACATTAAATGGATACCACTAGATTTCAGAGTCAGCTGACTCGAAAGTCCAATTTCTCAGTGAAAGGCCAAAAGCAAAAGGCAGCAAAGTGTTGCTGTGCTCTGTCCAATTCTTGACAAGCATGGAGTTAATTACTATCACGATTAAATAACGATTAGCTGACACATGAGAATTTTTAAAAAAGGAGGGAGAGAGAAACTGGGGAATTATAGACCGGTTAGTCTGACATCGGTGGTGGGGAAAATGCTGGAGTCGGTTATCAAAGATGTGATAACAGCACATTTGGAAAGAGGTGAAATCATCGGACAAAGTCAGCATGGATTTGTGAAAGGAAAATCATGTCTGACGAATCTTATAGAATTTTTTGAAGATGTAACTAGTAGAGTGGATAGGGGAGAGCCAGTGGATGTGGTATATTTGGATTTTCAAAAGGCTTTTGACAAGGTCCCACACAGGAGATTAGTGTGCAAACTTAAAACACACGGTATTGGGGGTATGGTATTGATGTGGATAGAGAATTGGTTGGCAGACAGGAAGCAAAGAGTGGGAGTAAACGGGACCTTTTCAGAATGGCAGGCAGTGACTAGTGGGGTACCGCAAGGCTCAGTGCTGGGACCCCAGTTGTTTACAATATATATTAATGATTTAGACGAGGGAATTAAATGCAGCATCTCCAAGTTTGCAGATAACACGAAGCTGGGCGGCGGTGTTAGCTGTGAGGAGGATGCTAAGAGGATGCAGGGTGACTTGGATAGGTTAGGTGAGTGGGCAAATTCATGGCAATGCAATTTAATGCGGATAAATGTGAGGTTATCCACTTTGGTTGCAAGAACAGGAAAACAGATTATTATCTGAACGGTGGCCAATTAGGAAAAGGCGAGATGCAACGAGACCTGGGTATCATTGTACACCAGTCATTGAAGGTGGGCATGTAGGTACAGCAGGTGGTGAAAAAGGCAAATGGTATGTTGGCATTCATAACAAAAGAATTTGAGTACAGGAGCAGGGAGGTTCTACTGCAGTTGTACAAGGCCTTGGTGAGACCGCACCTGGAATATTGTGTGCAGTTTTGGTCCCCTAATCTGAGGAAAGACATTCTTGCCATAGAGGGAGTACAGAGAAGGTTCACCAGATTGATTCCTGGGATGGCAGGACTTTTATATGAAGAAAGACTGGATTGACTAGGCTTATACTCACTGGAATTTAGAAGATTGAGGGGGGATCTTTGAAATGTATAAAATTCTAAAGGGATTGGACAGGCTAGATTGTTTCCGATGTTGGGGAAGTCCAGAATGAGGGGTCACAGTTTAAAGGATAAAGGGGAAGCCTTTTAGGACGGAGATGAGGAAAAACTTCTTCACACAGAGAGTGGTGAATCTGTGGAATTCTCTGCCACAGGAAACAGTTGAGGCTGGTCCATTGGCTATACTTAAGAGGAAGTTAGATATGGCCCTTGTGGCTAAAGGGATCGGGGGTATGGAGAGAAAGCAGGTACAGGGTTCTGAGTTGGATGATCAGCCATGATCATACTGAATGGCGGTGCAGGCTCGAAGGGCCGAATGGCCTACTCCTTCACCTATTTTCTATGTTTCTATGTTAATTTACAAGCGCAATTGCCGTATCTACTGAGCCGCTGAATCCGTGGTTGTGACAGTTTTACTTTCAAGATGGCCTTCCGTAGTTTATACTTGGACTTTTTGTAGGTGGTGGCAGGGTCTCAGCCCGAGGGAAGAAGCTGTTACCCAGACTGGCAGTCCTAGTCCTGATGATCCTGAACCTTCTTCTCAATGGTAGTGGGTCAGAGAGGTTGCGCGATGGGTGGTGGGGATCCTCAACAATGTTTTGGCCCCTTTGTCAGCAATGCTCAGTATGCATCACAAATGGGGGGGAGGGAGACCCCGATGATCCACTCCATAGTTTTTACTCTCTGTAGGGTCTTGCAGCATCTGTACCACACAAGGCAGACATGACTTGGAACTTTGAGCCATTGGAGTGAGCTGACTGCAGGTGGGCTGGGTCAGTGTGTGGTCACCTCTGGCTCAATGAGTAGTGCTCTCCCTTCAGATATCAGTGTTTCCACGTTCAAACCCTACAGCTGAGTTTTGAACCCAAAATTCAACCAGATGGCAGAGTAAGGGTTAAGGTTATCTATACATTAAAACAGTACACTTAACACGATATGGAGTAACTGACCCCTCTTTCACAGATGCTGCCTGATCTGTTGACATTTTCTTCATAATCTATGCCTAGTTCTGTTATCCAGATAACCATCCAGGGTTGACTGCAATGACGTTTGAGAATTAATACACAGAAAGAGCAGAGCTGAATTTTCAGTTGATTTCTCTGTTATTTTTACACCAATATAAAATGTGCTTGCACCAGTATTAAGGCTGATTTGTACTTGTGCGTACGGGCTATGCTACAGCCTATGCCATAGCCCTGATTATCACTTCTGCGTCGCTCTACGCCGTAGCGAGCATGCGTTGATGTGCGCCAAAACGCTAGTTGGCGGTGGGGTTTCTATGCCACTGTGTTGAGTTTCTTCGTGAGAGACATGGATGAGGAAATGCATTTCAAACATTTTTGCATGTCGGCAGGTAGATTTGATGATCTGGGGTTCATCTATTTCGCATTGGTGTACAGACATGGTGGAGAAGAAGCAACCGGAAATGTGTAGGAGGAAATGCGATGCTACCAAGCAGACCAATCACAGTTGTTGTGGTCTGCATCGCTGCGACGCGTGAGTGAGTTTTTTGGGGTGGTGCACGTAGCCCTGTAGCATAGGTACGGCATAGGGTGTGCAGTACCTATGGTGTAGCTGTGACGCACAAGTATAAATCAGCCTTTAGACTTGTGAAATGGATGCTGCGTCATAGTCAAAGTTGAGTTTAATGTTGCGTGCACAACTACAGGAGGTGCAATTATAAATCCAACTGGCAGCAGCATCACAGGTATATAACATCAGATATACCATACTGACAAGAAAAAGATAAACATTAAACTTTTCACAAGTTTTACAAGAAAGGATATAATTTATAAAGTCCATTGTGTTACAAAGTGATCATGGTGTTGCTATACTAATGTAGTGATTAGTGCTGTGCAGGTTGGTTCAAGAACAAAATTATTGTTCCCACTATTCATGGTACATTACTCAGGCTTAACTTTAATGATGTTTGTATTGTTCAGTGAAGGAAACGATGTTGTACTGAGAATTCTGTCCGCGAAGGCTATTTATCTTTAAAGGTCTCAAATGCATTCCTGAGCAGATGTTTTGCCAGCTGTTTTCCTTGTGCTGATTAACTGGAGTTTGCTGGTTGTCTGTTCCGTACACATCTTCCATTCCACAGGGAGTAATTCTTTCTCATCTTAAGTTGTTTTTGATGCTTTTTAATCTTACACCCCACAGACCAAGTTTAACAAATCAACTTCCATTTGCATTGTGCTCTGTTGTTCTGCAACGGGCGATTATAGTTCTAATTTTCTTTGCTCCCAATGGAAAAAAATGTGGCCTATGTATATTTGTTTGAAGTCACAAGCCCTGAATTTATCTTCTTCCACCTGGGCTCTTCCCCAACACCTTCAGGTTGAGTTTACAGAAGAACATGCATTTTCTATTATTGGACTCTATGAAGCATTCATTGTTTTACACAAGCTCTTAGTGAACTCACAGAACCAACCTGTTCTGATTTATTTTATTAACTGTAAGTCATAGTCATGGAGCTGTACAGCACAGAAACAGGCTCTTGGGGCTATTGTGTATACGTCAGTCTTTTTTTGCCAACTATGCTTGTAACACCTGCTGGCATTGAGAGCATATCCTTCTGCACTTTACCCATTTGCCATGAAGTATTTCTTTATCTAATGCTACCACCTCCTCTGTTGGTATGTGTCAGACGTTAACTACTGTATGTGAAAAACAGACAATAGTTGATGTCTGACACCAACTTACCCTCAGATCCCTTTAAAACTCCTTCTTCGCACCTTAAACCGGTTTCCTCTTGTTTTTGGCTTCCATGCCATGGGAAAAAGGCTTCTGAATATCCTCTCTATCTTGCCCTCTCAAATCCTGTATATCATGGCGGCCCTCAGCTTCCATCACTTCAGGGAAAACGAGCCCAGCCTATCTAATCTCTCCCCATAACCCAAGTCCTTCAAATCCAGCAACATTTTAGTTTAACCTCTTTCCGCATTTTCTACAGTGCAATCGCATTCTTCCCACAGTGAGGTGACCGGAAGTGTACACAGGACTCTTCAGTGTGGCCGACTTAGTGTTTTCAAAGTAATTCCAGAGTCATACATATTTCCCGTAGGCATGTGACCAGAATTTCACACAATATTCAAAATTAGGCCTCACCAACGTCTTAATATGACTTCAACATTACATCCCAATGCCTGTACTCAGTACTTTGATTTATGAAGGCCAACATGCCAAAAGCTCCCTTCATGATCCTATCTAGCTGAGACAGCACCTTCCAGGAACTATGGATCTGTATTCTCATATCCCTCTGTTCTACCCCACTCCTCAATGCCCAATGTTCAGTCTCTGTGGCCTCTTATGATTGTTGCACATTGGAGCCTAACCTAACTGGGAAGATCAGCATCATGTTTAGTATCATTAAAATATGTAGAGAAATTTGTTGTTTTATGTCAGCAGTACAATGTAAGACATAAAAAAATTACTCAGTTACCAAAAAAAGCAAAAGAGGAATAATGAAATAGCATTCATGGGTTCATGGACTGTTCAGAAATCCAGTAGCAGAGAGGAAGAAGCTGTTCCTAAAATGTTGAGTGGTTTTTAGGTTCCTGAATTTCTTCCCTGACAACAGTATTGAGAACATGGCGTTTTCTGGATAGTGAGGGTTCTTAATCATAGCTGCTGCTATCTTGAGGCACTGTCCATACAATATGTCCTTGATGGTGGGGAGGCTTGTATTTGTGATAGAGCTGGCTGAACTTACAACTCTCTGTAGCTCTTATGATCCTGTACAGTGGGATCTCCATACCAGGTGGTGAAGAACCCAGTCAGAATGCTCTCCACTGAACATCTGTAGATATTTGCAAGAATCTTTGGTGACATATATACCCATGGGGATCACAGTGAGAACATGCCACCTGCACACAGACAGCACCTGAGGCCAGAAATGAACACAGTTCTTCAGAGCACTAACTGCTGCTCCACCATGTCACTCTGTGTATTTATCTACAATAAATATAGGCAGCATGGAGTAAATGAGGTGCTCGAGGAATATAAGAATGTAAGAAGAATCTTAAGAAAAAAATGATAAAAGCTAAAAGAAGATATGAGGTTGCTTTGGCAAGTAAGGTGAAAATAAATTCGAAGGGTTTCTACACTTATATTAATAGCAAAAGGATAGTGAGGGATAAAATTGGTCCCTTAGAGAATCAGAGTGGACAGCTATGTGTGGAGCCGAAAGAGATGGGGGAGATTTTGAACAATTTCTTTTCTTCGGTATTCACTAAGGAGAAGGATATTGAATTATGTAAGGTAAGGGAAACAAGTAGGGAAGTTATGGAAGCTATGACGATTAAAGAGAAGGAAGTACTGGCGCTTTTAAGGAATATAAAAGTGGATAAATCTCCGGATCCTGACAGGATATTCCCTAGGACCTTGAGGGAGGTTAGTGTAGAAATAGCAGGGGCTCTGACAGAAATATTTCAAATGTCATTAGGAACGGGGATGGTGCCGGAAAATTGGCGTATTGCTCATGTGGTTCCATTGTTTAAAAAGCATTGTAAGAGTAAACCTAGCAATTATAAGCCTGTCAGTTTGACGTCAGTGGTGGGTAAATTAATGGAAAGTATTCTTAGAGATGGTATATATAATTATCTGGATAGACAGGGTCTGATTAGGAACAGCCAGCATGGATTTATGTGTGGAAGGTCATGTTTGACAAACCTTATTGAATTTTTTGAAGAGGTTATGAGGAAAGTTGACAAGGGTAAAGCAGTGGATGTTGTCTATATGGACTTCAGTAAGGCCTTTGACAAGGTTCCTCACGGAAGGTTAGTTAGGAAGGTTCAATCGTTAGGTATTAATATTGAAGTAGTAAAATGGATTCAACAGTGGCTGGATGGGAGATGCCAGAGAGTAGTGGAGGTTAACTGTCAGGTTGGAGGCCGGTGACTAGTGGGTGCCTCAGGGGTCTGTACTGGGTCCAATGTTGTTTGTCATATACATTAATGATCTGGATGATAGGGTGGTAAATTAGATTAGTAAGTATGCAGATAATACTAAGGTAGGTGGAGTTGTGGATAATGAAGTAGGTTTTCAAAGCTTGCAGAGAGATTTAGGCCAGTTAGAAGAGTGGGCTGAATGCTGGCAGATGGAGTTTAATGCTAATAAGTGTGAGGTGCTACATTTTGGTAGGAATAATCCAAATAGGACATACATGGTAAATGGTAGGGCATTGAAGAATGCAGTAGAACAGAGTGGTCTAGGAATAATGGTGCATAGTTCCCTGAAGGTGGAATCTCATGTGGATAGGGTGGTGAAGAAAGATTTTGGTATGCTGGCCTTTATAAATCAGAGCACTGAGTATAGGAGTTGGGATGTAATGTTAAAATTGTACAAGGCACTGGTAAGGTCGAATTTGGAGTATTGTGTACAGTTCTGGTCACCGAATTATAGGAAAGATGTCAACAAAATAGAGAGTACAGAGAAGATTTACTAGAATGTTACCTGGGTTTCAGCACCTAAGTTACAGGGAAAGGTTGAACAAGTTAGGTCTTTATTCTTTGGAGCGTAGAAGGTTGAGGGGGGACTTGATAGAGGTATTTAAATTTATGAGGGGATAGATAGAGTTGATGTGGATAGGCTTTTTCCATTGACAGTAGGGGAGATTCAAATAAGAGGACATGAGTTGAGAGTTAGGGGGCAAAAGTTTAAGGGTAACATGAGGGGGAATTTCTTTACTCAGAGAGTGGTAGCTGTGTGGAACGAGCTTCCAGTAGAAGTGGTGGAAGCAGGTTCGATATTGTCATTTAAAGTAAAATTGGATAGGTATATGGACAGGAAAGGAATGGAGGATTATGGGCTGAGTGCGGGCAGTGGGACTAAGTGAGAGTAAGCGTTCGGCACGGACTAGAAGGGCCGAGATGGCCTGTTTCCGTGCTGTAATTGTTATATTATATGGTTATATATGTGTGGTGTTCAGGGAGAGGAACACGGAAGCCCAATGTATTCGGCCCACAAATGTTGTACCAACCTTTTAACCTACTCCAAGATCAATCTAATCCTCCCTCTTACATAACCCTCCATTTTTCTGTCATCTAATCAACCCATCCAGTTTATTCTAACCCATTCCCCTTTGTGCTGACCGCCAAGCAATTGTTTCCATCAGTTTTTGTTTCATTCTTCTTGCATGACCACGCCCCCCCAGATTCTACTACTTGCCTCCTATACATAGAAACAGTTTATAGTGACTAATTAACCTGTCAATCAGTGTGTCTTTGAGATATGCGAGGAAACAAGCACTTGGAGGAAATCCACGTGGTCACAGGGAGAACATGCTCCCTTTGCTCAGGTTGAGCATGAGTTTCTGGAGCCATGAAGCAGTGGTTCTACCAGACTGACCACTGTGCCACAATGGCAGCAGGAGTAACTTCTTTGCGATTCTTCAAGAATCAAGAATACCATGTACTTTTGCATCCAAGTGAGAAATGGGACCTCAGTTCAATTTCTCCTCTGAAAGATACCAGCTTTAAAAAAAAATGGTCATGCTCCTTTGGTACTGTGCTGGAAGATCAGCCTAGTTATAACTTGTAGGAGACTCATGAGATTCTGCAGATGCAGGAAACCTTAAGCAACATCTACGTAGACACTGCCTGATCTGGTGAGCTCCTCCAGCATTTTGTGTGGGTTGCTTATAATTTATAAGAGTCAGCTGTCCTAGAACATAACAATGTAGCACAGCAACGGGCTCTTTGGCCCGCAATGTCAATGCTGACCGCCCCGCTGAATCAGACTAAATCTCTTCTGCCCCCACATGATCCATTTCCTGCTTATACATGTGTCTATCTAACCAGCCACGTAAACATCACTATCGCACCTGTTTCCTTCACTACCCTGGCAACCCTTTTCAGGCACCTACTGAAGTTCAACAGGGATGCTGCGTCCAAGCTGTCTACACAAGCTAGTATTCAAGCCAGGGCAGTATGTTATGGAGAGCAAGTTGTTGCCTGTTAGAATGTTCTTTGGGGTTGGGACATGCAGCACACAACCTTAACAGACTTCAGCTACTAGCCTTTAGATCTGAATATGAATTGTGGATTAAATCTAAAATGCAGCTCTGAACAAGAGGTTCGTAAGAACCATGAACCAAGCTAAGACGAGAACAGGCATACTGATTTAAATTTGTTACTTGTGTGTCTTTAGGTGTCCGTAATATAGGTGCGACCCGGAAGGTAGGAAGATCCAGGCTTTTGAAACTGTTACATGTAGTTCAAAGGAAGTATTGTAAATATGGATCTGTTTGAATTGGCCTAAATTTGTCTTTGATTTTTAGCAAATAAAATGTAATGCAGTGTTGGGTCAAGCAGACCTGTTGCTCCGAATGTCTGTCAGTCAGTCTTTCTCTCTCACTCTCTCTCTCTCCCCTCCTCTCTGTCACTGTCTCTCTCTCCACCTCTCTCTCCCTCTCTCTCTCTCTTCCCCTCTCTCTCCCTCTCTTTTTCTCTCTCCCTCTCTCTGCCCCTCTCTCTCCCTCCCTCTCTCTCCCCTCTGTCTCTCTCTCCCCCTCTCTCTCCCTCCCTCTCTCTCTTCCCCTCTCTCTCCCTCTCTTTTTCTCTCTCCCTCTCTCTGCCCCTCTCTCTCCCTCCCTCTCTCTCCCCCTCTCTGTCTCTCTCTCCCCCTCTCTGTCTCTCTCCCCTCCCTCTCTCTCTCTCTCCCCCCCTCTCTCTCCCTCTCTCTCCCCCTCTGTCTCTCTCTCCCTCTCCCTCTTCCTCTCTCTCTTTCTCCCTCACTCCTCCCTCCCTCCTCCCCCCATCCCACTTTCCCTCCTTTGGAAGGCTGTCAGCTTATTTGTGATATTTTGTTGAATATAGAGACTGCTTCCTATCTCCCAGTACTTTTCACCAGTGATTTCATTCACACACAACACAGCCATGCAGCAGGCTCCCCCTCTCCATGCAGCTGATGAATCCAGGGGAATGGCAGAGAACTGTACATTTTGGTACTGATAGCTTCGCAGGAGTTGCCAGTTAGTGTTGAATTCAACAAGGCAGCAGAGGTTTGAAATGAGTTTTCCTTCTCTTAGCTGAGCTGCCAACTATGGCTGACGAGCTCCATCTGCCTGAAGCAACTGGTTTTAAGGCACCAGTAACTTGCCTTTGCCCTTTCTCCTTGTCATGTCTTGTAACTCCATAAACCATTCAAAGGGAAAGCACAGGAGCCAGAGTTTTCTTCTAGTGAGGCTCACATATGACATGGTGTCATAATGACGTACGCTGTTCACATACTTTTACATATAAACCACAATGAGTTATCTAAACAAAGTATGCTTATTGAAATAATATGTTTACAATGTTATTCAAATATCACTAAAATATTAAATACACTATACCCCTCCCTGCTTTGCTGTAAACTGCAACTCAATAGAGAATGCATCTCAACTCAAATATGTAATGTATCACTCTCTAGTCATCTTATATATACTGTTTGATACTGTGTGTATGTATGTACATACGCACACACAAAACACTATGTAACTACTATATCCACAGCATAATAAATTTTAAATTGTCCCAATCAGGCCTTAATGTTTAGTCGCTGTGGAATATTTCTTACTCTTGCGGGATAATGTCTTCCCTGACAGGGGTGGGGGGGCATTGAGGGGGTCCCTCTGCTTGGTAGGTGAGATCTCTGGCTGTGAAATAATCCCTGGTTATAGGGCGTTCTTCATGGTGGTTGTAGGAGTTGACTCTTGGACTGCAGGAAGAGGTTCCTGACATCTTTCTTCTCTGACAGTTGACTCCAAAACATGAAACAAATCGAAAGATAAACATGGGGAGACTGGGACAAACATGTACTCTTCACCTTTACATTTAGCAGGTGCACACTAATGACATAGTGGCGTAATGACATGTGCCACTCACATACTTCTTACATATAAATTGTAATAAATTATGTAAACAGAGAATGCTTAATTAACAATATATTTACAATAGTACTGAAATATCACTGAAATATTAAACACACTGCACTTCTGTCAGTAGAGATGTTTCTGCTGGGCTTAGTAGCTAAGCCACACGTGTGAAGACCAGGGGCTGGACTAGGTTGTCAGAGGCTATTCGAGACACATGCCACTGGGAGCATTTAATGGACAGTGAGAGCTTATCCCCACTACCACCCTGGCTATAACAACTGTAAGGAACCAGGCACCTACCACTCTCAGGGTAAATAAAACCTTACCTTGCACATCTGTTTTAAGCTTTCCCTCCCTTGCTTTTAATGAATATTCTCCCATACCTTGGGAAAAAGATGCTGAGAGTCCACCCAATCTATGCCTCTTGCAATTTTATAAACCATTCTTCCTTTAGCCTCTGACACTTCGGAGAAAACAGCCCAATGCTGTCCAACCTCTCCATATAGCTCATTTCCCTGTGGAAAATGTGTCTGCTTCCCTGTTGTGATTTATTTTTTGACGGAGTTTCAGCAAGCAGGTCGCTTCTCATCACTGTGGCTGGTGATGTTGGGGTTTCATGAAGGATTTTGCTATTACAAACTCTTGTCAGAAACCTGGCATAAGATTGGAAGACAAAATGATGCAGGGGGGGGGGAATTAATGCTTTTGTTTACATTAATTATTAAACCAATCAATGTTTCTCCTCAGAAGGGAAAGGCAGAACATGGTCCAAAAGAGTAGGAGTCCAGTATGAAGGCAAATAATAACGTTCCTGTCAATGGCTCCTTTGTTAGTAGGAACCTAACCAGTGACTATTCCTGAGCTGGCTATCTGTGTGATCAGCATTAATGTTTGATTTTTAAAGTGTCTGCTTTCCTTAAAGAAACAACAATGCAATTAGGAGCTGAGACTTTAATATGGTCTGTGTTCTTCCGTGGGTTACAAGCACCCAATTTCTTGGCATCCTGTGTATAAGTGATCTTCCGTAACATCATGAAATTTGGAATTCCAATGTTAATATATATGTTTGTTTCTGCTATGGCTGATACAGATTCCTCTCCCCCACCCCCGTCTCTCCCTCCCTCTCTGTCTCCCTCTCTCTCTCCTTCTTTCCCTCTCCCTCCCTCCTTTTCCCTACCTCTCCCCCTTCTGTCCCTCTCCCTCCTGCTCTCACTCCCTCTCTCCTTCTCCCTCCCTCTCCCTTCCTCTTTCCCTCTCTCTTTTTCCCTCCTGCTCTCTCTTCTTCTCCCTCTCCCTCCATCTGTCTCTCTTCCTCCCTTCCTTGCTCTCCTATTCTCTACTCCCTCAGTCTCCCTCTCTCTCATCTCTTACTCCCTGTTTCACTCATCCTCTTGTGCTCTCTCTCTCTCTGTCTGTCTGTCTCTCTCTCTTTCTCTCTCTCTGTCTATCTGTCTCTCTCTCTCTCTCTCTTGCTTGCCCCCCCACTTTAGTACACTTTTCATAGTTCCTATTTCTTATCAGTATTTATTATTTCTGTTTTTGTACTATTTTAAATTTAACTATTTAATATACATTTATACACTTACTGTAATTTATTTTCTTAACTTTTCTGTGTTATCCTGTATTGCGTTGTACTGCTGCCGCTGAGTTAACAAATCTCACAACATATGTTGGTGATACTAAACCTGATTCTGATTATGTCCCTTTTCTGTCATTCGTAGAGCTATAGTGATTGTTGTTTACATTCTGACTTACAGAGACAATCGACTTATGGACATGAATAAAATCAGAATTGTTACTGGGGGATAGCCTATAGTATCAGATATTAAAGAGATCTTCTGGATAGATTTTAATTGTCTGTGATGGAGTTTAGGAGAGGACAGATAAAAATTAAGAAGGAACTTTGAGGATTATTTCCTTGCCACAAACCTGATATAAAGGAAAACAGAGTGCTGGAAAGGCTCAGCAGATTGTGCTGAGTATACACAAATTATCAGTGTTGGTGTTGTTCTGTTATTGTCACACACACTCAGATACTGTACAGTGAAAAGCTGACCTTTCACACTGATCACATCATTGCACAGTGCATAAGGTAAAATATTAACAATGCAGAATAAAGTGTAAAAGCCACAAAGAAAGTGAGGGTAAACAGTAAGGTACAAGATCATAACGAAGTAGATTGTGAGGCCAAGAAGCCATTTTATTTTTCAGGAGATCCATTCAAGAGTCTGATAACAGCAAGGTAGAAGTTGTCCGTGAGCCTGGTGGTATGTGCTTTCAGGCTTTTGTATCTTCTGTCCAATGGGCGAGGGGAGAGGAGGGAATGACTGGCCTTACTTTATTGGCTGCTTAACTGAGGCACTGAAAAGTTTAAACAGAGTCCATAGAAGGGAGGCTGGTTCCCGTGATGCTCCACCCCTCCCTACCATTCCTGGCACTCCTTCTCTGCCACCTGCCTCACACCCCTTCTGTGGTGCTCCACCATTACCTTTCCCAACATCCTTGCTCCCGCCAGAGTTACAAACTCTCTCTCCGCTCCACGTTGACAAGTGCAGGACTGTGCAAAAGTCTTAGGTACCCTAGTAATATATATGTGCTGAAGACTGTTGTATGGTACTGTAAGGAAATGAGCAATATTCAGAACGTGGTTGTAAATTCCTTGAAAATGTGTCCATATGTTGTGGAATCAGTTCAGTGTTGAGGTGAGTCAAGTTGTCCATGCTGGGAAGCTGTCAGGATGCCTCTGGAGCACTGCATTATGTGGAAGCTGTGCAGAGGGGCAGAAGAGGTTTACCAGGACGCTGCCAGCATTAGAGTGCATTTGCCAGAGGAAGGGTTGGACAAACGTGGGCTGAGCTGAGACCTGACGGAAGTTTAAAGGATTAAAGGAGGCCTATATAGAGTCAATAGCAAGTATCTTTCTCCCATGGTCAAAATATCTAAAACTGGAGGGCACACATTTAAGATGAGGGGGGGAAAGTTCAAAGGAGGTGTGCAGGGCAAGTCCTTTACACAGAGAGTGGTGAGTGTCCCGAATATGCTGTCAGGGGTGGTAGTGGAGGCAAATGTGACAGAAGTGTTTAAGAGGCTCTTAGATAGGCAGATGAATATGGACACCGTGCAGGCAGAAACAGTTAGTTCAGTTGGGTATTTAATAACTAGTTTAATGAGTTCAGCATAACACCGTGGGCTGAAGGGCATGTCCCTGCGCAGTGTTGTTATCTGTTCTATGTCTCACACTTGAAGATACAGTACAGCAGACTTCACATACCTATTCACTTTGATTTCTTCCAGGAGCTTTGGAGATCCAAGTTCCCGAATTCCCTGTGATTGCCAGATATGGGAAGGATGTCACCCTGAACTGCTCTTTCACGACAGAGGGCAACTTTTCCCTCAGTGACCTCAGCGTCATATGGCAACTCACCGAGACTCGAACCATGGTGCACACCTTCTCCCACCAACAGAACATGCAGAGCGACCAGGAAGACGGTTTTGTGAACAGGACGGCCCTCTTCCTGGAGGAGCTGGATAAAGGGAATGCCTCCTTACTCCTGAGGCACGTGAAGATCGAGGATGAAGGCAGCTTCACCTGCTTTGTTCGAATTAAAGACCACAACAGCGCTCCCATCATGCTCCAGCTCGCAGGTACCCTGTTGTTCATCAGAACAATTTACTGACCCCGATCAGTTCCCAACCAACCATTCTTATTCTTGCTTTCATCGCTAGCCCATGCTTTTTAATTCAAGAATATATTTTTATCCTTGAAATACTCTCTGTGTCCACTTTATTAGGTACACCTCTACACCTGCTCATCAATGCTGATATCGGATCAGCCAATCTTGCGGCTGCATCTCAGTGCATAAAAGCATGCAGTCATGGTCAATAAGTTCATTTGTTGTTCAGACCAAATATCAGAATGGGGAAGAAATGTGATCTAAATTACTTTGACCGTGGAATGATTGTTGGTGCCTGGCAGGGTGGTTTGAGTATCTCAGAAACTGCTGGTCTCCTGGGAATTTCACGCACAACAGTCTCTAGAGTTTACAGAGAATGGTGTGAAAGACAAAAAAAAAATCAATCTGGTGAGTGGCAGTTCTGTGGACGAAAATGCCTTGTTAATGAGTGAGGTTAAATGAGACTTGGCAGACTGTTTCAAACGGACAGTAAGGCGACAGTAACTCAGATAACCACGTGTTACAACAGTGGTGTGCAGAAGACCATCCTGAGTGCACAACATGTCGAAGCTTGAAGTGGATGGGCTACAGCAGCAGAAGATCACAAATGTACTGGAGGTGCAGAATAAAGAGCCAATGAGTGTGTACACAGGAAATGCAATACAAGCAGTGCGTATCTGTGCATACATTAATTTTACCATCAAATCAATACATTCTATATACACGTGTGTTTCCTTTTCATTGCATCCACTAAGCGTTTGACAGGCTGTCACACAAGACCCAACAACCTCCCCACCCCAGTGTCAAGTCATGGTAGAATCCTAGACTGTGGTCCTTCCTCACAGATTCCCTGCTTTGGCTACACCAGGCGTCAGTGCTTTCTTGCTCAGCATGTGCCCTTGCCGGGACCAGTCCTTTATCAGATCAGGCTAGCTTATCTTCATATGCACCAGGATGCAATAAAGCTCCTTGCTGTGAAGTTAAAAAGCAAACACGAGGAAATCTGCAGATGCTGGAAATTCAAGCAATATGAAGGGTCCTGACGAAGGGTCTCGGCCCAAAACGTCGACAGTGCTTCTCCCTATAGATGCTGCCTGGCCTGCTATGTTCCACCAGCATTTTGTCTGTGTTGCTGTGAAGTTCCCAGATTAAACAAGTACATGTTATCTATAAAAACAGCAATAAGTGCAAAACAATAATGCAAACTTCAGTTATTACGGTTCAGCACCCCCATGAGTAAAATTTGCCCTTCCATGTCAATTTGACTTCGCATTCCTGTTTTGACATGTCTGCCCATAGCTTCCTCTGTTGACATGAAGAGGCCAATTTCAGGTTCGAGGAGCAAACCTAATATTCCGTCTGGGTAGCCTCCAACCTGGTGGCATTAGCATCAATTTCTCCACGCAGTAATTTCTCCTCCTTCCTTCCTCTTTCTCCATTCCCCATTTTGGTTACCCTCACCCCTTCTCTTCTCCTAACCTGCCATCACCTTCCTCTGGTTCCCCTTCTCCATGGACCATTGTCTGCTCGCTCCTATTAGATTCCTTCTGCTTCACTCCTTCATCTCTTTCACCAATCCTGTTTCAGCTTCTTACTTCAGCATCCATCCCCCATACATCCCCTTCCCCCTAATGTGATCCTCCTGACTCCCCCCTTCCCCCTCACCTGGTCTCACCGATTCCCTTCCTTCTCATCCACACACCACCTTCCCTCTCAGCTGGTCTCATCTATTCCCCTCTAACCCTCCCCACACACCCCCTTCCTCCTCACCTGACCTCACCGATTCCCTCTCCCCCTTCCCCCTCACCTGGTCTCACCGATTCCCTTCCTTCTCACCCACACACCACCTTCCCTCTTAGCTGGTCTCATCTATTCCCCTCTATCCCTCCCCACACACCCCCTTCCTCCTCACCTAATCTCACCGATTCCCTTCCACCTTCTCCCTTACCTGGTCTCACTGATTCCTCTCTACCCTCTCCCCCTTCCCCCTCACCTGGCTTCACTGATTCCTCTCTACCCTCTCCCACACATCCCCCTTCCCCTGCATCTGGACTCACCGGTTCCTTGCCAGTTTGTATTTTATTAATTTAGCAATACAGCAGGGAACAGGCCCTGCCCAACAAGCCACCCTGCTCAGCAATCCACCTACTTAACACTAGCCTAATCACAGGATGATTTATAATGACCGTTGACCTACTAACCAGTGTGTCTTTGAACCATGGTAGGAAGCCAGTGGTTCATGTGGAGAACCCCCCACAGACAGTGCCGGTATAGAACTCTGAACTCCAGAATGCCCCGAGCTGTAATGGCGTTGTGCTAACCTCCCACTCCCCTCCCCTTCTTATTCTGGCTTTTGCCCCCTTCCATTCTAGACCTGATGAAGGGTTCCAGCCCAAAGCATCAACTGCTTATTTCCCTCCATTGATGCTGCCTGACTTGCTGAGTTCCTCCAGCGTGTTTGGTGTGGCTCAGGATGTCCGTGGTTTGCGGAATGTCCTGTGTTTGTGATGTGGTACGTGTTTTCACCATGAGTGAAAGCACTGCAAGCCAAGAGGGAATAAGGTGCTCGAGCTCGAGCCCGAGCCGGATCCACTGTTGTGGGCACACTTTGTTTTGAGAAATTTGTTAAAAGCTGCTCCAATCCACCTGCCAGTGAGGGCCCAATAATACTGAAGACGCTACATTTCATATAAAGTCTGCCAATGAGAAATGTCCTGCACATATCCCAGGGACAAAATATCTAATACTAGTGGGGATACTTATAATGTGTGAGGGGGTAAATCCAAAGGGGATGCACAGATCAGTTCTTTAAAGGAGAGTGGTAGGTACTTGGAACGCACTGCCAGTGTTGGTGATGGAGAAAGTTGTGATAGAGGTGTTTAAGAGACTCTTAGATATCTGTGGAGAATGGAGGCCTTTGGATGATGTATAGACAACAAGGAGTCGGTGTCAATAGCTTAATTAGTTTGCCCAACATTGTGGCCAAAGGTCCTGCTCCTGTGCTGTACTCTATGTTCCTAATGTAGGATTATTGTAATTGGGTGGTTGATGGTTGGTGTAGATACTGTCTAAAGGACCTGTATTTCTATGATTCTCAGGAAGCAAATTATGGACGCATAGTTTTCACGCTGCTGATACTCGTAACTCTTGCATTATTCCAGCCTCTTACTCCAAGCCCAACCTTCAACTGGAGCCCAGCAAAGACCTGAAGCCTGGTGATGAGGTGGCCATTGCTTGCCATTCCTCGGGGGGCTACCCACCAGCAACGGTCCAGTGGCTCGACGGGAAAGGGAGCAACATCACTGAGAACATCACGACGTCGCAGGTGGCCAATGAGGAGGGCCTGTTTGAAGTGCACAGCGTGATCCGGGTGATACTGGAGCCAAACAGCACGTATAGTTGCATGGTGAGGAACGAGCTACTGAACGAGGAGTCATTGACTTCGGCTACTATTACAGGTCAGTCCTATGTCTTAGCAATTTAAAGTCTGCTGTGCATTGGAGGGGAAAATACCTTACCAGTGTGCTCCCGGGTCTGGTGCCTGAGATTGCTGGCCCACATTGTGTCTTTTAGAGTGGCTTGGCTTCCAGATTATCAGAGTAATTCAGAGCATCTACACTCATGGAATGCCAAAATAGTCAATATTCAGTCTATTGTCATGCGCACAACTACAGTACATGTTTCAGCAGTTGCAATGAAAAACCTACTTGCAGCTTCATTACAGCACAGACCATCACTAATGCAATGTTCCCAAGGAAGTCATACTTTAAAACATTAATTATACAAAGCAATGCTGGAGGAACTCAGCGCAGGTCCGGCAGCATCTATGGAAATGAATAAGCAGTCAATGTCTCGGGCCGAGAACTTTCTTCAGGACTGGAAAGAAAGGGTGAAGATGCCAGAATAAAACAGTGGGGGAGGGGAAGGTGGACAACTAGAAGATGAAAGGTAGCTGGAGAGGAGAGTGGACCATAGGAGAAAGGGAAGGAGGAGGATACGCAGGGGGAGGTGATAGGTTGCTGATGAGGTAAGAGGCCAGAGAGGGAAATTGAAGAAGAGGGGAGGGTGAGGGATTTTATTTTACTGGAAGGAGAAATTGATTTCCATGCCGTCAGGTTGGAGGTTATCCAGAGGTGGTGTCCCTCCACCCTGAGGGTGGGCTCATCATGGCATATATCGGAATGGGAATGGGAATCAGAATTAAAATGTTTGGCCACAGGGAATTTTTACTTTTGGTTGATAGAGTGGAGGTGATCAACAAATTATGCAAGAAAGGGCACAATTAGAAGAAAAAAGTCCAATTGAATGTAAAGTGGTCATTATGTTGGTGTACTGAGGTAGTGATTAGGGATGTGAAAGCTGGTTCAAGATCCGAATGGTTGAAGGGAAGTAGTTGTTCTTGAACTTGGTGATTGGGACTTCAGGCTGCTATACTTCCTGCCTGATGGTAACTGTGAGAAGATAGCATGTTTGGTTGGTCGGGATCTTTGATGATAGATGAACACCTCGTAGATTCTATGGGGGTGGGGGAATGTGCCTGTGATGTTTTGGATGGAGTTCACTACCAACTGCAGCTTCTTATGTTTTTGTGCATTTGAATTGCCATCCCAGACTAGGAGGTAACCAGTCGGGATATTTTCAGCAGTACATATGCAAAAGTTTGACTGTATTCATTAACATGCTGAACCTTGGAAGTTTTCTAAGAACGTAAACACACTGGTGCGCTCTCTGCATGATCGCATTTATGTACTGGACAAGGACAATGGCAGGTGTTAGTGTCCAGGAGCTTAAAGCTGTTGATCATCTGCACTTCTGGTTCACATGTTAGGCTATTTTCCCTTCCTAAGTCAACCATCAGTTCTGCACTTTTGCCGACGTTCAGTGAGAGGTTGTTGTTGAGGCACCTCTCATCCATGTGTCCTATTTTGCTCCTGTATGCCGATTCTTCACCACCCACGGTTCGTCCAATAACAGTGGTTACATCAGCAAACTTGCATACTGCCTTGGAGGATTATAATGCTAAAAATGTAAAATTGTATACATCAGGAAATCTGCAGATGCTGGAAATTCAAGCAACACACCAGTGTTCCACCAGCATTTTGTTTGTGTTGCATGTAAAATTGTATGCAATGTTGGTGTACACCCATGATTAAAATGCTAAGAAAAACATGTAAACACATACACACACAATCTCTAATGCAGTCTAAGATTTCATAGACTGTACAGTACTGAAACAGGCCCTTTACCTCTGTGGTCCATGGCAACCAGGATTCCCAGCTAAGCTAGTCCAGCTCCCACATTTGACGCATATCACTCTGAACCTTTCCCATCCGTGTAGCTGTCCAAATGCCTTTTAAATGTTATTGATATACCTGCATCAACAACTTCCTCTGGCAGCCCATTCATTAAACTAATCACTCTCTGTATGCAAAAAAAAATACTCCTTACCTTCCCTTTAAATCTCTTCTCTCACCTTAAATCTATGTTGCCTGGTTCTTAATTCTCAACCCTGGAAAAAGATTGTATGCATTCACCCTATCTATGGCCCTCATGATTTTAGATACTTCTGTAAGATACCCCTCATTCTCCTACACTTCAATAAACTAAGTCCTGGCTTCTCAACCCCTCTGTATAACTCCGTACCTCAAGTTTTATGCTGCTCCATTATTTGGTCAGTTTAAACACTGGCCCAGATTGACTGCAAAGATGAGGTGTTGGGATCCAAGGGAAGAGCCGATTTTGCTTGTTCTGTGCAATGGTCACTCCTCTCTCCATGGAGCTGAGGCTATGAAGTCTGCCCCGGCTGTTGTGCTCCATGTCTGCTAATATGATGAATTGATAAGAGAGGCTTTGGGCTTCCTCCAGGCTGCTGTGGGGTTCCGATCTGAGGACTCAGTTTTGGTTCGGGATGCTGTTGTTTGCTTCAGTTGTTTGCAGGATCTGTATTTTTTTTAAATTTCTCTTGCGTACTGGGTTTTTATTTTTATTTTTACTCTTTTTTTTCTTAAATTGGTTTCTTTCAAGTTTTTTTGCTTTGTGGCTACCTGTGAGCAAACAAATCTCAAGGCTGTATTATTTATACATTCTTTGACAATAAATTGTACTTTGAATCTTTACCTTTCATTTGCATCTCATCCCCCTTTGATTTCAATTGGCTGCCATGCTTGAATTGGCTTCCCTGCTCCTGGGCAGATCCCAGCATGAGAGACAAGTAGCTGGCACTGACCCATAAGGACCTCAGCATCAGCTAGAACTCTACTGAGCAGAGGGCAAAGCCATACTCTCCCCTCAGACATCAACCCAGTTACAGCACACTTCCAGAAGATCCATTGGTAGATTGGCCCCTAAAATCTTACAACAAAACCTCCCCAGTTACTGATTACTTTCTTAAAAAATATATAGAGTCATACAGCACAGAAACAGGGCCTACCATCCAACTGGAGCAAAGCTGAGCAGGGAGCTAGTTCCATTTGCCCACATTTGGCCTCTGTCCCTCGAAACCTTTCAAATCCTTGTACCTGCCCAAGTATGTTTCAAATATTATTAATATATGCGCCTTAACCACTCTTGCTGGCAGCTTATTCCATAAATTGGAAGAATTTATCTCTGCTGTGTAAGGGACTCTCAGCATCGCCATATGTTTTGAAATTTTGGGCATATGGTTTGCCCATATGAAGATTGTGGAGGAAATGCACACCTACCAGTCAGTGTGATAATGGAATAAACCACATTCGTTGCAGCAATGGCATGTAGATTCGCGATTCCAGATTCAAGATAGTTTGGACTGATTTGTCAGTACAGAGGAGTAAAGGAAAATGAAGTGGCTGTGTCGTGCTGTATCCTTGGACCCAAGAGCAGGATCACACAGAGACTTGGAGGATTAAACAAAGTTAGGAATTTTATTTACAAAAGAGATGAAGCGAAACAGTAGAACTTACAAGGTCTTGGATAACTCGACAAGAGTCAGAACAACCAAACCAGTTTAAATACACTCCAGGGCATGAAAGTCTCTGTGCCCATTTAATAAAACTCCAAACTAATTACAAGCTTACAAGTAACTGTTCTAATAACAGACATAAGTCCAAGGCTATTTAATTGGCCTCCTGTGAAGTCTTAGAGAATTATTTGGAAGAAATTGAGGACAATTACAACTTAAATATAAACTAGAGAAGACCTAACAAAAACACATAAGAAACCCAAAATGCAACAATACAGAAAATTCCAATTGATAAAACGCATAGAATACAAAAAAACACAACAGCAAAAAAACTCAGAGCCCTCAGAAAACTCTAACAATGACCCAAGGTAGTGGCAGATTGTTACTCTGGATCCTGTGCAGCATAAAATACACAATAAGCACAATAAGATATGGAATTACCTTGCAAATCTGGGAGTAGAGTAACAGTGAGAGATTGTCTAGTGTTTTTAAGTATTATCCTTCAAGAAGGCTGTTTGGCAGAAGTCAATGTTTAGTTTTGGCTAATTACCACTGTTTTGTGTGTGTTGGATTAGGTTAGTAAATCACTAAACGCGAACATGCCGGTTCAGCAAGCACTTAGGAAGGGAAATGCTACATTGATAAATGTCTCACTCCGTTTATATAGAGATGTGGGTGAGACCAGACCTCAACTGTTGCGTGCAGGTCTGGTGTTAAGAGTAGACTGGCAATAGATGGACTGCAGTGAAGGCTAGTCAGATGGATTCCTGGAATGATGGGCTTGTGTACGAGGATAGGACTTCTCTATTGAATTTAGAACATGTCTCACATTCTTTGGAGGCTCGATAGATATGTAATTGATATCATCCTCGACTGGGAGACGTAACCAGGAGACACAGTCTCAAAATGAATGGCTTACTATTAAGGACCAGGGTGGGAAGAAATTTCTTCATTAGAAGATATACAGATTGATAGACTTCTAAATATTAAAAAAAATCAAAGGGTTGAGTATAGGAACACAGTGATGAGTGAAAAGACCAGCTGTGAACTTATTGTTCAGCAGAGTGACTGAATGGTCTATTCCTGCTTCTATTTCACATGTTCTGCAGGGGAACTAAAATTTTCACATTACAGTGCGTAAGTAAACTGCTTTTAGTCACTGCTAAAAGGTCAGTAACTAAAAGAATCATACTGAGGTGATTGGTGAAAGAATCTGAGGTTTTCTTTATGTAAGAGTTGTAATGTTGTAGGAGGGACTTCCTAAAGAGGTTGCATAAACATATTCAATACACTTCAATAACAATATAATAAATGGAAAACTTGGCAGAGCTGGGGGAATGAATAGGGGGTGGAGTTAATTAGAGAGCTGGTGCAGGCAAGATAGCTGAATGGCTGCATTGGCTCAGATTTTGCAGATGAAACCATCAGACACACAGTCCCTACTGAACTGTAGTCAAAATTATGTAACGATGATACTCACAACCAGCTAGTGAAGATTTCTTGCTGAGATTGAGCAGTGGCAGTGTCCTATGTGGTTTGGTTTGTTAAAGCTTTCAAGGGTGTTAAGAAAATGCTGGGGATACACAGTAGGACAGTGAAGAGAAAATGGTTAAGATTTCAGGCCAGTGACATTCAGTTCTGGAAGAGTGAGAAAGTACATTCAGTGGCCATTTTATTAGGTACACCTGCTCGTTAATGCGTGTATCTCATCAGCCAATCATATGGCAGCAACATCAATGCATAAAAGCACACAGGCAAGGCCAAGAGCTTCAGTTGCTGTTCACATCAAACATCAGAGCAGGGTAGAAATGCATTCTAAGTGACTTTGATTGTTAGTGCCGGACGAGCTGGTTTGAATGTCTCGGGAACTGCTGATCTCCTGGGGTTCTCATGCACAACAGTCTCTAAAGTTTGCAGAGATTGGTGTGAAAAGGGGGAGAAAAAAAGCATCTAGTGAGCATCAGTTCTGTGGGTGAAAAATGCCATGTTAATGAGAGAGGTCAGAGGAGAATGGCCAGACTGGTTCAAGCTGATAGGAGGTGACAGTAACTCAAGTAACTTCATGGCATGCAGAAAAACATCTCTGAATGCGCAACCCGTTGAACTTTAAAGTGGATAGGATACGGCAGCCGAGGGCCACACTGGGTTCTACTCCCACACCTAATAAAGTGGCCACTGGGTTTAAGTGCACTTTGATTGGCAGAGGGGTGGAGAGAACAGTGAATTCCTGAGATGGACAGACAACAAGAGAGTCCAGATGAGGGCTGTATTAGTGCTGTGAAAGGGAGAGAGGCAAATGCCTACTCAACATACCTGATCTGTCTGGAGGAGGTATAAACAGAGAATATGAATGAGGGCAGATGAGAGAAAGTAAAGCAAACACCGCTGGAACTGTGAGAGGCAGATTGTGACTTGCCGGATTTCCAAAGCGGAGCAGAATACTGCAAATTCTCGAAGTTCAAATTTCAAAGTAAATTTACTATTAAAGTAGTCTATCACCATAAACTACCCTGAGAATCATTTTGTTGCAGACATTCACAGTAGAACAAAGAAATACAACAGAATCAATGACAATCTACACTCAAAAGACTGACCAACAATGTGCAAAAGAAGACAAACTATACAAATACAATAAAACATATAAAATAATACTAATAAAAAAGTAAATAAACAATAATGAAAACATGAGTTCCAGAGTCCCGGAAAGTGAGTCCCTATGTTGTGGAATCAGTTCAGTGTTGAGGTGAGTGAAGATATCTACTCTGGTTCCGTAGCCTGATGGTGAAAGGGTAACAACTACCTGAACCTGGTTGTGTGGGGCCTAAGGCTCCTGTACGGTCTTCCCGATGGCAGCAGTGAGAAGACAGCATGGTCTGCATGGTGAGCACTGTTGACGTCAGTGCTTCTTGTAGATGTAGTCAATGGTGGGGAGGGCTCTTTCTGTACTTGGCAGGTCAGAAAGCCTCAGTGGAGAGAGAAAAACTGCCCAGATTGGGGATAAATGATCTTTTTTAATCATTGCTGCCGTCTGTCCCAGGAGTATTTCAAAATTATTTAAAACAAAATCAACAAATACAAAAGACAGTTATGTTAAAATATAACTAATGTACTTTTCTTCACAGTTCTAAATTCCTGTCCCAGTGAAAGGGCTCACGGATCTAGCAACTGATGGGATTTGTATAAGTCCCTGCCCTATAACTGGCGACAAAAGGGTTTCACGGGGCAGATGTTGAAATGTTTTCACTGAAGTTTAGGAGCAAGAAGATATAGTTACCAAGTAAAGGGCTGCTAATTTAAAACCAAAGTACATAGAAGAAGCTTCTCTCAGAGGGAATTGAACCTCTGGAGTTCTCTGACTCCAAGGATGGTGGCGAAACTTTAAGCCAGAGGTAGGTAACTGTTTGAAATATCTTGCATAAGATAATAATTCAAACTTACTGCCTTAAAGGAAGTTTACTGTGGGCTGAAGAGCCTGTTTCTGTTCGGTACTGCTTTAAAGATGGCTGGGAAGGCTACAAAGAATACAGGCCCTGTGTTGCAGACTCAGTGTTACAGGGGGTGCATTGAGAAAAATTGGCACTATGACTGCTTAGACAAGTTCTGAGAGTCCCAGATTGTAAAACCGTAGCATTTTTTTTGTGTTAAAGTTTCACAGCAAGTACGTGTGTGAGGAGGTGTTGTAAGAGATTATTCAACACACCACCAAAAAGATGTACACAGAGGCCATTTGTCAAGGTTCAAAGGTTCATTTTATTGTCAAAGTATGCATGTACAATACAACTTCGATATTCACCTTCTCCAGATAGCCATAAAATACAGAAAAAACATGAGAGCCATTGAAAGAAAAGCCATCAAACCCCTCACCATACAAAAGCCATCAAACCATCCCCTACACCACACAGAAAAACTGACAGATCACCAACATAGAAAACAGCAGCAGAATCATCAAAAACTCCAAACCCGTAACTCCGTCCCTCTCAAAAAAAATGACACCAACAAAGCCTCAACTCCCCCCCACAAAAAAAGGACAGTGCCAACAGCCCCAAAACTCCAACCCCCTCTCCTACACACAAAAACCAGCAGATTGCCTCACAGAAAAAACAACAAGAACATCAGACCTTAAATCCCCAACCCCTCCCTCACATAAAAACCAACACATTGCCCCATCAGAACTCCACCCCACCAATCAGCAACAAGAGAGAAAACACAGAAAACTGAAGGAGACCATCTACTGTTGGAAATAATGGATCAGAAGTACCTTCTAATCCATTAGATTTAGGATGGGAAACTGAGACACATATACCATTGGACTTCAGGATACTTGTGCACCATTGTTGTGCACCAGATACTTGTACTCCCACTCAGTCTGTCCCAAGCTACTTTTAATTTCCAATTCCAGTCTTCAAACTAGCTCCTGCTGCTATAAGACCTTAAGACGTAGGAGCAGAATTTGGCCATTCAGCCCATTGAATCTGCTCCAACATTCCATCATGACTGATACCGGATCCCACTCAACCTCATACACTCGCCTTCTCACCATATCCTTTGATGCCCTGATGACTCAGTAAGCTATCAACTTCCACCTTAAATATACCCATGGACTTGACCTCCACTGCATGCTGTGGCAGAGCATTCCACAGATTCACTACTCTCTGGCTAAAAAAAATTTCTCCTTACCTCTGTTCTAAAAGGTTGCTGCTCAATTTTGAGGCTGTGCCCTCTAGTTCTGGATAGCCCCACCACAGGAAACATCCTCACCATATTCACCCTATCTAGCCCTTTCAACATTTGGTAGGTTTCAATGAGATTCCCCTCCCCCCTTGCATCCTTCTAATTCCAGTGAGTAGAGGCCCAAAGCTGCCAAATGTTCCTCATATGTTAACCCCTTCAATCCTGGAATCATCCTTTCTGAAATATGGGGCCCAAAACAATACTCCAAATGTGGCCTGACTATTGTCATATCAAGGCTCAGCATTATCTCCTTACTTTTATATTCTATTCTTCTTGAAATAAATGCCATCATCGCATTTGCCTTCTTTACCACAGACCCAACCTGTAAATTGACCTTCTGGGAATCTTGCAGGAGGATTCCTAATTCATAAGAACATAAGATGTAGGAGCAGGAGTAGGCCATCTGGTCCATTGAGCCTGCTCCACCATTCAATAAGATCATGGCCATAGATTCATCCCCACAACCCTTAATACCCCTACTTTGGAAACAAGTCCCTCTGTACCTCTGATGTTTGAAACTTCTCTCCATTTAGATAATAGTCTGCAACATTGTTCCTTTCACCAAAATGCATTATCATACATTTCCCAACACTCCATTCCATCTGCCACTCTTTTGCCTATTCTTCCAATTTGTCTTAAGTCCTGCTACAATCACATTGCTTCCTCAACACTACCTATCCTTCCACCTACCTTCGTATCATCTACAAGCTTTGCCACTAAACCCTGAATTCCATTATCCAAATCATCAACTAACAATATGAAAAGTAACGGTCCCAATACTGACCCCTGAGGAACACTACTAACCACTGGCAGCCAACCAGAAAAGGCCCTATTTATTCCCACTGGCTGCCTCCTGGCAAACATTCCTCTATCCATACCAGTATCTTTCTTGTAACGCCATAGGATTTTATCTCTTTAAGCAGCCTTATGTAATGCTTTCTGAAAATCCAAGAAAATGACATTCACTGCCTTTCCTTTTCCACCCTGCTTGTACTTCCTCAAAGAACTCTTAACAGATTTGTCAGGCAAGACTTCCCTTTACAGAAACCATGCTGACTTTGACTTATTTTATCATTGGTCTCCAAGTACCCCCAAAACTTCATTCTTAATAATAGACTCCAACTCTTTTGCCTTCTTCCCTTCTTAAAGAGTGGAGTGACCTGTACATCCATTATCTCTTCAGCAACCTCTTTTAGGACGCTACGATGTAGTCCGTTTGATCTAGGTGACTTATCGACCTTAAGACCTTTGAGTTTGCCTAGCAGTTTTTCCTTTGTAATAGCAATGGCACTCACTGCTGATCACTGACACTCTGTCTTATCTCTTCTTGTTAGTCATTTGCTCAATCGCTGAGCTCAAAGAGCCAACATAGCTGGATCTAAGTTATATACATTACGAGTAATGCAGAGACCGATAACCTGAATTTATTGGAGATGAAATATAATTAGCTATTTGCTCAGTTTCAATAATGGTAAGGACCAATAATTTTATTTTTTATATATTTTTATTTTGGGATCCAAGTTTTATTTTATTTTTGGTGTTTTTTTTTAACTTAAGATGCTGGCCCTACTAGTCCACAAGTCCCCCCCCCCCCCCCTTTTACAGCCATCTGCCCAATTAACCTATTAACCCGTACATCTTTGGAATGGGGGAGGAATTGGAGCACCCAGAGGAAATCCATGTGCTCACACAGAGATTGTACAAACTGCTTACAGATAGTGGTGGAATTGAACCAGAGTTGCTGGTGCTGTCATCACTATGCTAGCATAAATATGCATTGGAAGCTACTAATAGAAAAGTTTAATTACACTTCATATAGGCAAATTGGCTTTGGAGGGAAAGTTAGACAGGCTGAGCTTACAGTATATCTGTAGGAGTTTGGGAGATTAAGAGCAAATTGATTGAAATATGTAAGAGGGGTCTTGAAATGACGGATATGGAGATACTTTACTGCCACAATGACGCCAAACTCATGTAGGCAGAGCAAAGCCTCATATTCCATCTGGGTTGCCTCCAACCTAATGGCATGAACATCAATTTCTCAAAATTCTGGTGATTTCACCCCCTCCTCCCTTTTCTCTTTTTCCCATTCCCCACTCAGGTGACCCTCTCACTTTTTCTCTGCTCTTCACCTGCCTATCACCTCCCCCTGTTTCTGGTCTTTCTTCCTGTTCTTCCATGGTGCACTGTCCTATCCGATTTCTTCTTCTACAGCCTTTTATCTCTTCTACCTATCCCCTCCCAGAATCTTACCTTGTCCCCACTCCCCCACACACCCATCTTCTCCCTCACCTGCGCTCATTTATCACCTGCCAGTTTATACTACTCCTCCTCCTACCTCCACCTTCTCATTCTAACTTCTTCCCACTTCCTCTCCAGTCCTGATGAAGGGTCTCAGCCCAACCATCCCGTCATTCCCCTCCTGACCTGCTGAGTTCTACCAGCGTTTTGTGTGTGTTGTAAAGGGGTGTTTACTCAAACGAAAACTGGAGCTGGGGCTCAGTGTTTAAAAAACAAAGGCTCACCCATTTAACACAGAAGTAAGATGATTTTTTTTTTCTTTCAGAGGTTTGTCAATCTTTGGAACTCTTTTCCTCTAAGAGCAGTGGAAACAGAATTTGTTTCTGGAAACAGAGGCAGATGGACCATGATGAGTAAAGGGGTGAAAGGCTACCAGAGAGTGAGCTCAGGTCACAGTCCAATCAGCTGTGATTGTACGACTGGCAGAGCAGGCCTGGAAGCCGAGTGGCCGACTTCTTTACTGGATTCATAAAAGAGGTTAAGCTACTGTTTGTAGAAGAGTACCACAGCACAGAAAGAGGCCCTTTGGCCCTTCCAGTATGTGCCAACCCAGTCTAATTCCCATCTACCTGCACCAGGACCATAGGTCTCCATACCCCTCCCATATACAGCTGCGTGCAAAAGTCTTAGGCACAAATACGTAGTTATGCTAACTGCACAGCGCTGTATTTGTCAACGTAGAGTGGAGAGCTAGTTTGCCAATCTGGCAGGAGCAAACGATGTTGGGAATGGGGAGGGTGGAGTGCTGTGGGAGTCATGTGGGAGAGGAGTGCCAGTGGTGGGAGGTGGCACTGGTGCAGACACACCCGCCCTGAGACACCAGGCAACATTTGATTCCAAGTAATTGGTTTATTCGTCATTACAGAACGTCTGATGCTTCTCACTCTCTCCCCTCTCCTTTTCCCCTCTCCCTGCCCACTTCCCACTCTCAGTCCATCATATGGACCCATATCAGAATCAGGTTTATCATCACTCACATACGTTATGAATTTTTTTTTGTGGGATTAATACAGTGCAATACATAAAATTACAACGGTACTGTGCAAATGTATTAGGCTCCTGATCTGTATTTTGTACCTAAGACTATTGCACAGCACTGTAGGTACCTATTCAAAGTTTTCTTAAGTGTTTCAATTGAATCTGTAATCACCGGTTCCCTGGGCAGCTTGTTCCACACTCGCAGTTCCCTCTGACTAGAGCATTTCACCCTCAAGTTCCTGTTATATATTTCACCTTTCATCCTAAACCTATGAATGACCTTTAGTTTTAGTTTCACAGGTCCGGATGGGGAAAAAGCCTGCATGCATTCACACATCATAATGTCATGTCTGAATAAACATGCAGGTGAATGCAATATTATTCATTGGCAGTAGATGTCACTGGAATACCACATCCCAGGAGACAGTGAGAGACTAATGCTTTGCAGCCCAGTATTGGATGTGGAAGTCTTACTGATTCAGTGTGAGTTTCTAATATTGACAGCCTAAATTAGAGTAAGTAACTTTTCCCATTCCAATCCATGTCTTTATCCTTCAACTTCACACCTCTCATCCACTTTAGCCTCTGCATAGTGGTAAAATCTCCCAGGATTCTTCATGGGAACGATCAACTTAGCTCCCTCCAGTTCTCAATGCCTGTACACTGTTGATTTCAGTTGATCATGCCCTCAGCTCAGTAGGCTTCTAACCCTCTCAATCCCTTCACACAGCCTCTTCTCTTTTTTAAAAAAAATCTTTAAAACCCACTTTTTTTGATTTATTTTATGACATTTGTCCTGAAACCTTCTCATGTGAGTCTGTGTCAAATTGTCATGGAGTCAGACAGCATCGAAGCGGGCCCTTTGGCCCAAACTCTCCATGCTGACCCAGATGTCATG
Organism: Hemitrygon akajei; assembly: GCF_048418815.1. Lineage (NCBI taxonomy): Eukaryota > Metazoa > Chordata > Chondrichthyes > Myliobatiformes > Dasyatidae > Hemitrygon > Hemitrygon akajei. Next base: position 24,734,486 of record NC_133144.1, read on the forward strand.
GAACATTACAACAGAGAAACAGGCCCTTTGGCTCAGCTAGTCTGTCCTGAACTGTTATTCTGCCCAGTCAGATCGCTGTGCTCCTGGACCATAGCCTCCCTTGCCCTTGCCATCCATGTACTTATCCAAATTTCTCTTAAGTGTTGAAATGGAAACAGCATCCAGAACTTTTGTTGGCTGAATGTGTTCAATAGCGTTCCTGTGAAGCATCCTGCTAATTTCACTGCAATTTAGGGAGGCCATACAGATGTAAGTTATTGTTGTCATAAAAATTTAGAGGAGCTTTGTAAATGTTGTGCATTCTCTGACCTAGTTTTTATCCAGAGAAGTCCATTATTCTGTTTGTATCCCTGGCTTCAGATGAAGAGAAAACATCAGAGAAAAATGATGACTCATATTCAGAAAAAGAATTGTGTGAGCAATGTGTTGCTAGAAATGAAGAGCATTTTTATATCGTTGCTTTCTCTACAATATTAACAAAAGGTTTTTTTATAAACATGAGAGATTCTGCAGATGCAGGAAATACAGTGCAGCATACACAAAATGCTGGAGGAACTCAGCAGTTCAGGCAGCGTCTATGGAAATGAATGAACGGTCGATGTTATGGGCCGAGACCCTTCTTTAGGTCTGAAATGAATGGGAGAAGATGCCAGAATAAAAAGGTGGGTGGAGAGGAAGGAGGACTAGCTAGAAGGTGATAAGTGAAGCCAGGTGGGTGAGAAAGGCTGGAGAAGGATGTATCTGGTAGGAGAGGAGATTGGACCTCAGGAGAAAAGGAAGAAGGAAGGGTACCAGGGGAAAGTGATAGGCAGGTAAGGAGATGAGGGAGCAGGGCCAGAGTGTGGAATGGAGGAATAGAGAAGTGAGAGGAAAATAATAATGAGGAAAAACTGATTTTCATGTCATCAGGTTGGAGGCTACCTAGAAGGACTATGAGGTGTTGCTCCTCAAAAAGTTGTTATGATATCAGGTACTTTCTCTGAGATCACTGTGATCCCTAGTTTTCTTTATATTTTTCCTGGGTTGAATTCCATCACTGTCTGCAAGGAGTTTCTGTGTTCTCCTGGTGACAGAGTGAGTTTCCTTTGGTGTCTGCAGTTTCCTCCCATATTGCAAAGGCAGTCCAAGTGTGACCATCAAGCAGAACTGGAGACTGCATAGTGGGGTCTGTAGCTGCACCGTCCAACTAGCAGTCAGTGCTGAAGTGGAGAAGGAAAAGATGGAGCCTGGGAGCCTGGAGAGGAGCAGGAGGGAAAGAAGATTGCCAGGGAGAAATCTCAGCTCAGGACTCTAAGCTGAGGTGGAACCATCAGAATCAAGTTTATGATCTCTATCTTAAATGTCATGAAATTGTTTTTTAGCGGCAGTACAGTACAAACACATACAATTATTATAAATTGCAAAATAAATAAATAGTGCAGAGTGAAAGCAATACTTAGGTTGCGTTCATAGTTTCATGGACCATTCAGAAATCTGGTGGGGAAGGGGAAGAACGTATTCCTGTGTCATTGAGTGTGGATCTTCAGGCTCCTGTACCTCCTTCCTGGCAGTAGTAGTGAGAAGAGGAGATGTCGGGGATGGTGAAGGTCCTTTATGATGGCTCCTGCCTTCTTGAGGCACGCTCTCTTTGATGGTGGGGCGGGTTGTGCCTGTGATGGAATTGTTTACAAACCACTCAGTGATGTAACCAGGCAGAATACTCTCCAAGAAATCTCTGTAAAAATTTGCAAGACTGTGTTGCCATGGGATACCGGAGATTCTCTATTAGGGAGGCAGTTTTAATTAGGTGCTTCAAACCAACATTGTCCATCTAAGTTGCCCTTTCCACACAGCAATGCCTAGCACCACCATAGCATACTGATAACCAGCAGGAAATCCTCAGCCATGCGGGAAATCCTCTCGTACCTGCTGGGCAGATCCATCTGCACTGAGCAGAGCACACCAGTGAATGAATCCCTGCTACAATTCCATCAACTTGCTGCTCCCTCTCTCTACCTCCTGCTGAGTGATGACTCATTTAAAGAAATCAATGCCTCAGCATCAAAGAGAAGCATTTCCTGTGAGGATCTACTCACTGCACAGTGATGTACAGAGAAATACAATACTTCCATGAGTGTAGGCATCCTTTGACCACATTTGCTCACCTGCAACGGCTCCCATTAACAACATCAATCTTTGTAGGGTTCTTCGCCAAGCCTGGAGGTTAGGTCGCAAACATTTCGTCATCAATTGAGGTGGCATCCTCACTGCCCAACTGAGTGTTGTTTCTGCCAAGTGCTCACATTCATATTGGTCCAACTTGTTACTTGAGGAACCAACATTCACAACCACTGATAAACAGGGATACTGGTCAGTGGAGATCACTCAGCTCTCCGGTTGGCCGAGACTCAGCGGATGCTAGCGGCCAGTGCAATAGCCAGCCCATCAGAACAACGAGTCAGGCGGTATCTATGGAGGGGAATGAACAATTGATATTTCGGGCCGAGACCCTTTATCTGGTATGGAAAAGAAGGAGGCAGAAGCCAGAAGAAGTAGTTGGGAGAGGTGGAGAAGTACAAGCTGGCATTTGAGAGGTGAAACCAGGTGATGGGAAAGGTGAGCGGGTGGGGGAGGTGAGAGGACTTAAGAAGCTGGGAGTTGATAGATGGAAAAGGTAAAAGACTGAAGAAGAAGGAATCTATAGAAGAGGAGAGTGGACCATGGAAGAAAGGGAAGGAGGAGGGGCACCAGAGGGAAGTGATAGGTAGGTGAGGAGAAGAAGTAACCAGGATGAGGAATGGAATACCTTTCTCTTGCTAGTTGTCAATTCCCATTGAAATGTGTGAGGGCTCTGATCCTGTGACTGACTGGTATAGCACTGAGCATGGGGTTCCCTATTATAGCACTGAAGAACACCAGCGAGACTACATCTGTGCCAACCTGTGTGACTGTGAGGCTGCAGACAGCACAACCTCCCAGAAATTCTGCCCTCTGTCATGGAGGTTTCAGACAGCAGCCAGTAGGAATGTCTGGACCAGCCATGGACTGTGGCAAAGATAATAGGCTTCACTGTGATCAATAATACTCCCTGAAGTTACGATTTACCAGCTGAGGTGTACTCAGCTCTTGGGGGACTGGATGAGCTGGGACTTTCTGGAAATGAATAATGCCATGCTCCTAGTTGGCCAGAATCCAGGAGGAAAGGTAATATCTACAACAGAAGGGGAAGAGGGCAGGATTTAGGAACTGAAGGGCCACCTCACTGTTGACTCTGGATTAAAGGATTCTATCCCAAGATCACTGCTGATCATGTCTGTTTTGGAACTCAGAGGAAAAATCTCTGACATCCTTGCCCTGCTCAAAGATGCTGTCACTTATGTCCATGGTTGGGGGCTTGGTGTGGGGTGGCATTTCCCTGATCAGCTTGGAGCATGAGAAAGCCTTTCACAGGAACATGATGCATGACCTCTCTAAACTGAACTTGGGATGGAAATCAGGAAATTAATCCATCTGCTCTACACCTAATTAATGGTGGTGAACAGATAGTTTCACCTTCAACTACAGAGACAGGCAGGGTTTCCCCTCTCCCTATCTTTGTGTGGTGCATAGAAACCTTTTCAGAATCTGTCAGGAATGGATAGGAGTGTAGGAGGGGTAATGATTTCAGACAATGGGGGCACTCAGATCACAGGCTCCCTGTATAAGAAAGATGTCACTGTCTTCTGCTTGCATTCACAGTTGGTCTGCAGGTGGATTAGTTTGAGCTGAGGGCCAGAGCCAACAGCAGGGACAGTGAGGCCATCTTCTCTGGCAAATAGACTGACTGACCCACTGTTTCCTTTGCCACTGTCTGACCAGCTGAAGCTGCTGGGGATTAAGTTTGGAGCTGCCAGAATACATGACAAGAATTAGCAGGAGCCAGTGGGTAAGGTCCAACAAAAATTGGGAATGTGGGATGGTATTCCTAGATGGCAAGAGCTGTATCATTCCGTTTGAGGTGCTTTGGATGTTGCAGTCCATGGCATAGGTGTGGCCCATACCCCATTCCTTCACTGAGGCACTCAAACCCGGCCATTTTCCATTTCATCAGAGGTCACCACAGGCTGAGGCTCTGCTTGTCCCTGGTGTTGTGAAGGATGGTCCTTGCCTTGTTGCTGCCCATTCTTCGTGGATGAGTTCCTTCTGGAAAACAACTTTGATCACAAACACAAGTAATTCTGCAGATCCTGGAAATCTAAAGCAAAACAGACAAAATACTGGGAAAAACTCAGCAGGTTAGGCAGCAACTATGGAAGTGAACGAACATGTGAAAGCAAATTTCAGTCATGAATAATGGTTTTAGTATAAAATGTAGACTGTTTGGTCATTTCCATGGATGTTGCCTGATCTGCTGAGTTCCTCCAGCATTTTGTGTGTTTAACATTGATCGCAAGTCCATTACTGAATGTTTTGCAGGAGAACTACAGTACATGGTTGATACCATAAAACATAGAACATAGAACAGTACAGCACATTACAGGCCCTTTGGCCCACAATGTTGTGCCGACCTTCAAACCCTGCCTCCCATATAACCCCCCCCCCACCTTAAATTCCTCTATATACCTGTCTAGTAGTCTCTTAAACTTCACTAGTGTATCTGCCTCCACCACTGACTCAGGCAGTGCATTCCACACACCAACCACTCTCTGAGTGAAAAACCTTCCTTTAATATCCCCCTTGAACTTCCCTCCCCTTACCTTAAAGCCATGTCCTCTTGTACTGAGCAGTGGTGCCCTGGGGAAGAGGCACTGGCTGTCCACTCTGTCTATTCCTCTTAATATCTTGTACACCTCTATCATGTCTCTTCTCATCCTCCTTCTCTCCAAAGAGTAAAGCCCTAGCTCTCTTAATCTCTGATCATAATCCATACTCTCTAAACCAGACAGCATCCTGGTAAATCTCCTCTGTACCTTTTCCAATGCTTCCACATCCTTCCTGTGGTGAGGCGACCAGAACTGGACACAGTACTCCAAGTGTGGCCTAACTAGAGTTTTATACAGCTGCATCATTACATCGCGTCTCTTAAATTCTATCCCTCGACTTATGAAAGCTATCACCCCATAAGCTTTCTTAACTACCCTATCTACCTGTGAGGCAACTTTCAGAGATCTGTGGACATGTACCCCCAGATCCCTCTGCTCCTCCACACTACCGAGTATCCTGCCATTTACTTTGTACTCTGCCTTGGAGTTTGTCCTTCCAAAGCGTACCACCTCACACTTCTCCGGGTTGAATTCCATCTGCCACTTCTCAGCCCACTTCTGCATCCTATCAATGTCTCTCTGCAATCTTTGACAATCCTCTACACTATCTACAACACCACTAACCTTTGTGTTGTCTGCAAACTTGCCAACCCACCCTTCTACCCCCACATCCAGGTCGTTAATAAAAATCACAAAAAGTAGAGGTCCCAGAACAGATCCTTGTGGGATACCAATAGTCACAACCCTCCAATCTGAATGTACTCCCTCCACCACGACCCTCTGCCTTCTGCAGGCAAGCCAATTCTGAATCCACCTGGCCAAACATTCCTGGATCCCATGCCTTCTGACTTTCTGAATAAACCTACCATGTGGAACCTTGTCAAATGCCTTACTAAAATCCATGTAGATCACATCCACTGCACTACCCTCATCTATTTGCCTGGTCACCTCCTCAAAGAACTCTGTCAGGTTTGTTAGGCACGATCTGTCCTTCACAAAGCCACGCTGACTGTCCCTGATCAGACTATGATTCTCTAAATGCCCGTAGATCCTATCTCTAAGAATCTTTTCCAACAGCTTTCCCACCACAGACATAAGGCTCACTGGTCTATAATTACCTGAACTATCCCTACTACCTTTTTTGAACAAGGGGCCAACATTCGCCTCTCTCCAATCCTCCGGTACCATTCCCGTGGACAACGAGGACATAAAGATCCTAGCCAGATGTTCAGCAATCTCTTCCCTTGCCTCTTGGAGCAGCCTGGGGAATATTCCGTCAGGCCCTGGGGACTTATCCGTCCTAATGTATTTTAACAACTCCAACACCTCCTCTCCCTTAATATTAACATGCTCTAGAACATCAACCTCACTCATATTGTCCTCACCGTCATCAAGTTCCCTCTCAGTGGTGAATACCGAAGAGAAGTATTCATTGAGGACCTCGCTCACTTCTACAGCCTCCAGGCACATCTTCTCACCTTTATCTCTAATCGGTTCTATCTTCACTCCTGTCATCCTTTTGTTCTTCACATAATTGAAGAATGCCTTGGGGTTTTCCTTTACCCTACTCGCCATGGCCTTCTCATGCCCCCTTCTTGCTCTTCTCAGCCCCTTCTTAAGCTCCTTTCTTGCTACCCTATATTCTTCCATAGACCCATCTGATCCTTGCTTCCTAAACCTCATGTATGCTGCCTTCTTCCACCTGACTAGATTTTCCACTTCACTTGTCACCCATGGTTCCCTCACCCTAGCATTCTTTATCTTCCTCACCGGAACAAATTTATCCCTAACATCCTGCAAGATATCCCTAAACATCGACCACATGTCCATAGTACATTTCCCTGCAAAAACATCATCCCAATTCACACCCGCAAGTTCTAGCCTTATAGCCTCATAATTTGCCCTTCCCCAATTAAAATTTTTCCTGTCCTCTCTGATTCTATCCTTTTCCATGATAATGCTAAAGGTCAGGGAGCGGTGATCATTGTCCCCCAGATGCTCACCCACCGACAGATCTGTGACCTGACCCGGTTCGTTACCTAATACTAGATCTAGTATGGCATTCCCCCTAGTCGGCCTGTCAACATACTGTGACAGGAATCCATCCTGGACACACTTAACAAACTCTGCCCCATCTAAACCCTTGGAACTAATCAAATGCCAATCAATATTAGGGAAGTTAAAGTCACCCATGATAACAACCCTGTTATTTTTGTACCTTTCCAAAATCTGCCTCCCAATCTGCTCCTCGGTATCTCTGCTGCTACCATGGGATGGTTCATTGAGCAGCTGTCCAAACTATGTGATAGAATGGCTCTTTATCTGAACTTAGCAACAAGCACAAAGACCTTATTTAGCTGTCTGTGAGAGGGACCCTCTCTGTTGGATCCTTACTGTACAGTTGGAGGTTTCACTCCCAACACAAACTGCCCTGGTATGGCCACAATGAGGATGAGAAAATCGTCTACCTCTTTGTTGAAAGAAAGGCTGGAGAAGGATGCAAGGATCCATATTGAAGTATACCTTAAGTAATTGTATAATGGAAGCCTATCTGATCTCCAGACTGATCACAGGGAAACAGACATCAAGTGGCACTGGAAGATCACCTCAGAGAAGGATGTACTTTGTTCTGTCCAATATGTTGGTCGTAAAGTGTAAGATATGTGTAAATGATTGCTGCTGATATTGAATGGTGGATCAGACTCAGTGACTGTGGTGAACTACATATACCTGTCTGGACACGCCCCCCCCGCTGACTGCTCCTGTGGCTCCTCCCACTGACTGTGGCTCCTCCCACAGACCCCGGTATAAAGGCGACTGGGGCCTGAGCCCTGCCCTCAGAGTGTCCAGGATGTAGTGTGGTGGTCAATTGCTGCTTGTTCTTTCTTCCAGTCAATAAAAGCCGATATCTTGCCTCACGTCTCAGAGAGTTATTGATGGCGCATCAGTGACCTAATTCTGCTCCTGTGTCTTATGGCTTTATGGCCTTTGTGTGTGTTGCTTCAGATTTCCAATATCTGCAAAGTCTGTTATGCCACACGAGTCCTTTGCTGCTTTATATGTAATTTGTATTAACTCAGTACCATCACACATGAGTGGATTGACAAATCTATGAGTGTACAGGCACAAAATGCTGGAGAAACTCAACAGGCCAGGCAGCAAATATGGAAAAGAGTACAGTCAATGTTTTGGGCTGAAACCCTTCTGCAGGACAGGAGAAAAAAAGCTGAGGAGTAGATTTAAAAGGTGGGGGGAGGGGAGAGAGAAACACGAGGTGATAGGTGAAACAGTGAGGGGGAGGGATGAAGTAAAGAGCTGGTAAGTTGATTAGTGAAAGAGATAGAGGTCTGGAGAAGGGGAAGTCTGATAGAAGACTGAAGGCCATGGATGAAAGAAAAGGCGGGAGGAGCACGAGGGGGAGGCGATCGGCAGGCAAGGAGTTAAGATGAGAGAGGGAAAAGGGTTTGGGGAATGGTGAGGGAGGGGTGGTACTTTACCTTTGAGTCTGTTGGGATTATATACTGTGTCCGGTGCTCCCGGTGTGGCCTCTAGTATAGCGGTGAGACCTGACGTAGACTGTGAGACCGCTTTGCTGAGCACCTATGCTCTGTCTGCCAGAGAAAGTGGGATCTCCCAGTGGCCACCCATTTTAATTCTACCTCCCATTCTCATTCCGGTTTGTCTATCCATGACCTCCTCCATCTTCGTGATGAGGCCAGACACAGTTGGAGAAACAACACCTTATATTTCGTTTGGGAGCCTCCAACCTAATAGCATGAACACTGATTTCTTGAATTTCTGGTAATGCCCCACCACCCCTTCACCATTCCCCATCCCCTTCATCAATCTGTCCTCATCTATCAGACTCCCCCCTTCTCCAGCCCTGTATCTCTTTCACTAATCAGTTTCCTAGTTATTTACTTCATCCCTGCCCCTCCCAGTTTCACTTATCACCTTGTGTTTTTCTCTCCTCTCCCCCCGCCTTTTAAATTGACTTCTCAGCTCTTTTTTCTCCAGTCCTGCTGAAGGGTTTCGGCCTGAAACATCGACTGTACTCTTTTCCATAGATGCAGCCTGGCCTGTTGAGTTCCTCCGGCATTTAGTGTGTGTTGCTTGGATTTCGAGCATCTGCAGATTTTTTCATGTCTATGAGTGTACTGACTGGATGACACCCTGAATGCAAAGAAAACCATTCATAGTTTTGCATTCTGTGTGTACATTTATGAATGAAGATTATTTTTGAAATGATAAAGCAAAAGTCGTTCTCTGCTGTTGGACTGCATGCAGAGTGGCGCAATGAAACAGAGAACTGGCATCTGTCACACAGCATGTCCTGGGCTTGCAGGCATCATGTGAGAAGGCGTCCTTGTGACTGCTTCACCATTTGGTAAGCTCATGGTTGACTGTACTGTGAGCTGAATGCTGTGTTCTCATCCACCCTTGGTAACCCCTCAACCTGAGGCCATGTAAATCTGGGAATTATCTGCTGGGTAGCAATGGTACATTGGCAGTTCCTTATGGAAGTAGCACAAAGACAAGAAAATCTGCAGGTGCTGGAAATCCAAGCAACACACACACGCAATGCTGGAGGAACTCAGAAGGCCAAGCAGCATCTATGGAAAAGAGTAAACTGTCAACGTTTTGGGTCAAGACTCATCATCAGGACTTCCTTATGGAATTGTTGGCTGCATAAAAACATAACTAAGTCTGTCAGTAACTCAAGAGTAGAGACTGGGTTAGGCTGTACACCAACTGTTTTATCTGTTACATCTCCTGATCTATCAGAACCCTTTAACTTTTCCTGGAGTATCTTACCTATCTTAGTAATAGCCAATTGTTGTGATTAAGTTGGTACAGTGTAATTATTTGGAACTGTATCAAATGTAGTTTTTATTTACAGTCATCTATTTTTCCTCATGAGGTGTAATCGCTGTGGTAAACATTTCCGTATCACTGAAGAACAGGTACTTTATCAACACATTCATTTGCCCTTACGTGTTGCATTTTTGACTGTTCATACAATTCATCAATCTTTGCTAATGCCTCCGTTGTAAATTTTCCATGGGTTCTAGGTATTGGACGTGCTGCTAATTTTAGAGAAGGCAATTTGAGTGATACAGTGCCTTATTCCAACAGTGTGACAGTTAATGACTCTTCACCTAAAGAGGTTTTGCAGAGATTATGGTTTCCAGATATTGGCCCTTAATGAGAACGGTTCATGCCATTTTAACACACACAACACATTGGCTTTTTAATACTGACTTTGTTTTGCTTTGAGATCACAGTGATCAGTATGCAATCTTCAAAGAACAGGTTTCTACAGTGACTTTGATGGTTTTTGCATGACATGGAGTAAAATAAATTTGAGGTAATTTTTATTTATAAGTTTTATTATATAATTTATAATGAGGGACTATAGCTGCTATTTTAATGTTAGGTATAGCACAGCGGTTACACAAGACAGATTAATGGATAGTAATTGCAGGAAGGTGGTCTGTGGGTACACAAGCTGCTTTTTATGCTGTTAATAAGCCCTTTTTGCTTGGGTATGTGGGATTGTTATTTTTGATCCTTGAGGATTATTGATGCATTTCATATCACAAGAAAACTTGCTGATAATCTACTTTTGAAATGAAGCATTTTGTTTCATTCAGTTGGCCGACAGTGGCAAGGCCGGCATTTATTGCCCATCGCTAATTTGCTCTCGAGAAGGAAAAGGTGAGTTGTCCCCTTGACCTGCTGTAGTCCATCTGTGGTGAAGGTGCTCCTCCAGCGCAGTTGGAGAGAGAGTTCCAGGATACAGACCCAGTCATGATGAAGGAACAGCTTCCACCTCAGGATGGTGTTTAACTTAGAGGGGAGATGGTGGTGTTCACAAGCACCTGCTGCCCTTGTCCTCACTAGAGGTTGCGGGATGAGGAGGGGCTGTTGGAGTAACCTTGATGAGTGTCTGCAAAATGGTGGTGCATTATTGCAATGGTAGCATAGTGGTTAGAAAAATTCCTTAACAGTGCCAGCAATCATCAGTTGGGGCTCAATTCCTGCTGCATTTTTGTAAGGAGTTTGAACGTTCTCCCCATGACCGCTTGGGTTTCCTACGGGTGTCTGGTTTCCTTTCCCATTCCAAAGACGTACAGTTAGTACAGTCCGTTTTGGGCTGCTATGTCAGTGTCACAAGAGTGGCAGTACTAGTGGGCTGCCCAGTGCCATCTTCAGACCGTGCTGGCTGTTGGCATTAAACAATGCGTTTCACTGTATGTTTCGATGTACATGTGATAACTAAAGCTGATCTTTAAGTCAGGATGGTGTGTGCCTTAGTGGCAAACATCCAGCCGTGGATTCGTATGGCAGCTGCCCTTGTCCTTCTCTGTGGCAACGTTGCAGTTTTGGGAGGTGCTATGAGTACCCTGGGTGACCATTTTGTAGATGGGACACATTGGTGCACTACACTCGAAATGCTGGAGGATCTCAGCATTTATGGAGGGAAATAAACATGTTGGGCTGAGACCTTGCTGAAGGATCTCAGCACATCAACAGTTTATTTCCATCCATGGATGCTGCCTGACCGAAAATCCAGCAACTGCTGAATCTCTACTGTTGGTTGTGCACTAGAATTGAAGGGAAAGAATGTTTGTGTTGGTGAGTGGGATGTCAGAGAAACAACCTGTCTTCAAAGTTCAAAGTACGAAATAGTTCAAAGTAAGTTTATTATCAATGTATGTATACAGAATGTAGCCATATACTGCACTGAGATACATTTTCTTGCAGGCATTCACAGTAGGACAAATGCATCCAATAGAATCTTGCCTTATAAAGCTCTGAGACATGAGTGTTGTTGTAGCCACAATCATCCACGTAACCGGAGATCATTCCAAAATGCTGTAGACTGTAAGATCATTCAGTGTAGGATCAGAATTAAGCTATTTGGACAATTAACTCTGCTCTGCATCCAGTCATGCAATCAATCAAACCCACTTTCCTTCCTTCTAATAGTAACTCTTAACCTGTCGAAAAAAATTCTGCCTTGATTAGGACCAGAGGATATAGCCTCAGAATACAAGGACATCCCTTTAGAACAGAGATGAGGAGAGATTTATTTTCTGTGGAATTCATTGCCACAGATAGCTATGGAGGTCAAGTCATTGAGTATATTTAAAATGGAAGTTGATAGGTTCTTAATTAGTAGGGGCATTAAAGATTATGGGGAGAAGGCAAGAGAATGGGGTTGAGAGGGATAATAAATCAGCCATGATGGAATGGCAGAGCAGATTCCATGGGCTGAACAGTCTAATTCTACTCCTTGTCTTATAATAACGTCAGAGCTGATTTGCACTGCAGTGACATCAGAGAGTGCTCAGCAGACGCATGGGCAATACCTGGAACAGGAACTCCACGACGCTACTGGTTTCAAGCCAATGACTGATAAAATTTTCCCGATCCAATGAGGATGATGGAGTTAAGATGCAAATCAGAAATAATGCAAGTAAATGGTGAAAAAAGCTAGCAGATTGCCTTATGATTGGATGAAGATTTATCTTAAGTCTTTCATGTTAATATTACAATGGGAGAGGCGGGTTCTATACCTCTTGAGAAATCTGGTGACATTGAAATCAATGACATTGAACTTCAAATGTGCAGTTGTGATTAAAGATTAACCATATAACAACTACAGCACGGAAACAGGCTATCTTGGCCCTTCTAGTCCATGCCAAACACTTACTCTCACCTAGTCCCACCGACCTGCACTCAGCCCATAACAGACTAGAAGGGCCGAGATGGCCTGTTTCCATGCTGTAATTGTTATATGGTTATATAACCCTCCATTCCTTTCCTGTCCATATAACTATCCAATTTTTTTTTAAATGACAGTATCAAACCTGCCTCTACCACTTTTACTGGAAGCTCGTTCCACACAGCTACTACTCTCTGAGTAAAGAAGTTCCCCTTCGTGTTGCCCCTAACTCTCAACTCATGTTCTCTTGTTTGAATCTCCCCTACTCTCAATGGAAAAAGCCTATCCACATCAACTCTATCTATCCCCCCTCATAATTTTAAATACCTCTATCAAGTCCCCCCTCAACCTTCTACGCTCCAAAGAATAAAGACCTAACTTGTTCAACCTTTCCCTGTAACTTAGGTGCTGAAACCCAGGTAACATTTTAGTAAATCTTCTCTGTACTCTCTCTATTTTGTTGACATTTTTCCTATAATTCGGTGACCAGAACTGTCTACAATAAGGTTAGCTTTATTTGTCATATGTATATAGAAAATTGCAGTGAAGTGCAATGTTAGTGTCAATGACCGATACACAAGATGTGCTGGGGAAAGCTCGCAAGTGTCACCATGCTTCTGACACCAACTTAGTTTGCCCACAACTTACCAACCCTAATCCATTCGTCTTTTTGCAATGTGTGTGGAAAATGGAGCACTCAGGAAATCCAAGAAGTCATGGGGAGAACGAACAAGCTCCTTACAGACGGTAGTGGGAATTGAAACCTAGCCTTTAGCTGGTGCTGTAAAGCATTACACTAACTGATACGCTACCATGCCACCCAATAAAACATGCAGCACCTGGATTATAAAGAATGTTTTTTTTAAAATTAGGATCAATTGCTGGTTTGATTATGTGTAGTCCATGCAATCAGGGACATATTTCAATCTCTACATTGATTCCTATTTGTATTTCTGTGGAAGTTCCAAATTCTCAGTAGACATCCATTCTGCCTTAAAGTGCTCTTCAAGCAGGCCATAAGTAATGCCAATGATTCAGAAGCTGCTTGAAAATTAGACTTAATAAATCTGCCAAAATCACGTCTGTTTGCAGTCTAGTCTATGCGGAAGATTGCAAGACTTTTGCAAATGCTTAATTTCAAAGTTGTAGCCTGAATGAAAAAGGAACTTTCATCTTGAAGCTGAGGCAACATCTGTTTGTCACTCCTTCCTTATTAGGCAGATAAATCAGAGTTCCAGCTTGCCTGAAAAATTACAGAATTTAAAATTGAATCTTAACTATGATATCTGAAGTATTGAAATTCATTGCAGATCAAAGGACAGGAGGCTAAGGACTTTGTTCTAATTACTTTGTGTAACCACTTCATAAACTTGTCATCGTTGGATTAAAAAAGAATGCAGCTTTTTATTTTCATTATTTGCTGGTTTGACAAGACCACCAAGAAATGTTAAAAATCTCCAATGCAAGGCATCTGAAATTCCTTTCAGGGAGCATTTCTCTGCCTATTGCAGATTGTTGTCATCTGGTTTCCTTCCCCCCAACATCTCCCACCCCCAACCTCCACCTTCCACATCTATCAACAACATCCCATATGCCCAAAATTGCATAGACATTTTGCTGGAGTAGCTTTAGTACTTTAGCAATGCTGTGGTAAGGTACACTGTGGTCAGAAGCAGACCATCCTTTAAGCAAAAGGCGACAATATTCTTGGTCTTTTTCCCAGGGTGCAAACTTTCTTTACAACCCCATCTACCTGTGACGCCATTTTCAAAGGATTTTGTACCTGTATTTCCAGATCCCTTTGATCTATCACACTGTCAGTGCCCTGCATTCATTGTGTAACACCAACTCTTGTTAGTCCTACCAAAGTACAAAACCTTGCACTTGTCTGCATTAAATTTCATCTGCTATTTTTAGCCTGTTTCTCCAGCTCATGCAGATCCCTCTGCAAGGCATGATCACCTTCCTCACCGTATACTACGCCCCCAATCTTGGTGTCATCCACAGATTTGCTGATCCAGTTAACCACGTTATCATTCAGATCATTGATATAAATTACAAACAAACATTGTGGGCTGAAAGGTCTTTTCCTGCTGTACTGTTCTATGTTTTGCAATCTAAATACTATAAATTGCAGGTCTCTGTTTGCTCACCAATAAACCGTGCCTTGGGAGTGCTGTTTGTCTGGTTAATGAGACTGCTGTAAATGATCAAGTGACATCTAATCTTTTATTTTTTTCCTTTGCCTTTCAGATATCTTTGTTAAGATTTTTATTCTAAATTCTATAGACTTCCACACGAACTAGAACTGCGTTTTTCCTGTTTGATAAGAAACAAATTTTAGCTCCTCATCCATTTCCTGGGCTCTTTCTAGAACCGTAGGTGACAAGGCAAGGAATAAAAATAGGTTTGCATGATCAGGTCATACCTGGTCAGAAGAGATTCTGTAGATGCTGGAAGTCTAGAGCAACACACACAAAATGCTGGAGGAACTCGCAAGTCAGGCAGCATCTATGGAGGGGAATAAACAGTTGACATTTCAGGATGCAACTCTTTATCAGCACAGGAAAGGAAGGGTGCAGATGCAAAAATAAGGAAGTGCTGCCAGTTGACTGAGTGCGACACATATCTTTCCTTTTTTCCTTTTTTCAGGTAGTTTTTGATTGGTAATTGGTTTATTAATAACAGGAAATAACGGAATGTAGAACTTCAAGTCATAGTTACAGAGAAAGTGCCATGCAGATAGACAAATAGGTTGTAAGGGCCGTGACAAGGTAGAATGAATATCAAGAGCTGATCTTTATGCCAGCCAGTGGTGTAGTGCCATCAGCACTGGACTCTTGAGGAAAATGGTCCTAAGTTCAAATCCAGCTGCTTCCCATCCGTGCTGGGTTGAGTGTCGAGCTAGCAACTCGGCCTCAGGAGATACAGAAACAGCAAAAGTGCCATCTGATTGACCTGAGGGAACAACAACAAATAAGTACATCAAGATAGACCAAAAGGAACTAACAGAATGCAGAACTCTGTGTCATAGTTTCAGAGAAAGTGCCATGCAGATAGGCAAATAGGTTGTAAGGGCCATGACAAGGTAGATTAAGAGAATGTTTAAGAGTCTGATAACAACTGGATAGAAATTGTCCCTTGAGCCTGATGTTTTCTAGCTTTTGTACTTCCTGCCCGATGGGAGAGGGGAACAGAATGGGAATGGTTTTTGATTTTGCTGGCTGCCTTCCCAAAGCAGCACAAAGTATGGACAGAGCTCGTGGAGGGCTGGCTGGTTTTCATGTTAGGCATGCTGTGTTCATAACTCTGCAATTTGTTACAATCTTGAGCCGAGCAGTTACTGTATTAAGCTGTGATACATCCAGATCTAGTGCTTTATACGGTGCATCTGTAAAAATTAATGAGCATCATTGGGGGCAAGCTGAAGAATGGCCTGGTAGTGTAGTGGTTAGTGCACGCTTTAACGCTTTACAGTACCAGTGACACAGGTTCAATTCCCACTGCTGCCTGTAAGGAGTTTGTACATTTTCCCCATGACCACGTGGGTTTCCTCCCACTGTCCAAAGATGTACCAGTTGGTAGGTTAATTGGTCATTGTAAATTGTCCTAAGATTAGGCTAGATTAAGTTGGGGGAATGCTGTGCTGTGTGTCTCGAAGGACAGGAAGGCCTATTCCGCGCTGCTTTTCAACAAATAAATAAATGAATTTCCCTAGCCTCATGAGGAAGTAGAGGTGCTGACGTACTTTCTTGACCACAGCATCAACATAGCCAGGCCAGGATAAGTTGATGATTTTTACACCTAAGAACTTGAAGCTGTCAACCATCTCCACCTCAGTAACATTGACACAGTCATTCGTGTGTAGTCAATGATCAACTGTACTGTTTTGCTGCCATTGAGGGAGAGGCTATTGTCTTGACACCGTGCCACTGTGCTCTCTATCTCTCTATCTCCTTCCTGAACTCCATCTTGTTATTATTTGAGATGTGGTGCAGTGCACTGGTGTCATCTACAGACAGGCAGATGAAGTTGACTTAGGACCTGGCCACAGAGTTGTGAGCGTAGAGGGAGTAAAGGAAAGGTATATGCGAGGTTACTGCTAGGAAGAAGCAGAAACAGGATATCTGAGATAAATACTAAAAGTGGTCAACAATTCAGGAATAATGTGTGAGCAGAGAGAGAAAGAAAGCTAACATTGATGAAGATGGAGTAGTTGATTTCAGACCGTGGTGTCACATATGGAGGAATCTCATAGCTACGTTGCCTGGCACTAACTACAGAGTACTGATTCCGTATGGCACTCTTTATTCTGGATAGCAATCACAAGGATACTTTTCACTAAGTATTTTAAGAGAGACATCTACTTGCTTTTCCCCGGGTTGCTATTGGGCCCACAAGGAAGCCATGTCATCTGGTTTGGAGTGAATCAGTCAAGGCTGTCTGTGTTGGCAGGGCAGTGGTGAGTGGGAATTGGAATTAGTTTATTATTGTCACATGTACCAAGGTACCGGGACAAGCCAGCTTGCATGCCATCCAGACAAACCCTTCCATACAGTAAACAATAAGAGATGCTGGAAATCTTGTGCAACACAGAGCAAATGCTGGAGGAGCTCAGCAGGTCAGGCAGATTGCACTATTTGTCCTCTTTTGTAGAGCTACAGTGAGGACCAGGCCCTTCCATCCCACCAAGCCGTGCTGCCTAGCAACCCTGCAATTTAACCCTAGCCTAATCACAGGACAAGTTACAATGACCAATTAACCTATTAAATGGTACATCGTCAGACTGTGGGAGGAAACTGGAGCACCCTGAGGAGGCATGTACACAGGAAGAATGTACAAACTTTCTTACAGAGGATGCCAGAATTGAGCTCTGAACTCCAACTTCACAGGTTGTTTGTCTGTCTTTGTTAATTATAGGTTTTCATAAATTCTATTGTATTTCCTTATTTTCCTGTGAATGCTTGCAAGAAAATGAATCTCAGGGTGATATATGTCGACATATATGTACTTCGATAATAAATTTAATTTGACTTTGAATAACCAGTCGACATTTTGTCAGAATGTGAAGTTACATTTATTGGGAAAATCTAATACAGGTTGTCAACTGAACTGCAAGGGCTGCAATGAGGTACATTGGGAAACTGAGTTTATCTTTTAACATATGGGAAGGCTGTTAACAGTGGGGTAGCAACTGTCCTTGAGCTTGGCAGTCCATGGTCTCAAACTTTTTAATCTCCTGTCTGACCAGAGAAAGAAGAGAGAAAGGTCTGGGTGGGATGGGGTCCTTGGTTATGCTGGTGAGAAATGTAGTCAGTGACTGCTGTTGAGCCTATTACCACACAGAAATTTGTAGGTTAGGGAGCAAGCAGACCGCATACATCCCACTGAGCAGGACATGGTGAGAGAAGCCGTGGATGCCGGTTGGTGTTGACCAGTCCCCCATAAAGTCCACACTCATTATGTAGCACAGTGCCCTTCTTTGCTCCACAGTCTTAGCACCGAGCCTGCACTATTTGCCCCACTCCACCCAGCGCCAGTGCTCATTGGCAGTCTCTGCACACCGTCCCGGAGGCTCACTCCACACCAAAGCCATCTGCCCAGGAGACGGCTTTCACCAGTTCATTGCGATAGGAATGTCAGCAAAGGGGGGAAAAAATTTACCTTCAAACAGGGCGCTGGCATGGAAGTAGGAAGGCTGAGGGTTTGTGATAGGTTTTAACTTGTTCCAAGAACACTCCTATTCTCGGGAATGAATTCTAAGCATTAAGCAAAATAGTCTAGTAAAGATAGACATTTTTAGACAAATTAATATGTGTTACATGTAGAAGCTATCTCATTTGTGTGATTTAGTTTTATGGGTGTAAAATTCACATAATTCAATATGAAGTGTGATTTTATATTATGATAAGCTTTTAAAGAAATGAGAAAATACATCTAGATGTCCTTATTTCAGGCCCAGCTCATTCACCCAGGGATTTGGACTAATGCCAGCTCTTCAGCTAAGTTCTCTCTTGCTACCCCCGAACAATAGTCGAAGGACATTAGACAGTACCTTGCATGTGATGAGTTTTAATTCCTTCTAACAAAATTAAATATTTCAGTAGAAAAAGTCAAAGGGGAGTTGGCGGGCATGGGTGAGAGTAAGTAGGCTGGTGAAGCACAGGGAAATGAGGAGGAGGGGAATGTGACTGAAGGGATCGTACCCTGGGAGCTAGCATGATCCAGTAGAGCTGAATACCACATCATGAGAAATTTGAGTACATGTGGTATGGTGCACATATACACAGTATATACTGCCTAGCTGGGGGTACCTAAGACTTTTGCACAGTACCGTATTTGTTAACGTGGAGCGAGAGTGAGTTTACGTATATATCTGGCGGGAGCAAAGGATGCTGGGAATGGTGAGGGTGGAGCACCAGGGAAGGGGTGGGGGACAGGTGAATGAAAAGGAGTGCCGGGGGTGAGGTAGTTGTGGGTGCAGTCACGCCCAGCCTGAGACACCAGACAAGGTAATTTCATTCCGAACTGTTGGCTTATTGATCATTACAGAATGTCTCACTGCTCCCTCCTTCTCCCTCCCACTTTTCTCAACCATGATTCCCCTCTCCCTTTCCTTTTCCCATTCTCAGTCCAGAATTGAAACCCATATTAGAATCAAGCGTATCATCACTCATATATGTCATGTTTTTTTTTACAGCAGAAGAGTGCTATACGTAAAATTGCAACACCTTATCTATAGATATTTTCCTAAGACTTTTTGCACAAAATACTGTAAATTCCGGTGTATAAGCCGAGAATTTGGCCTTAAATTTTGGTCCTAAAATTAGGGGGTCAGCTTATACACAGGGTGCCAACTTTGGAAAAACGAATACACGGAAGACAGATCGTATTTATTGGTTGTTTTTGAGTCAAATTCATTCCACTGTTGTCGCATGAATTCTTTGAATGATTTGTTTAAACTCATATCTAGTGGCTGGAGCACGGAGATCAAACCACCAGGGATGACTGCAATGTCCGTATTTTCAGCTTTCAATCCTGCTTTTGTCTCACCTGACAAGTGCGCTTTGAAGACGTCCCAGACAAGTAGCGATTTTTCTTTCCCGAAACCTTCGGGACGTCGACGCCACACCTCTTTAACCCATTTCAAGCAACCGGCTTCGTCCATCCAGCAGAATTCTTGAATGTAAACAACACCCCATGGGAATTTTCTGAGCAATCTTTGTTTTTTGTCTCAACACAAGATCACGTCTATTCATAAATCGGGTGCACCAACTTCGCGTAGCTTTGAAATTTTCGCTGACCTCACAGTGTTTTTCGGCCCATTTCAACGCTTGTACTCGAATCATTTCTCTGGTAACAATGTATTGGGATGATCGCTGGTGATTCACCCACTCTAAAACGTTTTCTTCCAGTTCTGTCCACTGGCTTGTTTTCCTGCAGTTTGCACATTTCGTCTTTGGCATTTCCCTCAGCGTGTCCTCTGCCTTTCTCCACTCTCTCGCTTGTTTCTCATTTACACTAAACTTATTAGCAGCTGCAGAATTATTCGTTCCTTTAGCAAAATCAACAACCTTCAGCTTGAAGCCAGCATCGTATCGCATTTGTTTTAATCTTTTGTACATGGCGGTCGCAAACTCAGTACTGAGTAGACATACTGATCACGCCGCCCCTTGTTATGTTTTAACGAGACTACGATGGGCGCTAAATGGTTTCACGGGGGTTACAATTCCGAGGATTCTTTACCATTGGAGACCTAATCCAAAATTTCCCTCCCTGATTTATTTATTAAGAATTCGCTTATAATGCTCTACAATGTGTAGACTTGTTTTCTTAGCAGGTACTGGTTCACAAAATTTCCCGGTTCTGAATCCGGCAAAGCTGAGTACCGGCATGTGAGATCTTGTGATCTTTTCTGGTTAAATCAAACACCTCTACAAAAGGGGTCAGCTTATACAAACGTAACATGAAAAAGTCACTTTTTTAACCTTGAAAATGGGGGTCGGCTTATACTCCGGAACATACGGTACTGTGCATTTCATAGAATGTTTTGGTAGGGAATAAAAGATAGAGATAAAGAGAAGATAAAGGTTTGTTTTATTTGTCAGATGCACATTGAAATATCAGTGAAATGTGTCGTTTTGCATCAATGAACTCACAATCCGCAGATCGTGCTGGGGATAGTCCACAAGCGTGGCCTTGCTTCCAATGCTAACATAGCACAGCATGCTCGCAGTTCACTAACCCTGTCTGTACTTCTTTGGAATGTGGGATGAAACCAGAGCACCCGGAGGAAACCCATATGGTCACAGGGAGAACGTACAAAGTGCTTGCGGACAGCAGCGGGAATCGAATTCGATTGCCAGTTGTCCGTGCAGTAAGGTGACTGTGCTAACTGCAATGTTGCCCTGCCACCCACACAGTGCCTATACACCATTTTCTTGCAAGGGTTCACTACAATGATGTTTCCAATGCATTCCTTAGACAATCCCAGTTTTCTTACAGATAGCGTTAGAAAACAGACTGCTGGAGGAACTCAGTGCGTCAGCTGGCAGTTGTGCAAGCAAACAGATGGTTGACGTGTTGGAATGAGGCCCTGCAGTGGGTCTCCAGGGAAGCTTGCTAGAAAATGGAAGTGAGAGGAAGGAGTGAGTTTAGGGTCTGGTAGGTGATATCTGGAATGAGATGAAGGGATGGGAATGCGGTAGGAAGGAAGATGAGGTGGGGTGCAACTGGCAGGTGATAGTTGAGAACAGTTAACAGTGGGATGATGGGTAGATGCAGCCGAGAGGGGCTTGGTGAACCCAGGGAGAAGAAACCCTGATGGATAGGGGTAAGTGGGTGATGGACAGATTGGTGAGGGTAGTTAGTGAGGGAGGAGGGAAACAAAAGGTGAATGGAGAGTTAGGTGAGATCTGGTGGAAGTGGGGAAAGACCTGAATTGTGTGTAGGGAGATTTGGTGGCAGTGGTACCATGATGGCCTTCACTCATAAGTCAAATGTTCCTTGGATATATTCCACATTGCCCTAGGAGTGTTCTGGCTATAACATTTGATGAAGAGTAGTTCCTTCCGCTGGGCGAATCCACAGGGTCCAGACACAATGCTAATGGTCTATGGCAATATTTACTGCCTGTCCTGGTGTGGATCTGAAGGAACACTGCAAAAAAAAATCATTAAATTCAGACCTCCAGTTGTTCAGTACATTCCCTGACATTCAAATGCAAGTTCACCACTCTCCTGACCATTAAATTCAGGCCTCCAGCTGGTCAGTGCATCTCCTTACTACTGACGTCTCCAGCTGTCCCATGTACAGTATTCCTACATTAAATTCAGTACATTCCCTGACATTCAAATGCAAGTTCACCATTCTCCTGACCAGCCTCCAGCTGTTACACATATCCTAACAATCAATTTAAAACATCCAATTGTTCAGCATATTCCCCACCATCGTTTTGCAGATACTGTACCTCCTGACCATTGGATTGTGTCCAGATGTTTAGTGCATCTCCGACCACTAAGTTCAGACTCCTAGATGTTCATATCTGTTGATCACCCAGGTGTTGTGAATCAGCTGGGATCAGTACCAATGCATCTCTCAGGTAGGGAAATTGGCCCAATGATCATGTAATGGGCAAGTGCACTGACACACTAAGAAGGTGTAGGTTCCGGTCCTTGTGTTTGACATTTGTTTGCCTCAGATATAAAAAGAAAGATTTGCATTTCTGCAGCATGGTTTCTGTCTAATGCTGCAGTCTGAAGTGTAGTGTAATGCAGGGAACACAGCTGTCAAACAGTCGTGATGTACAGATCAGAGTACCCATTCTACCAAAGCAAACTGGTGATTAAGAATGTCCAAGGCAGCAAGTGGAACTTAAAGATAAATACTATGGGTGGTGGAAATTCAAAATTTAAAAAAAAACAGAACCTGATGGGACTACATTGAATATTGATTAGCTTGAAATATTAATCTATCACACTATAACTTGGCAGGTATATAGAGACAGATTACAGATCAGTTCATGATCTCATTGGGTGATGGCACAGACTCAAGGGAAGGGGGAGTGTTTTCATGTTTTTAAGAATTGTACCATTAAGTTTGTTACATAATTTTTTTTCAGTGCGAAACAATTAGACCTCAGGATGAGCACTCACGTTGACTTTGAAGGCAGAAACCTCGGGAGGAAAAGCAACCATAATGTATTGGTTTGAATGGTTTAAGGCTAATGTGAAAAAGATCACAGCAAACACTGGCTAAACTCAACACATTACAAAAGCTGGATGAACTCAGCAGGTCGGGCAGCATCTGTTGAAATGAGCAGTCAACGGATGCTGCCCAACCTGCTGAGTTCATCCAGCTTTTGTACGTGTTGATTTGACCACAGCATCTGCAGTGTAATTTGTGTTTACTGGCTGAACTCAACAAGTCAGGCCTTCACCAAAAGTGAGAATTACATGTTTGATTATAATGAATGATCCTAGATCTGAAATGTTAGCCATTTCTTTTCCCATTGATACTGCCTAACCTGATGATATTTTATGATTTTTTTTCTGCTTTTATTTCATATATGTAGCATGTGCAGTTCTCAAAACACTATATTAATTTTCTCAGAAAGGCTATATTGTCATGTTTAATGTCTTAATGATACACGCCCGGTAGCACTCAAATCTACAGTGATGAAATGCTTTGAGACGTTGGTCATGACTTGACTGAACTCCTGCCTCACCAAGGAGCTGGACCCGTTGCAGTTTGCCTATTGCCACAATAGGTCTACGGCAGGGGCAATCTCAATGGCTCTTCACATGGCTTTAGACCACCTGAACAATACAAACACCTATGTCAGGATTCTGTTCATCGACTATAGCTCAGCATTCAACAGCATCATTCCCATAATCCTGATTGAGAAGTTACAGAACCTGGGCCTCTGTACCTCCCTCTGCAATTGGATCCTTGACTTCCTAACTGGAAGACCACAATCTGTGCGGATTGGTGATAATTCCTCCTCGAGGACGATCAGCACTGGTGCACCTCAGGTGTGTGTGCTTCGGCCACTGTTCTACTCTCTCTATACCCATTACTGTGTGGCTAGGCATAGGTCAAATACTACCTGTAAATTTGCTGATGATACAACCATCTTGGATACTAGCCTACAAGGTGCGCAGGACCTCTTCAAGGAGCACCCATTATTAAGGACCTCCAGCACCCAGGGCATGCCCTTTTCTCACTGTTACCATCAGCAAGGAAGTATAGAAGCCTGAAGGCACACATTCAGTGATTCTGGAACAGCTTCTTCCCCTCTGCCATCTGATTCCTAAATGGACATTGAACCCTTGGACACTACTTCACTTTTTAAATATATATTATTTCTGCTTTTTGCATGATTTTTAATCAATTCAGTATATGTACACTGTAATTGATCTACTTATTTATTATTTTTTTCCTCTTCTTCTATATTATGTATTGCAATGAACTGCTGCTACTAAGTTAACAAATTTCATGGCACATGCCGGTGATAATAAACCTGATTCTGATTCTGTTACTTGATGAAGTCCATCCAGCCCATAAAGTCTGTGCTGGCTATCAGATCAAAACTATCAATCGCTTTCCTTCTCAAATTTCTTTGCAATCTATTATGAGTCGCACGGCCATCAAACCTGCCCTGATTTTACTATCAATCGCTGGAGGTAATTCACAGAAGCATTAACGTATCGACCAGTGCGATTATGGGATGTGGGAAGAAAGCAGAGCACTTGGAGGGATCTCATGTGAATACAGAAAGAACGTGTAAACTCCACACAGACAGCACCTGAGGTCAGTATTGAACCAGGGTTGCTGAAGTGGTGAGGAAGCAGCTGTACCTGTCAGGCACCTCCCTTGACCTCTTCCCAACCAGAAACTGAACAATACACTGAGGATAGACTTTATGATGCCTTTGAGAAATTAGCATTATTGTATTGAAGTGCAGAGTGAATATTGACTGGGAGTTTCATTTCTTTTCACAATGTTATCGGTTGATTTAATCACCGGTGATTGAGACCTGATGCAACACTGTTGATGTAGACAAGAGCATGTGCACCTCACCCCTTTCTGAAGTCAGTGACCAGCTCTTGTTTTTTTTGATAGGTCCACACATAGGCAGATGGGACTAGCTCACAAAGTCAACATGGACAAGTTGGGCAAAAGGGTCTCTTTCTGTGCTGCATGTCTAAATGTAGTCACTGAGAATCATAGAAAACTTCAGTACAGAAATAGATTCTTTGGCCCATCCGGTCCACGCTGAAGCATTTAAACTGCCTGGTTCTATTGACCCGCACCCTTACGATAGCCTTCCATATCTCTCCCATCCATGTACCTATCTAAGCTTCTCTTGAATGTTGAATTTGAAATCACATCCACCAGTTGTGCTTGCAGCTTGTTCCACACTCTCATGACTCTGAGGGAAGAAGTTTCCCATCATGTTCTCCTTAAGCATTTCACCTTTCACCCTTAACCCATGACTTCTAGTTCTACTTTCACCCAACCTCAGTGGAAAGGCCTGTTTTCATTTGCCCTATCTGTACTCCTCCTCATTTTGTATACCTCTATCAACTCTCCCCTCAACCTTTGATGTTCTAGGGAATAAAGTTCTAACCTATTCAGTCTTTCCTTATAACTCAGTTTCTCCAGTCTCGGCAACATCGTTGTAAATTTTCTCTGCGCTCCTTCAATCTTAATTACATCTTTCCTGTCAGTAGATGACTAAAGCTGCATACAGTTCTCCAAATGAAGCCTCACCAATGTCTTATACAACTTCAACATAACATCCCATCTCCAGGACTCAATACTTCGATTTAGGAAGGGCAATATGTCTATCTACCTGTGAGGCCACCTACAATGAATTACTGACCTGTATTCACAGATGCCTTTGTTCTACTTTTCGATATCAGAAAAATATAATGAACTTGAAAATTGGTTAGCAGAGGGAATGTGCCATCAGTAGCCAGAGGAGGATTCGCATTGTATACTAATGAGCATATCAGCAGTTTTCACAGTATGTTCACCCACTTCTTTTGTCTATAATGTGTCAAGCATAACAGAGGTGTGTGTGTGTGTGTGTGTGTGTGTGTGTGTGTGTGTGTGTGTGTGTGTGTGTGTGTGTGTGTGTGTGTGTGTGTGTGTGTGTGTGTGTGTGTGTGTGTTCGGAGAGAGAAAGTCTCAGAACATTACTTTGAGGGGGAGGTTCCTATATCGCTTATAATGATCTGATGTTTAATAATTGAAGCAAATTAACGAACCTGCAGTTCCCATTGCATATTACACAAGCTGGGAATTTGAAGAGTTTATCCTTGAGGAGGTAGCTCTCTAATGATATTGATGGTTTTGTTTTGAAGGGTTAGGTTCAATGGGAAGTCTGTTCATAATTTTTCTGTCACAGTGCCCATCCTACTGCTTCGCTTCCATCTCCCACCAAACACGCAAACATTCATTTTCACTCTCTCTCCCTCTCTCTCCCCTCCCCTCCCTCCCCCAAAGGAAGGATGTGATTAATTTGGAGAGGTTGGCAAATGATTCACAGGAATGATGTGGGGACTGGAAGGCTTGCGTTATAAAGGGAGATGGGATAGGCTGAGCTTTCTCCTAGTGCAAAGGACACTGACAGATGACCTTATAGAGGTCTATAAAATAGTGAGCGGCATAGATAAGGTGGATGACCATAGTCTTTTTCCCCAGGGTGAAAGAGTCTAGACTGAATAGGTTTATGGCGAGAGAAGAAAGATTTAAAGGAGGCACGAGGGGCAAGACTTTCACCCAGAGTGTGGTGTATATATAGAATGAGCTGCCAGATGAAGTGTTAGAGGCGAGTACAATAACAACATTTAAAAGATAATTGGCCAGGTATATGGATAGGGAAAAGTTTAGAGAGATATGGGGCTAGCTCAGGTAGGTACCTTGGTTGCCATGGATGAGTTAGGCCAATGAGCCAGCTTCCGTGCTCTGTAACTCTATTTCCAATGCACTTCATTCCATGTTTTGTTGTGGGAAGGGGTTACCCTGGCAGATAGAGGAAAATGTTGAAAGGAGTTGTTCAAAACCTTGAAGAATATCCCCACTGACTCTTGTAAACCTCTGGCCCATGATGATTCTATGTGGAGAAGAAGCACAGGATGGTGTGGTGAACCTTGGGCCCATACATCAGAACTATACAGACACCTTGTGAAAGCAGTAAATGGAGTATAGCACCTCTCAAGCTGTTCGCTCACCTCCAGTCTGGCATCTGCTGCCCGTCTCTGGAAAGAGTCGACAGTTCCAATATTGGCCTCATTAGTTACCTCAGAGCATACAGACCTGGAATGGGAGCAAGACCTCCTTGGTCTTGAGGGACTGCCTAAGAAGAAAATTATTTTGCTGGATGTAGCAGTGAATAATAATGTTATTCAAAAGGGAATTGAATGCCTAGTTTTGATAAGCGTTTAATTTGAATATGGATTTAGTTCTAAAGAGTAAATAATCCCTGATTCCTGATTTATTTATTTTTGTATTTTCACTTGTCTGTGGTCTGTAAGTCCAGCACTCAGATGGAAGTTTCTTTTTGATTTTTATGCCAGATTCAGACGGAGTCAAGTGTTTTGTAACCAAGCAGGAATATTTCACTTGACTGGTGGTGTTACTGTTGTAGCATGGGGAAATGAAATACAGCTGGCAGCTTGCACCTTGCAAGAATTTGGGCTGTTGCATGTCCTAGGGTGATGTGCCAATCATTTAGTCCTTGTGCTCGGGCAGACAGCTAGGATATTTCCCACAAGGAGCTAAAACCAGACACACGAGAGATTCTGCAGATGCCGGAAATAGAGAACACCACACACAAAATTCTGGAGGAACTCAGCAGCTCAGGCAGTGGCTATGGAGAGGAATAAACAGTTGATGTTTCAGGCCAAGACCCTTCATCGTGAGTCCTGACTGTTTATTCCTTTCCACAGGTGCTGCCTGACCCATTGAGTTTCTCTGGCATTTTGTCTGTGTTGCTCAGGACCTAAGCCAGATTGTGTCCAACTGAAACATGCCCTGTCTTTAACTTCAAGCATTTGATCTAACAGAACTAAGTTATCTAATGTCAGCCAAAATTAATAAGATGTCAGTGTTAATAACCATGGAAACAGGCCCTTTGCATACGGTGGGCTGTGACCTGAAATGTTTTCTGTCTATTTCCATGCATTGTTTCTGCCTGCTCCACAGTAAAAACGAGATGACGTTCTTCGGTGATTTCTGTGCTGCTCCATATACCTGCCTCTGTAGTCTCTCTTGCACCATTTCCACAAATCTTACATCAAAATGCTTTTGTTTTCCCTGCTTTATCATTAGCTTAATCCCCCCACCCCGGATTCTACCGCTCACCACCACACTGGAAGAAATTCACAGTGTGCAGTTAACCAACTAACTTCGGGATGTGGGAGGAAAATGGAGCACCTGGAGGAAACCCATTTGTCACAGAAACACGGTGCAAACTCCATACATAAGGAACTGGAGTTTGAGATGGAGGCTGACTCACTGAAGCAGCGAAGCAGCAGCTCCACAAGCTGTTCCACTGCGCCATAGGCTTCTGTTGTGGATTGAAACCTTCTTGTACAGGCGTTCCCCAGGTTACGTACGAGTTCCGTTCCTGAGTCCGTCTTTAAGTCGGATTTGTGCGTAAGTCGGAACAAGTACATCCGGTATTATTTAGCATCAGTTAGTCAAACATCTGTCTTAGTATATAGTATATATTTACCTTTTTATGCATATAAAACACTTAAGAAACGTATGTATTCCAATAATTTAACCACTGCGTTGCTTAGTAATAATTGTAGCTTTCATCGGGGCAGGGCCTTTCACATGCTCCATTATTCTCACTTTATCCGTTATCCTTTAAAATTGTTCCGATTGTTGACCGACTGTAGCCTAACGCTTTTCCAATGACTGATGGCGTTTCACCTCTTTCCAAATGCTTTATTATTTCCACTTTATTTTCAATCGCGACCGCTTCCTGTCAACTGAACAGAAACAGTGCAGGTGGCGGGTCCCGAGCTTTGCCGGCTCCTGAAGTCCGCTGGGTCCTAAGGACCACAGCACTGAATTCCCCGGGTGCTAAACTGCACCACACTTGGGTTAAATGGGACAAGTGGGGGCTGTGCTGGGTTTGGGTATTTGATCCTCCACAATATTCCGCTTGGGAATTTAAACTGGAGGTGGCAGTGTTTTTTTTTACAAGATCGAGTTGCGAGCTCTACATCAACCCGGCACAGATGTTACGGGAGTCACTGGATTGACATCAACCTGGCACAAGAGCGGTCTGTCGCTATCAAACTTGGGAACCTCCGTTCTCTAGCCCGGTGCTGATCTGACTGCATCACCAGCCGACCGGAACCGGGGGGGGAGGGGGGGGAGGGGGGTGCGTGGGTGGCAGGGTCAGTGTGAATCTTACTAAGAAAAATTTAGCCAAATACAAAGTTAAACACTCAACACAGTGTTAACGGCAACAACTTAAAATGGCGGACGGCGTCGCGATCTGACTTAAAATGGCGGATGGCGTTCTCCTTCCTCGGTTCGTAAGTACGAGTTGTCCATAAGTCAGACGTTCGTAACTCGGGGACTGCCTTACAACAAGCTGCTGTAAGTCAGCTAAATGAAGGAAGTCCCTTGTATTTATTTTTATCTTTAGCCAGTCAGGATGAAGAATGATAATACTAAGGAATATCTTCATCTTTTGGTGCATGCAGAGGGTCTGTGTAAGTAGAGATGTGCAGAGCAGTTTTGTCAATAGGCTATCTAACTTTTGCAAATTTATGATTTACAGTGTACCCAGGATACTGATGATGGCTTGGTATGCAGAGTACTACTTTGGAAGCTGTTCAGATTGCTTTCGAATGAACCACCACATATTTTCAAAGTACATTTTGAAATCCTTAAGTGAAATTGTTAGCTTAAAATGCTGGAAATGCTCTGCAGTTCATGCAGCATCCGTGGCAAGGGGAGACGTTTCTTTGATTTGGAATATTAGCTCAGTTTCTCTGTCTGCTGGTGTTTCCTATCCCGCTGATTATTCCAAGCAATTCCGTTTTAATTTCAGATTTGAACCTGACCTTTATCAATTTCACCATGGGCACTAGCCTCCCCATCAGTGAGGACATCTTTGAAAAGGGATGCCCCAAAAAGGCATCATTGAGGACCCTCACTGCCCAGAACGTACCCTCTTCTCATTCCTACCATCAGGGAGTAGGTGCAGGAGCCTGAAGACACACACTCAACTTTTTAGAAGCAGCTTCTTTCCATCCGCCAGCAGAGTCTAAATGGACAATTAACCCCTTAATACTACCTCACTGTTCTTGTGCTTTTTTTTGCATTACTTATTTATTTTTTATAGAAATTTCTGATTGTAATTTATAGTAGATTTTACATATTGCACTGTACTGCTGCTGCACAACAACAAATTTCATAACGTAAGTCAGTGGTAGTAAGCCTGATTTGATTCTGACCTTGGAAGCTGTCAGTGTAGACTTTACACATTCTCTCCGTAAATGGGTGAGTGTCCAGTATTTGAAGTTATTTTGACTTTAACAATTGTATTCACAATGCAATGATTGAGCGACCTGGGGCTTTTTTCTTTGGAGCAAAGGAGGAAGAGAAGCAACTTGACAGAGCAGTATAAGATTATAAGAGGAATAGACAGAGCGAACAGCCAGCATCTTTTTCCTAGGGCAGTAATGGCTAATGCCAGAGGACATCCTTTTAAAGTGAGTGGGGGAAACTTTAGTGTAGATGTCAGAGGTAGTATTTTTTTATAGACAGTGCTAAATGCCTGGAATGTTCTGCCAGGGGTGGTGGAAAAGGCAGAACATTAGAGACATTTCAGAGAATTTTATAAAGGCACATGAATATAAGAAAACCGGAGTGTTATTGGATATGTAGGAGGGAAGGGTTAGATTGATCGTGGAGTAGGTTAAAAGGTTGGCACAATATGATGAGCTGAAGAGCCCAAACTGTTCTATGTTCTAAAGTACAAGTAAATAAGAAAGCCTTAATTACAATGTCCTTAAAATTAAAAGGAGGTATTTTACAATTTAACATTTATCTCAAACTAAGCATGAAGAAAATGTTCTTCTTCCTGTTAACTGAACTTTAAAATCAGAACCAGAATCAAGTTTATTTCCACTAACACATGTTGTGAAATTTGGTGTTATGTGCGATATATAAAGTGTACTATAAATTACAATAAGAAAAATATATAAAACTTCAATAAATAGCACAAAAAGAGAGCAAAAATTGTGCCACTCCCTTGACCATACCATCGCGGTCCTCTCTACTGGTGCTGTACTTTGTACATTTGTACTTGGTTTTGAACACTCTGCCCAGATTGATTCTCCATCGCATGAGTGCCAAGAGTTTGAGATCTCTCTAGGACTGTGTAAGTTTCCACTGTGTGGTTTCCTCCCACTTCCCAAACCGGTGCTTTTAGGGTATTGACCCACAAATCTGTGGAATTCTCTGCACAATGAAGCAGTGGAGACTACCACAGTTTTTTTTTTTGCATAGTAGGGGTATTAAGAGTTACGGGGGAAAAGGCAGGTAGGTGGAGATGAGTCCATGTACCAAAAAAGACCAAGGCAACATGCCTGAACGACTGGCGTCCTGTTGCACTCACCTCAATAATAAGCAAATGCCTTGAGATGCTGGTCAAGGATTACACCTGCAGCTTGCTACCCCCCAAGTTGGACCCCCTACAATTCGCCTACCGACACAGCTGATCGACAGATTACTCAATAGCCACTGCTCTACACACCGTCTTTCTTCTGGAGAAGAGGAATGTTTATGTGAGAATG
This sequence comes from Hemitrygon akajei, assembly GCF_048418815.1. Classification (NCBI taxonomy): domain Eukaryota; kingdom Metazoa; phylum Chordata; class Chondrichthyes; order Myliobatiformes; family Dasyatidae; genus Hemitrygon; species Hemitrygon akajei. The sequence goes on from NC_133144.1 coordinate 24,765,772, forward strand.
CTGTTATTGGACTACATTTCGGCATTCAACACTATAATTCCATCCTGCCTCTGCCTTGACCCTGCCTTGTGCAGCTGGATCCTGGACTTCCTGTCAGATTGTCGGCAGATGGTAAGAGTGGGTTCCCTCGCCTCCACCCCTCTGCCTCTCAACACAGGAGCCCCTCAGGGCTGTGTACTGTGCCCTCCTTTACTCTCTGTATACCCATGACTGTGTCGCCACCTACAGCTCCAATCTGCAGATTGCATTTGTCAATGACACTACATTGATTGACCTAACGTCAAACAATAACGAGGTGGCCTACAGGGAAGAAGTCATCTCTCTGACACAGTGGTGTTAAGAAAATAACCTTCCCCTCAATGTCGGAAAAACAAAGGAGCTGGTTGTGGCTTACAGGAGGAATAGAGACGGGCTAACCCCTATTGACATCAATGGACCTAGGGTTGAGAGGGCAAACGGCTTTAAGTTCCTCATCATCCACATCACCGAGGACCTCACACGGTCTGTACACACCATCTGTGTGGTGAAAAAGGCGCAACAGCTCTTTCACCTCAGACGGTTGAGGAAGTTTGGTATGGGCCCCCAAATCCTAAGAACTTCCTATTGGAGCACAATTGAGAGCATCCTGACTGGCTGCATCACTGCCTGGTATGGGAACTGTACCTCCCTTAATCGCAGGATTCTGCAGAAAGTGGTGCAGATGGCCCAGCATATCTCTAGTTGTGAACTTACCATGATTCAGGACTTCTACAGAGACAGGTGTGAGAAAATGGCCTGAAGGATCACTGGGGCCCAGAGTCATCCCAACCACAATCTATTCTAGCTGTTACCATATGGGAAATGGTATCACAGCATAAAAGCCAGGACCAACAGGGTCCGGGGACAGCTTCTTCCACCAGGCCATCAGACTGATTAACTCATGCTGATTTGAGTGTATTTCTATATTACATTGACTGTTCTAATTATTATAAATTATTATAAATGACTATGATTGCACATTGCACATTTAGACAGAGACGTAACGTAAAGATTTTTACTCCTAAAGTATGTGAAGGATGTAAGAAATAAAGTCGATTCAAAATTCAACCATGCCTTGATCAGCCATAATCTTACTTACTGGCAGAGCAGGCTTGATAGGTCAGATGGCGTGCTTCTGCTCCTATTTTTATGTTCTTATATTCTTATAAATTACTCCTGAGCCCACATAAATGGCAAACAGATCAAAGGAGAGTTGATGGGTTTGTGTGAGAGAGATGTTGCAGCTGGAGAGTAAGGAGGAAGGGAGGATTGAACTCATTTAAGTTGCTGCTTGGAGCTGGCGTGAACATCATGAGCTGAACAGCCTCCTGTTTTGTGACTGGTAAGTAAGTAAATAGCTGTGCACCGAAGCGGGTAGCAGGGTAGAATAACAGTTAGCACAATTGCTTTGCAGTACCAGCAATCACTGATTGGTGTTCCATTCCCGCTGTTACATGTAAGGAATTTGTATATTTTCCTTGAGTATGCTTGGGTTTCCTCTGGGTGCTCCGGTTCCCTCCCACATTCTAAAGATTTACAGAGGGTTATTCTCGCTATGTTGTTGCTGAAAGCCTGACGACGCTTGCGAACAGAGCTCGGCTGACCCTTGCTGATTTGATATCGTGCAAACGACGCATTTCACTGTATGTTTCAATGTACTTGTGACAAATTAAACTATTCTGAATCTAGTCACCCGCACTTCCCCATGAATTCCAGCTCTTCGCCTTTTCTGTCTGAACCTATATTCATATATCACATACGAAGGCAACTAGCCTAATACAAGTCTGCAATCCCTGCACCTTTAATTATAGAAACATACTTCATTCACAATGTATATATAGTAAATACAATTGGTACATGTCTTTACGTTCATTCTCTAACAAAGCACCAAAGCTCTTATGCTTACTGCTCACTGGCAGACTATAGTGATACATTGCCAGCTCAGTATGTGAGGAGGTAGAGCTGACGTGGATGTGATGAGGCTTTCTCCCTGCAGCTGCAATCTCCAACGTCACATTACAAACAAGAATGGGGATGACAGGGAAGGACGAGAGCCTTCCCTTTTAGTAGGAAAGCAGTTACTTGCTTTTCTTGGTTCTATTTGTAAAGAAGTAAATAAAGAAACAATTTACATTTTGCAAATCATTCTACCCAGTGTAGCGTTAATGTGACTCGGACACCGCAGTATTAAATACACATGTTTATTCACCAGACTTCCATTTTACAAAACCCTGCGTTCTGACGTCATACGCACTCTGACCTACGAATACTCACATAATACATTACATCCCCCTTCTCAAGTTTTTTTTTACAATACTGTGAATTACCAAAACGATGCCTCTAGGTATGACTTTCTAACATTACAACAGCCATGACATAAACTAATAAAAATCTTAACTTCTTATACTGTATTCTACATTGTATCTTACAATACTAACAGCAGTATATTTTCTTTTACTAACATAGACTAATAAACCTTTTATTTCACACCTTGGAACTTATAACATGTGTGATTTTTGTCTCAAACTGTGCGAGACTGTAGGTATATCTAGTCTCTGTATCTAGCTGGAAGTTTGACTTGTCTCCCAGACCTTGTGTGATAGAACTGTGACTGTGCTTGTCCTTCAGAGTCGGTCTCTTGAGTAACCTCTGTGTTTGCATTTCCACCTCGGTCTGTCTGCGCCAAACTTTCACCGTCATTGCGTTGTGGGGTTTTGTCACGCTCCTCACTCTTGGTGTCGTTTGTTTCCATGTCTGTATCCGTGGAAATGTCCTGTGTATCTGTACGTGGAAACACCCTCTCACCGGTCTTCAGCAGCTGCTTCCTGTTCCTCCTGTAGACTCTTCCATCTGGCGTGCGAACTATGAAGGATCTTGGTTGCTGATGCCTGTTCACAACCACAGCTGGCTGCCAAGTGTCTCCTCTCTGTATTCTGACATATTCACCTATATGCAGATCTGGTAACTGTCTTGTATGTCTGTCATAGTAACTCTTTTGCTTTATTTGTTTGTACTTTAGCTTGTCATGTACTTGAGCATTACTTTCAGGAGTCAGTAGAGTTGTGGATGTTGGTAGTTCGGACTTCAGACGACGTCCCATCAACAGCTGTGCAGGAGAGAACCCCACACTCTCAATCGGTGTGTTGCGGTATTCAAGCAGAGCAATGTAAGGGTCACCGTTGCTGCTCTGTGCCTTCTTGAGCATGTTCTTCACAGTTTATACAGATCTCTCTGCTTGTCCATGTCACGTAACCCCGTAACCAGGTAACTTACCAGCAAAGATAGATGGATCAGCTGAGTCGGATGCTACTATTTTCAAACGTTTTATTCGAAAAGGGCACAAACGTATGGTTAATACAAAACATTCAGATCATATACATCGTCAAACTCAGTCTAAAACACCGGTGTAACCATAATCAATCAGAAATAAGCTCTACAGTTGTCTAGGGGTTAATACAGAGTCCAATTGAAACATAAAGAGTCACTCAGAAGTTTGCAGGCTGGGGTTTTCATGTTGTAGAGAGAAAGAGATGATTTGGAAAAGATAAACACTTGCCCGTCATCTTGGCAGAGCAAATCCTTGGAATCAGGGGAGCAGACTTCCCCGTTGTTAGCTAAAAGCAGTCTTTCGTTGGTTCTAGCCACAGATTCAAAAGTTGGAATCTAACGCACATGGCTTCCTTCAGAATGGCATCCCGCTCCCACGGGAATCGATATCGTGCTTCCTTCGTCTCCTGGGTGCGTCTGAGGGTCCCCCCCCCCCCAGACACTCCTTTATACTTCTTCACGGGATCGCAGGTGTCAATCAAGTTGCAGGTAATGCGATCTCTCTCTCAACCAGCCCACTTTGCCCGAGGGCTTTTCACGTGGTCTCCATGAGACAATAGTCAATGTCACCTTTATTCTGCTTCTTGGGAGAACGTGGTCTCTCTCTCTCTCTCCCATTTTTCTGCGTCCACTCAGCATGTCTCTTCCTCTTTTGGGTCAGTTGACCCCCCCTTGACTAGGGTTCTTGAGATTCTCACAAAGGAGGGGGCCGATGGCATAACATCCATTAGACTGAGCGTGCCCAGGACTGAAAGTAACATGTTGAAATTCCCAGCTTTCTGAAAACTCTCTAAACTCACCACTGGCATATTGTGGACCATTGTCACTGACGACAATATCTGGAATACCATGTCTTGCAAATGTCGACTTCATTGCGGTAATGACACCTTGACTGGATGTGTCACTTAACTTGGTGATTTCCGGATATTTTGAATAGTAGTCCACACAAAGCAGATATTCTGCACCATTGTAGTGAGAGATCTGTGCCAATCTTCTCCCATGGTCTTCCTGGTAGTGGGTGGGGAAGCAGAGGCTCTCTTGGATTGCGGTTTTTGTTTTCATTACAGACAACACACAGAGACACAATGTCCTCTATCTGAGTTGACATACCTGGCCAATAGAGAATGTCCCTTGCTCTTTCTTTACATTTCACCATCCCCAGGTGTGGCTCATGAATTCTGTTGAGCATTTCCTGTCTCATTTGATTTGGTACTATGAGTTTTGCCACTTTGAACATTAGTCCTGATGCATAGCTAATTTCCTCTTTAAATGTCCAGTGCTTCTGTATTTCTTTTGGAACATCTTTTCTTTCTGTTGGCCATCCATTCATTGTAATGTCTCTTAGCATTTGCATTTCAGGATCTTCTGCAGTCGCTTTCCTGAACATGTTCAACTTCTCCTCAGAGATGGGTAGCTGAGGTGTAACCCAGTTGACCTCCAGCTCTCTTCCAAGCAACTTTTCCTTTTGCTCTTTGAGGTAATAATGGCTCAAAGCATCAGCGATGTGCAGTTCTTTTCCTGGCTTATAGGTAACTGTGAGAGTGTACCTCTGTAGCCTGAGAAGCATCCTTTGCAGCTTCATAGGAGCTTGATGAAGTGGCTTTTTGAAGATGCTCTCAAGTGGTTTGTGATCACTCTCAACCTGGATTTCTTTGCCATATACATACTGGTGGAACTTCTCACACCCATAAACTATGGCAAGTAATTCCTTCTTGATTTGAGCATATCGGCATTGACAGTCTGTAAGTGCTCGTGATCCATATGCCACAGGCCTCCCATCCTGCAGTATAACAGCTCCTATTCCTTCCGAACTGGCATCCACAGACATTGTCACCAGTTTATTGACATCATAGAACTTGAGTGCTGGTGCATTGGTAACCAACTGCTTCAATGTGTCAAAACTTTTCTTTTGTTCATCTTCCCAATGCCATTCAGTGTTGCACTCTAGTAGCTTTTGAAGTGGAGCGCTGACCTCCGATAAGTTGGGAATGAACTTGGCAAGATACTGTATCATGCCCATGAACCTCAAAAGTCCTTGCTTGTCTTCGGGTGGTGGTAGCTGTACCACAGTCCTGACCTTTTCATTATCTGTTTTAGCCCATCAGCGCTGAGTACGTGACCTATGTATTTGATCTCTGTAGTTCTGATCTTACATTTACTTTTGTTCAGTTTTAGGTTGTACTCATGTGCTCTCTCCAGAAACTTCCTCAGTCTCTGATCATGCTCCTCAATGGTGTCACCCCATATCAGCAAATCATCAATGATACTGACCACTCCATCCAGGCCTTCAATTATTTGTGCCACTGACCTCTGGAATACCTCTGATGCAGAAGAAATCCCAAAGGGTAGACAAAGGAAACGATATTTCCCTATGGGCGTGTTGAAAGTGCATAATTTGGAACTTTCTTCATCCAGCTTGATCTGCCAGAAACCTTGATTTGCTTCCAATACTGAAAAGTGTTTTGCATTAGGCATGCGGGAGACAACCTCTTCAACCGTGAGCAGCGGATAGTGCTCTCTTTTGATGGCTCGGTTGGGATCTTGTGGATCCATGCAAATCCTAATCTTTTTCTCTGTGACCACTGTCACCATACTATTCACCCAGACGGTCGGTTCTATTTGTCTCGTTATGACTCCCATCTGTTCCATTCTGTGTAGCTCCTCCACTGCTCGATCCCTGAGAGCTACTGGAATCTTTCTCGGAGCATGCACAACTGGTTCAATAGTTGGATCAATCTGGATATGGTGTTTCCCTGGTAAACATACTAATCCAGAAAACAAGTCAGCAAAGTCTTTGAGAAAGTCATTTTCTTTCTCAACACCATAGATTCGCTTCACCAGGCCTAGCTCTATGCATGTTGCTCTGCCTAGTATTGCCGAAACATGCTGTTGCACAATCTCACACTCTATCTTGTGTTTTTGTCCTTTATACACACAGTTGAGTGTTTTCTTTCCCAATGATGCTGTCTTGTGGCCAAAATATCCAACAAGCTTGCAGGTGGATTTTCCAAGTTTTCCTCTGATGTCCAGTGAGTTGAATGTTTCTCCTGACATTACATTGCACTTCGCCCCAGTGACAAGCTTAAATGTCACATTCCTCCTGTTTATCAGCAGATCTCGAGTCCAATCATCTTCATCCTCCATCTCTGCATTATCAATATTCTTGATGCATACCTCCTGTTCCACTTCAGTTGTTCCAATGAACATGTCACTGTTGCACTCACTGTGTTCCACAGCATGCATTTTCCTTTCTTGCTCCTGTGATTTGCACATCTTTGCAAAGTGATTTTTCTTTCTGCATAATTTGCATGTCTTACCAAAGGCTGGACATTTTCTGTATCCATGTTTATAACCACATCTGTTGCAGTTAACTTCCTTTTGATTATCCTGTGGAGCTGGCTTTGTCCTACTTTTGTCGGTTTTCACAGCTTTTATTTTGTATACTTCAGTCTCTTCATTAAGCATTTTAATCTGACTCAACGTGATCTCGCTAGCACGGCACATATCAATCGCTTTTTCCAATGTAAGCTCCGCCTCTCTCAACAGCCTGCCTCTCACATATTCATCTCGTATGCCGCATACAATCCTGTCACGTATTAAAGAATCATGCAGTTGTCCGAACTCTCAGTTTTTTGCCTTGTTCTGCAAATCTGTTACGTAGGCGTCTATGGTCTCTGTTGGTCCTTGAGCCCTCGTAAAAAATGTGTCGAATGTACGGTAGGTTTTTTCTCGGCTCGCAGTAATCTTGAAACTTTTTCTTCAACACTTCAATTTTATCTCGTTCACCCTCTTGGAAGATGAATGTGTTGCAAACCTTTATTGCCTCTGCTCCAGCCACATGCAGAAACGTAGCACATTGCACTTTCTCCGTCTTGTCATCTACGCCACTAGCAGGGCAAAACAGCTCAAACTGCTGGAGCCATACCTTCCAATTCTCAGCAATATTACGTAGGCTTAAACTCGACGGTGGCTGTAACTGTGACATCTTTTTACGTGTCTTCTCTTCCTTTCCGCTTTCTTCTGACACCATGTAGCGTTAATGTGACTCGGACACCGCAGTATTAAACACACACGTTTATTCACCAGACTTCCATTTTACAAAACTATGCACTCTGACCTACAAATACTCACATAATACATTACACCCAGTGTGTCCTCCCTTACAACCAGTAGAACATTTTTGAAGTTCACAAAAAAAAGTCAAGTTCATTGCCATATGCACAGGTGCAAAGAAAAACGGTATCGTCACAGGCACATTATCATCAGATAATCAATGTAATGTCCTGGTTAAGATTTCTACTGCTATGCTGTGAGGGATTTGTATTTTAGCAGCTTTCTGCAAAAGCAGTGTGTCCTGTTCGTGATAGTGTTTTGGCTTCAGCTAAAGGTAAGGAGCCATGTTGTCCAACTTAGGAATGTTGTGTCAGTCTTTTGCAACTTTCTGCCCAGTGGAAGATTCAGGAGAGCTGGGCGAGATCAGATTTTTAAAGGACAGTAGTCTAGTTTCGGGTCTTCTGGTGGGAGCTGCTGAGTGGGACACGAGGGAAGATGCCGCGGAATGCCATTCAAAGGAGTGACCCCGTTGTAAGAAGTGCTTTGTGCAGATGAATGGCTCCAAGGAGGAAGTTCCAATACTCCTGACAGAGCCAGTTCGTTCGAGATGGTCAGACTGCGCGTGGTGTCCTTCACGCAGAATGTGAGTTCAGTGCGTGAGTGAAGTGATATACCCAGCTACCACAGATATGAGCTCCAGTGTTTATGTGCACTGGTTTAACTGTAATAGACTCTTTCATCTTTCTTTTTTTTTCCTCAGTTAACTGTTCAACCAAGTTGAAAGTTGGTAAATATGCTTCCTTTATAATTTTATGGTGGTGTACGATCTGGTCATTTCTGAACTACTGTCAGGTTGGGTCAGGTTACGGTAGGACTCAAGTGCAGACCAATGAATGCGCTTTTACCAGGATTTATTAGGGAGCACAAGGGCAACAGTCTTTCAAAAACAGGAGGCAGGCACAAATCCAGAATGGCAGGTGGATGTCTTACCCAGGAAAGGCAGTCCGGCGAGGGCAGACGATCCAGAGCGCACAGGCAAAAATCAGGTTCCAAAACAGGCAAAATCCAGAAACACAGAGTCCAGCAAAATCAGTTGGCAGCAGTCGCAATGGCAGGCTAGAATGACTCAGGTCAGAGCTAGGACAAACTGGCAGAGAATGTGAGTCAAGGCAGGGTTTAAATGGACCGGGTGATGAGTGAAAACAGAAACAGGTGGGTGCTAGTGAGGAGATAAGTTGGTAATTGGCGAAAGTCCAATAAGGAAAGGGGCTGGGTCAAAACCCACATGGCCAAGTGAAGGAAGGCAGAAATTAAGGGCTGTCGTGGTCCAGAGCTATCAGCAGAGGCCCTTCGACCCAGTATTCAGGCCGGATCCTTAACAGCTACTGATAACTGTGTATGGGCAGTATTTACACTGCATTCTCCCAAATCGAGGTTCCTTTAATTGGAACGCTCTGATGTTCCTGCTCAGTTGAACCCCAAATCATATTGTTACGAACCCCGTAACTGGGTTACTTACCAGCAAAGATAGAGATGTCCATTGGATTCTGGTGATACGATTTTTAACAGTATTTATTAGTAAAAATACACAAAAATAATATCAATGCAAATATACAGATAATATACGTCGTCAATAATAATAATCAATAAGAAATAAGCTCTATCGTTGTCTAGGGGATAATGAATTGTCCGATGGAAATATAAAGTTCGTTTCAGTTCACACAGGCTGCGGTGTTTGTTTGTCGCTGTGTTGCAATTGTTGTTAGAGAGAAAGAGATAGAAGAATGGGCACAGTTACTGCTACTGTTTTTGCCAACCTTCCTTTATGATTTCGATCCGTCGGTGTCTTGTTGTTGTGGCCGTTCAAGTATGACCTCTCCTTTAGCTAAACCATTCTTCCGTGATGAGCCCGCCACCCAGGCAAGGGAGGACGCACACGAGCTCTCACCGGCTTTCGCTATAAAACGCTATCACGAGATTTCTAGTGTTTCTCCTGGTGCGTCTCAAGGGGTGTTCCCCAGACCCGACTTTTATCCTCACTCACGGGGTCTCAGATGTCAGTCAGGTTGGGATGATGCAATCCCTCAACCAGACCACTCTGGTTGTCCCCTGAGGGGTTTCAATGAATAGTACAGTACTCAATACACAATTCCTTCTCCAAGAGACAATAGCAGTAATCAGTGGTTCCGTTCCGCTTTTGTTAGAAGGGGACATTCCACTTTGTGTATTCTGGCGTTTCTCTCTCATTACTGACATGATGTGTATCTCTCATTTCCTGGGTATCAGACCCGAAATAATAGCGATCTTGCGATTCTCAAAAAAGGAGGGGGTGACTTTGCACCCTTCGGCCCATCAGAGTTGCTCCACATTCGTAACAATATCAACCCTAGACACATATTGCTTATGAAAGGCAGCCTTCTCACTGAGTCACATCACTCTTTGCAGAGTTAGCTAATGAGCCAAGCTTCTGTACGAGCCCCAGTGAGAGGGTTGCAATAATAAAAATATAAATTATAGTGAATGTTTACGCAAAAGAACATTAGAGGAAAAGATGATTCCATTGTAGTGTAAAGTGATCATAGAGTTGTTGTACTGAGGGAATGATTAGGGTTGCGCTGGATTGTTGAATGGTTGAAGATAAGTATCTGTTCTTGATCCTCGTGGTGTGGAACTCTATACCTCTTATCTAATGGTAGCTGTGAGAAGATTGCATGACCCAGATGGTGAGAATCTTTGATGACATATAATGAAGTTCAAAGTAAAATCTATTGTCAGAGAACATGCAAATCACCACATACAACCCTGAGATTCTTTTTCCTGAGGGCATACACAGCAAATCTATAGAACATTAACTGTAAACTGGATCAATGAACAACAAACTGTGCAAATGCAAATATAAATAAATAGCAATAAATAATGAGAGCATGAAATAACAAGATAAAGAGTCCTCAAAGTGAGATCATTGGTTGTGGGAACACCAGAAATAGAATGAGTGTGATTATTCTCTTTTGTTCAAAAGCCTGATGGCTGAGGGGTAGTAACTGTTCTTGAACCTGGTGGTGTAAGGCCTGAGGTTCCTGTACCTTCCACCTGATGGCAGCAGTGAGAAAAGAACATGGCCTGGTGGTGAGGATCTTTGATGATGGATGCTGCTTCCCTGCGGCCACGTGTCATGTAGATTTTCTCAACGGTTGGGAGAACTTTACCCATGACATACTGGGCATACTGAATCCACTACCTTTTGTAGGATTTGTCACTCAAACGCTTTGGTGATCCCATACCTGGCTGTGATGCAGCCAGTCAATGCACTTTCCACCACACATCTATAAAAGTTTGTCAAGGTTTTTGATGACATGCCAAATCTTTGTAGACCCCTAAGGAAGTAGAGGCGTTGTTGTGCTTTCTTTACAATTACGTTTATATAATGGGTCCAGGACAGGTCCTTTGAGATGGTGACCCTCAGGAATTTGAAGTTACTGACCCGCTCCATCTCTGATTCTCTGATGATTACTGGTTCGTGAAACTCTGGTTTCCAACTCCTGAAGTCTACAATCAGTTCCTTCGTCTTGCTGACAGGAGTGAGAGGTTGTTCTAATGACACCGCTCATCCAAATTTTCAATCTTCCTCCTGTATGCTGATTCTGCCTCATGTAGATACTATCGATGGTGTGGTTAATGTGCCTGTGATGTACTGGGCTGAGTCCACGAGTCTCTGCAGCTTTTTACATTCCCTCATATTCAGATTGTTGATCTTGACTATGATGCAACCAGTCAGGGTATATTGGGAATGCAGCAGACAAAGCACGATGTTTAAATTGTAACTTAAAATGTGTATAGATGAATGGTTAAGCGATATATATTGACACTGGAAATCAATGCAAATAGTGTATTGGGATCTTTTCTGTCCACTTAAGAGGGTAGAAAGAGTCTCAGTTAACATCTCATTCATCACTACTGTATACTTGTAACCTGATGATCTGTAATAAAGCCAGTGAAAGCAAGATTCTTTCTTTATAGATAAGACATGTCATGGCTTTGTAATTACTCTGCTTTCTCAGATAAATTAGCTTAGGTTTATTACTTTAGGTCCTGCCTACTCCTGTCTCTTTTTGTTTCCTCTGCGGCAGTTTCACTAAATGCTGAAGACACTGATGTTAATTACAATGTGGCCCGCCAGAGTGATTCAATGTTATGGATGTGGCAATTGAAACACAGTTCCATGCAGAATGCTGGGTAGATTTTTCTCTTTGGTCGTATCCATTGTATGTGCATTCCGGTAAGGAATGCATGTTGAGGATTTTTCCTGGAATCACAGTCGCAAGCATGGAGAGAGGTTCCTTTGACTCACTGCATCCAGACAGACCCTCAGGCACTTGTCTACGTTCAAGATTCAAGATTGTTTACTGTCTTTCTTAAATATATGAGTGTAAAGAGAACAAAATGATTGGTACTCTGAATTTGATGCTGCAAGAAAAAACACAGTACACATAAAGAACACAATAAAATATCAATATGTATAAATACATAAGATTAGCTTCTATAGCTAGACTGATTGTATGTGCATAAAGTGATGCTATGTACAGGAGTATCTGTACTTAAGGTGATTTTGACAGGAAATGATAAGGGGGGGGGGCTTAATTGGTAGAGGCTTGATCGACCTGATGGTTTGAGGGAATGTAAAAGGGAGATACAAGAGAAGGCAGATGTTGGAATCTGGGCCATCACACAAGAAGCTGCCCTGTCTTAAGGAGACTTGACCTGCTGATTGGCGACTGCACTGCCAGATCCAGATCAAACTGCACCGTCAAGTTCACTGATGATACAGCAGTATTGGGACTCATCAGCAGGGAAACGAGGTAGAGAGGCTTGTCAAATGGTGCAAGAACAACGATCAGTCTCCCCGTGGAAAAGGCAAAATAGATGATTGTGGACTTCAGGAAGGTGAAGGTTGACCAGTCTCCATTGCACATCAATGGCTCTGCTGTGGAGAGAGAGAAGAGCTCCAAGTTCCTTGGTGTGCACATAATGGACAATCTAAACTGGACCCACAACACCTCCTCACTAGTCAAGAAGGCACAGCAGTGTCGACACTTTCTGAGGAGACTGAGGCGTGCAGGACTCCCTGCCCCCATTCTAACAGCTTTCTACAGGAGCACCATTGAGAGTGTCCTCTCTGGCGGCATCATTGTGTGTTACAATAGCTCAAGATGCGGGACCCTACCGAGGATAGTAAAAAACCACCAAGTGGATCACTGGGGTCTCCCTCACCCCTATTCGTGACATTTACTGTGAGTGTTGTATGCAAAGGGCCCAAAGCATTGTTGAGGATCCCTACCACCAATCCCCACTACCGTCAGGAAGAAGATGCAGGAGCATTGGGACTAGTACTGCCAGACCGGGTAACAGCTTCTTTCCTCAGGCTGTGAGGCCAATGAATATGCGGCCTCCACCGAGCTCTTGTCATAGGACAGCGAGCTGTTTACTGTTTATTGTACTGTTTACTGTTCACCTGTGTTGTGCACTACATGCACTTTAAATTATATTCTATCAACTTACTTGTGGTATTATTCTGTTTTACGCACTGTGTGTGAGATACGTTTTGTGGGTGCAATGTGGTCTGGAGGAATGTTGTTTTGTTTGGTTGTATATATGTACAGTCAGATGACAGTAAAGTTGAACTTGAACTTGAGTTGCTCCGGCTTCTTGTGTTGCACTTATCTGTACTAATCTCATGTTAAAGAGAGATTAGCTTTATTTGTCACATGTACAACAAAACATACAGTGCATACAGTGCCTTGCTTTGCGTCCATGGATAGTCTGAGGATGTGCTGGGGGCAGCCCGCAAGTGTTACCATGCATCCAGTGCCAACCTAGCATGCCCACAGTTTACTGACATAAACGCCATTGGAATGTATGAAGAATCCAGAGCATCCGGAGGAAACCCTTGTGGTTACGGGTAAAACATATGGACTCTAGACAAGTAGCCACGGAATTCAACCTGGGTCACTGGCGCAGTAAAGCATTACTATACCCCCCACATTCTACCGCTCACCTATACACTGGGGACATTTTACAGTGGCAATTAACTTACAAGTCTTTGGAATGTAGGGAAGATGGGAGCAGCTGGTGGAGACTCACATAGTCAGGAAGAGAAAGCACCAACCTCACACAAACAACAGCAGGAGCCAGGGTTGGTGATGATGTTGAGTGTACCCCTTGTAGACTCCTCAACGCAAGTCAACACCTTAAGTCTGAGCAGTTTAAAGAGTCTAGTAGTACTCTCACTTTAAAGAGGTTATACGGTATCATTTTATATTTGAAAACCTGATTTACTTAACTACTGTTGGTCTCTTTTCCGAAGGGGTTTATCTGTCAGATATCAGTCTCAAGCAGTGGGCTCCCTCTCAGCATCAAACAGCAGATACTTCCAGCTAATGGAGCAGATTAAGTGAAGCACACTTTATTTTGAGTAATTCTCGTAGAGATTATTATTCTACAAAGGATTTCCAAAATACAAGCACATTTTCTTACAACCTAGAAAAATACACCGATGCACTGCAGACAAGCAAGTTGTCCATCACAGAAAGGTGGCCCTGGCATGAGATCCTTCTCAGACCAAGGCTGGGGAGCAGATTCTATGTCTTCATCTCTGTGTCACTTAAGAACCACTACTGGCTTCTATTATTTATGTCACTTTTTAACCAATCATCCGGTAAGTAGTTCACCTACAAGTATTGTTTCATTATCACAAATATGAGAAAATTTGCAGATGCTGGAAAGCCAAGCAACACACACAAAATGCTGGAGGCCAGGCAGCATCTGTGGAAAAGAGTACAGTCGACGTTTCAGGCCCAGACCCTTCGGCAGGATTGGAAAGGAACGGGAAGATGCCAGAAAAGGAAGGTGGGGAGAGAGAAAGGAGGAAAAGTTAGAATGCGATAAGTCAAGCCAGGTGGGTGGTGTAGGGGGCGAGATGAAGTAAGAATCTGGGCTGTGGTTGGTGGAAAAGTCAAAGGACTGGAGAAGGAATCTGATAGGAGAATGAATCTTGCGAGGAAAGGAAGGGGGAGGAGCACCAGGAGGAAATGTAGGCAGGTTGAGAGAAGTAAGAGGCCACTCCTAATGAACAGCCTCAGCCTGAAAAGTGGAATGTTTAGTCATTTACATTGATGCTACCTAAGCTGCTGACTTTCTTGAGCATTTCGTGTGTCTTGCTCCAGTGAGCAGCAGTTCTGTGGGCTTAATCAGAGAGATCAGAGGAGAATAACCAGATTGGTTCAAGCTGACAGGAAGGCAACAATAACGTAAACAACCACTCTTTACCACAGTGCCGTGGAAGAGCACCTCTGAACACATAGCATGTCAAAGTGGACAGGTTACGGCAGCAGGAGACCACAAACATACACTCAGTGGCCACTTTACCAGGTACAGTTGTTACCTCATAAAGTTAGCCACTGAGTGCATCTTGAACCTTGGACAGTTCCCTCTGTACTAGAAAGCTGAGGTCAGCAATGAGCATCCTGGGCCTGGAAATATCCAACACAGACTGAGCCCAGACTCTGTACCTGTGAGACAGCAGCTCCACCAGCGCTAATACCCTGCAGCTGGTGCATTGGATTTGTGCAGTGGAATTGGATTCCAGAGTGCAACTCAATGTGCATATGTTGCTCTGTTGTGCATTTATTGCATGCAACTGAGGATGAATTTGTCATTTTTATTTTCTTCCAAAGAGTTTGGTTGTTAATACTTGCCTTCCCTCAGTTAGCTGTTGAATTGCATTTCCAGGATGTATAGTCCTGAGAGAGTCCTTGGTGTTAATCAATAGAGATGTTAAACAGATTATTTGTAAGATCACTTAGTAACTTTCGGAAAATATTTCTGCAACACTGTCAACTGGTACCCACTTTATTTGTCCTTTATTGAATGTTTTGGGATGGAGAAACATTCTTTGTAATCTTTAATGTCCTGACTAATCATGAACCTATTTAAATATAGCACCTTTGAAAAAGTATTCAGCCCCCAAACTTCTGTTCACATAAATGAGTATTACAACCAGGGATTTTTGATTAGCTTAACTGAGAATTTTTATTTTTTGAACCACAGTAGAACCAAAAAAAAACCTGGGAAAATTGTATAGCATGAAAAACTAAATAAACTGAAATGTCCACAGTTCAAAAGTATTCATCCTCCTTTGCTCAGTACTTAGTTGAACCACCCCTCACTGCCAGCCAAACTGAATAGGCTCCCTTTATTCCCACTCTTTGCCTCCTGCCAGTTAGCTAATGTTCTATCCATGCTGCTGTCTTTCCTGTAATACCACGGCTGCTCACCTTGGAGAGAAGTAGCTTTTGTAGCTGGTGTTGTCTTACCTGCCTTGAAGCGTGCATGAAATTTATTTAGAGTGTCAGGGAAGGAGGCATCACTGGTACAGTCGACATTGCTTTCCTTGCATAGTCAGTAATACCCTTGATGCCCAGCCACATATGGCAGGAATCATTGTCAGAGAGCTGAATTTTGTTGTGATTAGACAGTCTTTGCCCTCTTGTTGCCTGAGGTGAGGTTTTGCCTGACTGTTCTGAAAGCTGTTCAGTCATCGGACTTGATGGCAGTGTCCTGGGCTTTTAGGAGGGAGCGCACCTCAATATTCAGCCAGGGCTTCTGCTTGGGCTGTGCGATGACTGTTGTTGCCAATCACCTGTTTCTACAGGTGAAATCCAGGCCAGGTTCTAACCTTCAATACACAACAAATAGGTGTTAATTATTGCACTGGATCATAGCTGAGTTTTTACTGAACCTTACAAAAACAGATTGGTCTTTTTGGGAGCTTGTGGTGCTCAAACTGGTTGCAATGTTTCCTACATTGTAACACTGACAGCGCCCCATTGCTTATTAAAACTCTGTGAGGCATTGTGAAAGGAACAAGAAGCCACTTGTATAAATGTAAGTATTTTTCTTAACTATATTTCAGACACATTTAATAATGTGGCCTGCAATTAAACTCCTTTCATATATATTTTTGGAAACCATTAAATAAATTAATCACTATAAAATGAATAAATAAAGACTAATATTAGGCTGGTCAGGTGTTCCTGGCACAGCAGCCCATAAGAAAGCGTTCATGATCCCAGCCAGGATTGTCATTTCCTTGATTGGTTTGAAGGATAAGGGATTATTTAATCCGTTCTTGATAAGTTCTTAGGCAAAATGATCCACTTTATATTATTGGTCTTGTCAGTGCTTTATGAGCATGCTGTGGTTTATAGAATACTTTTATTATGTAACTGGATTGAAGATTTACCCAGGCTGGACATAAATCAATTGGAGCCAGTTTGCAGCTTCTGCCACAGGAGCTTCTGTAATCATCAAAGGGTTCAGCATGAGCTGAAGCTGGTGAATAAATTGAGGGAAGTCCTTTGTTTTGTCCTCATACTACTGAGATTACATTCATTTCTGCAAAGTCCCTGTGACAGAGTAGTACAGGGAATTAATAAACCATTCAGTCGCCTCTGGACTGTGACTATTAAATGTGTATAGATTAAATATTCCATTTTCTATAACCTTAAATTTAGTAATCTCTATACCAAAACAATGAAATGGACTCAATGTTATGTATAGTTTATATTAGTTCAGGTTTATGTAACTTTATATTTGTAATGCACTGTACTCCTGTAAAATATCTAATTTTCATGCTATATATACCCTGCCCATGACAATAAATTTGAACTTGAAATTTGTAATCAGTTTAAATTAATACAAATTCTTAAAACAATATTAATAAATTTTAATAACTAAATATATTTGATTGCACAACTAACTCAATTAGGAAGATAAATGGTGGTGGCATCCGTCGGTCTCGAGAGACCATGGATCTGCGCCTTGAGTTTCCAGGGCGCAGGCCTGGGCGGGGTTGTATGGGAGACCGGTAGTTGCCCAAGCTGCAGGCCTTCCCCTCTCCACGCCACCGATGTTGTCCAAGGGAAGGGCACTAGGACCCATGCAGCTTGGCACCGGTGATGTCGCAGAGCAATGTGTTGTTAAGTGCCTCAGCTGAGGCTCGAACCTCAGCTCGAACAAACACGCTGCCTCAGCTGAGGCTCGAACCAGTGACCTTCAGGTTACTAGTCTGATGCCTTGCCCACTAGGCCACGCGCCAACACGTGGCGATAAATATCTGGGCTAATAACGATATCCGAAGTCAAAAACACAAGAAAAGCTGCAGATGCTGGAAATCCAAAGCAACACATACAAAATGATGGAGGAACTGAGCAGACCAGGCAGCATCGATGGAAAAGAGTAAACAGTCGATAAGTGGCAGGTGATAGATGAAACCGGGAGAGGGTAAAGAGCTGGGAAGTTGATTGGTGAAAGATGAAGGGCTGGAGAAGGGGGAATCTGATAGCAGAAGATAGAAGACCATGGAAGAAAGGGCAGGGGGAGGAGCACCAGCGGGAGATAATAGGCCAGGAAAGGACATAAGGTGAGAGAGGGATACAGGAACAGAGTCAATTACTAGACGTTCGAGAAATCGATGGTCATGCCAACATGTTGTAAGCTACCCAGATGGAATATAAGATGCTGCTCCTCCACCTGAGTGTGGCCTTGTCGCAACAGTAGAGGAGGCCATTGGCTGACATGCCAGAATGTGAATGAGAAGTGAACGTGAAATGAGTGGCTGAAGGGAGATCCCGCTTTTTCTGGTGGATGGCGCTTAGGTGCTCAATGAAGTGGTCTCCCAATTTATGCTGTGTCTCACCAATATACAGGAGGCCATACCGGGAGCACCGGACACAGTGGATGACCCCAACAGACTCGCAGGTGAAGTGTTACCTCGCCTGGAAGGACTGTTTGGGGCCCTGAATGGTAGTGAGGGAGGAGGTGTAGGGGCAGGTGTGGCACTTGTTCCACTTGCAATGAATAGTACCAGGAGGGAGATAAGTAGTGAGGGATGAGTAGACAAGGAAGTCGTGGAGGGAAAGATCCGTGTGGAAAGCAGAAAGTGGGGGTGAGGAAAAGATGTGCTTTGTGGTGGGATTCTACTGGAGATGGTGGAAGTTATGAAGAACTATATGCTGAATGTGGAGGGTAGTGGGGTGGTAGATGGGTATAGAGGAACCCTATCTCTGGTGTGGCAGTGGGAGGATGGGGTGAGGGCAGACGTGTGCAAAATGGAAGAGATTAGTTCAGGAATGAAAAGCCTCATCCTGAGATCAGATGCGATGGAGCTGGAGGAATTGGAAGAAGAGGATGGCATTTTTACAAGTAATAAGGTGGGAAGAGTCCAGGTAGTTGTGAGAATCAGTGGGTTTATAAAAGATACCAGTAGTTAGACTGTCTCCAGAGATGGAGACAGAGAGATCGAGAAGAGGGAGGGAGGTGTCTGAAATGGGCTGAGTAAATTTGAGGGCAGGGTGAAAGTTGGAGGCAAAGTTGATGAAGTTGATGAGCTCAGCATGGGTGTAGGAAGCAGCACCAAGACAGTTGTCGACGGAGCATACGAAGAGTTGGGAAGCGATACTGGTGTAAGCTTGGAACAGGGACTGTTCACAGAGCTGACAAAAAGGCAGGCACACCTGTGACCCATGCAAGTGCCCGTGGCTACACTTTTGGTTTGGAGGAAGTGAGAGAAGCCGAAGGAGAAATTATTGAGACCAGTTCTGCCAGACGGGGGAGAGTGATGGTGGAGGGGAATTGGTTTGGTCTGGTGTCCAGAAAGAAGCGTGGAACCTTAAGGCTCTGTTAATGGGGGTTGGAGTTGTATAGGGACTGGACATCCACAATGAAAATGAAATGATCAGGGCCAGGGAACTTGAAGTCATTGAAAAGATCAAGAGCCTGGGAAGTGTCACAAGGCACAAAACTCAACGGGAGCATTTTAAAGTTGAGTATAGCTTCACACATTGAATTGCAAGCGCAGCTGAGGAATACTAATAGGAGAATACAATTTTTAAGTGATGTATGGTTTTCTGTGACCAGGGCTGCATTAGGTGCATCAGCCACTCCTGAAGTGAAGCTGAGGGACCGGGTGTAAATGGCATGCAGCTTCTTGGCTCAGTAATTATGGATTTATGGCTGGACTTGGTGGTGCCAGAGTAGAGGCAGTTGTACCTGTGCATGAGCTCTTCCTGCACTGTGATACACGTGTGCTGAAATGCACTGATGCATCTGGCAGAAGCAGGCCAATGGTTCTCTAAAGGGTCTGGGCTAGCAATCACCATCTCGAAGCCCAATGCATCAGCAGTTGCCGCCTTACTTAACATGGGGACAGGTGGGAGACATCTGGAAGAGATTCCTTTTCTTCTTTATTTAAAACTTTCTTCACTAATGTGGATTGTAACATTTCAGTTTATCTGATGGGTATGCCTAAATAAGCTTTTTGTTTAAAAAAAGTTTGTTTTCCTATACAAATTCTTTTTATGAGAGAAACCTCTCCAATGTGTCCTATTAAAGGTATGCAATGATGCAGGCTGTTGTGTATTTAATATTTCAATAATATCTGAGTAATATTGTAAATATATTGTTTAATTAAGCATTCCTTGTTGTTTACATAATGCATTTTGGGTTAAATATAAAAGTAGGTAAATGGCATACATCATTATGCCACCACGTCAGATGTGCATGCCTTGCTTAAAGTAATAAACAAAACTAAGACCCATTCTCCTGGGATCCTGGCTTTTTCTTGCAATTTTTTTTTTGTTTTGGAGTTACAAAACATAACTGGCAATGAGGAAGTTTTAAATGAATCGAGACAACTTCCTACCCGTTGAAGCACAGCGAGTCGTTGAGTTTTAAGAAAATGCAGTGAGGAACAGTTGAGTTAAAAGAATGACATGGGTTCACAAATAGTGAGCACTGGGTGATAATATAAGCAGAAATGCATTTGATTGCAAATTGGGCAGTACTTTGAAACAAATGAAACAGACAATAAGATTTGAGTGCCAATTTTGCTGAGTGCATTGGATTTAATAGACATCCGTTAGTCTCGTGAGACCATGGATTTTCGCCTTGGAAGGTTTCCAGGGCGCAGGCCTGGGCAGGGTTGTATGGGAGACCGGCAGTTGCCCAAGCTGCAAGCCTTCCCCTCTCCACGCCACCAATGTTGTCCAAGAGAAGGGCACTAGGACCCAAGCAGCTTGGCACCAGTGTCATCGCAGAGCAATATGTTGTTAAGTGCCTTGCTCAAGGACACAACACGCTGCCTCAGCTGAGGCTCGAACCAGCGACCTTCAGATCACTAGACCGATGCCTTATCCCTAGGCCACGTGCCAATACTATTGGATTTAAAGTTTGCTTATAAGTCTAACAAACAAACTAGCAGAAATGAGCTTTGCTCATGTTGTGAAAGTTATGCAAGGATATTTAGAACCAAAACCATTGTTGTTTGCAGAACCTTTTAGGTTTCATAAACGGAATCAAAAAGAACGCGAGTCCATTTCATCATACTTGGTTGAATTGAAGAGATTGGCTGAGCACTGTCAGTTCAGTGATGGCTTGAATGATGCACTGAGAGATTGTTTACTTTGTGGAATCTTACAAGAAAGCATTTAGAAATGGCTGCCACATCATATGTGTGCGTCTCACTTAAATTAAAAAATGAAATTAGACTCGCATTCCCAGCTCCCTTGTTTTCCTTTCGATCAGTTTGATGTCTTGGAGGTGCAAATCATGGGAAGAGTGATACAAGTATTAAGCATGCAATGAGCCTGTGGAGGAACAGGCAGAAGCTCTTCTATCATATTGTTCTGAATGATGCTGGGAGGTCTAATTGGCTTTGAACCCTTTGAGATGGAAACATTGTGGTTGACATTTTAGGCCCATTTATGGTGCAGCAACACTGACTAGGTTAAAAAGGTTAGCAATATGTCAAAGCAACAGTCCCTTTCCTGAATCCCCAGTGGTAGGTGGCACTTTTATTGAACCACTTAAAGCTAAGGATGTCAAGAGCAATCCTTCTCTGAGAAGGAGATTGAAAGTCACTTGAACTGAATGCAAACATTAACTTATTAATAAGGCTGTGCACCTTCCTCATGAGGAAAGCCAAGAAAGTCCTTCCATGACATAGTGAACCGGCCACAGTTTGCTCCTGAAAGATTGCTAGAGCCAACTTGTTTGCAACAAGGTTCATGGTCAGAGATGAGGAAGAAGGCATTTGTGTTGGATCCATTAAAACTGCAGCGCTTGGGAAGGTTGTAAAAGAGGAAGCTGAAGATTTATTTCAACTAAAGTCAACTGCTCATTGAGTAACCAGATTTTATTATTTCTCTCTCTGGGTCTCTTTAAGAGTGCCTGAGCCTTTTTACTCTAGTTATTGTAATCAGCATTTCTCTTTGTTGAGAAAACTCTTTTACTACTGATTTTAAAGTAAGCCAGTTCCCTTCTGTACTTCATATTTTATTGAAATACCTGATCCACCAGCAGACTTACTTCACATAAATACCTACGAGGGGTGATTGATAAGTTTGTGGCCCAAGGTAGAAGGAGTCAATTTTAGAAAACCGAAAACCTAGCACATTTATTTTTCCTACAATTACACACTTAGTTCAGTGGTCGTGGAGCATACGGATCCCTTCTTTGTAGAAGTTGGCATCTTGGACCTCCAGAAATGGTCCACAGCATGGGGTGATTGATAAGTTTGTGGGCTAAGGTAGAAGGAAATGAGTTATTAACTTCAAACTTTCTGCATTTTCATTCAAAGAGTTGAACTTCACATGCATATAACGAGAGCTGTATAACTCATCTCCTTCTACCTTAGGCCACGAACTTATCAATCACCCCTGCTGTGAACCACTTGTACAAAGAAGGGATCTGTATGCTCTACGACCACTGGACTAAGTGTGTACATGTAGGAGGGAACTGTGTTGAAAACTAAATGTGCTAGGTTTTCTAAAATTGACTCCTTCTGCCTTAGGTCATGAACTTATCAGTCACCCCTCGGCCAAATCTTTCGCTGGTCTGGCCAATCTAGCTTTCAGCATCGTTTGCAATAACCCAACTTGAATCCCAATGCATTTCCCCTCCGTGTTTTCATCAACTCCTTCCCCCTCCTGAAGATTCTACTATTGTCCATGCACTGGGTGGCTGGTTAACCTATGAAACAATGTGCCTTTGGGTAGCGGGAGGAAATCCAACGTGGGGTGGCAGGGCAGCATAACGGCTAGCGTACTGCTGTTATAGTGTGAGTGAGCTGGATTCAGCTCCTGTCGCTGCCTGTAAGGAGTTTGTATGTTCTCCCTGTGACTGCGTGGGTTTCCTCTCACATTCCAAAGATGTACGGGTTAGTAGGTTATTTGGTCACGTGGGTGTAATTGGGGGACGTGGGCTCATTGGACCAGACAGGCCCATTGCTGTACTCTACCTCTAAATAAACACATAAACCCGCGCAGTCACGGAGAATGTACGAGGTCCACACAGGCAGGATTGGAGGTCAGTGTCGAACCCGTAAGGTCCATTGTGTTGCCGTCTGTTTATTATTGTCAGACAGAGCACGCCATAGATAATGATTCTGAGGTAGTAAAGAAAAAACAGAATGCTGAAGATAGTGCTGCCGTTGCGGAGAAAGTATAGTGTGGCCAGCCAAACAAGGTACAAGGACAAAGGCAGCCTGGGAAATCAAGAGTTCGTTTTTGGTGTTTGAGATGTCCAGTCAAGGGTCTGATAGCAGTGGGACTGAAGCTGTTCTGGAATATGTGGTGGCTCTTTATGAGCTACTGCCTCGGGGGAAAAGTTTGTCATTGCTGGTCTACAGGCTGAGCCCACTGAAGAAAAAGGGCACATTCTTTCCAAATTGCTTCACTTTCTCAGAGATGACTGCATGTTTACAGGAGTTGTTAATCCGGCTAGTCCTCCTTTTCTCCAGAAGAATTCAGAGAAGGGATTACCTTGATAGACTTTGAGTCCTGTTTTGTGTTCTACCTCCGAGTAAACCAGGCCATTGTTAAGTGAGCTAATTTGTGTTAACTAAAGATGGGTTTACATAATGAACTCTTTCTTTGAGCAAATTAGATTTTGCAGCAAGAACATATGGTTGATATCATTAGGATATGGCTCAAGGAGCTGGCTAACCACAATTTGGAGGTGCCATTCAGAGCTAACAACAGGCTTGACAGTGATGTGATGTGTGTGCCAGAAAATAGCGGCCGGAACTATTGTTCGTACACAGCCTGCACACTGCAAAAGGCTGTACTGGGATTTGAATAACTATTGAGTGATTCAAAGCGATTGTGAATGCCTGCCTTTGTTGTTCCAGCGACAAAGTGTGTCCTTAGTGTCTCATGTCAATAATGGAAAACATATCCACTGAGTCCTGTGACAGGAGCTAAATATATTTAGTAAATCACTGCCAGGTCCTTGGACTAGAAATTTGTCCTCTACTGTATGTGCTCTACAGTGCTGTGCAAAGGTCTCAGGCACATATATTTCACTAGCAACATACACGCCCAAAATGCTGGAGGAGCTCAGCAAGTCAGGCAGCATCTATGTCTTTGACCTGGCTTCATCTATCAACTTCCTGCTAGCCTCCTTCCCCTCCCCACACCTTTTAATTCAGACATCTTCCTTCCCAGTCCTGAAGAAGGGTCTTGGCCTGAAACATTGACTATGTAAAGGTTCAAAGGTTCATTTTATTATTAAAGTATGCACGTACAATATAACTCTGATATTCATCTTCTCCGGATAGTTATGAAATGCAGGAAGACCATGAGAGTTCTTGAAAGAAAAGACGTTAACTTCCTCTTTGGCATGAGAGAGAAAAAGAAATAAAACTCACAAACCCCAAAATCCCCTTCCTGTCCCCACAGAAAAAATGCCATAAGTAATAATCCCGACCCCTTCCTTTGCAGAAAGGAACAGTGACAATAGCATCAAAACTCCTCAACCCTTCCCCCCCACACAAAAAAAATGAACTTATCACTCACCTGCCAATTGGCCACAAGAAAGAAAACTCCAAAAAACTGAAGGAGACCAATCTAAAATACAGTCCAAATCTTATAAACCTCAGGATATTGAAAACATCTTTCTACTGGCATATGAGGAGAGTGGCTGCACAAACTCAGTCCCTCCATGAAGAATGACTGCCATGCCAGGTCCGAACACCACTGACCATCGTCACCCTGGTGGCCTCCATTGGGAGTGATAGCTGACTCCAACTGCATTCACCTCGATGCTTCCCTCTTCCTTGCCTGTTTGAGATGGAGTCATTCATGTCTCTGGTCTCTTCCACGAGGCATCTCTCCAGACATAGCAGAGCTATTAGATTAAAAAAAATAAAAACACAAAATGCTGGCAGAACTCAGCAGGCCAGACAGCATCTATGGGAGGAGGTAGTGACGACGTTTCGGGCTGAAACCCTTCATCAGGAGTGAAGTAACATGGGATGGTCGAGGGCGGATAAGAAGTGGGGGGATTGATGAAGTAGAGAGCTAGGAAGTGATAGGCTGGAGGGGAATGGGCTAGGGGGAAGGTGGAGAATTATGGGAAATAAAAGAGAAAGAAAGGTAGGGCTGGGGGGAGATTATAGTGAGGGGGGAAAAAAGAGAGAGAAAGAGAACCAGACTAATAGATAGAGATGGGGGAAAGGGGGTGGGCAGGGGTATCAATGGAGGTCTGTGAGTTGGATGTTCATGCCGGCAGGTAGGAGGCTACCTCGGCAGGAGATAAGGTATTGCTCCATCAACCTGTGTGTGGCCTCATCTTGATGGTAGAGGAGGCCGTGGACAGACATGTTGAAGTAGGAGTGGTCTGTGGAATTGAAGTGTGGGGCCACAGGGAGATCCCACCACTGCTGGAGGACTGAGCGCTGGTGTTCGGCAAAACGGTCTCCCAGTCTGCGGCGGGTCTTCCCCAATGTATAAATGGCCACATCGGGAGCACTGAATACAGTATATCACCCCAGTTGACTCGCAGGTGAAGTGGTGCCACACCTGAAAGGACTGTCTGGGGCCTGGGATGGTGGTGAGGGAAGAAGTGTGGGGGCAGGTGTAGCACTTCTTCTGTTTGCAGGAATGAGTGCCCAGAGGGAGGTCGGTGGGGAGGGATGGGGGGGATGAATGTACAAGGGAGTCGCGTAGGGAGCGATCTCTGCGGAAAGCCGAGAGTGGGGGAGGGCAAGATGTGGCTGGTGGTGGGATCACGTAGGAGGTGGCGGAAGTTACGGAGGATTATACATTGGATCTGTAGGCTGGTAGGGTGATAGGTGAGGACCAGGGGGACTCTATCCCTGGTGGGCTGGCGGGGGGATGGGGTGAGGGCAGAGGTGCGTGAAATATGGGAGATGCGATGCAGGGCAGAGTTGATAGTGGACGAAGGGAAGCCCCTTTCTTTAAAAAAGGAAGACATCTCCTTTGTCCTAGAATGAAAGGCCTCATCCTGAGAGCAGATGCGGCGGAGGCGGAGGAATCGAGAGAAAGGGATAGCATTTTTGCAGGAGACAGGGTGGGAGGAGGAATAGTCTAGGTAGCTGTGGGAGTTAGTAGGTTTGTAGTAGACGTTGGTGGATAGGCTGTCTCCAGAGATAGGAGCAGAATGATCTAGAAAGGGGAGGGAGGTGTCGGAAATAGACCAGGTGAATTTGAGGGCAGAGTGAAAGTTGGAGGCGAAGTTAATGAAGTCGACGAGCTCAGCATGCGTGCAGGAAGCAGCACCGATGCAGTCGTCGATATAAAGCAAGAAAAGAGGAGGACAGATACCGGTGTAGGCTTGGAACATAGATTGCTCCACATGGCCGACAAAAAGGCAGGCATAGCTAACAGAAGAAGTGCTACACCTGCCCCCACACTTCTTCCCTCATCACCATCCCAGGCCCCAGACAATCCTTTCAGGTGAGGCAGCACTTCACCTGCGAGTCAACTGGGGTGATATACTGTATCCGGTGCTCCTGATGTGGCCATTTATACATTGGGGAGACCTGCCGCAGACTGGGAGACCGTTTCTCCGAACGCCGGCGTTCAGTCCTCCAGCAGTGGCGGGATCTCCCTGTGGCCACACACTTCAATTCCACAGGCCACTCCCACTCCGACATGTCTGTCCATGGCCTCCTCTACTGTCACAATGAGGCCACACGCAGTGTCGATGGAGCAACACCTTATCTCCCGCCTAGGTAGCCTCCTACCTGCCGGCATGAACATCCAACTGACAGACCTCTGTTGATACCCCTGCCCCCGCTTACCCCCATCCCTATCTATTATTTTAGTCTGATTCTCTTTCTCTCTCTTTTCCCCCCTCACTATAATCTCCCCCCAGCCCTACCTTTCTTTCTCTTTTATTTCCCATAATTCTCCACCTTCCCCCAGCCCATTTCCCTCCAGCCTATCACTTCCTAGCTCTCTACTTCATCCCTCCTCCCACTTCTTATCCCCCCTCAACCATCCCATGTTACTTCATTCCTGATGAAGGGTTTCGGCCCAAAACGTTGTCACTACCTCCTCCCATAGATGCTGTCTGGCCTGCTGAGTTCTGCCAGCATTTTGTGTTTTTATTTATTTCCAGCATCTGCAGATTCACTTGTGAGAGCTATTAGATTATCCAATTGTGTTCCAAACTACATGTCACAGTCTCCAACCATTTCTGTAACAGAAACAAGACAAAAAGAACTAGCAGAAGGCATAGAAAAAGTGAAATAGTTGAAGAGATTGTCTATTTGGAAGATGTTGCCTGAGGAATCATTGTTCATTGGCGCCATCTTGACTGGAAGCCATTTCTATCCATTTCCATAGATGCTGCCTGGCCTGCTGAGTTCCTGCAGCATTTTACAGTCGGCCCTCATCCGCGAATTTCACATCTGCGAATTCAACCAACAGCAAATCGCAAAATCCCAGAAGTGCTTTTCCAGCACTTGTTGTTCGAGCATATACAAACTCTTTTTTCTTGTCATTAATCCCTAAACAATGCAGTATAACAACTATTTTACATAGCATTTACATTGTATTAGGTATTATAAGTAATCTAGAGATGATTTAAAGTATACAGGAGGATGTGCCTGGGTTATCGTGGATCGGGATCGAAAAAAATCGGAAGTTCTCTTACTAAGTAAATCGAAACAGGTATATCCGGTATTATTTAGCATCAGTCAAACGTTTGTATTAGTATATAGAATATATTTTACCTTTCTATGCATATAAAACACCTAATAACGTATGTTTCAGCGCTGGACTCGGGACAGTGGCAGACCGCTTTTGAGTGCGCTCTCCATCCGTGGCGGGTTGATGTGGAAGATCAAAAACTCAAAACCCCAAACTCAAAATCAGGGCAGGGCCTTTCTCACTTTATCCTTTAAAATTGTTCCGATGGTTGACTGACAAAGCCTAACGCTTTTCCAGTGACCGATGGCATTTCACCTCTTTCCGATCGCTTTATTATTTCCACTTTATTTTCAATCGTGATCGTGATTATTTTCGTGAACAGAAACACTGCGCATTCAGAGCTCTGACGCCTGGTCCTAATGTCCACCGCAGTGAAATAGGTCTGGGGTTCCACAGGGTCCTAAGATCCACCGCATTGAGAAAGGTTGAATAAGGGACGAGCATCCGCAAATTTTGGTATCCGCGAGGGGTCTTGGAACCAATCCCTCACAGATAAGGAGGGCCGACTATGTATTGGTCTGGACTTCCAGCATCAGCAGACTTTCTCATGTGTATATTTAGTTAGAGTGCTTAAGACTTTAGCATGGTACTGAAGTAATTTTATGCATTGGACTGTAACTGCTGCTATAAAAAACAAGTATCTTGACATAAGTGAGTGATGATAAACCTGATTCTGATATGGGTCTCTGTTGTGGACTGTGAGTGGGAAGGGGGCAGGGAGAGAGAATCATGGATGGGAAAAGGAGAAGGGAAGCACCAGAGAGATATTCTTCAATTGTTTGGAATCAAATTACCTTGCCTGGTGTTTCAAAGCTGGGTGTGCAATTACCTTGCCTGATGTCTCAGGGGTGGGTGTGTCTGCAACTGTGCCACTCCCCACCGCTGGCACTCCTTCTCTGCCACCTGGCTCACACCTCTCACCATTCCCAATATCCTCTACTCCCGCTGGATTTACCAACTTGCTCTCCACTCCACGTTGTCAAATACAGTACTGTGCAAAAGTCTTAGGCATCCTAGCTATATAGATACATGCCTAAGACTTTGCAGAGTACCGTACCTGAGATGTGATAGAATGCAATTGTTGAGCTTGCTTTCTGAAGTTAAAATGACACTGCAGTTACTACAAAGGATGGCAGGAACAGGGGGAACAGAGGGTATATATCAATGAATCCCTGAAGGTGGCGGTGCAAGATAAAAGAGACGACCATTACGCTGTAAGACCACAAGGTAAAGGAGCAGAACTAGACCATTCAGCCCATCGAGTCTGATCTGCCATTCCGGCACAGTTGATTTATTATCCCTCTCAATCCCATTCTCATGCCTTCTTCCAATAACCTTTGATGCCCTTACTAATTAAGGACCTGTCAATCTATACTTTAAATGCAGTGGCATACAAAAGTTTGGGCACCCCTGGTCAAAATTTCTGTTACTGTGAATAGTTAAGTGAGTAGAAGATGTACTGATCTCCAAAAGTCATAAATTAAAGATGAAGCACTCTTTTCAGCATTTTAAGCAAGAATTGTGTATTATTTTGTTTTCTACAATTGTAAAGTGAAAAAAAGGAAAGGAGCACCATGCAAAAGTTTGGGCATCCCAAGAGATTTGAGCTCTCAGATAACTTTTACCAAGGTCTCAGAACTTAATTAGCTTGTTAGGGCTATGGCTTGTTCACAGTCATCGTTAGGAAAGGGCAGGTGATGCAAATTTCAAAGCTTTATTAATATCCTGACTCCTCAAACCTTGTCCCAACAATCAGCAACCATGGGATCCTCTAACTGATGCCCACAAAGCAGGAGAAGGCTATAAGAAGATAGCAAAATATTTTCAGGTAGCCATGTCCTCAGTTCATAATGTAATTAAGAAATGGCAGTTAACAGGAACGGTGGAGGTCAAGTTGAGGTCTGGAAGACCAAGAAAACTTTCTGAGAGAGCTTCTTGTAGGATTGCTAGATAGACAAATGAAAACCCTTGTTTGACTGCCAAAGACCTTGGAGTGGTGGTGCACTGTTTTACTGTGCAGTGACACCTGCACAAATATGACCTTCATGGAAGAGTCATCAGAAGAAAACCCTTCCTGCATCCTCATCACAATATTCAGCATCAGAAATTTGCAAAAGAACATCTAAACAAGCCTGTTGCATTTTGGCAACAAGTCCTGTGGACCGATGAAGTAAAAATAGAACTCTTTAGCTGCAGTGAGCAAAGGTACGTTTGGAGAATTTCATGAAAAGAACACCTCTCCAACTGTTAAGCACAAGGGTGGATCGATCATGCTTTGAGATGCTGTTGCAGCCAGTGGCATAGGGAACATTTCACTGGTCGAAGGAAGAATGAATTCAATTAAATACCAGCAAATTCTGGAAGCAAACATCACACCATCTGTAAAAAAGCTGAAGATGAAAAGAGGATGGCTTCTGCAACGGAATAATGATCCTAAACTCACCTCAAAATCCACAATGGACTATTTCAAGAGGCGCAAGCTGAAGGTTTTGCCATGGCCTTCACAGTCCCCCGTCATTGAAAATCTGTGGATAGACCTCAAAAAAGCAGTGCATGCAAGACGGGCCAAGAATCTCACAGTACTAGAAGCCTTTTGCAAGGAAGAATGGGTGAAAATCCCCCAAACAAGAGTTGAATGACTCTTAGCTGGCTACAGAAAGCGTTTACAAGCTGTGATACTTGCCAAAGGGGGTATTTCTAATTACTGACCATGCAGGGTGCCCAAGCTTTGCTTCAGGCCCTTTTCCTTTTTTGTTATTTTGTGACTGTAGAAGATGAAAATAAAAAAGTAATCTTGCTTAAAAAATTAAAGAAATGTGTCATCTTTAACCTTATGCCTTTTGGAAATCAGGTCATCTCTTACTTGATTAGCTGTTCACAGTAACAAATTTTGACCAGGAGTGCCCAAACTTTTCCACGCCACTGTATACCCAATGACTGGCCTCTACAGCTGTCTGAGGCATTGAATTCCACAGATTCACCACACTCTAGTTAAAGAAATTCATCCTCATCTCTGTTCTAGCCTTCTATTCTGAGGCTGTGCCCTTTGGTCCTAGACTCCCCCACTATAGGAAAAATCCTCTGAATGTCCATTCTCTGTAGGCCTTTCAATATTCGATAGGTTTCCACGAGATTCCCCCCTCATTCTTCTAAATGCCAGTGAGTAAAGGCCCAGAGCCATCAAAATGTTCCTCATACCTTAACCCTTTCCAGTGTGAGCACATCTGCTCTCAGTTAATGGGCTCAACACTGTTTACAATACTCCAAGAGTCATCTGACCAATATCCTATAAACCCCCAGCTGGTAAAGGAGGCAGCAACGTGGCTCTGCAATGACTTCAGGTTTAATACAGCGTCAATCCTGTCAGAGCTGGTGATACTTTATAGTTTATTTAGAGTTCATATGAAAGACCTCGACCTGAAGCACCGACTTCATTTTTCTACATAGGTACTGCTTGATCTGTTACGCTCCTCCAACTTCTTGTGTGTTGCATTAGAAGCATTATAGGAATGGGGGATTAGATTGGGGAAGCTGGACTTGTTCTCCTTGGAGCAAAGGAACTTGAAGATTTGCTGGAGGTGGGCAAAATCGTGACGTGTTCAGAGCGGGCGGATAGGGAGAAACCGTTCCTGATGCTGGACAGATGAGGACTCAGGGCAGTGTCAAAGTTTGCAAAAAATTACTGGGGAGTATGCTGAAGAGCTTTTGGTGCAGAGGGTTGTTCTGCTCCGAAACTCATTGTTTGTAGGGGTGGTAGAATGAGGACTTCAAAGAAAAATTGGAGAGGCACTTAAAGAAATTTGTAGGGCCTTGAGGAAAGAGTAAGAGAATGGAGATGATGGCAAGGTCTACCAGGAGCTAGCACAGATGCAATGGGCAGAATGGCCCTACTTTTCTTCGTTAGTCTGTCCTTTCATGAAAATCCGATAAACTAGGATAGCAGTCACTAATCTCCATTCTGCATAACTCTGCATAGATATTATCCTGGGTGCCAACTTGATGCATTTAAAGATGAGCTAATGTACTAATTGTATTGGTCTTAATGTGAAAGAGGTTTGGCTTCTATGTACCTCTAAATAGCAGTGTTGGCAATAGTGACTAATGGAATCAATGGTAATGTGATAATGATTTGAATGCTCACAATAATTGATCAGTATTAGTACTTGCTATGACTAATGTAAAGTGATGTGTTGATGGAGGATATATACGTGCACCCACTCAAATTATCCCTCTGTGACATGGTGATGATTTTGAAATTCATGTATTTTATGGGCTACATGTCCCAAAATGGATGTATCAGCCAGCAGTGTTCCCAGGGGAATATCATCATCACTATTCCTGATTTTTCTACTGCATTTTATGTCTTGCTTGAGAAAATGAAGCCTATTGTTCTTTGGAATTGGGGCTGAGTGGGTAAAAATGAGACCTTTCAATTCCTGTATATGTCCCAACTTTCTGTCTGATTCACTTCTTCTTTTACTCTGAGTAAATGGTTGCAACCCCTTGTTTCCTTTACTATGGAAACTGAGGGAAGTGATTGTCACGACTTTGTTGATCATCTTTGCATCTTCACTGGCCGCAGGACTAGTACCAAATAATTGGAGGATGGCAAATGTTATTGCTTTGTTCAAGAAAGGGAGTAGGGATAACCCTGGGATTTACAGAGTCTTCAGTAGTGAGTAAATTATTGGAGAAGTTTGTTAGAGACAGAATTTATGAGCATTTCAAGAAGCGTAGTCTGATTAAGGATAGTCAGCATGGCTTTGTAAGTGGACAGGCTGTGCCTTATGAGCCTGATTGGGTAAGTCATTAAGTATGTTTAAAGTGGAGGTTGATAGGTTCTTGATAAGTTAGGGCATCAAAGGTTACAGAGAGAAGGCAGGAGAATGGGGTTAAGAGGATAATAAATCAGCCACTAAGGACTGGCGGAGCAGGTTTGATTGGCTGAATGGCCTAATTCTGCTCCTATGTTTTATGGCCTAATTGTCTTACTGAATTCTTTGAGGATGTGACAAAGCACATTAATGAAGGTAGAGCAATGATGTGGCGTATGTGAATTTTAGTAAGGTGGTCGGCTCTCTGTGGTAGGCTTATTCAGAAAGTTAAAAGGCATGCAGGAAACTTGGCTGAGTGGATTCAGAATTAACTTGAACAGGTGGTTGTAGACGGATCGAATTCTGCCTGTATCTCTGTGTTCCGTAGGGTTCTGTGCTGGGATGCCTGCTCTTCAAGTCAAGTCAACTTTTATTGTCATTTCGACCATAACTGCTGGTACAGTGCATAGTAAAAATGAGACAACGTTTTTCAGGACCATGGTTTACATGACACAGTACAAAAAACTAGACTGAACTACGTAATTAAAAAAACACAGTTCTCTGCTATACTACAGACCTACACTGGACTGCATAAAGTGCACAAAAACAGTGCAGACATTACAATAAATAATAAACAGGACAGTAGGGCAAGGTGTCAGTCCAGGCTTCGGGTATTGAGGAGTCTGATAGCTTGGGGGAAGAAACTGTTACATAGTCTGGTCGTAAGAGCCCGAATGCTTCGGAGCCTTTTCCCAGATGGCAGGAGGGAGAAGAGATTGTATGAGGGGTGCATGGGGTCCTTCATAATGCTGTTTCCTTTGCGGATGCAGCGTGTAGTGTAAATGTCCGTGATGGCGGGACGAGAGACCCCGATGATCTTCTCAGCTGACCTCACTATCCGCTGCAGGGTCTTGTGATCCGAGATGGTGCAATTTCCGAACCAGGCAGTGATGCAGTTGCTCAGGACGCTCTCAATACAACCCCTGTAGAATGTGATGAGGATGTGGGGTGGGAGATGGACTTTCCTCAGCCTTCGCAAAAAGTAGAGACACTGCTGGGCTTTCTTTGCTATGGAGCTGGTGTTGAGGGACCAGGTGAGATTCTCCGTCAGGTGAACACCAAGAAATCTGGTGCTCTTTACGATCTCTACCAAGGAGTCGTTGATGTTCAGCGGGGAGTGGTCGCTCCGTGCCCTCCTGAAGTCAACAACCATCTCTTTTGTTTTGTTCACATTAAGAGACAGGTTGTTGGCTCTGCACCAGTCCGTTAGCCACTGCACCTCCTCTCTGTAAGCTGACTCGTCGTTCTTGCTGATGAGACCCATCACGGTGGTGTCATCAGCGAACTTGATGATATAGTTCGAGCTGTGTGTTGCAGCACAGTCGTGGATCAGCAGGGTGAACAGCAGTGGACTGAGCACCCAACCCTGGGGAGCCCCCATGCTCAGTGTGATGGTGTTGGAGATGCTGCTCCCGATCCA
This sequence comes from Hemitrygon akajei, assembly GCF_048418815.1. NCBI lineage: Eukaryota > Metazoa > Chordata > Chondrichthyes > Myliobatiformes > Dasyatidae > Hemitrygon > Hemitrygon akajei. The sequence continues at coordinate 24,799,536 of NC_133144.1, forward strand.
GACTGACTGAGGTCTCCCAGTCAGGAAGTCTAGGATCCAGTTGCAGAGGGAGGTGTTCAAGCCCAATAGGCTCAGCTTTCCAATCAGTTTCTGAGGGATGATTGTGTTGAATGCTGAACTAAAGTCTATGAACAGCTTTATATAAATTATTTGAATGAGGAAGTGGAAGTGTGGATTAGTAAGTTTACAGATGACACAAAGATTGTTGTTGTGATATTGTAGAAAGTTGTCGTGGGTTACAATGGGATATTGTCAGGATGCAGAGTTCGGCAGAGAAGTGGCAGATGGAGTTCATCCTGGAAAAATATGAAGTGATTCACTTTGGAAGGTCAGATTTCAGGGCAAAATACAGGGTAAATGGCAAGATTATTATTATAATAATAATGATGTGGAAGCTTTAGAGGGGGTACAGAGGAGATTTACCAGGATGCTTCCTGGATTAGGGCACATGTCCACTGAGGATAGGTTGAGAGAACTAGTGCTTTTCTCTTTGGAGTGCAGGACAAACTTCCATAGATGTTTAGTGAAGAGTATATTGACTGACTGCATCACAGACTGGTATGAAAACACTAATGCCCTTGAATTCCATATCCTCTCAAAGCCCAACCCCACCCTACCATTGAGCACATCTGCACAAAGCTTTGTTACAGGAAGACAGCATCCATCATCAGGGATGCCTACTGCCCAGGACATGCTCTCTTCTCACTGCTGTCATCAGGAAGAATGTACAAGAGTCTCAGGACTCACATCACCAGGTTCAGGAACAGTTATTACCTTTCAAACATCAAGCTCTTGAACCAAGGAAGATAACTTCACTTGCCCCTTCACTGAACTGTTCCTACAGCCTATAGATTCCCTTACAAGGACTCTTCATCTCATGTTCTCAGTATTAATTGCTTATTTATTTATTATTATTATTATTATTTTTTTTGTATTTGCACAGTTCATTGTCTTTTGCACACTAGTTGAACACCCAAGTTGGTGCAGTCTTTCATTGATTCTATTATGGTTATTCTATTATAGGTTATTGAGTATGCACACAAGAAAATATATCTCTGGGTTGTATATATGTATCTCAGGGTGACATATATGTACTTTGATAATAAATTTACTTTGGATTTTGAAGAGGAGAGGTTACTTAATAAGGATGTACAAAATGATAAGAGGCATAGATCAAGTAGACAGCCAGGGATATTTCCCCAGGACAGAAATGGCTAATATCGGACGGCATAATTTTAAGTTGATTGAAGGAAAGTATAGGAGGGATATCAGAGGTAGATTTTTTACACAGGTATTGGAACGTACTGCCAGGTTGGTAGTAGAGGCAGATACTTCAGTCACATTAAAGAAATTCTTAAATAGGCACATGAATGATAGAAAAATTGAGGGCTGTGCAGGAGAGAAGGGTTAGATTGATCTTAGATTGCAAGATTGGCACAAGATCATGGGCTGAAGGGCCTGTAATGTTCTGTGTTCTTTCTTGCTGATAAACTGGACGTCCTGTTGCAGACAGATTGATGATATCATTAAGTGTCAAATATGCTGGGGAAATGACATCAGCATTTTGGGTAAATCATTGCAGGGAGTACCCAGCCCAATTTCTTGATGGGCTGGACTTTTTCCCAGAAGGAGACTCAATTAGCTGTGGACAAAAGTTTTATATATTTTTGATTTATGGAGAAGCAAAGGTGCCAGTGGTCTGTTTATTTGAAGTTCCAGGTTTAGATTATGTAAACAATGAAAAACCCATTCAAGGGATGTTGACCTGGTGAAGTTCATTGACCTTTTGTTATTTGAGATTTAGGAATTAGCATCATAGGGTTGTACAGAAAGGAAACAGGCCCTTTTCCCAGCTGGTCTATGCTGACAAGATTCCCACTGAGCCCCATTTGCCTGGATGTGGCCCAAATCCCTCTGTATATGTCATCATATACATCCCTGAGTTTCATTTTCTTGCGGGCATACTCTTTAAGTACAATAATCATAATAGAATCAGTGAAAGACCACACCCAACAGGGTGGAGAACCAGTGTGAAAAATACAACAAACTGCAAAGACAAAAGAATAAAAAAGAAATACGAGAGGTGATTGATGAGTTTGTGGCCTTAAGGTAGAAGGAGATGAGTTATACAGCTCTAGTTACATGCACATGAAGGTCAACATTTTGAGTGATTATGCAGAAAGTTTGAAGTTAATAACTCATTTTCTTCTACTTTAGGCCATGAACCTATCAATCACCCCTGATGAATTATTAACTGATGAGTTATTGCGTAGAACTGCATGTGCATGTAACGAGAGCTGTATAACTCATCTCCTTCTACCTTAGGCCACAAACTTATCAATCACCCCTGCTGTGGACACTTTCTGGAGGTCCAAGATCCGTATGCTCCACGACCACTGGACTAAGTGTGTAAATGTAGGAGGGGACTATTTTGAAAAATAAATGTGCTAGGTTTTCTAAAATTGACTCCTTCTACCTTAGGCCATGAACTTATCAATCACCCCTCGTAATATTAATAAATAATTAAGCAATAAATATCGAGGATGTGAAATGAAGAATCCTTGAAAGTGGTGGGAACAACTCAGTGATGGGGCAGGTGAAGTTTTCATCTTAAGCAGATGAGACCTTATTTTGAAATTACACCTCTCCAGGCCTTTTTACATTCCTCCACAAGCCTTTCTCTGAAACATCCCGTCAGCTCTATGGAATTTGGAGCTATTTCAAGTGCTAATGCCGACAAGTTGATAATTGCGTTTTGGAGAAGTTCACTACAAAACAGCAGGGTTTGGGCAGATTAAGAGGCAGGGTCATATAAAAAATGACAGAAGATTAACACAAAATTAAATACAAATGCTGTTTAATTATACTTCCATCTGAAACACATTGAGATTTTGGCATGTATGTGAAGATGACAGAGTCTGTGGCTGCTGAAGGATTTCTGCAACCCTTTGGTCACTCAGTCCTTGCAGAGTGAGAGTGAGTGAGTGTGTGTGTGTGTGTGTGTGTGTGTGTGTGTGTGTGTGTGTGTGTGTGTGTGTGTGTGTGTGTGTGTGTGTGTGTGTGTGTGTGTGTGTGTGTGTGTGTGTGTGTGTGTGTGTGTGTGTGTGAGAGAGAGAGAGAGAGTTTGTGGGTAGGAAGGAGGTTGTTTTGTTGTCGCTGTTTTGTTGAAAGGGAAAATATTTAAAGAAAACATGAGAAAGAACTTCTTCACTGAGAGGGTGTAAATGCGGAACGAGCTGCCAATAGAAATGGTAGATGAGAGTTTAATTTCAATATTTAAGAGAAGTTTGGATAAGTAGATGGATGGGATGGGTATGGATACTATGGTCCTGGATAGTACTAGGCATAATAATTATTTGGCATGGACTAGATGGGCTTCAGTGCTCAATGATAATGTACATAGGACTGGGAGGAGGGGAAGGAGGACAGGGGCAGCAAATCGAATAGGAAGAGGTGGCTCTTGCATGCAGTAAAGAAATTAGGCTGGGTAACCATTTCGTAGAGATTATTCATCTTGTCCCTCTGCTTCCAGAAAATTAAAGAGAAAGATAAGATTAACTTTATTTGTCACATGTACAGTGCCAATAAAAAGTATTCACCTTCCCTTGGAAGCTTTCATGTTTTATTGTTTTACAATATTGAATCACAATGGATTTATTTTGGCTTTTTTGACAGTGATCAACAGAAAAGGACTTCCGTGTCAAAATGGAAGCATCTCTACAAAGAGATTTAAATTAATTATACATATAAAGCACATAGTAATTGATTCTATAAGTATTCACACTCTTCAAATCAGTATTTAGTAGATGCACCTTTGGCAGAAATTACAGCCTTGAGTCTGTGTGGATAGGTCTCTATCAGCTTTACACATCTGGACACAGCAATTTTTCCCCATTCTTCTTTACCAAACTGTTCAAGCTCTGTCAGATTGAATGGGAATCATGAGTGAACAAACTTTTTCAAGTCCAGCTACAAATTCTCAATTGGATTGAGGTCTGGACTCTGATTTGGCCTCTCCAGGACATTAACTTTGTTGTTCTTAAGCCATTCCTATGAAGCTTTAGCTTTAAGCTTGCAGTCATTGCCTTACTGAAAAACAAATCTCCCAAATCGCAGTTCTCTTGCAGACAGCATCAGGTTTTCCCCCAGGGTTTCCCTGTATTTTCCTGCATTCATTTTACCCTCTACCCTCACAAGCCTTCCAGGGCCTGCTTCAATGAAGCATCCCCACAGCGTGAGGCAGCCACCACCATGCTTCACAGTATGGATGGTGTGTTTTTGATGATGTGTGGTGTTTGGCTTATGCCAAACATAATCTTTAGACTGATGGCTAAAATGCTTAATTTGGGCTTCATTACACCGTAGAATCTTTTTCCAACTGAGTTTAGAGTCTCCCACATGCCTTCTGGCAAACTCTAGCTGAGATTTCATGCAAATTTTTCTCAACAGTGGCTTTCTCTTTGCCATTCTCCCATAAAGCTGCAACTGATGAAGCACCCCAGCAACAGTTGTCATATGTGCTGTCTCTCTCATCTCTGCCACTGAAACTTGTAACTCCTCCTGATCTGTCACTCAGTTTTTAAAGACGGCCTCCTGTAGGCAGATTTACAGCTGTACCATATTCTTTACATTTCTTGATGATTGACTAACAGTACTCCAAGGGATATTCAGTGACTTGGAAATTTTCTTGTATCTATCTCCTGACTTGTGCTTTTCAATAACTTATTCACGGAGTTGATTGGAGTGTTCTTTTGCCTTCATGGTGTAGCGTTTGATACTGACTCGCCAGCAATATCAAGATACAAGTGTATTTTTACTACAATCAATTGAAACACCTTGTTTGTACACAGGTCTCCAAAAACAGATCTCTGCTTAACTAATTATGTGACTTCTAAAACCAATTGGCTGCACCAGTGATGATTTGGTGCATCACATTAAAGGGGTTGAATATTTCTGCAATCAATTGTTTTGTGTTTTATATTTGTAATTAATTTAGATCACTTTGTAGAGATCTATTTTTACTTTGACACAAAAGAGTCATTTTCTGTTGATCAGTGTGAAATAAACCAAATTAAGTCCACTGTGATTCAATGTTGTAAAACAACAAACCATGAAAACTTCCAAGGGGAGGTAAATAATTTTTTAATAGGCACTGTACATTGAAACATCAAAAGACATAGTGTACCAAATCAAATCAGCCAGGATTGTGCTTCAGACAGCTCTCAAGTGTCACACATTTCCCGTGCTAACATAGCATGTGCACACTTAACAATCCTAGCCTACACATCTTTGAAATGTGACAGAAAACCAGTACTGCTGGAAGAAACCCACCTGGTTACTGGGAGAATATACAAATTCCTTACAGACAGCAGCGGAAATTGAACGCTTATTGGGTCTCGCTGGTGTCTTTTGGTCTTAGCAAAGTGTTTGTGCTAATGGCTTCACTAGCACACCACCCACAATAAACTGTGGACGGATGTCGTAAATTGCAAATTTATTGACAACACGACAGCTTTTAGTGAGTTAAAGAGGCTAAAGAGGAGAGCATTGGATTCATAATAGATAGTCAATGTATGTATGTATGGTATCCGTTAGTCTCGCGAGACCATGGATCTGCGCCTGGAAAGTCTTCTCCAGGGCACAGGCCTGGGCAAGGTTGTATGGAAGACCGGCTGTTCCCCATGCAGCAAATCTCCCTCTCTACGCCACCGATGTTGTCCAAGAGAAGGGCAAGGGTCAATACGGCTTGGCACCAGTGTCATCGCAGGAATTGCCAGAACGAAGTTGAAGGCAATGTCGGACTGCCTTAGGGACTCCAGCTGCGGATTTGTCCTCAGGGTTTACTCCCAAAGTCTTTCCCACGAGTGGGTATGGCCGCAAGGCAACGGAGGTTTGAAATCAGAGTTTTCCCTCTCTTAGATGGACTGCCTTCCCAGGCTGACGAGCTCCATCTATACATATATATATGTATTATTATTATTACTATCATTATTATTATGTGATTTTCTTTCTATTTGCACAGTCTTCCATTGCACATTGTCATTTGTCTGTTTTTGTGTGTAGTTTTTCACTGATTCTGTTGTATTTCTCTGTCCTGTGAAAGCCCGCAATAAAATGAATTTCAGGGTAGTTATTATATGATGACATGTATATTCTTTGATCATAAATTTATTTTGAACATGTGCTTAAAATCTCAGCAGAGTAGACCCAGGCTTGATTGACAGGAGAATTGCCCAATTACCTCCACTTTGATGGGTTATAATAATGACAATATTTTCAGCTAACATTAGGTGAAAGTCTCGCAAGAGACGCCCACATCCCAATGAAGAACAGCAACGTATGATTGGTTTAAGAAATATGCCAATTGTTTCACCTGCAATGAATTTCACACAACAGTTTAATGGGAGTCATTACCAGAGCTGACAACATTGGATCTCTTGCAAATCTTCCGTATAAATTCTTTTTGCTCTAGCCAAACAACTTATTGAAATAATTTATATTGGTCTGCTCTGCATGACATTGACTCCTATGTTTAAGGTCCCCACTCACTGGAAACAAATGAACAGAATATGTTGTTTCTCTCTTAATGTACTGGTTGGTTGTGTTTATGCAACACCGAAACTGAAGAACTCAGTGCTGTGGTTTTGTATGTTGAAATTACACAAAACAATCTATGAAGCAGCGGGTATTGTTGGTGCCTGATGGGGGGATATGAGTTATTGTATCAGTTGATATCAGTCTGAAGTTAATTGTTCCTCTCAGCTGGACAAGGGTATTGTAGCACAGTCAAGAGGTTCAGTTGTTGATCAGAGCAGTTACCAGAATGGGGAAGAAATCTGAACTAAGTGACACTGACCATGGAATGATTATTGGTGCTAATCAGTAATTCAGTGTCTCAGAAACTGCTGACCACCTGGGATTTTTATGCACAACGGTCTCTGGAGTATACAGAGAAACAGAACACATCCACTGAGTGGCAGTTCTGTGGGTGAAAGCGCCTTGTTGAGAGAGGTCAGAGGGGAATAGCCAGACTAGTACAAGCTGATAGGAAGGTGACAATAACTCAAGTAGCTATGTATTACAACAGGAGAACATCTCTGAATGCACAGCTAGCCAAACCTTGAAGTGGATGGACTACACCAGCAGCAGGCCACAAACATACACTCAGTGGCTACTTTATTAGTGATGTGGGTCTGATAACATGTAGACTAATGACTCGGAGACATCAGTTTATATATCTCCCTTTCAGAATCAGCAGTAAGGCTATTATCACTGACAAATGTCATGGAATTTATTGTTTTCTTGCAGCAGTTCAGGACAATACATTAAAATACTAGAAGTTAGAATAAGAAATATATCAAAAAATAAGTAGGTAGTGCAAAAAGAGAGCAAAACAGTGAGGCCGTGTTCAAGGGTTCATGGACGAGTCACAAATCTGATGGCACAGGGGAAGAATCTGCTCCTTAAATGTTGACTGTATACCTTCAAGCTCCTTTACCTTCTCCCTGACGGGAAGAGTCATGTCCTGGTTGATTGGGGCCGTAATAATGGATGCTGCCTTTTTGAGGCATCATCTGTTGAAGATGACTTTGAATGTGGAGAGGCCAGTGCCCACGATGGAGCTGTCTGAGGTTACAACTCTGCAGCTTTTTCCAGCACTGAGCATTGGCCCCTGCATACCAGATGGTGACGTAACCAGTCAGAATGCTCTCCACAGTATATCTGTAGAAAATTGCTAGACTATTTGGTGACATACCAAATCACCTTTTTAAATTTAGTTGAATTTAAATGCATTCAATAAAACAAGTCTGATATAACAAGGTAGGATTACAAAATGGTGATCAATTGTCACCACAGCACATCGTGTTCATTCATATCCTACAAGGATGGAAATCTGCACCCTTACCCAGGTGGAGGACTTTCTGCCTGCTGAAAAGACTTAGCAAGAATGGTTAGTTTATTCAATAATAGAAATCAGGTGCTGTGGTTTCTACACTAGTTTGCAGTCTTCATCTTGCCTGAAATAACTATTTGTGAGTAGCGTACTTTTTTGGATTGTGATTTAATTTAGTGTCTGAGCTGTCTCCTACTCATGCCTGTGTATACACGAGGTGAATCATCCTTGGAACTGGAATTGGTTTACTATTGTCACATGTACTGAGATACAGTGACAAGCTCGTCTTGCATACAGATTAGATCATTACATAGTGTATTCAGTTAAGACAATAACATCCCATTACCGGAAGGATGCAGAGGTTTACCAAGACGCTACCTGGATAAGAGGGCATGTGCTATATGGAGAGGCTGGACAAATTTGTGTTGTTTTCTCTGGAGTTACAGAAGTTAAGGGGAAACCTTATAGGTGACCGTCAAATACCTTTTTTTTTGTTACAGTGCACTTATGTATTCACCTTGGTAATGCTAAAATAGCTGTCTGTGCTTCTAAGAGAAAAAGGTGTTGTCATTTTGCATGGGTGGAGTAGAATGAAGAGTTGCCATGTTCTAGAAAGGATGACGTTCGAATGCTTTTCCCAGGTTTGGTGAGGAATGAATTGTCACTGCTGCATTGGTTCCGTATATTTTACTTTAGTTATTTTCATACTGCATATGTAACAAGGGTGTGGTCTGAAGTTAAACTGAGATTGTAATAGCGGGAATTGTTTTTTAAAATTTACTTTGCTGTTTTTATTTTGATACCCTTTTTCTGCAATAAAGCATCTAAAACAGATAAAGGAATTTAAGACCTGGAAAAGTATGCGTGTGTATTTTTCCCCAGGCTACAAAATAGAAGATGATAAGATTACGTGTGAGAAACTTATGAGAATAGGCATCTGATGTATTTTACTCAGGGTTAAAATGTCTAATATTAGAGGGCAAGCATTAAAGGTGAAGGGGGTGGGGGTAAGTTCAAAGGAGCTGTGTGGGGCCAGCATTTTTTTTTACAGAGAGTAGGAGGTTGCTGGAACTCACTGCCTGGGAAAGTGGTGGAAACAGACATGATAGTGGGATTTAAGAGACATGAACATGCAGAGTATGGGGGAGGAAGGAAATAAAGACTACGTGCAGGCAGATGCGTTTAGTTTCATTTGATATCATGGTTGGTACATGGGCTGAATGGCCTGGCACTAATTCCGTGGTGGAGCAAGTAGCTATCTGCTGGAAGAACTCAGCAGGTGGAGCAGCATCTGTGGGAGGAAGGAATGGTCCTCATTTCCAGTTGAAACGCTGCATCAGGGCCAACTCCATTTTATTCTCTCCACATTCCCATCAGTTCCTCACTACCCCCCACTTGCACTCCAGGGGCAATATACATTGGACATAAACCCTTCAACCCTCAAAACAATGGGATCTTTTGAGAGGACTAGAAGCTAAAAACAAGGATGTAATGCTGAGACCTTACAAGGCATTGGCCAGATCATATTTGGAATATCTTTGGCTGTTCCGGGCTTCATATCTAAGAAAGGATGTGCTGGATTTGGAGGGGGTCCAAAGAAGGTTGAGAGAATAATGCTGGGAATGAAATGAATGCAGAGCATTCGATGGCTCTGGGACTGTGCTCGGTGGAGCAATCCCTGTATGAACTGGAGCATGTTTAGGGAGGCAGCTACCTACGATCATCATGTCACCGTTGATGAATATGCTACGTAGGATTGTTGACTGGCTACGTAGGAAAGTACAGTGAGGACATGACTGATTAAACTGCCAGGGCAAATCTGAAGCCGTGGCTGACTGCATTACTTGGGGATTGGGATGCTGCTTTCAGACGATTCTAAGGTCAGCAAGAGCCACCAGGAAGGCAAAACGAGAATACTCACAGAAAATTCACAGGCACCTTTGTGACACCAGGGATACCTGGCGCATGTGGCAAGGTCTACAAATAACTGATTACAAGTCCATCCTACGCGTCAATGACAGTGATGCTTACTACAGAAAGCAGTATTTGATACAACGACTGAAGTGACATCGAGGAAAGCCCAAACTCTTCCTGAGGAACAGGCACCCTGCCTGGCCACAGCCGAGGTGAGGATGATCTTAGCCAGGCTAAACCTACTTAAATCTGCGGGGCCAGGCATCATACCTGGTCAGATGCTGTTGATTGTGTGGCCCAGCAAACAGAGGTCTTAATGGATAACTTTATTATCTCTTTGCAACAGTCCACTGTCCCTGCAGGCTTTAAGGCAGCCACCATCATTCCACTGCAGAAGAGATCAAAGGTATCTGGCCTAAATGATTCCCACCCAGTGATACTAACCTCAACAATCATGAAATGCTTTGAGCGGCCACACCAGCAGGTTCAGGAATAGTTATTCCCCCCAGACATCAGTCTCCTGAACCAGAGTGGATAACTTCACCGAACTGATTCCACAATCCATGGACTCACTTTCAAAGACTCTACTACTCATTTCTCAATATATATGATTGATTGATTGATTGATTGATTGATGTATTTATTTATTTATTTATCTATCTATCTATCTATCTATCTATCTATCTATCTATCTATCTATTTATTTATTTATGATTAGTATTCTTAACTTTATGTTTTCTTTTTGTATTTGCACAATTTATTGACTTTGCACATTGGTTGTTTGTTTATCTTTGTTGTGTGCAGTTTTTCTTTGATTTTTTTGTATTAATTGTGAATGCCCACAAGAAAATGAATCTCAGGGTAGGATGTGGTGACATATGGAACTGTGATAATAGATCAACTTTTGAAATCTTCTTGAATTTTTTTGACAGGGTTAGTAGGCCCAGGTTACCCATGGGAAGTGTTGGGGCTAATGTCAATTCCTCTTTCTCCCAGTTAGAAACATAGAAAACCTACAGCACAATACAGGCCCTTCAGCCCACAAAGTTGTGCCAAACATGTCCCTACCTTAGAAATTACTAGGCTTACCCATAGCCCTCTATTTTTCTAAGCTCCCTGTACCTAACCAAAAGTCTCTTAAAAGACCCTATCATATCCACCTCCACCACTGTTGCCGGCAGACCATTCCATGCACTCACCACTCTTTGAGTAAAAAACTTACCCCTAACATCTCCTCTGTACCTACTCCCCAGCACCTTAAACCTGTGTCCTCTTGTGGCAACCATTTCAGCTCTGGGAAAAAGCCTCTGATTATCCACACGATCAATGCCTCTCATCATCTTATACGCCTCTATCAGGTTACCTCTCATCCTCCTTCGCTCCAAGGAGAAAAGGCCGAGTTCACTCAACCTGTTTTCATAAGGCATGCTCCCAATCCAGGCAACATCCTTGTAAATCTCCTATGCACCCTTTCTATGGCTTCCACTTCCTTCCTGTACTGAGGCGACCAGAACAGAGCACAATACTCTAATTGGGGTCTGACCAGGGTCCTATATAGCTGCAACATTACCTCTCAGTTCCTAAATTCACTTCCAGGATTGATGAAGGTCAATACACCATATCCCTACTTAACCATAGAGTCAACCTGCGCAGCTGCTTTGAGCATCCTATGGACTCAGACCCCAAGATCCCTCTGATCCTCCACACTGCCAGGAGTCTTACCATTAATAATATATTCTGCCATCCTATTTGACCTACCAAAGTGAACCACTTCACGTCTCCATGTCCACATCCCATTCCCATTCTGATATGTCTATCCATGGCCTCCTCTACTGTCAAGATGAAGCCACACTCAGGTTGGAGGAACAACACCTTATCTTCCATCTGGGTAGACTCCAACCTGATGGCATGAACATTGATTTCTCTAACTTCAGTTAATGCCCCTCCTCCCCTTTTACCCCATCCCTTATTTATTTATTCCCCCCTCCTTTTTTTCTCTCTTTGCCCCTCTCACAATCACTCTTTGCCTGTTCTCCATCTCCCTCTCGTGCTCCCGCCCCCCTCCTACTTTCAAATCTCTTACTACCTTTTCTTTCAGTTAGTCCTGATGAAGGGTCTTGGCCCGAAACGTCAACTGTGCTTCTTCCTATAGATGCTGCCTGGCCTGCTGCATTCCACCAGCATTTTGTGTGTGTCACTTCATACTTATCTGGGTTGAACTCCATCTGCCACTTCTCAGCCCAGTTTTGCATCCTATCAATGTCCTGCTGTAACCTCTGACAGTCCTCCACACTATCCACAACACCTCCAACCTTTGTGTCATCAGCAAACTTACTAACCCATCCCTCCACTTCCTCATCCAGGTCACTTATAAATATCACGAAGAGTAAGGGTCCCGGAACAGATCCCTGAGTCACTCCACTGGTGACCGACCTCCATGCAGAATATGACCCGTCTGCAACCATTCTTTGCCTTCTGTGGGCAAGCCATTTCTGGATCCACAAAGCAATGTACCCTTGGATCCCATGTCTCCTTACTTTCTCAGTAAGCCTTGCATGGGGTACCTTATTAAATGCCTTGTTGAAATCCATATACACTACATCTACTGCTCTTCCTTCATCAATGTGTTTTGTCACATCCTCAAAAAATTCAATCAGGCTCGTAAGGCACGACCTGCTCTTGACAAAGCCATGCTGACTATTCCTAATCATATTATACCTCTCCAAATGCTCATAAATCCTGCCTCTGAGGATCTTCTCCATCGACCTACCAACCACTGAGGCAAGACTCACTGGTCTATAATTTCCTGGGCTATCTCTACTCCCTTTCTTGAATAAAGGAATAACATTCGCAACCTTCCAATCCTCCAGAACCTCTCCCGTCCCCATTGATAATGCAAAGATCAGCACCAGAGGCTCAGCAATCTCCTCCCTCGCCTCCCACAGTAGCCTGGGGTACATCTCATCCAGTCCCAGTGACTTATCCAACTTGATGCTTTCTCCTGCTTTTGATACTCCTGCATACTGTTGGTCTTCCACAGTGATATTGGCATATCAGAATGTTTATAATTTGTCATAATGGTGTTACATCAGATTTTCATTTAAAGAGTGGCCACTTATTTGAACAAAAACAATTATACAGTAATTGGTCTTTTAGTATAATGCAGCTGCCCACAAGAGTTAGAGTGTTCAGTCTGGTTTAAAGCATTGCTACCCCCCACTATGGGATTTTGGTTTACTGATTAAAATTGTCAGAATTCTTTCCAAGAATATCATTCAGTTCAAATTACTTCAGAATGTTCATTCCTCATGATATTAATGGCCTGTACAAATACCTAAACCAATATTCTATCACTGCTGCATCACAGTAGGCTATTTATGAATTATTTTACATTTGTCATGGGGGTTATACATTAAAAAAACTATTATGACAGGAGCTGAAAAATTCCAATAAAACTTACCAGAGCATAAAAAAAAACTTTTCATAAATGGGAAAACAAGAAAAATATTGATGTTCCCCAATAATGACACAAAATAAATCTCAAATCACTCAGATTCTTTGCATTTATATGAATTATTTCTTTCTCATACTTAACATTTTATGTTAGAAGTAGATGTTTTTGAGTTAGCAGTTCTGTTGTGTTGTTGCAACTGACTCATATTGACATAAATCTAAGTGCAGCGGATAGTCGAAACACTTCAGGTCAGGCAGCATCTGCAGGGAGAATGACAAATGTTAATGATTCTGATTGAGCTTACATGTAATTGGAAGATACCTGGAGCTGCAGTTCAGAGACAGTCGTTTCAGAGTTCTATGCAGGTAGAGTCAAAACACAGATCGCTGGACTTGCCATTGAGATAGGGCAGCACTAGATGAGGGGCACAGATGCACTTCACATGTGTCCCCTCAGTTTTACCCGGAGGAGACATGATTGGATCTACTATTGAAATAATATAATAGAAAAGATGCAGAAAATTTATTTTATTCAACTGTTTGGGAAATCGAGAGGAAGGGCCACAATCATAACACCATAATAAGTCAATTTGGAGGAAAAATCTTCCAGTACACAGAGGGTAGCAGACATCTGTAATTCACCCTTTGAAAAAAATCACTGATGCTGGAATATTTCTAGCTTCCAAAATTGAGAGTGATAACTTTGTGAGGTGAGAATTACAAACAATCTGAAGGAATACTCAGTCAACCTCATCATGGGTTTTGCAACTCATTTGTTTGCCAGCGCTGAACTTTCTTTGTATTTGTAACACTATATTCTGTATTTTACAACTTTTGTATTTCCTCAAAGTACTTATGTATGGAGTGATCTGTTCTGACAGCATGCAAATAGAAACTTATCATTATATCTTGGTACAATAATAAACCAATTACTCAACTTAGTAAAAGGAGATAGAATCCAGTTTAAATGAAGAATAAATGTGTGGCTGAATATCAGTTTATCCCAATGATCTTAGAAACAAAAACAGAATCAGAATCAGGTTTAATATCACCGGCATGTGTCACGAAATTTGTTAGCTTTGCAGCAGCAGTACAATGCAATACATGATCAATATAGAAAATACCGAATGACAGGAAGTATCTATATGTATATTAAATAGTTAAGTTAAAGTAAGTAGTGCAAAATAGAAATAAATAAATAAATAGTGAGGTATTGTTCATGGGTTCATTGTCCATTTAGAAATCAGATGGCAGAGGGAAAAAAGCTGTTCTTAAATTGCTGAGTGTGTACCTTCAGGCTTCTGTACCTCCTTCCTGATGGTAGCAACGAGAAAAGGGCATGTTTCTAGGTGGTGGAGTCCTTAATGATAGACGCTTTCTTCCTGAGGCACTGCCCCTTGTCGAGTGCCTCATGATGTCTTGGATACGCTAGAAGCTAATACTCATGATGGAGTTGACTGATATTACAACTTTCTGCAACTTACTTTGATCCTGTGCGGTGGTTCCCCCATACCAGATGGTGATGCAGCCAGTCAGAATGCTCTGCATGGTACATCTGTAGAAGTTTTCGAGTATTGTCGTTGACAAACCAAATCTCCTCAGACTCCTAATGAAATAAATCATCCCTCTTGCCTTCTTTGTAGCTGCATCAATATGTTGTATCCAGGTTAGATCCTTCAGAATTATTGACACTGAGGAACTTTAAACTGCTGTCTCTCTCCACCTCTGATCCCTGAATGAGGATTGGTTTGTGTTCCCTCCTCTTACCCTTAGTTCACATTCAGCACTTTGGTCTTGCTGATGTTCTGTATAAGGTTGTTGCTGTGACATCATTCAACTAAATGGTATATCTCGCTCCTCTACACCCTCTCGTCATCATCTGAGATTCTGCCAGCAATGATTGTAACATCAGCAAATTTGTGGATGGCATTTGAGCTATGCCTAGCCATACAGTGGTGGGTGTAGATGCAACAAGCAATGTGGTCCATCAGACGTATACTAGCTTCACATTATCTCCTCTGCCTCATCCCATTTCTCGGTTTGATCTCCGAATCCCTTTAATAATATTCATTCACAAGTAATTTTCAAACATAATTTTAAATATATTAACAATTTGGATCTGTATGTAGGTAGCATAATTAGTATATGTGCATTGACACCAAAATTGGTGGTGTTGTAGATACTGTAGTACATTATCTAAGGTTACTTACAGGTTCTAAATGAACTGGGAATATGTGCAAAACAGTGCAGATGGAAATTAGCTCAGACAAGTGTGAACTAATGCATTTTCGGAAGTTAAACCGGGGCAGCACACACTGAAAGGCAAGGATCTGGGTAGTGTTGTTGAACAGAGACCCTGGTACAAGAACACAGTTCTCTGAAACATAGACAGACAGGGTGGTGTGGAAGAAATGTGGCTTGATTACCTTCAAAAATCATGGCATGCAGTACTTGAGTTGGGACATCATGTTACAATTGTGCGAGATATTGGTGAGACTATACTTGGAGAATTGTGTGCAACAATAGGAAGGAAGAGCCTAAAATTGCGAGAGTGCAGAAAAGATTCAATAGGATGCTACCAGGGATTGTGTTCATAAGGATTGTGTTCTACTTCTGCACCTATTGTCTATTGTCTATAAGGAGAGACTGGATGTGTTGGAATTTATTCACTGGAGTGAATAAGGTTGAGGAGTGATCTCATGGAGGTTTATAAAACTAAGAGAGGCTTAGATAAGCTGGATAGTCACAGTCTTTTTCCCAAGATAAGGGAGTTTAAAACTAGATAGATGGCTTTGATATAAGGTGAGAGGGGAAAGAATTACAAAGAAACTGAAGAGCAATTTTTTCACAAAGAAAGTGGTGTTTATGTGGAACAACCTATAAAGGGAAGTGCTGGAGGTGCATACAGTAACAATGTTGAGAAGACAGTTGGGCAGGTACATGGATAGGAAAGATTTAGAGTCATATTGGCTAACACAGACAAGTAGGACAAGTGCAGGTCAGCGTGGACAAGTTTGGTCTAAGAGCCTGTTTGCATTCTGTATAACTCAGTGACTCTATAAATGTTGGTCTAAAGTTATATTTTGTATAGGGTATTAGGGAGAAATCCCCTACTTTTCTATGGAGCTGTGTGTGATCCTTTACATCCAAAGGAAAGAGCCAGTATCTCATTGATGGTATAATGGTTAATGAGAAAGATAGAACTACTGATAGTGCTGGTGGTTGGAATCTGTCTTGTCCCCTGTTCCACGAAATACCTTTAGACGTGTTAGATAAACTAAGGACATTATCCCAATATCCTATATGGAGTGATCGAAGGATAATGGGGGACAGCACAGGAAAATGGAGCAGAGGTGGTTGAAGATCAGTCATGGTATTGTTGGTAGGGCAGAACATGAGGGACTGATTGGCTTCATTCTATTCCTATTTCTTCATTGGTTGTGAAGGCAACAAGTCCAACTTCATGGAGATGCAAACCATAACTCACAGCATTTGTGGTTGATCCTATGCCCAGCTGCATATGAGCCCTCCAAAAACCATAAGACCTTAAGACATAGGAGTGGAATTAGGCCATTTGGCCCATCAAGTCTACTCTGTCATTCAGTCATGACTGATCCTTTCTCCCCTCCTCAGCACCACTCCTCGTCCTGCTCCCCATAACTTTTGATGCCATGTCCAATCAAGAATCTAAATACACCCAAAGACCTGGCCTTCAGAGCTGCCTGTGGTAGCAAATTCCATAAATTCACCACCCTCTGCCTAAAGAAATTTCTCTGCATTTCTCTTTTAAATAGATGCCCCCCTACCCTGAGGCTGTGCCCTCTTATCCTAGACACATCCACCATGGGAAACATTCTTTCCACATCTACTCTGTCTAAGCCTTTCATTATCTGAAAGGTTTCAAAGTGGTTCCCCCCCATGCTTCTAAATTCCAGCAAGTACAGACCCAGAGCCATCAACCATTCCGTGTATGATAACCCCTTCATTCCTGGAATCATCCTTGTCAACCTCCTCTGAACCCTCTCCAATACTGGCACATCCTTTCTTAGGTAAGGAGTTCAAAACTGTTCTCAATACTCAAGTTGTGGCCTCACCAGTGCCTTATAAAGCCTCAGCATCACATCCTTGCTCTTCTATTCGAGACCTCTTGAAATGAATACTAACATTTCATTTGCCTTCCTCACCACCGACTCACCGTGCAAGTCAACCTTTAGGTTGTTCTGCACAAGGACTCCCAAGCCCCTTTGCATCTCAGATTTTTGGATTTTCTCCCCATTTAGAAAATAGTCCGCACATTTATTTCTACTACTGAAGTGAATGATCGTGCTTTTTCCAACATTGCATTTCATTTGCCACTCTTTTGCCCATTCTCCAGATCTATCTAAATCCTTCTGCAGCCTATCTGTTTCCTCAACACTACCTGATCTTCGTATCTTCGTATCATCTGCAAACTTGGCAAAAAAGCCATCTATTCCATCATCTAAATCATTGATATACAACATAAAATGAAGTGGTCCCAACACCGACTCCTGCGGAACAACACTAGTCACTGTCAGCAAACCAGAAAAGAATCCTTTTATTCCCACTCACTGCCTCCTACCAGTCAGCCAATGCCCTAACCATGCCAGTAACTTTCTTTTAATACCATGGGCTCTTAACTTGGTAAGCAGCCTTATGTGAGGCACCTTGTCAAAGGCTTTCTGAAAATCCAAATATACAACATCCACTGCATCCCCTTTATCTATTCTACTTTTAATCTCCTCAAAGAATTCCAACAGGTTCATCAAGCAAGTATCTCCCTTAAGGAAACCATGCTGATATTGCCCTATCTTGTCCTATGTCATCAAGTACTCCATAACCTCATCCTTAACAATTGACTCCAACATCTTCCCAACCACTTAGGTCAGGTTAACTAGTCTATACTTTCCTTTTTTCTGCCTTCTTCCTTTTTTGAAGAGTGGCGTTATATTTGCAATTTTCCAGTCCTCTGGCACCATGCCAGAGCCCAATGATTATTAAAAAACCATTGCTATTGCCTCCACAATTTCACCGCTACCTCTTTCAGAACCCTAGGGTGCAGTTCATCTGGTCTGGGTGACTTCTGTACCCTTAGATTTTTCAGCTTTTTGAGTACCTTCTCCCTTGTAATAGTAACTGCTCTCAATTCTCTTCTTCAACACCCTTCAACATCTAGCACACTACTAGTGTGTTTCACAGTGAAAATTATAGATACTGGAATCTTCATAAGAGAAGATCCTGATTTGAAGCATTTTTCTTTTCCATAAATGTTGCCTAACCTGTTGAGTGTATCCAGCAATTAAGTATTAAATAATTTTGCTGATCTTGCATATAAAACTTCTGTTACATTGTTTCACCCACACACTCCTTCCAGCTACCCAATCCATCACCATTATTTGGTTCTTCTTTACCTTTTAGCCCTATCCGATTTCATGATCTGCGGGCCTTTGCCTCCACCATCACCTCCTAGCCTCTGCCACAATCTCCACCCTTCTCTCCCCCCACCTGAGTCCCCCTGCCAATCAACACTTCCTTGTCTCGATTCACTTATTGAGTGCTTGCTTTTGCCCTATTCCTCTTGTTCATATCTATATCCTGGCTACCTCCCAGAAGAAGAGTCTCAACCCAAAACGTTGACTCCATTTTCTATCACAAATGCTGCCTGACTGACATAGTTCCTCCAGCAGCTCCACAATGTAGATTCCATGATGTACAGCCTCTTGTGTCTCTTGTTCAGCTTCTCAGTTGGTTGGGCTGTAAAGTTCAGTTTGGGGAGATAAGGAAGGGACTTACCATCAGACCAACAAAGTTCATCCCATTGAGGCATGGTGTAAACAGATCATTTAAATACTGTGTGATATCATGGAAATCAGTGGGATAATTCTAAATGTCACAGGTAACCAATAGGCCATTCTGGTAAACCAGTGAGCTACAAAGGTGGCCATTATAGAACAATTTAACTGAGCCAATTTATGGAACAAACTGAGTAGATTTATCCTCTGGTCTCTTCCTGCTCACACTTACCCAGGCCAGTTACAAAGGGCCAAACAAACTGAACCTTGCCACTCTACCCCTGCCAACCAGGAGTCTGGCATGACCTCAGAGGCATATTGCTGAGGCCTGTCCTCAGAGCACCCTGTCAGTTTATGATAGTAGGCAAGGCTAAAGGAAGGCTTCACCTTCTGTCAAAACCAGGAAGCATTCTTAACAGCAACACACACAAAACGCTGGAGGAACTCAGCAGGCCAGGAAGTATCAACGGATAAGAGTGCAGTCAACATTTCGGGCTGAGAACCTTCAGCAGGACTGGAGAAAAAAAGAGGAGGAGTAGACGTAAAGGTGGGGGGAGGGGAAGGAGAAACACAAGATGATAGGTGAAACGTGGAGGGTGAGGGGTGAAGTAAATAGCTGGGTAGTTGATTGGTGAAAGAGATACAGGGCTGGAGAAGGGGAAATCTAATAGGAGAGGACAGAAGGCCATGGAAGAAAGAAAAGGGGGGGAGGAGCACCAGAGGGAGGTGATGGGTAGGCAAGGAGAGGGAAAAGGAGATAGGAAATGGTGAAGGGGTAGGGGAGGGCATTACTGGAAGTTTGAGAAATCAATGTTCATCCCATCAGGTTGGAAGTTACTCAGATGGAATATAAGGTGTCGTTCCTCCAATCTGAATGTGGCCTCATTGCAACTGTAGAGGAGGCCGTGGATTCATGTCATTCTTATCAGATATAATATCATTGATATTCAAAAATATTTAAAATGTATTAATCTGCTGTAAATCCAGATTTTATGAACCCAGTAGACTGAATAATAGCCTTCTTTGTTGCTTATGGTGTTACTGGTAGAGGGGGTGCCTCACAGCATCAGAGGTTCAAGCTTGAACTCAGGTGCTGTCTATATGCAGTCTGCACACTCTTCCTGTAACTGCTTGGGTTTCTTCAGGGTGCTCCGATTTCCTCTCACGTGCTAGTTGGCAGGCTAACTGGCTGCTGCAGGGGAGGGGTAGACTCTGGAGGTGGGGGGGGGAAGAATGTGGGAGAGTAGAAATCCGATTAGTGCAGGATTAGTAAATGGTTGATGATCAGTACAGGCCCAGTGGGCCAAAGGGCCTGTTTCCATGCTACATGCCTCCTTGTTTTAATAAATATGATGAGTCAAATCTTAAAGAAATGATTGAGAATATTAAAATTAGATGAAATATTAATAACACCATTTCCCCCTTATCTCTATTTAAATTAATGAGGATTCTGGTTCAGGCTAGGTCTGACCAGTGTAGGATCAGAGAGGCCAGCGCAGTGCTAGAAAACCCCAATGTGTCATTATTCAACCTGCACAATTTATTTTTTATATTGTAACTTACAGTACCATTTTTCCTCTTGCACTGTACTGCTGTCAGCAAACCCCAACAAATTCCATGACATTTATGAGTGATAATAAACTTGATGCTGATTCTGTTGGACTTCCTATGGAGTGATGGAGTTGCCACAGTGATGCAGCAAGTGGATCAGGTGCCTAATAGCTCTAGTGACCCAAATCCAATCTGGAATTCAGGTGCTGTCTATGTGGAGTTTGAACTTTCTCCCTGTGGCTGCATGGCTTCATCCTGGGCACTCCAGTTTTCTACCACGTCCCAAGATGTTCGTTAGTAGAATAATTGGTCGCTGTATGTTGATGCTAGTTTGTACTTAAGCCGTAGATCCTGGGGGTAATTGAGAGGAACATGAAGGGATTATTAGGGATGAAGGCACTTACTAGACAGAGTGAACTTGGTGGGCTAACAGAGTGACTTCAGCGGTATATGGCTCAGTGAATGGGTGCGCCATGGTAGTGTAGTGGTTAGCACAACGCTATTACAGCTCAGAGTATCGGAGTTCAGAGTTCAATTCCGACGTTGTCTGTAAGAAGCTTGTACAACCTTCTCGTGAAGCATGTGGGTTTTCTCCGGGCGCTCCAAGTCTCTTCCTACATTCTAAAGGTCAGCAGGTTAATTGGTCATTATAAATTATCCTGTGATTAGGCTGAAGTTAAATAGGTGGGATGCTGGACAGTGTGGCTCGCTGCACCGGATGCTGTTTTGCACCGTATCTCTAAGTAAAATAAAAGAAGTTCTCTCTGTCCTGGCCTTGAACTGCAGCCACTACATCCTTAATGTGCAGACGTACCCTGGAGAGTCTGGGTCCTCTGGCTTGAGAAGTTGCCTCGTTCTGTCTGAAGGTAGTAATTCCATCTCTGAGCACTCATTGTCAGCTCAGCACTTAAAAGGATTATTTGGGATTGATGCTTAGAACTTTGGCTATGATTAGGTGATTGTGAAAGGCTTATGCTGTGGATTTGATGTGTTTTGAGCAGGAGGCTGTGGAATTATTGGGATAAATGAGATCTTGGGTTATCACAGGCTTTCACAGCCACTTGCCCAGGGACAGAAAGTGATGTTGGTTTGCATCTCTAACTCTAAGTGAGATGTATTGGCCAAGATTTATAAATTTGTAACAGTTATGGGTATTAAATGGCAAGTGAAATGTTTTCTTTAATGCTTTAGTGAGTATGATTGTAGTTTTCTGAAGACATAAGAGGGCAACAGGAAGAACTGCTGCCTCACAAATCCAGACAGCCAGGTTCAAACCTGCCATCCTGCCCAGGTAGAGTTTGCATGTTCTTCTTGCAGCTGAAAATGTATTTTTTCATTTTCCTCTTCCAGTTTCCTCTTCTCAACGATATACAGATAGGTTAAATGATTACTGTAAATTCCCCCTTAGTTTAGAAGAATGACAGAAAGAATGTAAAGGGGTTGAGAGTCATTGCATGTAAGAGTCATGCAATATTGCAACAGTCCCTTCAGTCCAGCTAGTCTATGCTGACCACGATGCCCTCTAACTATTCCCATTTGCCTGGTATTTGGCCATTAACTCTCTAAATTGTTCCTATTGATATTTTCCATCCAAGTGCCTTTAAAATGTTGATAATGTGCTTGCCTCAACCATTTCCTCTGGTTGCTTGTTCCATATACTGAACACAATCTGTGTGAAAATATTAGCCTTCAGCTTCCTATTCAGTCTCTCCTCTCACACCTTAAATCTTGGCCCTCTTGTTATTGATTCCCCAACTCTGGGAAAAGGACTGTGCGCATTCACCCTGTCTATGCCCCAGGAGATTTTATGCACCTTTATAATATCACCACTCATTCTCCTGTGCTCTGGTGAATGATGTCCCAACCTGCTCAATATCTCCCTGTGAACTGGTCCCTCAAGTCCTGACACCAGCTTTGTAAATCTTTTCTGCACTCTTTCCAGCATAATGGCCTCTTCCCTATAGAACGGTGACCAAAACTGAATACAATACTCCAAATGTGGAATCTTTCTTGCCCTTAAATCAACACAGAAGGAGGCTGGTTGTTCCATTGCATCCATACTAGCTCCTGAGGGAGGAATGCCATCAATCCTTTTGCTTAAACACAAGAAAGTCTGCAGATGCTGGAAATCTGAAGCAACACACACAAAAACTGCTGAAGGAACTCAGCAGGTCAGGCAGCATCTATGGGAAAGAGTAAACAATCGAGCATTTGAGATGTGACCACCGGCCCATGGAACATGGCTTGGCAGAGAGTCAGTTTGCAGCATGAGAGGAAACGGGATACATTAAAGAACATTGTGATCCCGTTCCCTCATGCTTCCCCTCTTGACAGCTCTACTAGACTTTGTGAGATCTGAACATGGATCCCCACCAGAAGTACCAAAGTCTGCTTTTGAGGCACAGATTCTAGAATAGATGGCACAGTGCTTCTTTTGTCCAATTTTTCAATTTTTTCCCAGAGACCAAAGCATACAATATTACCAACTTTACCGCATTAGCAGGTGAACTGCAATTTAAAAGCAAAATCTTGAAGTGGTTTGACAGGTTCGATGCTATTTGAATTATTTCATTCATGTGGGAGCTTGGAATAAGGATGAATAAACTCAGGATAAACTGTTGTAAACACAAGAGTTACTGCAGATGCTTGAAATCTTAAGCAATACACACAATGTGCTGGAGGATCTCAGCAGGTCAGGTAGCAGAAAGCCTGTGATAACCCAAGATCCCATTTATCCCAATAATTCCATAAGGTTTTGAGCTGAGACCCTTCATCAGGATTGGAAAAGAAGGGGGAAGAATTGAGAATAAGAAGGTGGGGGGAGGGGAGAACGAAGTACAAGGTGACAGGTGAAAGGGAGAGTGGTTGAAGTAAAGAGCTGGGAAGTTGACTGGCAGAAGAGATAAAGGGCTGGAGAAGGGTGAATCTGGCCAGAGAGTACAGAAGAGCATGGAGAAATGGAAGGGAGAGAAGCACTAGAGGGAGGTGATGGGCAGGTAAGACGAGAAGGTGTGAGAGGGATACAGGAGTGGAGAGTAGTGAAGGAGAGGAGGGGGACAATTATAGGAAGTTCAAAAACTTTATGCTGATGCCATCGTTGGAGGCGATCCAGACGGAACATAAGGTGTTGCTCCTCCAACCTGAGTGACACTTAGAAGAGGCCATGGACTGATTTGTCAGAATGGAAATGGGAAGTAGTATTGAAATGGGTGGCTATTGGGATATCCTGCTTTTTCTGACAAATGGAGTGAAGGTGCTTGATATACAGGAGGACACACCGGGAGCACCAGGTACAGTAGATGGCCCCAACTGACTCTTAGGTGAAGTGTCGCCTCACTGGAAGGACTGTTTGGGGCCCTGAATTGCATTGACGGGAGAGGTGTCGGGGTAGGTGAGGCACATGTTCTACTTGCAAGGGTAAGTACCAGGAGGGAGATCAGTGTGGAGGGGTGAGTAGTCAAGGGGGTGATCCCTGCAGGAAGTGGGAAGTGGGGGAAGGGAAAGGTGTGCTTGATAGTGGGATCCCATTGGAGATGACAGAAGTTATGGAGAATTACATGCTGGATGTGGAGGGTTGTGGGGTGGTAGGTGAGGACAAGAGGAGCCCCATCCCTGGTGTGGCGGCAGGAGGGTGGGGTGAGGACAACCCCTTTGCTCCTTTCCTTTCTTTCTCATGCATCTTATTTTCTCTCGCACATGTATTTTTACTATTACCCTAATGTAAAACAAAATTTACAGTAGAATTAAATCAACCAGCACAGTTTTTGAGCTGTGGGAGGGAACACTCGGGTCAATGCGGAGACCATGTATAATCCTCAGAAATGGTATCCAAGGTCAGGATCAAACCCAGGTTCCAAGGCGGCGGCACCTATCACTGTGTCACCACACTGTCCGTTTTGTGACATTGTGACTTGCTGTTTTATGAATGGTAAAGGACATAATGTCGATACCACAAACAAGAGAAAATCTGCAGATGCTGGAAATCTAAGCAACACACAAAATGCTGGAGGAACTCATCAGGCCAGGCAGCATCTATGGAAAAGAGTACAGTCGATGTTTTGGGTCAAAATCCTTCGGCAGAATATTGAGTCATCTTTGGTTTTATTTGAATGCAGTACAATTTCCCTTTTAGCTTTAGAAACAGTCATACTGTCATTCATCACTGAAACAGGCCATTCAACCCATTGAGACTGTGTTGACCATGAAACACTTTATACTAAGTTATACAGTATTAATCCTACATTAATTTCTCATCTTTATTGTCTCCACAATTTCTTCAGGTCCTCTGAAAATCAGAATCAGGTTTATTAGCACTAATATATGTCATGGAATTTGTTATTTTGTGGCATCAGAACAGTGCAAGATATAAAGTATTCTATAATATGCAATAAAAATATATATCTTAATAAAACCTTTTTAGGGGTGAGTTGATAATTTAATTATCAATGTTTGACAAATATTTGGGCTTTCTGTTCAAAGGCTCAGCCTTTACTCAAAATTAACAACAATGTTTCAACCAACGACGGTTACAGAGTTAGGAAAAGTGAGAAATACGTGACTGAGGTGATTTGAAAACTATTGCAACTGCACCTCCTTTTAAACCCTGACTTACTTATATTATCAATCATTATTGATGATACCCTAGTAATTACAATAAAGTCAGAGGAAACCTAAATGCCAGGTCATTAAACACTTTCTTATATGTAAAGACTTAAAAGTAGAACAAATACAGTGATTTGTGTGTGTGTGTGTATAAATATATATACACATATGCATATATACACACACACAGACACACACACACATACACACATACACACACACACACACACACACACACACACACACACACACACACACACACACACACACACACACACACACACACACACACACACACACACAGTACTCTGCTGTGCTTGTGTGTGTGTGTATTGCAAAAAAAGCAGAAATAGTGAGATAGTGTTCATGGTTTTAGACCATTCAGAAATTTGAACTTGCAATGGCCATTTTTATTCCACAATTTACATTGACCACTTAACCTACTGACCCACATGTGTTTGGGATGTGGGGACGAGATGGGAGCATCCAGAGGGGGCACATACAGTCACGGGGAGAAGCCAAGGTCAGAACTGAACCGGTGCTGGTGGAACTGTGAGAATGCAGCTCCGTCAGCCGCACGAATGTGCTGCCTGGTCACTCACAGGCAGTGACTTGTTTGTCCGGAAGCACCTATCAGTGTCCCTCCACAGCACCATATTGTGCCATAATTATCAACAAAACTGTGCCAGATATCTCTCATTCTAAAACTGGGTTAAAGAGTGTTTTAGGGCCAGGGTAATTGCTGCAAAGTTCGCAAGCAAGACCCACGCAACCTTCGCAAGGTCATCTCGGGATGGACAATAAAGAAACAATAAAAATGAATCCCATATCTCAAAATAACTCGAATGAAAGATTATAAGTTGTTTCTTCTGTGGTGAGTTATTTACTGTGTGACCATTCCATTAAGCGTTGATTTACAAGCTTTCAGATTTTGCGGTAACCATGGCAACAAAAGTTAATTATCAGAGTCAGAAAGCGAGGAAGGAATTTGTTCATTCCAGATATTTATAGGTCCGATATCTGCAGTGCTAATAAATGTTTTATCTGGTATTTCAGATATGAATAATTTTGGTTCCCTGCTGTTGAAATTAATTTCTTTTTTTGTTCTTTGAGTGATTGAATCATTTCATGTCTTTTATTTTATTTAATTAGCTTGTTCACACATTGACTCATTCTTAAAGGAGAATGGTTCCATCCCCATTTTCTTTTGAGGATTGTGGGAGCAATGCAGGAGAAGGCCCCCTGTACATGTTGCGTAGGACAGCATTTTTAATAATCCAGTCACCCCAAAGAACATACCTCTGGTCATGCAGCATTGCACTGGTGTTGCAGCCTGACATAGTTCAGATATCATTTAGTTACTTATATCAAAACATAGAGTGAACTGCATTATTTGAGTTAACAACCAACGCAACCTAGGGATGTGCTGGCGACAACCTGCAAGTATGGCCACACATTCCAGCGCCAACATAGCATGGCCATAATTTTGTCCATCCCATGAACATGGACAGTCCTGCAACTCCAGGACAGGATTCCAGCCTCCAGCGTCCAGGCATTTGCCATCAAGCTTTGGCATCTAGACTACTGTTCAACCTTCAGGCTCTGATCTTTGGTATCAACCCCCAAGCTGGCCAATAATGGCACCCCGAGCTCTAGGCTTGAAGTATTGCTACTTCAGTCCCGACTTTGGGTGCCGCCCATGGATTTCCCCTGGGTTCTTCAGTTTCCTCCCACATCTACAGATCCTGAGGGACTGAGTTAGGGAACTGGAGATGCATCTCGATGTCCTTCACCTGGTCAGGGAGAGCGAGGAGGTGATAAAAAGGAGTTATAGGCAGGTGGTCACACTGGGGCCACGGGAGACAGACAAGTGGGTCACACTCAGGAGGGGGAAGGAGAAGGGTCAGGTACTAGAGAGTACCCCTGTGGCTGTACCCCTTGACAATGTACTCCTGTTTGAGTACTGTTGGGGGGGAACAGCCTACCTGGGGGATGTGACAGTGGTTGCGCCTCTGGCACAGAGTCTGGCCCTGTGGCTCAGAAGGGTAGGGAAAGGAAGAGGAAGGCAGTAGTGATAGGGGACTCTATAGTTAGGGGGTCAGACAGGAGATTCTGTGGACACAGGAAAGAAACTCGGATGGTAGTTTGCCTCCCAGGTGCCAGGGTCCGGTATGTTTTAGATTTCATCCAAGATACCTTGCAGTGGGAGGGAGAACAGTCAGAGGTCATGGTACATATTGGTACCAATGACATAAGTAGGAAAAGAGAAGAGGTCCTGAAAAAAGAGTACAGGGAGTTAGGAATTAAGTTGAGAAGCAGGACTGCAAAGGTAGTAATCTTGGGATTACTGCCTGTGCCATACGACAGTGAGAATAGGAATAGAATGAGGTGGAGGATAAATGCATGGCTGAGAGATTGGAGCTGGGGGCAGGGATTCAGATTTTTGGATCATTTGGACCTCTTTTGGGCAGGTGTGATCTGTACCAAAAGGACGGGTTGCACTTGAATCCCGGGGGACCAATATCCTGGCGGGGAGGTTTGCTAAGGCTACTGGGAAGAGTTTAAACTGGAATTGTTAGGGGTGGGAACCAAACTGAAGAGACTGGGGAAGAGACAGTTGGCTTACAAATAGAGAAAGCTTGTAGACAGTGCGAGAGGGAGGATAGGCAGGTGATAGAGAAGGGACGCGCTCAGACTGAAGGTTTGAGATGCGTCTATTTTAACGCAAGGAGTGTTGTGAACAAAGCGGATGAGCTTAGAGTGTGGATCAGCACTTGGAGATTTGATGTTGTAGCCATTACGGACACTTGGATGGCTCAGGGCAAGAATGGTTACTTCAAGTGCCGGGTTTTAGATGTTCCAGAAAGGACAGGGAGGGAGGCAAAAGAGGTGGGGGTGTGGCACTGTTGATCAGAGATAGTGTCAGGGCTACAGAATAGGTAGACGCCATGGAGGGATTGTCTACGGAGTCTCTGTGGGTGGAGGTTAGGGACAGGAAGGGGTCAATAACTCTACTGGGTGTTTTTTATAGGACGCACAATATTAACAGGGACATCGAGGAACAGATAGGGAAACAGATGCTGGAAAGGTGTAATAATAACAGGGTTGTTGTAGTAGGAGATTTTATTTTCCCAAATATCGATTGGCATCTCCCTAGAGCAAGGGGTATAGATGTGGTGGAGTTTGTTAGGTGTGTTCAGGAAGGTTTCTTGACACAATATGTAGATAAGCCTACAAGAGGAGAGACTGTCCTTGATTTGGTAATGGGAAGTGAACCTGGTCAGGTGTCAGATCTCTCAGTGGGGGAGCATTTTGGAGATTGTGATCATAATTCTATCTCCTTTACAATAGCATTGGAGAGAGGTAGGAACAGACAAGTTAGAAAAGCGTTTAATTGGAGTAAGGGGAATTATGAGGCTATCAGGCAGGAAATTGGAAGCTTACATTGGAAACAGATGTTCTCAGGGAAAAGTATGGAAGAAATGTGGCAAATTTTCAGGGGATATTTGTGTGAAGTTCTGCATAGGTACGTTCCAATGAGACAGGGAAGTTATGGTAGGGTACAGGAACCGTGGTGTACCAAGGCTGTAATAAATCTAGTTAAGAAGAAAACAAAAACTTACAAAAGGTTCAGAGAGCTAGGTAATGTTAGAGATCTAGAAGATTATAAGGCTAATAGGAAGGAGCTTAAGATGAAATTAGGAGAACCAGAAGGGGCCATGAGAAGGCCTTGGCGGGCAGGATTAGGGAAAACCCCAAGGATTTCTGCAAGTATGTGAAGAGCAAGAGGATAAGAAGTGAAAGAATTGTACCTATCATGTGTGACAGTGGAAAAGTGTGTATGGAACGAGAGGAAATAACAGAGGTACTTAATGAATACTTTACTTCAGTATTCACTATGGAAAAGGATCTTGGTGATTACAGTGATGACTTTCAGCATACAGAAAAGCTTGAACATGTAGATATTAAGAAAGAGGATGTGCTGGAGCTTTTGGAAAGCATAAAGTTGGATAAGTCGCCAGGACAGGATGAGATATATCCCAGGGTACTGTTTGAGGTGAGGGAAGAGATTGCTGAGCCTCTGGTGAAGATCTTTGCATCATCAATGGGGATAGGAGAGGTTCTGGAGGATTGGAGGGTTGCAGATGTTGTTCCTTTATTCAAGAAAGGTAGTAGAGATAGCCCAGGAAATTATAGACCAGTGAGTCTTATGTCAGTGGTTGGTAAGTTGATGGAGAAAATCCTGAGAGACAGGATTTATGAACATTTGGAGAGGTATAGTATGATTAGGAATAGTCAGCATGACTTTATCAAGAGCAGGTCGTGCCTTACGAGCCTGATTGAATTTCTTGAGAATGTGACTAAACACATTGATGAAGGAAGAGCTGTAGATGTAGTGTATATGGAATTCAGCAAGGCATTTGATAAGGTACCCCATACAAGGCTTATTGAGAAACACAAAAATACAACTGCAGATGTTGTGGATCAAATAATACGTACACGACGCTGGAAGAATTCAGCAGGTCAGGCAGCATCCGTGAGAAAAGAGTAGCCAATGTTTCGGGCCGGGACCCTTCATCAGGATTATTGAGAAAGTAAGGTGACATGGGATCCAAGGGGACATTTCTTTGTGGATCCAGAACTGGCTTGCCCACAGAAGGCAAAGAGTGGTTGTAGACGGGTCATATTCTGCATGGAGGTTGGTCACCAGTGGAGTGCCTCAGGGATTTGTTCTGGGACCTTTACTCTTTGTCATTTTTATAGGTGATCTGGATAAGGAAGTGGAGGGATGGGTTAGTAAGTTTGCTGATGACACAAAGGTTGGAGGTGTTGTGGATAGTGTGGAGGGCTATCAGAGATTACAGCAGGACATTGATAGGATGCAAAATGGGGCTGAGAAGTGGCAGATGGATTTCAACCCAGATAAGTGTGAAGTGGTTCATTTTGGTAGGCCAAATATGATGGCAGAATATAGTATTAATGGTAAGGCTCTTGGCAGTGTGGAGAATCAGAGGAATCTTCGGGTCCGAGTTGATAGGAAGCTCAAAGCAGCTGTGCAGGTTGACTCTGTGATTGAGAAGGCATACGCTGTATTGGCATTCATCAATCGTGGAATTGAATTTAGGAGCCAAGAGGTAATGTTGCAGCTATATAGGACCTGATCAGACCCCAGTTAGAGTACTGTGCTCTGTTCTGGTCGTCTCACTACAGGAATGATGTGGAAGCCATAGAAAGGGTGCACAGGAGATTTACAAGGATGTTGCCTGGATTGGGAAGCATGCATTATGAAAACAGGTTGAGTGAACTTGGCTTTTTCTCCTTGGAGTGAAGCAGGATGAGAGGTGACCTGATAGAGGTGCATAAGATGATGAGAGGCATTGATCGTGTGGATAGTCAGAGGCTTTTCCCCAGAGCTGAAATGTTTGCCACTAGTGGACACAGGTTTAAGGTGCTTTAAGGAGTACGTACAGAGTAGATGTCAGGGGTAAGTTTTTTACTCAGAGAGTGGTGAGTGCGTGGAATGGGTGTCCGGCAACGGTGGTGGAGGCGAATACAATAGGGTCTTTTAAGAGACTTTTAGATATGTGCATGGAGCTTGTAAAAATAGAGGGCTATGTGTAACCCTGGATAATTTCTAAGGTAGGGACATGTTCGGCACAACTTTTGGGCCGAAGGGCTTTTATTGTGATGTAGGTTTTCTCTGTTTCTATCTTCAAGACCTGTTGGTGGATTAAGTGTCTACTGTAAATGGTCTCTGTGTAGATAATAAGTAATTGGTGTATTTTTGTCACATGTACTGAGATACAGGAACAATTTTGTTTTGCATGCCAAACAGATCACTACAAGACATAAGTACATTGTGGTGGTACAAAGAGAAAAAAATAAAATCAGGATAGCAAATATTGTGTTAGAGTTACAGAGGAAAGTGCAGTGCAGTCAGAAAATAAGGTACAAGGGATATGGGTACCATGATCAGATGTCTCTGCGTGTAGGAGACACGAGGGCCAGTCAGCATACCTGGAATTCAAGCCTGGAGTTCGGGGTCCCAACATTGACTAGTCCAGAGGTTGGTACCAAAGGTCAAAGCACGAAGTTCTATTGGAAATCCAAAAGTTGAAGCCTAATGGCTGAAGCCTGGAGAATGGAGACTAGACGCCTGTCCTAGATTTAGAGGACTGCCCATGTGTGTAGGCCGGTGGGAGGTAGGAATGTGGCTTGTTTTGCTCTTATTTTGTTGCCTTTCTTCTGTGTTGTTCCGTCAAGCATTATGGGCATACCCTGTTGGCATCGGGATGCGTGGCGACAATTTGCGGGCTGCTCCTGAACAGCCTCATGTTGTATTGATTGTTAACACAAACAGCACATTTCACTGTATGTTACAACACACGCATGATAAATGTGGCTTCTGGTTAATTCAGGCAGCTGCTTATTTGGGACAATTGAGAAAATCGCTGGGATTCCCATTGTTTATTTGGGACACTATGATGCTTAATTGGGACAGGAGATTGTTGCTGAACAGTTTCTAACTAGAGTCAGGCACGTGCACTTGTGCGGCCATTAGACACTACACCGTGCTTTGGGTAGATTTTAAATAGTGTCAGCTGTGGGTGTTTGTATTGAAAAACAATAATTTTTGCCACTGATGGCTTCCGAGAGATGAGCAATAAGACAATTCTGTTGTGTTTTGCTCACTGCGGCTTCAAGCATTTAGGCTCGGAGATGCCAGAAAGTGAAACGCTTTCACTGCTTTGACAAGTTAGGAACTAGGAAGAATTTGAAGGTCTCGACAAGTAAGTGCTTGCTTCTGGAACCAGAGGTAAGAGTGAAGTCTCTTTGCTAGGCGCGTTTCTGTGGAGTGTTTTGAGATTATTTTTACATAGCTGTTTACAAAGTGTGGTGTGTCTGTGGAGCTTATGAAGCAATACGGAAGTTAGTTACATACTCGAGGGAGAAATAAATGGAAGTGTAAATGGAATTCTGTTTTAGACTCTTGGTAATTCCATGCATGGATTATTGGTTTATTATTGTCATGTGTAACTGGATACAGTGAAAGTTTTGTTTGTGTGCTATCCAGTCAGATTATTGGATATATAGAAGTATAAGTAGATAGTAAAAAGCAAACAGGATGCCGCAAAAAGTGTTGCAGTCACAGAGAATGTGGAGTGAGGGTAGTCAATAATGTACAAGGGTCACAACGAGGCATGCTGAAAGTTCAAGAACTAATTCTCTCCCTCTGCCATGACCTCAGTTTACACATCTGGGTTTCTGCCCTTCAATATCTGCCACTCTTTCTCCTCCTCTTAGGAAATTCTTAACCTTCTCCCTCTGTCTCGGTATTTTGTCTTCTGCTCCTCACGTGGATCGGGTGTATTTTCTTTAATGAGCAAGAATTTTGTTTACCATCACAAGCAAAGCTCTCCCCACCATTAAGCACTTTTACAAGGAGCACGGGCACAAGCAAGCAGAATCCATCATCATGGACCCCACCATCCAGGCCATGCTATCTTCTCACTCCTACCATTGGGCAGGAGCCTTAGGTCCCATACCATCGGGACCAGGAAAGGTTATTATCTTATAGCCATCAGGCTGCTAAACCAGTTCAACTCTGAACTGATGCCACAATCTACAGACCTACTTTCAAGCATGCCACAATTCATGTTATCAGTATTATTTTTATCTTTTTCTCATTGATCGTTTGTCAAACTTTTATTTCTTTCCTTTCCCATAAACACCTGCAAGAAATTGAACCTCAAAGTAATATAGAGTGACATATATGTATTTTGATAATGAGTTTACTTTGACTTTGACCATGTAAAACCTGTTGGGGTTCTCCACATGAAAGGAGCTGCATAAATGGAAACTGCTTTTAATGCATAGATCAGGATCTGGGCTTCACCTGTGAGGGCATTTATCACCTCTACCTAACTGATAGGAGGATGTGGCTGTGAGAGGGATAATAAATCAGCCATGATTGAATGTTGGAGAAAACTCAATGGCCTAA
Organism: Hemitrygon akajei; assembly: GCF_048418815.1. Taxonomy (NCBI): domain Eukaryota; kingdom Metazoa; phylum Chordata; class Chondrichthyes; order Myliobatiformes; family Dasyatidae; genus Hemitrygon; species Hemitrygon akajei. The sequence goes on from NC_133144.1 coordinate 24,832,762, forward strand.
TTTGTTCCACTCTCTTATGGTCTTAAGGCAATTGTCCCTGATAAGGTATGGTGTGGCAATTGTTGAAGGCACTTCTACATTCACATTGGGTAGAGAGTTCCAGAACTTGGACCATGTGACACTGAACAGATACAGTATGTTTTCAAATAAAGATGGTGTGCAAAGTGGGGGGGGGGTATCTACAGCAGACATTGTGCTTATGGGCATCCTTTGGTGGGAAGGGGCAAGGGTTTAAGGAGTGATGTTGGTTCAGAATAAGTATCACTGACACAGAAGATTCTACAGATGCTGGAAATCTTCACACGTAAAATCCTGGAGGAATTCAGCAAGTCAGGTAGCGTCTACGGAGGGGAATAAACACTCAGCATTTTGGGTCCAGTTCTGGTCGCCTCAGTATAGGAAGGATGTGGGAGCATTGGAAAGGGTACAGAGATTTACCAGGATGCTGCCTGGTTTAGAGAGTATGGATTATGATCAGAGATTAAGGACGCTAAGGCTTTACTCTTTGGAGAGAAGGAGGATGAGAGGAGACATGATAGAGGTGTACAAGATATTAAGAGGAATAGACAGAGTGGACAGCCAGTGCCTCTTCCCCAGGGCACCACTGCTCAGTACAAGAGGACATGGCTTTAAGGTAAGGGGAGGGAAGTTCAAGGGGGATACTAGAGGAAGGTTTTTCACTCAGAGAGTGGTTGGTGCGTGGAATGCACTGCCTGAGTCAGTGGTGGAGGCAGATACACTAGTGAAGTTTAAGAGACTACTAGACATGTATATGGAAGAATTTAAGGTGGGGGGGGGTTATATGAGAGGCAGGGTTTGAGGGTCGGCACAACATTGTGGGCCAAAGGGCCTGTAATGTGCTGTACTGTTCTATGTTCTATATCACGGACATATATCTTGACATCTGTGGTTTTGTGGCAGCATTACAGTGCAAGACATAGGAATGACTATAAGTTACAAAAACAAATAAACTGTGCAAACGAGGAATACAAAGTGTCCATGGGTTCCAGAACTGTTCAGAAATCTGATGGCAGAATGGAAGAGGCTGTTCCCCAGATGTTGAGTGTGTGTCATGAGGCTCCTGTACCTCCACCTGAATGGTAGTAAGGAGGAATAACCAGGTGATCAGCATCGTTAATGACCGATGCTCTCTTCCTGAGGCACTGCCTCCTGAAGATGGTAGGGAGCGTTGTGTCCGTGAAGAAACTGGCTGAGTCAGTGTAAGTGCAGTGCAGTTTGTGGGTGGTGCACACTAGCCAATGTGTGCCTGTGTTTTAAGTGGATGTACAAGGCTCTGCTGACAAAATGGAAAGCTTAAGAGATTCTGCTGATAATGGTAATCTTGAGAAACACACACAAGATGCTGGAGGAACTCAGCTGGTCAGGCAGCATCTATAGAGAGGAATGAACAGTCAATATTTTGGGCCGAGACCCTTCGTCTGGAAAGGAAGGGAAGGTAGAAGCTCGAGTAAAAAGGTAATAAGAGGGGAAAGAGATGATAGTTAAAACCAGGTGAGGGGAAAGGTTAACACAAAGTGCACTGCAGATGCTGTGGTCAAATCAAGACATTCAAAAAAGCTGGATGAACTCAGCAGGTCGGGCAGCATCCGTTGAAAGGAGCAGTCAACGTTTTGGGTCGAGACCCTTCGTCAGGACTCCCTGATCACCATATCTCCCACATAGGAGATTGGTGGGTAAAATCAAAGCTCATGGCATTAGGGGAAAGACATTGACATGGATAGAAAACTGGTTGGCAGATAGAAAGCAAAGGGTAGCGGTGAATGGGTGTTTCTCGAAATGGCAGGTGGTGACAGTGGGGTGCCACAGGGCTCGGTATTGGGACCACAGCTGTTTACGATTAACGTCAACGATTTGGATGAAGGCATTGAGAATAACATCAGCAAGTTTGCTGATAATACTAAGCTGGGTGGCAGTGTGACATGTGATGAGGATGTTAGGAGAATTCAGGGTGACTTGGATAGGCTGGGTGAGTGGGCAGATACTTGGCAGATGATGTTTAATGTGAATAAGTGTGAGGTTATCCACTTTAGGAGTAAGAACAGGAAGGCAGATTATTATCTGAACGGTGTAAAGTTAGGTAAGGGAGAAATACAAAGAGATCTAGGAGTCCTTGTTCATCAGTCACTGAAGGTGAATGAGCAAGTGCAGCAGGCAGTGAAGAAGGCTAATGGAATGTTGACCTTTATTACAAAGGGAATTGAGTACAAGAGCAAGGAGATCCTCTTACATTTGTACAGGGCCCTGGTGAGACCACACCTGGAGTATTGTGTACAGTTTTGGTCTCCAGGGTTAAGGAAGGACATCCTGGCTGTAGAGGAAGTGCAGCGTAGATTCACAAAGTTAATTCCTGGGATGTCAGGACTGTCTTACGCAGAGAGGTTAGAGAGACTGGGCTTGTACATGCTGGAATTAAGGAGATTGAGAGGGGATCTGATTGCAACATATAAGATTATTAAGGGATTGGACAAGATAGAGGCAGGAAATATGTTCCAGATGCTGGGAGAGTCCAGTACCAGAGGGCATTGT